>NC_141879.1:188662500-189287500 GCF_056163025.1 Triticum urartu
AGACTTATTGCAAAACAGGACCAAAAAGGTAAGAACAAAAATAAAATTGGGTTGCCTCCCAACAAGCACTATTGTTTAACGCCGTTAGCTAGGCACAAAAATATAGATCTAGGTATTATCATCTTTGGTATGCAATCCATAAGTAGCTCTCATAAAATAGATTCATACGGCAACTTAATTTTCTTTCTAGGAAAGTGTTCCATGCCCTTCCTTAACATAAATTGAAATCTAATGTTTCTTTCTTTCATATCAATAATTGCACCAATCGTTCTAAGGAAAGGTCCATCAAGAATAATGGGACATGTAGGATTGCAATCTATATCAAGAATAATGAAATATGCGGGCACATAATTCCTATTTGGAACAATAAGAACATCATTAATCCTTCCCATAGGTTTCTTAATAGTGGAATCCACAAGATGCAAATTTAAAGAACAGTCATCAAATTCACGGAAACCTAACACATCACATAAAGTTTTTGGAATCATGGAAACGCTAGCACCCAAATCACACAAGGGATGGCACTCATAATCTTTAATCTTAATCTTAATAGTAGGTTCCCTCTCATCATAAAGTTTTCTAGGAATAGAAACTTCCAATTCAAGCTTTTCTTCAAAACATTTCATCATAGCATCAACAATATGTTTGGTAAAAGCTTTATTTTGATTATAGGCATGAGGAGAATTCAACATGGATTGCAACAAGGAAATACAATCTATTAAAGAAAAATTATCATAATTAAATTCCTTGAAATCCAAAAGAGTGGGTTCATTGCTACTTAAAGTTTTGACCTCTCCAATCCCACTTTTATCATTTTTTGCATCAAAAATCTAGAAACTATGAATCATTGCGACGCCTTCTAACTAAAGTTAACTCATCTCCAGTCCCATATTTATCAAGATTTATATTGGAAAACAAAGATTCAATAGGAGTCACATCAATCACTTTAAGATATTCATCATTATTTTCATAAAAACTAGAAGAACACGCTTTTACAAACCAACACTACTGCAGGATGCTACTAACGCGACACTACGATCAGAGACCCTTCGAGAAACTATGTGCGATGCAATAATCGCAAATGGTGCTGTATGAAAACCGACAGAAATGTGTAAATTGTTTGTGATGATAGATGCATCAAACACGGTTCAGGTTTTAGTTGCGTGTGCGATGCAGGGCATAAGGTTCAGCTCAATTAGCTGTTTGCAATGAGGACGAACAAAAGAAACGGGTAGTCAGATGAAGGCGTGTGCGATATACAACATACGGATCACTGGGATGAACTGTATGTGATTAGGCAACACAAAAGAAACGGTCAGCCTAATCATGGTGTGTGCGATGTACATCATACGGTTCACTCGAATGAACTGCTTGAGATTAGGCAAGAGAACAGAAACGGTTCAATATAACAAGATGTGTGTGATACGCAGCAAACAGGTCTGTAATCAGAAATGTGTGTGAAGACCGATAATAATGCAGACGATTGCTTCTAATAAGACGTGTGTGATATGCTCTGTCTACACAACATCTATTGGCCATTGTGGGACAGGCGGTCATCCGGATACGCCATAAGGATGTGAAGAGGCATTCCTATCTGCAAGGACTAGCTATTTCGCCAGTAGCTCATGTAAGAAAACTATCAAGTTAAATGTGCTCAGGCTGGAGTAGCCATCAGATAGGTGACTGGATGGGACGTTGTGTCGATGACCGAAATGCCCCATTCCCTCAGCTAATTTAACCTCAAGGTCCTTGTTTTTTTTTATTTTTTAACACATGTTAAAGAAGGTCTACCGCATTACTTTTTGACAATGTGCGATACGTGGCATACAATTGATCCATCCGACCTATTTGTGATGGAATACGTCGTGTGTGTTGTGGGCAAACGTTTGCTAGTATTCAAGCATTTGGGATTCATGAATTCATCACCGATGGATTCCCTAGTGTGGTTCGTGTTCATCTGATCATCATCTAGTTCTTCTGCTAGCTCGATGCTGAGTTTCCATTAATTGATGGCGTTTTATGAACACACCACCGTTTCCCGCCATTTCCTCACCTGTTTCCCGCCACCCTAGTATATTGCGCATAGGGGTGCGCGCGACGCATGGAGGCGACAAGCGCAGCCTGCCGGGGGACTAATCCACGAGCACCTATGGGACCGGCGGACCGAGTCCCTTTCGGTTCGGCGGGGGCGAGGGTCGCACGAAGAGCGGATCGAGGCGAAGCTCACGAGCAGTTTACCCAGGTTCGGGCCGCACGGATGCGTAAAACCCTACTCCTGCTTTGTGGTTTGTATTGAGTTCTTGCTCGGGAGCGCGGAGTGCTACAGTACACCCCAGCAGCTAACGAGACCGAGCGTGAGTGTTCTCTTTCTCCGGCATCCCCTCTACATTGCGCATGGGCCTCCTTTTATATGCTCAAGGGGTCACCGACAGGTGGCAACGTAGACAAGGGTAAAAATGGAAAGGTGTTGCGGTTGGTACAGCTACCTGCTACAGTGTATCACACCTAACCCTGACGGCAGGGGACAAGGGCATTAAATGCCCGTCTGCGTCGCCTAAATAGTGCAAAAGGGACCGTCAGGGACGCCACCGCTCGCCACGATGGCAATATTGTCAGCGCCGCTTGCCACCGCGCGCCGCTGGCTGCACAGCCTCCCACCACGTACGCCTGGGAAGGTCCCAGAGCGACACATTGGTGGATGTAATGGAGCGCGGGCACAGAGTGGTGGCTTGCCGCGGCAAGCGCCTTGCCGCGGTCGTTGTCTTGTCGCGCCCGGGAGCTTGTTGCTCACCGGGCCTTGCCGGGACGCGTGGCGCGTCGCGGCAAGTTCCTTGAGATGCCTTGGTTGGCCTTCCCGGCAAGCTCCTCTTGCCGGGGTCTTGAGATGCCTTGGTTGGCCTTCCTGGCAAGCTCCTCTTGCCGGGGTCTTGTCTCCTTGGCTTGGATACTTTGTCCTTGAATGGCTCCAAAGGAACCACGGAGGACCTTGGCGGTCACTCGGCAAGCCTTGCCGCGGGATGCTGCGACTGCCCGTGCACAAGTTCGGGATACTAGGGTACCCCTACTCTAGTACACCGACAGGAGCCCCCGGGCCTGGGCCATACGCGGTGCCGAGCGCTATTGGGCCAGGCCCAAAACAGGGCACGGGCACGCGCGGCCTGGGTTACGCCGTATCTCTCCACGTATCCACCGCGCCCTCCCCGAACGGCACGCGTTGAATGTGTCGTCGTGGGAGAGATCGTGGGTGGTTTCTTTATTCGGAAATGCGGAACATCCGCCCCCTCCCTCTTTATAAGCAGGGGAAACAGGGGTAGTTCGCCCATTCGCCGGTTGCTACTCCAATCTCAGAAATCTCTGCCGCTCCCTCGTCTTCCCAAAGCTGAAAGAGAGCAGCGCCCCGCCCCCCATCGCCACCAGCACCACCAACGCTGCCGACCTCCTCCACCACTTCCGCCATGGCTCCGAGAGCCGACAAGGGGAAGGTTGTGAAGTCGACCGAGGCGCAGTGGCTTGCGGCGCTGCGAAAGGAGCGGGCAATCTTCCCCCCCAAGCTCGCCGCGAGGGAGCTGAGGGAGAATTTCTACCTCTTCTGGTCGACGGAGACGCGAGCGCATCCGCGCAAGAAGGTACTTCCAGCCGCCGCTTGGAAAACGGCTCCAAATGGATACCCTTTCTTCGCCTTGTTCTTCTACTGCGGGCTCTACCCGCCTTTCTCTGAGTTTTTCTGCGATATTATGAACACCTACGGGTTCCACCTCCTTGACTTCACCCCCAATGCAAGATCTGCGCGGGAGCTCTTCAAAAGGTGTTGGTGAAGGTGGCCTTCCGCAACCCGGGCCTCAACCTCACCAACGTCCTCAAGACCCTGCCGCCGGATGCTGATCTGGAGGCACTCAAGACCCTTGTCGCACCCATCGTGGACAAGGTGAGCGGGATCAAGAGGATTGAGGGCGATCGCGTAGACTAGGCCGCCCGTTTTCTTCTTTTCTTGTCGTTGCTGGTCATGTTACGAGAACAATCTGTTAGAGCTGCGACAAGCTACCTTGTAATATAACTCTATTCCGAGTAATGATTGCAATGTTATTCCCTTTAGTTGATTCCTCCCTTTGTATGTTTTTGCCCTACGCTTTTAGGGAACTTGCCGGTGCAGGCACCTTAGCCGCGAGCGCTGAGTGCGGGACGTCAGCAGCCTGCTGGCGGTGCCGTCACCGACAAGAAACCTTGTCGCAACTAGTCGCAGCTCACTTAAGTTGTTGAGCGGACTCGAAACAAAGTAAGGGCGCAACTACCTACGAGTTGGTTCCTCCGCGCACAGGTTTTCCATACAAAGTGCGGTCGTTCAAGGGAGATAATTTAAAATTTTAAAAAATCAGATTGCTCAAACTTTGGCAACTTATCTTTTGTGTTGTTTGCTTCCCGGTAAGGCGAAACTTTCTTGAACGACGCCTGGTCCATACCATTATCTTCTCCTTTCCCCCCCGGCAAACTTGTGTGCGAGGGAACCTTCCTTTCCTTGAGAAAAAAGAAAGAAGAGAAAATAAAGATATGGAGCCTTACGGCTCGTTATTGCTTACCGGGGAGTAGGTGCTGCACAAAGTATCAGATCACATATGCAAAATATAGAAAGCATGAAATTGACAAGATGTGCGGGGCACGTGAGCTTTACTTATGCACGGGGTCTGCGCCCGGCTTTGTACAAAGGATTACATGCAACAGCGGCAAGACTTGTACAAAAGGTGGTTGCCAGAACAGGTCCCGGCAACCGCGCCTTACGGGTAAAACTTACGAAGATGCTCAATGTTCCAGGAATTGCTCACCGGAATGCTATCTTCGGTCTCAAGGCGGACAGCGCCAGGCCTAGTGACTCGTTTCACCCGGTAAGGGCCTTCCCACTTCGGCGTCAACTTGTTGGAATTCTTGGCGGACTGAACACGCCAAAGAACAAGGTCGCCTTCCTCGAGACTTCTGGCGTTAACTTTGCGGCTATGGTAGCGGCGCAAAGCTTGCTGGTAGCGAGCAGCTCGTACAGCAGCCTGAAGACGGTCTTCCTCAAGGAGTAGCGCGTCATCTTGTCGCAGCTGCTCTTGCTCAAGCTCATCATAAGCGAGCACTCGAGGTGACCCGTATACGAGTTCCGTGGGGAGAACTGCCTCTGCTCCATAGACTAGAGCGAAAGGTGTCTGGCCAGTGGCTCGATTTGGCGTCATCCTGATCGACCAAAGAACCACCGGCAGCTCCTCGATCCAGTTTCTTCCGCACTTGTGCAGCCTGTTGAAAGTCCTGGTCTTGAGCCCAAGCAGCACTTCAGCATTTGCCCTCTCCGCTTGACCGTTGCTTCTCGGGTGAGCAACAGAAGCGAAGCAGACCTTGGCGCCAAGATCTTGGACATACTGCATGAAGGTGTGGCTCGTGAATTGCGTACCGTTGTCGGTGATTATCCTGTTAGGGATCCCAAAGCGGCAAACAATCGACCTGAAGAACTTGACTGCTAACTGTGCTGTCACCTTCCTCACTGCTTCCACTTCCGGCCACTTTGTGAACTTGTCGATTGCAACGTACAAGTACTCAAAGCCCCCGACTGCTCGGGGAAAGGGGCCGAGGATGTCGAGCCCCCAGACCAAAAATGGCCAGGATAAAGGGATCGTCTAGAGAGCTTGAGCTGGTTGGTGTATCTGCTTGGAATGGAACTGGCACGCTTCACACTTGGTTACTTGTGCAGTTGCACCCTGGAGGGCTGTCGGCCAAAAGAAACCTTGCCGGAATGCTTTGCCGGCAAGTGCTCTTGCGCCAATGTGGTGACCACATATGCCTCCATGTATCTCTGCCAACAGCTTTTGTCCGTCTTCCCAGTGAATACACTTCAATTTCACACCGTTGAGTCTTCTTCTGTACAGTGTGTTGTCGACAAACTGGTACATACTTGACTGCCGGGCTACTCTTTCCGCTTCTTCTTGCTCTTCGGGAAGTTCTCCTGTCTGAAGGAAACGGACAATCTGCCGTGTCCATGCTGGAGCTTGTGGCTCGACAACAAGGACTAAAGGCAAATCTGCTGCTGTGGGAACATCCGCTTCTATGACGAGAACCTGCGGCTCTGCCGGAGCTTGACGTTCCCCGGCAAGCTTGCCGGAGAAAGACTTGTCGGGAGCTTCTGCTTCAACGGAACAAACCCTAGGGCTTGCCGGAGCAGACTGCTCCTCAGCGCTCTTGGCGTTGATCTTGGGGACCTTCTTGGCGGCGGCTTCGGGAAGCTCTGCCGGAAAATAGTCACCAGAAATCAACTTCCTCTTCTTGCTCTGTCCAGTTGATGGCGTTACAGAGGGTTGCGTCAGCTTGAGCACAAAGATCCCTGGTTCCACAGGTAACTTAAGTGCGGTGCACTTTGATAGGCCATCGGCAATGGCATTCTGAGCTCTTGGAACATGCTCCATCTGTAGGCCGTCAAAGTGCTCTTCTAGCTTTCTCACTTCGTTGACGTAGGCTTCCATCAACGGACTCTGATAGCTCTTGTTCACTTGGCGGACGACAAGCTGCGAGTCACCCCTGACAATGAGCTTCTTGATCCCAAAGTCTACCGTGATCCTGAGACCGGCAAGCAAGCCTTCATACTCTGCAGTATTGTTTGTTGCTTGCTCCTTGGGAAAGTGCATCTGGACTACGTACTTGAGGTGCTCTCCGGTGGGTGCGACAAGTAGCACGCCAGCGCCGGCACCTTGCAGCGAAAAGGCACCATCAAAGTACATCAGCCACTCTTTGCTTGCTTCCTCGACGGGGATGCTCGTTTCTGGAATTTCTTCATCTGGTGTTGGCGTCCATTCTGCTATGAATTCTGCCAATGCTCTGCTTTGGATAGTTGAAGTACTCTCAAACTTGAGGCCAAAGCTTGACAGTTCCAGTGCCCACTCAACAATCCTGCATGTCGCTTCTGGATTCTGTAGTATCCTCTTCAGCGGAAAACGAGTGACAACTGTGATCTCATGTGCTTGGAAGTAATGGCGCAGCTTTCTCGAGGCCATGAGAAGGCCGAAAAGCAATTTCTGCATGCCAGAGTACCTTGACCTAGCCCCCTGCAGAAGGGAACTGACAAAGTAAACTGGGCGCTATACCATTCTCTTCTGTATCTCCTCGTGCGTCTGCGCAGATCCATCCTTGTCGGGACCAGAGCTTGTCGGGGAAGCCCCCTGCTTGTCGCTGGATGCGCCTGCCATGGTTGCTGGCTCGTCATCTGCCTCCCTCTCTGCTACTAACGCATCACTAACCACTTGATTGGTTGCGGCTATATACAGCAGCAACTTCTCTTGTGGCTTAGGTGCGACAAGTGTTGGAGTGGAGGACAGGTATTTCTTCAAGTCTTGCATCGCAGCCTCCGCTTCCGGAGTCCATTTCATTGGACCTGCCTTTTTCAATATTTTGAAAAACGGTAGGGCGCGCTCAGCAGACCTAGAGATAAACCTGCTGAGAGCAGCCACGCAACTGGCAAGTCTTTGTACATCCTTGACGCGCTTTGGTGCTTCAATCTGCTCAATGGCCTTGATCTTGTCGGGATTGGCTTCGATTCCCCGCTGAGACACGAAGAACCCAAGAAGCTTGCCGAAGGGGACTCCAAACACACACTTCTCGGGGTTGAGCTTGAGGCTGATCTTGCGCAGATTTGCAAAGGTCTCGTCTAAATCTTGAATCAGAGTTGCCTTGTCCTTGCTCTTGACCACTATGTCATCCATGTAGGCTTCCACATTTCTGTGTATTTGTGGCTCAAGAGCGACTTAAACTGAAAGGCATCCGTATGAAACAGTACGTGCCACATGGAGTGATGAATGCGGTCTTCTCCTCATCCTCTTCTGCCATGAAGATCTGATGGTATCCTGAGTATGCGTCAAGAAATGAAAGCAAGTCACATCCGGCCGTGGAGTCAACAATCTGGTCAATGCCCGGCAAAGGAAATGGGTCTTTGGGACAAGCTTTGTTAACATCGGTAAAGTCGATACAAAGTCTCCATTTCCCGTTCGCCTTGCGCACAACTACAGGATTGGCCAACCACGTAGGATGGAGCACTCCTCTAACAAGGCCTGCTGCTTCCAACTTCTTGATCTCTTCTGCGATGAATTCTTGGCGCTCCACTGCTTGCTTCCTGACCTTCTGCTTGACGGGCCGCGCATGAGGACAAACGGCAAGATGGTCTCGTCTAAATGTTGAACCAGCATTCTTTAAACCGAAAGGCATCCGTATGAAACAGTACGTGCCACATGGAGTGATGAATGCGGTCTTCTCCTCATCCTCTTCTACCATGAAGATCTGATGGTATCCTGAGTATGCGTCAAGAAATGAAAGCAAGTCACATCTGGCCGTGGAGTCAACAATCTGGTCAATGCGCGGCAAAGGAAATGGGTCTTTGGGACAAGCTTTGTTAACATCGGTAAAGTCGATACAAAGTCTCCATTTCCCGTTCGCCTTGCGCACGACTACAGGATTGGCCAACCACGTAGGATGGAGCACTCCTCTAACAAGGCCTGCTGCTTCCAACTTCTTGATCTCTTCTGCGATGAATTCTTGGCGCTCCACTGCTTGCTTCCTGACCTTCTGCTTGACGGGCCGCGCATGAGGACAAACGGCAAGATGGTGCTCAATTACTTTCCTGGGAACACCGGGGATGTCAGACGGTTTCCACGCAAACACGTCGACATTCGCCCGCAGGAAAGCAATGAGCGCGCTTTCCTATTTAGGGTCGAGAGTGGCACTGATGGTGAAGGTACCACCAGTGCCGTCCTCCTTGGCGGACACCTTCTTGGTCTCTGGCAGAGCTGCCATTGTCTTCTTACACTTGCCGGTGGAGTTCGATGGTGCGTCCTCGACGGCAGTGCAGCACTCCGAAGAGGTGCGCTTGCCGGAGTGGGCATCAGAACTCTTGCCGGACTTGGTCTTCTTCTTCCCCCCGGGAGCTTCAACGGCCAGTGACTTGCGATCTGTTGCCGCTGCCGCTTCCCGGTAGATCTTGTCGGCGCAGATAAGAGCATCCTTCTTGTCTCTAGGGACAGAGATGACGCTTATCGGGCCTGGCATCTTCAGCATGTTGTATGCGTAGTGAGAGGCTGCCATGAACTTGGTGAGTGCTGGACGGCCGAGTATCCCATTGTAAGGCAATGGAAAATCGGCAACATCAAAAGTGACCCTCTCAGTCCTGAAGTTCACCTCGCTGCCAAATGTTACTGGCAACGTGACCTTCCCCTTCGGCTTGCTCCTTCCCGGGTTGATTCCTTGGAATGTGCCAGTCTCCTCAAGCTCGCTATCAGGGATCTGGAGTTTCCGGACTACAGCGGAGGAGATCAGGTTCAAGCCGGCCCCGCCGTCAACTAGCATCTTAGTGACCTTGAGGATGCGGATAGTTGGTGAAACCAACATCGGCAAGCACCCGACCGTAGTTGTGCGATCAGGGTGGTCCTCAATATCAAAGATGATAGGCGTGCTGGACCATTTCAGAAGCTTGCGTGACTCGACAGGTGGTTCCGCCGCATTGACTTCCCGCACCCACTGCTTGAGTTGGCGGTGCGAAGTATGCAGAGAAGCACCGCCGTCAACGCACAAGACCTCTGTGGCTTTCTGGAACTCCTGCTCACTGGTCTCGACATCATCCATGTCTTCGTCGTCGTCATCTTCATCCTTGTCACGGCCGCGGGGAGGTCTGTCTCCTTGCCGCTGCTTGGCCTTGCCGCGGCGTCCTCCCCGGCCGGCGCGCTTCTTGCCGGATTCTCCAGCGCCTCCTTGGGCCCTCTCCTTGTCGCGTCGCTCGTACTCAGCCTTTTGCTGCTGGACAAGCTGCTCGACCTTCTTGCAGCTCTGGAGGTCATGGCCCTTGGTGCGGTGCATCTTGCAGTACTGCTTGTCGGTGCCGTCCTGCTTGTCGGTGACCGCCACTGCCTGGCAGTTGGTGCATGCGACAATCTCCTTGCCGGAGCCACCAGCTTTGGCTTTCTTGGCGCCACCTTCGTTGCCGGACTGCTCAACGACTAGCACATCTTTGCCTTTCTTCTTCCTGTTGTTTCGCCGCCGGTTTTTCTTTGCCGGGGCAGCATCCTCGCTGTCAGATCCTCCTGCTCCTGTATTCTCTCCGGGGAGTTTCCTTCCTTCCTCAGCACGTGCACACTTGTCGGCCAGGGCATACAGCTCACTGACGTCTCTGATCCTACACATCGCCATCTCCTCCCGCATCCTGCGGTTACGCACGTTCTGATGGAACGCGCTGATGACCGCGGCAGGGTGGACATCTGGGATGTTGTGCTGTACACGGCTGAATCTCTGAATGTACTTGCGCAGGGGCTCTCCTTCCTTCTGGGCGAGCAGATGAAGGTCACTCTCTTGGCCATGAGGTTTGTGGCCGCCTGTAAAGGCGCCGACAAACTGATGGCATAGGTCTGCCCAGGAGGATATGGAGTTGTCCGGCAAGTGCATGAGCCAGGACCTGACGTTGGGCTTGAGCACCAGTGGGAAGTAGTTGGCAAGGATCTTGTCGTCCCGCCCCCCGGCAGCCTGTACCACGATGGTGTAGATGCTGAGGAACTCCGACGGATGCGACTTGCCGTCGTACTTCTCTGGTACGTCTGGCTTGAAATTCTTCGTGCTGGGCCACTGGACTTGCCGCAGCTCACGGGTAAACGCAGGGCAACCTACCGCGTACGGCAAGTCGCCTGGTTCCCCTGGCGCATGCATGTCGATAGAGGGCCCGGTGCACTGGTCCGATTGACGTCGCGCTTCTCTTTGGCGCTCGATGCGAGTACGAGCATCTTCTTGCTGTCGTTCGTGAAGAACTTGGCGCTGATCGCGACGAGCTCGTGGATCTGATGACGCGGTGGAGTCGCTGTCGAGGTGGATCCGGCGAGTCGGCGATCTTGGCCTTCGGGGCGGAGAGTGCACAGTGGTTGCACCCCCACCGGTCTTGTCGCCACCAGCTCGTGCCTGGCTGACTTGCCGCGGCTGCGACGTGCTTGGCTGCCGTTGAGTGTCGCCGTTGGCGAAGCCGATGAGACTCTGAATTGTGGACCTCCAGTCGTCGATCTTGTCTGCCGTTGGAGGGTAGTCCAGGAGCAGTTGAGCTCGCGCCAAAGCTTCTGCTATAGTGGCGGGTGGCGGTGCGAACGGTGCGAGGAGCGGGATATGCTCGGACTTCTAACTATGTTAGAAGGAGCAGTATCCCGTCCAGGCGACCGTGCCTCGCTCGTGCCAGCATGTTGGCGTGCATGCTGGTCTTGAGCACTCCGAGATCCACCAGCTCGATCTTGGTCCAGCAAACCCATGGTACCGTGAGTACCATGACACTGACGGTCTCGCGCCTCCTGAGATGGGCGCGGTGCATGTACGGACGCTGAGGTCTTGGAGTGCGCCCTGTCGTTGTGGGAGCCGGCTACGCCGCCGATGGGCAGCGCAGCCTTGTCCTTGGACCTGGCAGCACCGTGAGCTCCCTCGTCGACGCCCGTTCTTCCGCCGGCGTCTGCCCCATCAGCCATTTGCTCCGGCGGTGGTGGGTTCGGCGCGGACGGAGCAGCCGCCTCCGAAGCCTTCTTCTTCGGCGGCATGTCGATGAAGATGATGAAGATCTAGCTCGCGTGAACGCCAGATCTGGTTCACACAACCTCAACGCCCCCTACCTGGCGCGCCAAAGATGCCGGGGGACTAATCCACGAGCACCTATGGGACCGGCGGACCGAGTCCCTTTCAGTTCGGCAGGGGCAAGGGTCGCACGAAGAGCGGATCGAGGCGAAGCACACGAGAAGTTTACCCAGGTTCGGGCCGCACGGATGCGTAAAACCCTACTCCTGCTTTGTGGTTTGTATTGAGTTCTTGCTCGGGAGCACGGAGTGCTACAATACACCCTAACAGCTAACGAGACCGAGCGTGAGTGTTCTCTTTCTCCGGAACCCCCTCTACGTTGCGCATGGGCCTCCTTTTATATGCTCAAGGGGTCACCGACAGGTGGCAACGTAGACAAGGGTAAAAATGGAAAGGTGTTGCAGTTGGTACAGCTACCTGCTACAGTGTATCACACCTAACCCTGACGGCAGGGGACAAGGGCATTAAATGCCCGTCTGCGTCGCCTAAATAGTGCAAAAGGGACCGTCAGGGACGCCAGCGCTCGCCAAGATGGCAATCTTGTCAGCGCCGCTTGGCACCGCGCGCCGCTGGCTGCACCGCCTCCCGCCACGTACGCCTGGGAAGGTCCCAGAGCGACACGTTGGTGGATGTGCTGGAGCGCGGGCACAGAGTGGTGGCTTGCCACGGCAAGCGCCTTGCCGCGGTCGTTGTCTTGTCGCGCCCGGGAGCTTGTCGCTCACCGGGCCTTGCCGGGACGCGTGGCGCGTCGCGGCAAGTTCCTTGAGATGCCTTGGTTGGCCTTCCCGGCAAGCTCCTCTTGCCGGGGTCTTGAGATGCCTTGGTTGGCCTTCCCGGCAAGCTCCTCTTGCCGGGGTCTTGTCTCCTTGGCTTGGATACTTTGTCCTTGAATGGCTCCAAAGGAACCACGGAGGACCTTGGCGGTCACTCGGCAAGCCTTGCCGCGGGATGCTGTGACTGCCCGTGCACAAGTTCGGGATACTAGGGTACCCCTACTCTAGTACACCAACACAGCCTGTAGCACATCCACCTTTTCCAAGCATGCCAATCCACCAAAGTGCCACCTTGATACGTCTCCGTCGTATCTATAATTTTTTATTGTTCCATGCCAATATTGTACAACTTTCATATACTTTTGGCAACATTTTATACTATTTTAGGAACTAACATATTGATCCAGTGCCCAGTGCCAGTTCCTGTTTATTGCATGTTTTTTGTTTCACAGAAAATCCATATCAGATGGAGTCCAAACGGGATAAAAACTGACGGATTTTTTTTGGAATATATGTGATTTTTGGGAATAATAATCAACGCGAGACGATGCCCGAGGGGGCCACGAGGCAGGGGGCACGCCCCGGGGGGTCAGGCGGTTGGTGCCCTTCTTCTGCCACAAGAAAGCTAATGTCTGGACAAAAATCGTATCCAAAATTCAGCCCAATCATAGTTATGGATCTCCGGGAATTTAAGAAACAGTGAAAGGGCAGAATCTGAAACGCAGAAACAGAGAGAGAGCGAGAGACAGATCCAATCTCGGAGGGGCCCTCGCCCCTCCCATGCCATGGAGGCCATGGACCAGAGGGGAAACCCTTCTCCCATCTAGGGAGAAGGTCAAGGAAGAAGAAGAAGGGGGGGCTATCTCCCCGTCTCTTCCGGTGGCGCCGGGACGCCGTCGGGGCCATCATCATCACCGCAATCTACACCAACAACTTCACCTCCATCATCACCAGCTCTTCCCCCCTCTATGCAGCGGTGTAACCCCTCTTTTACCCGCTGTAATTTCTACTTAAACATGGTGTTCAACGCTATATATTGTTTCCCAATGATGTATGGCTATCCTATGATGTTTGAGTAGATCTGTTTTGTCATATGGGTTAATTGATGATCGTGATTGGTTTGAGTTGCATGTTTTATTATTGGTGCTGTCCTATGGTGCTATCTGTGTCGCGCAAGCGTGAGGGATCCCCGCTGTAGGGTTTGCAATATGTTCATGATTTGCTTATGGTGGGTGGCGTGAGTGATAGAAACACAGACCCGAGTAAGTAGTTTGTTTGCGTATGGGAATAAACAGGACTGGATGCCTTATAATGCTATGGTTGGGTTTTACCTTAATGATCTTTAGTAGTTGTGGATTCTTGCTAGAGTTCCAATCATAAGTGCATATGATCCAAGAAGAGAAAGTATGTTAGCTTATGCCTCTCCCTCAAATAAAATTGCAATAATGATTACCGGTCTAGTTATCGATTGCCTAGGGACAAATAACTTTCTTGTGTGACAACAAGCTCTCTAATAAACCTAACTTAGCTGTGTCTTTATCTAAATAGCCCCTACTTTTTATTTACGCACTCTTTATTATCTTGCAAACCTATCCAAGAACACCTACAAAGTACTTCTAGTTTCATACTTATTCTAGGTAAAGCGAACATTAAGCGTGCGTAGAGTTGTATCGGTGGTCGATAGAACTTGAGGGAATATTTGTTCTACCTTTATCTCCTCATTCGGTTCGACACTCTTACTTATCGAAAGAGGCTACAATTGATCCCCTATACTTGTGGGTTATCAAGACATTTTTCTGGCGCCGTTGCCGGGGAGTTATAGCATGGGGTGAATATTCTCGTGTGTGCTTGTTTGCTTTATCACAAAGTAATTTTTAGTTGCTGTTCTAAGTTGTTCTCTATCTTTAGTTATGGATATGGAACACGAAATACAAAAAAATTAGGTTTACTTGCTACTCATGGAGATGGGGAACCTCCTAAAATCCTCAATGCTCATTATGTGAAAGATATTATGCACTACTTTAATAATCCTGAGAAAACCCCATTCAATTATATAATGGGAGACACGTTGGATCAACATGAATACTTTAGGGATTATCGCTTGACTCGAAAAGGGAAACTATTATGGGATCAAATTCATATGTTGCATTGGTATGCTCGGCAGCTACGCTTGAGATATGATTATACTTGTTGCTCTAGGATGAAGGCTCACACTTCCCTTTTCATGCAAATTTAATGATGATAAAACCTTGGCTTCTTATGCTAATGGTATATATGATTACTATGATGTGGAACAAATAGAAGAATTCGTTGCTTTTATGTGTGCTTATGAAATTGAATCTTTGTTTAAAGAGTGAAAATCTTGATGATGTTGTTTACAGACCTGAAAATTTTGCTATACTTAAATATTGCTATGAGAATTATGAATTCAATTCCGATATTGATGATTTTATTGAGAGAGTCAACGTTGTCCAAGAAGAGACTAATATTTTGCAGGAGTCTATGGAAGAAATTGATGAAACTGTGGCCTCATTGGATGAAAAAGATGATGAGGAGAGCGAAGAACAAAAGGAGGAAGAGCGTATTAGCTACCTGTGCCCACCTTCTAATGAGAGTAACTCTTCAACTCATACATTGTTTAATTTCCCTTCGTGCTTACCGAAGGATGATTGCTATGATGATTGCTATGATCCCGTTGATTCTTTTGAAATATCCCTTTTTGATGATGCTTTCTATGCTTGTGGCCAAGAAGCCAATATGAATTATGCTTATGGAGATGAACTTGCTATAGTTCCTTATATTAAACATGAAATTTTTGCTATTGCACCCACGCATGATAGTCCTATTATCTTTTTGAATTCTCCCGACTACACTATATCAGAGAAGTTTGCCCTTATTAAGGATTATATTGATGGGTTGCGTTTTACTACTACACATGATGATTTTGATAGATATAATATGCAGGTGCTTGCTGCTCCTGCTTGCAATTATTATGAGAGAGGAACTACATCTCCACCTCTCCATGTTTCCAATATGATAAAATTGCAAGAAACTGTTTGTACTATGCATTGGCCTTT
Source organism: Triticum urartu (assembly GCF_056163025.1). Classification (NCBI taxonomy): domain Eukaryota; kingdom Viridiplantae; phylum Streptophyta; class Magnoliopsida; order Poales; family Poaceae; genus Triticum; species Triticum urartu. Next base: position 188,677,946 of record NC_141879.1, read on the forward strand.
ACTATGTGTGCATGAATTGTTCTTTTATGACATGGCGATGCATAGGAAGAGAGTTATACTTTGTCATTACATGATATATGTTGCTTTTTGCTCACTACTAAATCACAAATCATTGTTAATTAAATTGGCTTTGATATACCTTGGGATCCGGGTGGATTCATTACTTGAGCACCTTATGCCTAGCTTAATGGCTTTAAAGAAAGCGCTGCCAGGGAGACAACCCGGAAGTTTTAGAGAGTCATTTATTTCTGTTGAGTGCTTTTATATAGTTTAAAAACAAAAGAAAATAAAGAGGGGAACCCAAAACTTTTCAAAAAGGAAAGTGAAAGTGAGAGAGACAAGCATTGTTGAAGTGGGGGAGCTCCTTGAACTTTGTTCATGCTCACGGAAACTTTGTGAATCTTGATTACAGAAACTTTTCAACAAAAATAATTATCCCATCATACAATTCCATTGTATTATAAAAATAATGTGCCAAGATTTGCCTTTAGGATTGCTTGTTGGTTTGTGCGGTGCAGAACAGAAACTTTGGCTGTAGTGCATGATTTTACATTTTTTTTACTGGATCAAAGGGTTCTGAAACATTTTTCACTGTGTTTCTATACAAATTGTTTATTTTCCTAATTTTTCAGAATTTTTGGAGTACCAGAAGTATGGTGAATGTTCAGATTACTACAATGTCCTGTTTAAGACAGATTCTGTTTTTGATGCATAGTTTGCTTGTTTTGATGAAACTATCAATTTCTATCAGTGGATTAAGCCATGGAAAAGTTATATTACAGTAGCTACAATGCAAAAAAAATATGAATTGGTTTGCAACAGTACTTAGAGTAGTGATTTGCTTTATTATACTAATGGATCTGACTGAACTTTTCGTTAAGTCTTGTGTGATTGAAGTTTTCAAATTTTGGGAGAGATCACGATGGATGAAGGAATAAGGAGTGGCAAGAGCCTAAGCTTGGGGATGCCCGAGACGCCCCAAGGAAATATTCAAGTACTCCCAAGCAACCAAGCTTGGGGATGCCCCGGAAGGCATCCCCTCTTTCTTCTAACGATCATCGGTAATTTCACGTGTAGCTATATTTTTATTCATCACATGATATGCGTAAATCTTGGAGCGTCTTTTGCGTTTAGTTTTCACTTTTCTTTTATGCACCATGCTGGTATGAGAGACGTGGTTGATTTATATAATGCTCATTGCACTTCACTTATATCTTTTGAGTATGGCTTTATAGAATGCTTAATGTGCTTCACTTATATCAGTTGAAGTTTGGATTGCCTATTTCTCTTCACATAGAAACCTGCCATTTGTAGAATGCTCTTTTGCTTCACTTATATTTGTTAGAGCATGGGCATATCTTTTGTAGAAAGGATTAAACTCTCTTGCTTCACTTATATCTATTTAGAGAGATGACAGAAATTGGTCATTCACATGGTTAGTCATAAAATCCTACATAAAACTTGTAGATCACTGAATAGGATATGTTTGATTCCTGGCAATAGTTTTGTGATATAAAGATGGTGATATTAGATTCATGCTAGTGGGTAGTTGTGGATTCTAGAAATACTTGTGTTGAAGTTTGTGATTCCCGTAGCATGCACGTATGGTGAACCGTTATGTAACGAAGTTGGAGCATGAGGTATTTATTGATTGTCTTCCTTATGAGTGGCAGTCGGGGACGAGTGATGGTCTTTTCCTACCAATCTATCCCCCTAGGAGCATGCGCCTAGTACTTTGTTTCGATGACTAATAGACTTTTGCAATAAGTATGTCAATTCTTTATGACTAATGTTGAGTCCATGGATTATACGCACTCTCACCCTTCCATCATTGCTAGCCTCTTCGGTACCGTGCACTGGCCTTTCACACCTCGAGAGTTGTTGCAAACTTCGCCGGTGCATCCAAACCCCGTGATACGATACGCTCTATCACACATAAGCCTCCTTATACCTTCCTCAAAACAGCCACCATACCTACCTATTATGGCATTTCCATAGCCATTCCGAGATATATTGCCATGCAACTTCCATCATCATCATATACATGACTTGAGCATCATTGTGATATTGCTTTGCATGATCGTAAGATAGCTAGCATGATGTTTTCATGGCTTGTCCGTTTTTTCATGTCATTGCTATGCTAGATCATTGCACATCCCGGTACACCGCCGGAGGCATTCATATGGAGTCATATCTTTGTTCTAGTATCGAGTTGTAATATTGATTTGTAAGTAAATAAAAGTGTGATGATCATCATTATTAGAACATTGTCCCATGATCAAAATAAAAGTGGCCAAAGAAGCCCCCCCCAAAAAAGACAGAGGCCAAAGAAGCCTACAAAAAAAAGAAAAAAAAGAAGGGACAATGTTACTATTCTTTTACCACACTTGTGCTTCAGAGTAGCACCATGTTCTTGATATGGAAAGTTTCTTGAGTTATCACTTTCATATACTAGTGGGAATTTTCATTATAGAACTTGGCTTGTCTATTCCAACGATGGGCTTCCTCAAATGACCTAGGTCTTCATGATCAAGCAAGTTGGATGGACACCCACTTAGTTTCAGTTTGAGCTTTCATACACTTATAGCTCTTAGTGCATCAATTGCATGGCAATCCCTACTCCTCGCATGGACATCAATTGATGGGCATCTCCATAGCCGTTGATTAGCCGCGTCGATGTGAGACTTTCTCCTTTTTGTCTTCTCCACACAACCTCCACCATCATATTCTATTCCACCTATAGTGCTATATCCATGGTTCACGCTCATGTATTGCGTGAAAGTTGAAAAGGTTTGAGAATGTCAAATGTATGAAACAATTGCTTTGCTTGTCATCGGGGTTGTGCATGATTTGAATGCTTTGTGTGGTGAAGATGGATCATAGCCAGACTATATGATTTTGTAGGGATCACTTTCTTTGGCCATGTTATTTTGAAAAGACATGATTGCTTTATTAGTATGCTTGAAGTATTATTGACTTAATGTCAAAACATAGACTATTGCTTTGAATCAATCGTGTCTTAATATGCATGCCATTATTAGAATACATGATCAAGATTATGCTAGGTAGCATTCCACATCAAAAAAATAATTATCATTTACCTACTCGAGGACGAGCGGGAATTAAGCTTGGGGATGCTGATACGTCTCCATCGTATCTATAATTTTTGATTGTTCCATGCCAATATTGTACAACTTTCATATACTTTTGGCAACTTTTTATACTATTTTTGGGACTAACATATTGATCCAGTGCCCAGTGCCAGATCCTGTTTGTTGCATGTTTTTTGTTTCGCAGAACATCCATATCAAACAGAGTCAAAACGGGATAGAAACTAACGGAGATTTTTTGGAAAATATGTGATTTTGGGAAGAAGAATCAATGTGAGACAATGCCCGAGGGGGCCACGAGGCAGGGGACACACCCTAGGCCCTCGTGGCCACCCCGTAAGGCAGTTGGTGCCCTTCTTTCGCCGCAAGAAAGCTAATATCTGGATAAAAATTGTTGGGGATATGATTACTGGAGGTAAACCGGCTCAGAGTGGCCGGGTTAGCTCCATGAAGATAGAAGCCCATGAAGACGTGAAGATGGTGGCGCTTTACGAAGGCCCGAGGCCCAAAGGCGGGTTAAAGCATGTAGATGTAAACCGAGTTTATCATGTAACTTGTATTGTAAGTTAGAGGAATAGAGACCGAGCCGGACACATCTATGATCCGGCCTCGGGACTCTATAAACCGGTGGGCATCAACCTATGTATATAAAGGGACGACCCGGCCGCGGTTTGAGGATGACGGACAACAACTCGAGAGCCAGGAAAAGTGGATTCGCTCCCTGGTCATCGAAACCCTAGCAATACCAATCACAACTAGACGTAGGCTTTTACCTTCATCGAAGGGGACGAACTAGTATAAAATCGCTCGTGTCCCCTTGTCCGATTTAACCCCTTTAAGCTAACCCGTCGCGATGGCTCCACGACTAAGTTCTTTCACGAGGACATCTGCCGTGACAAACCCACGACAGTTGGCGCCCACCGTGGGGCTATCGCACGAGGGTTTCGAGTTCTTGAAGGGCAGCTTTGATGGACTCAAGGGATACACTGTGGGCCGGATGACGAAGAGTCGTCGCGGCAAGCTCTACATCGACGATGCAGGATGGGGTCCCGAGGCCGGTTCAATCGAATACGGGTACCGGGTCCCCTTTGGTGGGATCCACGTCTTCATCGGCAAGATCGGTGAACCGGGCCCTGAGCCGGACACCTGCACCGACATCATCGAGACGGCTCAGCATGCAAGCCCCTCCCCGGTTCAGCCCACAGCAATGCATATTTTCGTAGGTGTCATCCATGGAGCGGAATATGAGGATGGACCGGCATCTAATGGAGAAACCATTGTCTGCTCTGACGACGAGTCTTCAACTGGAGAGACTGAATCGCTGTATCAGTTGCAGGACGGCCGGATTAGCGGAGGTTCCAATGGCAACAGTATTCCGGACCCCCTCGATCTGCCAAACCGGGTCGCTATCTTCATGGCCGGTACACAATCAGCACACCACTCATCAACCGCCGCAGGAATGCTCTCCGGTTCAACGACAGCAACGCCGGTGGGAGCAGGGGGCTCTGCGCCGCCTCCGGCTCAAGTTCTGTCTGATTTCTTCGACGCTTTGGAAACATTGATGGCCGCGGAGGTGGACGCAGCAGCCCGGGATCAGCACAATGTGGAGATTGCAAAGGTGAAAGATCAGATAACTCAGGCTAAAGCGGACCTAGCGGCAGAGAACGCTAGGATGGCTACAGAGCGGGCCGAGTTGGAAGCTCAGGCCTACGGGCTTAGGATGGATCAGAATGCCTCAAATGAAGTCATGAGAAGAAGATACTGGTCGCATCTCCCGTCGGGTTATGAGCCAAGAAATCTCTTCAACACGCCAGGAGCAGGAACCAGTAACCAGCTAGTGATAAACCGTACAGAGGCGCCGGGAACAGGAGCGCCGGTTCAGCCGCGCACGATGGACCCGCCTCGTCAAAACAACATTGTGCCGCAGTATGTTCTGACGCCCCGGGGGCATTACTCCAACCCGTTGGACAACATTGGGCTGCCGCTTCACGATTGGCAGCACTCCCAACCGACGGCGAGTCACCAGTTGCGATTGAGGAACGACGGGCCAGAGAGCTCCTTCAAACAGCTTTAAACCAGCAGCAGGCTTATTCACATGGTCGCGAGAGGATTCATTCCACCCCCCGCCCGAGTCGGAGCTACAACAGGCACGTTGAGGATGAACCAGCCATGTCAAGCAGTGCACGTCGCCGTAACTCGCCGCAAGGGCACAACCCAGCAAGTGGAGGTGCTAATGCGTAGGATGTGGTAGATCATGGTCGTGCATGTCGAGAGGCCGAGTTAGCAGCTCTGCACGGAGCTCGTCAACCTACTCCGGTTCACCCTACCGCTTCAGTGGAGCCAGGTGTAGTCTTCAGTTCCTTAGGGGTGCCGTGTCTCACCCCCGCTTTACATAATGTGTGACTGCCCAAGGATTTTAAAGGCCCTCGTAAGGTGCCCAATTACACCGCGGATTTGCAACCAAAGTCATGGGTTGAAAGTTATGAGATGGCAATGGAGATGTTGGATGTGCATGAAGCAGTGTGTGCTAAATACTTCACCATGATGTTGGAGGGGACAACTCGTACTTGGTTAAAGAGCATACCGGTTAACTCCGTCGGATCATGGGCCGAGTTAAAACACTGGTTTATCCAGAATTTTAAGGATACTTGTAAGCAGCCTATGTCGATTGTGGACCTGGCCGCTTGTGTCCAAGAGGATGGGGAGTCTACAACCCATTGGGTGAAGCGGGTCTCAACTATTCTGCATTCGTCAGCTCACATCAATGCGGACACAGCAGTGTTAACGTTGGAGGGCAATTGCCGGTTTCTACCGTTAAAACAAAAGTTAGGAAGGCTCAAATGTCACTGCAATGATATGGCAACGCTTATGGCCGCTTTGGTTAAATATGCCGATTCAGATAATACCAAAGACCCTGAGTCAGAGGAGGACAAACCGGGGAAAGGGAAGAAGAACGGCAACACCAAGGACAGCAGCATAACCCGGCAGGTCATGGGAATAATGGTAAGCGCAAGGCAGACAATAGTTTGGACTTTGTGGCTAACACCAACACTCAGGATAACGGTCCGTGTAGTAAGGGTAAACAGCCCAGAGGGGCGGAGGTTCAGGCCCCAATCTGGAGCGCCTGTTAAATCAACCTTGTCCAAAGCATGGATCAAAGGAGAGGCCAGCTTCACATCTTTGGAAGGATTGTTATATCATGCGAGAATTCAAGAACTCCAATATGTTTCAGTACGATAATGGCTCGCCCGGCGGTTCAGGAGGTGGTTTTCATGGGCCGGGTTATGGAGGCGGCAGCTCCGGTTCAGGATTTCAGGGCAATCAAACCGGACATAGAAATCAAGGGAACCAGGGCAACCAGGGAAGTTATAACCATCAAGGGAATCAGCAGCAGCAGCAGTCAGGTTATCAGAGCAATCCGAAACAGTTAAATAGTGGGCAGTATCATGTCTTCACCACTAGCTTGTGCAAGCGTGATCAGAAGCTTCACAAGAGGGCCGTGAACTCTGTTGAACCGTTTGTGCCTCAGCATTTGCGCTGGTCTGAGCAACCCATTTTATGGAGTAGAGACGATCACCCGCCCCGGGTTGACAATCTGGGCCATCTGGCCTTAGTGGTGGCACCTCAAGTTGGGGGGTATAAGTTCACCAAGGTGCTCATGGATGGGGGAAGCGGTATTAATATTCTATACTATGATACCTTCCGCCGTATGGGGTTGACAGATAAGAATCTTAAACCGTCGAACACCGTTTTTCATGGTGTGGTACTCGGTAAATCTGCATATCCGATGGGCAAGATAGCCCTAGAGGTGGCCTTTGGAGATGATCATGATTCAAGGTCAGAAACATTGACTCTTGAGGTGGTGAAAATCAAGAGTCTGTATCACGCTCTGTTTGGGCGACCGGCTTATGCCAAGTTCATGGCGAGGCCGTGTTATGTTTATCTGCAGCTTAAGATGTCAGGTCATAAGGGGACCATCACAGTACATGGGAGCAGGAAGATTTCTTTCGAATGCGAGGAAGGTGATGCGGCTTATGCTGTGTCGGTTTGTGCCACGGAAGAGCTGAAGTTTTACAAAGACAAGGTTGATGCAGCAGATATGACTTCTTTGAAAAAGCCAACTATGGAGCACGATCCGGCGTTGAAGTTTAAATCGGCCACAGACACTAAGATGGTTGATTTTGTTCCTGGCGATTCATCCAAGCAGTTCAGCATTAGTGCTAACCTGGATCCCAAATAGGAAAGTGCGCTCATCGAGTTCATCCGTGAGAACCAGGACATCTTTGCATGGAAGCCTTCTGACATGCCAGGTGTACCGAGGGAACTAACTAAGCACACACTTAATATTGATCCTAAGTTTAAACCGGTCAGACAGTTTCTCCGCCGCTTCAACAAAGAAAGGCGCAAGGCTATTGGTGAAGAGGTAGCTTGGTTGTTGGCCGCAGGGTTTATCGTGGAGGTCTTTCACCCGGAGTGGTTGGCTAATCTGGTGCTGGTTCTCAAGAAAAATGGCACTTGGTGTATGTGTATGGACTACACAGACTTGAACAAGGCTTGCCCAGCAGATCCCTTTGCCCTCCCTCGTATTTATCAGATTATTGATGCTACGGCGGGTTGTGACCGCTTGTGTTTTTTGGATGCTTATTCTGGTTATCACAGATCAAAATGGCAGTTAAGGACCAGGAGAAGACATCTTTTATAACTCCCTTTGGAGCCTTCTGCTATGTCTCCATGCCCTTTGGGATCAAGAGTGCCCAGGCGACTTATCAACGTTGTGTTCAGAATTGTCTTCATAAGCAGATTGGGCGCAATGTTCATGCATATGTGGCTGATATTGTGATAAAGTCCAGGAAAGAGGAAACATTGATTGATGACCTGAGAGAAACCTTTGACAACCTCCGGGTTTACAAGATGATGCTCAATCCGGACAAATGTGTCTTTGGTGTCCTAGCAGGCAAACTCTTGGGCTTTCTGGTATCAAACATGGGCATTGAGGCTAATCCGGAAAAAAATTCAGCAATCACGTCTTTGGCTAAACCGGCGTGTATCAATGACGTTCAACGTTTAGCCGACCGGATTGCGGCTTTGAGTTGGTTTATCAGTCATCTCGGGGAGAAAGCTATCCCTTTATACCAGATGTTAAAGAAAACGGATGACTTTGTTTGGAGCGATGCGGCTGATAAAGCGTTTGAGGATCTAAAGAGGCAGTTAGCTGAACCGCCTGTGCTTGCAGCTCCGTTCGATAAAGAGCCTTTACCACTGTATGTGGCTGCTAATGCCAGGGCTGTTAGTGTGGCTATTGTTGTGGAGTGCAAGGAGGCTGGAAAGGGATATCCGGTTCAACGGCCGGTTTATTATATCAGTGAGGTGCTTATCGAATCAAAGCAGAGGTATCCACATTGGCAGAAGCTGGTGTATGGGGTGTTTATGGCAAGCCGGAAGCTCAAACATTATTTTCAGGGTCATCCTATCACAGTGGTCAGTTCAGCCCCTCTGGGAGATAACATTCAAAACAGAGAAGCAATTGGCCGGATTGCCAAGTGGGCTATTGAGCTTGGACCTCACGGGCTCAAGTATAAACCTCGCACAGCAATCAAGTCTCAAGCACTTGTGGACTTCATCAATGATTCCCGAAGGTTTCATTCCGTTTGGACTCCGTTTGATATTCCTTTTCTACAAAACCCCAAAATAGGCAAAAAACAGCAATTTGGGTTGGGCCTCCGGTTAGTAGGTTAGTCCCAAAAATGATATAAAAGTGTAAAATAAAGCCCATTAACATCCAAAATAGATAATATAATAGCATGGAGCAATCAAAAATTATAGATAAGTTAGAGACGTATCAAGCATCCCCAAGCTTAATTCCTACTCGTCCTCGAGTAGGTAAATGATAAAAAGAAGAATTTTTGATGTGGAGTGCTTTCTAACATATTTCTCAATGTAATTTTTCTTTATTGTGGCATGAATGTTCAGATCCGAAAGATTCAAGATAAAAGTTTAATATTGACATAGAAATAATAATACTTCAAGCATACTAACTAAGCAATTATGTCCTCTCAAAATAACATGGCCAAAGAAAGTTATCCCTACAAAATCACATAGTCTGGCTATGCTCTATCTTAACCACACAAAATATTTAAATCATGCACAACCCCGATGACAAGCCAAGCAATTGTTTTATACTTTTGATGTTCTCAAACTTTTTCAATCTTCACGCAATATATGAGCATGAGCCATGGATATAGCACTTTATGTGGAATAGAATGGTGGTTGTGGAGAAGACAAACAAGGAGAAGATGGTCTCACATCAACTAGGCGTATCAAAGGGCTATGGAGATGCCCATCAATAGATATCAATGTGAGTGAGTAGGGATTGCCATGCAACGGATGCACTAGAGCTATAAGTATATGAAAGGTCAACAAAAGAAACTAAGTGGGTGTGCATCCAACTCGCTTGCTCATGAAGGGAATTTTGAGGAAGCCCATCATTGCAATATACAAGCCAAGTTCTATAATGAAAAATTCCCACTAGTATATGAAAGTGATATCATAGGAGACTCTCTATCATGAAGATCATGGTGATACTTTGAAGCACAAGTATGGAAAAAGGATAGTATCATTGTCCCTTCTCTCTTTTTCTCTCATTTTTTTATTTGGGCCTTTTCTCTTTTTTTTTCTTTTTGGCCTCTTTTCTCTTTTTTTCGTCCGGAGTCTCATCCCGACTTGTGGGGGAATCATAGTCTCCATCATCCTTTCCTCACTTGGGGCAATGCTCTAATAATGATGATCACCGCACTTTATTTACTTACAACTCAAGAATTACAGCTCGATACTTAGCACGAAATATGACTCTATGTGAATGCCTCCGGCGGTGTACCAGGATGTGCAATGATGCACGAGTGACATGTATGAATAATTATGAACGGTGGCTTTTCCACAAATACGATGTCAACTACATGGTCATGCAAGCAATATGACAATGATGAAGCGTGTCATAATAACGGAACGGTGGAAAGTTGCATGGCAATATATCTTGGAATGGCTATGGAAATGCCATAATAGGTAGGTATGGTGGCTGTTTTGAGGAAGGTATATGGTGGGTTTAAGGTACCGGCGAAAGTTGCGCGATACTAGAGAGGCTAGCAATGGTGGAAGGATGAGAGTGCGTATAATCCATGGACTCAACATTAGTCATAAAGAACTCACATACTTATTGCAAAAATCTATTAGTTATCGAAACAAAGAATTACGCGCATGCTCCTAGGGGGATAGATTGGTAGGAAAATACCATCGCTCATCCCCGACTACCACTCATAAGGAAGACGATCAATAAATAAATCATCCTCCGACTTCATCACATAACGGTTCACCATACGTGCATGCTACGGGAATTACAAACTTCAACACAAGTATTCCTCAAATTCACAACTACTCAACTAGCATGACTCTAATATCACCATCTCCATATCTCAAAACAATTATCAAGTATCAAACTTCTCATAGTATTCAATGCACTTCTATGAAAGTTTTTATATTAAAGCAAATTTCCATGTTGTTCTAAAGGACTCTCAAAACAATATAAGTGAGAGATCAATTATATCTATAAAATAAAACCACCGCCGTGCTCTAAAAGATATAAGTGAAACACTAGAGCAAAAACTATATAGCTCAAAAGATATAAGTGAAGCACATAGAGTATTCTAATAAATTTCAAATCATGTGAGTCTCTCTAAAAAGGTGTGTACAGTAAGGATGATTGTGGTAAACTAAAAAGAAAATACTCAAATCATACAAGACGCTCCAAGCAAAACACATATCATGTGGTGGAAAAAATATAGCTCCAAGTAAAGTTACCGATAGACGAAGACAAAAGAGGGGATGCCTTCCGGGGCATCCCCAAGCTTAGGATTTTTGGTGTCCTTGAGTTTTAACTTGGGGTGCCATGGTCATCCCCAAGCTTAGTCTTTCCACTCCTTGTTCCATAATCCATCAAATCTTTACCCAAAACTTGAAAACTTCACAACACAAAACTCAAAATAGAAAATCTCGTGAGCTCCGTTAGCGAAAGAAAACAAAACACCACTTCAAGGTACTGTAATGCACTCATTATTTATTTATATTGGTGTTAAACATACTGTATTACAATTTCTCTATGGTTTATAAACTCTTTTACTAGCCATAGATTCATCAAAATAAGCAAACAACACACGAAAAACAGAATCTGTCAAAAACAGAACAGTCTGTAGTAATCTGTAGCTAACGCAAACTTATGGAACCCCCAAAATTTTAAAATAAATTTCTGGACGTGAGGAATTCCTCTATTAATCATCTTAAAAAATAATTAACTAAATATAACTTTCCAAATAAAAATGGCCGCAATTCTTGTGAGCGCTAAAGTTTCTGTTTTTTACAGCAAGATCAAAAAGACTTTCCCCAAGTCTTCCCAACGGTTCTACTTGGCACAAACACTAATTAAACACAAAAAACACAACCAAAACATAGGCTAGATAAATTATTTATTAATAAACAGGAGAAAAAATCAAGGAATAAAAATAAAATTGGGTTGCCTCCCAACAAGCGCTATCGTTTAACGCCCCTAGCTAGGCATAAAAGCAAGGATAGATCTAGGTATTGCCATCTTTGGTAGGCAATCCATAAGTGGCTCTTATAATAGATTCATATGGTAATTTAATTTTATTTTCTAGGGAAGTGCTACATGCCTTTCCTTAATGGAGATTGGAATCTAATATTCCCTTCCTTCATATCAATAATTGCACCAATCGTTCTAAGGAAAGGTCTACCAAGAATAATAGGACATGAAGGATTGCAATCTATGTCAAGAACAATGAAATCTACAGGAACATAGTTCCTATTTTCAACAATAAGAACATCATTAATTCTTCCCATAGTTTTCTTAATAGTGGAATCCGCAAGGCGCAAGTTTAAAGAACAATCATCAAAATCACGGAAACCTAGCAATTCACACAAAGTTTTTGGAATCGTGGAAACAATAGCACCCAAATCACACAAAGCATGGCACTCATGATCTTTAATTTTAATTTTTATTGTAGGTTCCCACTCATCATAAAGTTTTCTAGGGATAGAAACTTCCAACTCAAGTTTTTCTTCATAAGATTGCATCAAAGCATCAACGATATGTTTAGTAAAAGCTTTATTTTGACTATAAGCATGAGGAGAATTTAGCACGGATTGCAACAAGGAAATACAATCTATCAAAGAGAAATTATCATAATTAAATTCCTTTAAATCCAAAATAGTGGGTTCATTGCTATTTAAAGTTTTGACCTCTTCAATCCCACTTTTAACAATTTTTGCATCAAGATCTAAAAACTCTGAATTTTTGGAACGCCTTCTAGGTAAAGGTGGCTCGTATTCAGTGCCATCATTATCAAGATTCATATTGAAAAACAAAGATTTAATAGGGGACACATCAATAACTTTTAGATCTTCATCATTATTATCATGAAAACTAGAAGAACACGCCTTCACAAAGCAATCTTTCTTAGCACGCATCCTAGCGGTTCTTTCTTTGCACTCATCAATGGAAATTATCATGGCTTTGAGAGACTCATTGATATCATGCTTAGGTTGAATAGATCTAAGTTTCAAAGCATCAACATCAAGAGAAATTATATCCACGTTCCTAGCTAACTCATCAATCTTAAGCAATTTTTCTTCAATCAAAGCATTGAAATTCTTTTGTGAACTAATAAATTCTTTAATATTAGATTCAAAATCAGAGGGTATATTATTATAATTTCCATAAGAATTGTTGTAGGAATTACCATAATTAGTAGAGGAATTACTAGGAAATGGCCTAGGATTAAAATTACCTCTATACGCGTTATTACCAAAATTGTTCCTACCAACAAAATTCACATCCATAGATTCATTATTATTCTCAATAAAGGTAGACAAAGGCACATCATTAGGATCAGAGGAAACACTCTTATTAGCAAACAATTTCATAAGTTCATCCATCTTTCCACTCAAAACATTAATCTCTTCAATTGCATGCACTTTTTTACTAGTAGATCTTTCAGTGTGCCATTGAGAATAATTAACCATAATATTGTCTAGGAGTTTAGTAGCTTCTCTTAATGTGATTTCCATAAAAGTGCCTCCCGCGGCCGAATCTAAAAGATTTCTAGAAGCAAAATTCAATCCGGCATAAATTTTTTGTATAATCATCCAAAGATTCAAACCATGTGTAGGGAAATTATGTATCATTAATTTCATCCTCTCCAAATCTTGTGCAACATGTTCATGATCAAGTTGCTTAAAATTCATAATATCGTTTCTAAGAGAGATGATTTTAGCGGGAGGAAAATACTTGGAGATAAGAGCATCTTTGCACTTCTTCCATGAATCAATACTATTTTTAGGCAAAGACGAAAACCAAGCTTTAGCACGATCTCTAAGAGAAAACGGAAATAGCTTAAGTTTAACAATATCATTATCCACATCTTTCTTCTTTTGCATATCACGCAAATCAAGAAAGCTATTTAGATGGGTAGAGGCATCTTCACTAGGAAGGCCGGTGAATTGATCTTTCATGGCAAGATTCAACAAAGCAACATTAATTTCACAAGATTCAACATCGGTAAGAGGAGCAATCGGAGTGCTAAGAAAATCATTGTTGTTGGTGTTGGTAAAGTCACACAATTTAGTATTCTCTTGAGCCATCGTGACAAGCAAGAAATCCAACACACGAGCAAACAAGAAGCAAGCAAAAATCCAATAAGAAAAAAAAAGAGGGGAACGGGAAAAGAGAGGGGGAATAAAACGGCAAGGGTGAAGTGGGGGAGAGGAAAATGAGAGGCAAATGGCAAATAATGTAATGCGAGGGATAAGAGTTTGTGATGGGTACTTGGTATGTATTGACTTGTGCGTAGACTCCAGCAACGGTGCCAGGAATGGCTCATTGTGGGGAGTCAAATCCTTACTTGACTTGGCGCGAATCTCCCTGGCAACGGTGTAAGAAATTCTTCTTGCTATCTCTTGAGCACTGCGTTGGTTTTCTCTTGAAGAGGAAAGGGTGATGCAGTAAAGTAGTGTAAGTCTTTTCCTCAATTTTTGAGAACCAAGGTATCAATCCAGTAGGAGATCACGCTCGAGTCCCACGCACCTACACAAACAAATAAGAACCTCGCAACCAACGCGATAAAGGGGTTGTCAATCCCTTCACGGTCACTTACGAGAGTGAGATCTGATAGATATGATAAGATAATATTTTTGGTATTTTTATGATAAAGAGAAATATAGATGCAAAGTAAAATAAATGGCAAAATAAATAACTAAGTGTTGGAAGATTAATATAATGGAAGATAGACCCGAGGGCCATAGGTTTCACTAGTGGCTTCTCTCAAGAGCATAAGTATTACGGTGGGTAAACGAATTACTGTCGAGCAATTGATAGAATTGAGCATAGTTATGAGAATATCTAGGTATGATCATGTATATAGGCATGACGTCCGCAACAAGTAGACGGAAACGATTCTGCATCTACTACTATTACTCCACACATCGACCGCTATCCAGCATGCATCTAGAGTATTAAGTTCATAAGAACAGAGTAATGCTTTAAGTAAGATGACATGATGTAGAGGGATAAACTCATGCAATATGATATAAACCCCATCTTTTTATCCTCGATGGCAACAATACAATACGTGTCGGTTCCTTTTCTGTCACTGGGATCGAGCACCGTGAGATTGAACCCAAAGCTAAGCACTTCTCCCATTGCAAGAAAGATCAATCTAGTAGGCCAAACCAAACTGATAATTCGAAGAGAATTGCAAAGATAAACCAATCATACATAAAAGAATTCAGAGAAGAATCAAATATTGTTCATAGATAAACTAGATCATAAACCCACAATTCATCGGATCTCGACAAACACACCACAAAAGAAGATTACATCGAATAGATCTCCAAGAAGATCGAGGAGAACTTTGTATTGAGATCCAAAGAGAGAGAATAAGCCATCTAGCTAATAAATATGGACTCGTAGGTCTAAAGTAAAGTATTCACACATCACCGGAGAGGCCATGGATTTGATGTAGAGGCCCTCCGTGATCAATGCCCCCTCCGGCGGAGCTCCGGAAAAGGCCCCAAGATGGGATCTCTCGGGTACAGAAGGTTACAGTGGTGTAATTAGGTTTTCGTGCTGCTCCTGGATGTTTGGGGGGTACATGGATATATATAGGAGGAAGAAGTATGTCGGTGGAGCAACGAGGGGCCCACGAGGGTGGAGGGCACGCCCAGGGGGGTAGGTGCGCCCCCTGCCTCGTGCCCTCCTCGATCATTTCTTGACGCCCACTCCAAGTCTCCTGGATCACGTTTGTTGAGAAAATCACGTTCCCGAAGGTTTCATTCCATTTGGACTCCGTTTGATATTCCTTTTCCGCGAAACCCTAAAATAGGCAAAAAACAGCAATTTGGGCTGCGCCGCCGGTTAGTAGGTTAGTCCCAAAAATGATATAAAAGTGTAAAATAAAGCCCATTAACATCCAAAATAGATAATATAATAGCATGGAGCAATCAAAAATTATATATACGTTGGAGACATATCAGAGTTCAAGTCTCCATACAACTTTTGGGCCGAAGCCATCAACATCGCGTGTCATGCATCCAATCGGCTCTACCTCCGCAGAGGCTTGAACAAGACTCCATATGAGATACTCACCGGTAACAAGCCCAACCTCAAGTACTTCCAGGTGTTCGGGTGTAAGTGTTTCATTCTCAAGAAAGGTGTTCGTTTGTCTAAATTTGAGGCTAGAGCTCATGAGGGCATATTTGTTGGTTATGCTACAAACTCCCATGCTTACCGTGTCCTCAATAAGTCCACGGGACTTATTGAGGAGACATGTAACGTGGAGTTAGATGAGAATAACAGCTCCCAAGTGGAGCAAAGTGGCACTTGTGATGTAGGTGATGAAATTCCTCCCCAAGCCATAAGAAGAATGGGTGTTGGTTTTATCCTACCTATTGAGGATCCCCTTGTGGCCGAAGAAGAAGGACAATGTTCCAGTCACGTGGAGCCATCACCAACTCAAGGCCCACACGCTTCCGAAGAACAAAGTGAAGGCCCTCAACCTCATGAACAAGACCAAGGGCAAGATCAACCTCAAGATGGTGTTGAATCACCAACCGATGCCCAAGGTCAAGTTCTATCATCCAAGCAAGTTCAAGATCAAGAGCAAGATCAAGAACGAGCTCAAGATGATGCTCAAGATGATCAAGATCAAGTGGCCGCTCCTCAACTCTCTCCGGAGGAGGAATTAGAGCGTCGTGCCGCCAAGATCGCATCCAAGCTATCCAGCAAAGATCATCTCATGACAAATGTGCTTGGAAGCTTAAGAAAGGGGGTAAGCACTCGTAGACAATTAGCAAACTATTGTGAACATCACACGTTTGTCTCTTGTGTTGAACCCCAAAAGGTCTATGAGGCACTCGAGGATCCGGATTGGCTCAATGCCATGCATGAAGAACTCCACAACTTTGAGCACAACAAGGTGTGGAGATTGGTGCCAAGGCCAACGGGGAACCATAATGTCATTGGAACCAAGTGGATATTCAAGAACAAGCAAGATGCTCATGGGATTATCATTCGCAACAAGGCTCGTTTGGTGGCACAAGGCTACTCCCAAGTCGAGGGTATCGACTATGGTGAAACCTTTGCTATCGTTGCTCGCCTTGAATCCATTCGCATGTTGATTGCATATGTTTCTCATCATAACTTTATGTTACAACAAATGGATGTGAAGAGTGCTTTTCTTAATGGTCCTATTAATGAGTTGGTATATGTCAAGCAACCCCCCGGGTTCGAGGATCCCTATTTTCCCGATCATGTGTACCAACTCGATAAGGCACTCTATGGACTTAAGCAAGCCCCACATGCGTGGTATGACCACCTTACCGAGTTGTTGCAAGATCGTGGTTTTGAAATTGGGAAAATCGACCCCACTCTTTTTACTAAGAAGGTCAAAGGGGAGTTGTTTGTGTGCCAACTATACGTTGATGATATTATCTTTGGTTCCCCTAACAAAGCTTTCAATGAGGAATTTGCCGCACTCATGACCTCCAAGTTCAAGATGTCCATGATGGGAGAGTTGAAGTTCGTTCTCAGGTTCGAAGTCAAGCAACGAAGAGAAGGAAGCTTCATCGACCAAGCCAAATACACTCAAGACATGCTCAAGAGATTCAAGCTAAGTGATGTCAAGCCGGCGTCCACTCCTATGCCCGTCAAATGCCAACTTGACATAGATCCCAATGGTAAAGCGGTGGATCGAAAGGTATATCGCTCCATGATTGGCTCCTTGCTTTACCTTTGTGCATCTAGACCGGATATCATGTTGAGTGTGGGAATTTGTGCACGGTTTCAAGCCTCCCCTAAGGAAAGCCACTATGTGGCGGTCAAGCGAATCTTTCGATATTTGGCTCATACCCCAAACTTTGGCTTATGGTATCCAAGAGGATCTAACTTCAATCTTGTGGGCTATTCAGACTCCGATTGGGAGGGAGACAAAGTGGATAGGAAGTCAACTTCTGGAGGGTGCCAATTTCTTGGTTACTCTCTGGTGAGTTGGCCTTCCAAGAAGCAAAGTTGCGTGTCTCTCTCGTCCACGGAAGCAGAGTATGTGGCTGCAGGTAGTTGTTGTGCACAAATTCTATGGATGAGGCAAACTTTAAAGGATTACGGTGTCATTTGTAACAAAGTGCATCTTTGGTGTGACAATGAAAGTGCCATCAAGATCTCTCTCAACCCGGTGCAACACTTCAAGACGAAGCATATTGAGATTCGGTATCACTTCATCCAGGATCATATTAGGCGAGGGGAGATCGAGCTCAACTATGTCAACACTCTTGATAACCTTGCAGATATCTTCATGAAGCCCTTGGATGAAGCAAGATTTCACGAGTTAAGGCATGAGCTAAATATCATTGATTCAAGCAATGTTGCTTGAACACGTGCACATCCCACCATACTCAACTTGTTATCTCGTTTAGGTGTAGGCATGGACATAGGGGGAGTGTTGTTCTCTCAATGAACTCTCCCTCCCCCCATTATGCATAAATTAATCAAATCTTTCACATTAGCCATTTTTTATGGTACTTGTGCTTCAAAGACGAGTTTTGGTCATGGGCCCAAGGATACTTCTTCACGGTGCCATACCAATTAACTCAAACATAGGTGGCTCCGGCCACCGCCCTCTCTTTAGAGAGGTTGTGTTGAGTGTCGTAGTCCTTCTCATCTCTTGTATTTCATTCGTTGTGTCGTTCTTGTTTGAGTTGTCTCGTGTGTCAGCCTTTTGGTGTGTCCGTTCGCTTGAAGGTTGCCTTGCAAAGGCTTCGTTTTCCCCTTCTTGAAACTTGCATCTTCTTGAGCACATGGTACTACCGCGGCCTGCCACGGTACTACCCCGTGTGGAGCGCATGGTACTTCCGCACCCAGCACGGCAGTAATTTTTTTACTGCCGCCTGGGGGAGTGGTACTACCGTCCTTGGTGCGGTACTTCCGCCGGGCCGGTACTACCGCGATGCCGTGCGGTACTACCGCGCTGCCGAGGGCGCGTGGGGGCTAAGAGCGGGCAGGGGGAGTTCCAACTCCCCCATACCCATTCATCCCTTTCTCTCCCCGTGGTCTCTCTCTCTCTCGCTCGCTCAAGAACGGCGCCGGAGACCCTCGCCGGATCTCCTTCTCCAACCGCTCTCCTCGGATTCTGACCGGTGGGATTGTTCCCCACCACTTCCTCTTGCCATGCACCTCCCTCCACTGAGCCCTCATGGGCGAAGAAGCTGAAGGCCAAGATGAAGGCCTTGTTCTGCATGCAGGCCAAGGGGCAGTACTGGACTCACGTTGCCTCCAAGGAGAGTCGCCGCTGCGACAAGAAGATCATGAGGGTTTTTGGAGAGGATGTTTCTGGCGGCTCCGAGGAGCACATCACTCCAGAGGCCGAATGGATGGCAAAACAAGGCTACAAGTGGACTGATTCTGAGGAGGAGCCCATCCCCGCTACCGAGTCTGACGAAGAGCGTGCGAGCGACTACTCCGCTTGAGCCACCACTTGTCTTGTAGGTGTCCTCTCTGCCTTTTTGGTGTCTCGATACCAAAGGGGGAGAGAGTGTAGGGATTTTCCGTGTCGTGTCGTGTTTTCTTCGCTTGTGTTTGTTCCGTTGAACCTTGTTTGCTTTGGTTTGGTTTGAGCTTGTCTGAGTTTGTGAGACTTATCTATTATATGGTGTAAGACATATGCACTTTATCTATCGCACCTTATTGCGCTTATGATATATTATGCTACATATATTATGCTATTAGTTACTATCTTGCTTAGTGTTAGCATTATTATTGCAAGATATGCCATGTCTATAAAATATAGGGGGGTGTTGATCCTAGTATGTGTGTCGTGTAGTCCAAAGCACCTATCTAAATAGCACACATCTAGGGAGAGCCCGTCTATATTTTAGAGATGTATGGTTTGCTCATGTTCTATATTTTCTCCCTTGTGCAAATCCCGTATTGTTATCAATCCACCAAAAGGGGGAGATTGTAAGGGCATATTTATCCCTAAGGTGTTTTGGTGATTGATGACAATCCATTTGTGGACTAATCGTGTGCCTTGAGTATTTCAGATATTTCATTAGTAGGCACAAGACGGTTTGGTGCCCCTTGAAGATTATTGAAGACGGCGTTTTTCTACGTTCCTTTTTCGGTGGATTTGAGTCGTAGGAAAGCCGTACTATTAAGAGGGGGTCCGCTTTGGAAAGATTTGGGTGGAATCGTCACGTACACGTTTACTCCTCTTTGCACTGCCTTTCCCTTAGCACTATGGAGCATCCTCCATTTCTTCGTGTTTGTGCAAAAAGAAGAATTCCTAGTTTTGCTGTTCTAGGGCATGCGGTAGTACTGCTCTTCAGAACGGTAGTACCGCAGGCCCCTGCGGTAGTACCGCAGACCTTTGCGGTAGTACCGCAGGTAGTCACGGTAGTACCGCTCCTTGGGAGCCGTAGTACCATGAGTCCTGGTCTGGCACAGCACCATAAGAGGAATTAGGGGCGGATGTAATTTTTTACATCCGCTCCCTGCGTGGTAGTACCGCGTGCCTTGTGCGGTAGTACCGTGTCGGATCTTTGCACTGTTTGAAAGTCAGTGGAAGTTTCCACAGACGTTTTTTTATTTGTACACGCCCTTCCTAGGCTAGTCCAATCATGCCTTGCGGTAGTACCGCAAGGGGGTGCGGTAGTACCGCGCGAGCGGCAGTACCGCCCCATCTTCTTTGCTACAGGCCTGGGCTAGCTCCTATCGTGGCCACGTTAGTACCGCGGCTAGCTACGGTAGTACCGTGAGCCCTTGCGATAGTACCGCTGGTGTGGTGCGGTAGTACCGTAGGTTGCAGGCTGGTTAAGTGGATAACGGTTGGATTTGTCCCTCCACTATATAAGGGGTGTCTTCTTCTCCGAGTTGACCACCTCTTCCAACCCTAAGCTCCATTGTTGCTCCAAGCTCCATATAGGGATTGGTTGAGAAGGCTGAGGGAGTCCTGGATTAGGGGGTCCTCGGACAGCCGAACTATATCCCTTGGCTGGACTATTGGACTATGAAGATACAAGATTGAAGACTTCGTCCCATGTCCGGGTAGGACTCTCCTTTGCATGGAAGGCAAGCTTGGCCGTTCGGATATGTAGATCTCCTCCCTTGTAACTGACTCTATGTAACCCTAGCTCCCTCCGGTGTCTATATAAACCGAAGGGTTTAGTCCGTAGGAGAACAACAATCATACCATAGGCTAGCTTCTAGGGTTTAGCCTCTCCGATCTCGTGGTAGATCAACTCTTGTAATACTCATATAATCAAGATCAATCAAGCAGGAAGTAGGGTATTACCTCCATCGAGATGGCCCGAACCTGGGTAAACATTGTGTCCCCCGCCTCCTGTTACCATCCGTCTTAGACGCACAGCTCTGGACCCCCTACCCGAGATCCGTCGGTTTTGACACCGACATTGGTGCTTTCATTGAGACTTCCACTATGTCGTCACCATAAGGCTCGATGGCTCCTTCGATCATCGGCAATGATGCGATCCAGGGTGAGGTTTTTCTCCCCGGACAGATCTTTGTATCCAGCAGCTTCGCACGGCAGGCCAACTCGCTTGGCCATCTGGAGCAGATCGAAAGCTACGCCCCTGGCCATCAGGTCAGGTTTGGAAGTTTGAACTATACCGCCAACATCCATGGAGAATTGATCTTCGACGGATTCGAACCCATATCAGATGCGCCGCACAGTCACGATGGGCACGATTTAGCTCTGCCGATGGACAGTGTTCGGGAGATCGCGCCTGTAACTACTCCGGCCCTCAAATCGGAACAGATCACGCCGTCCAAGGACGGGTGGATGGACCCCGCCACGGAGGCCGCACACTTAGCGGCGATAGAGCCGAATGCTGATGTCACCTCCTATGAGGCATGTGTTGCGGGACACTCGGATTCGTCCCCGGCCACAGAATCCGAACCGCTCATGTCCGTGCCCATCCAATCTGATTGGGCACCAATCATGGAGTTCACCTCCGCGGATATCTTTCAGCACTCGCCCTTCAGCGATGTGCTTAATTCATTAAGGTCTCTCTCCTTGGCAGGAGGCCCTTGGTCGAACTGTGTTCAGCTCGAGTGGGAAGCGGACGACGAAGAAATTCGTTCCCCACCCACCACCCACTTAATAGCCACTGTCGACGACTTAACCGACATGCTTGATTTCGGCTCCGAAGACATCGACGGTATGGACGACGATGCGGGAAACGAACAGGAACCACCGCCCCGCAGGGCGCTGGACTCCCACTTCATCACATGATATATGCATGGTGGATACACCCCAAAAAAATGATGACGAGGAATGGGAGGAAGCAGCGAAGGATAATTCCCTCGAGAAGCAACCAAAGAGACGGCATAAGCGCTGCTCCAAATCCCGCCTCGGCAAAAACAGCGATAACAGTGCAAGAAAGAGTAACACCTCGGTCGACCCCAAAGGAGACAACGACCACATGAACCCAGCGGTAGAGCAGGGTGAACTAGCGGACGGCGAACATAGTACGGAGCCGCTGTCTGGTCACGACGACCCCGAGGGTAAAACTCATCAACCTGTCTCCGGAGACATGAATAGACCGGACGACGATGCACACATCATCCCTGAAGGCACTTGCAATAAGAGAACCTTCAGGCTCATTGAAACCATGCGGAGCCTGAAGAAGCAGAAGCAAAGGCCCAAGACTGCGCAGAATACGCTCAACAGCAGATGGAATAAAATGCTTGACACGGAAGAAAAGTATGGCGGTAATCGCCACACAAAAAGCTATCCAAAACGCAAGTTGTTGTCTGAATTTGACGATGAGGCCTTAGGGCCCACTCAGCCAGAAATTAAAACGGACGATCAATTGAACCGGCCACCCCATGGTCGCGACAGGGCGGCTAACGATGACGTACACAAGTCAGCACACGACCTACGCGAGGACCTACACAAAATAGCCGGTTTGACCAGGTCCATTTACGGACCTGGGAAACACGTTCCGACACAGGATCATCGCCGCCCAAATGACTATACTGGCAGGATAATAGTTCGGAATCAAAACCGAACACTACAACCGTCAGACACGCCCAAATACAGCGGTGCCGCGCATCCCCTATGCTTCACCGACGAGGTATTGGACCATGAATTCCCAGAAGGATTCAAACCCGTGAACATAGAGTCATACGACGGAACAACAGACCCTGGGGTCTGGATTGAGGACTTTATCCTTCACATCCACATGGCTCGTGGAGATGATCTCCATGCCATCAAATACTTTCCCTTAAAGTTGAAAGGACCAGCTAGGCACTGGTTGAAAAGCCTCCCAGAAAACTCAATTGGAAGTTGGGAAGAGCTCGAGGATGCTTTCAGGGCTAATTTTCAAGGGACCTATGTCCGACCTCCGGACGCAGATGATTTAAGTCACATAATTCAGCAACCCGGAGAGTAAGCCCGAAAGCTTTGGAACATATTCCTCACTTAGAAGAATCAAATTGTCGATTGCCCGGACGCGGAAGCCTTAGTGGCTTTCAAACATAGTGTCCGGGACGAATGGCTTGCCAGACACCTCGGCCAGGAAAAACCAAGGACAATGGCAGCCCTAACAAGCCTTATGACCCGCTTTTGCGCGGGCGAGGATAGTTGGCTGGCCCGCAGCAGCACCAGCGACCCAAGCACATCCGAAGTTAGGGATGGCAATGGAAAACCACAACGCAATAAAAGGAAGCGTCGAAGCAACGAAGACAACCCAGACAATAGGCGGTAAACACCGGATTTAGGGGCTCTCGACCCGGTCAATGAAAAAAGCCATTCAAAGGCAGCGGAGATGGACCGTCCAGCCTAAACAAGATTCTGGACAGATTATGGCAGATTCACGGCACCTCCGATAAACCTGCAAATCACACAAATAGAGAATGATCGGTCTTTAAGCAGGCCGGCAAGCTAAACGCCGAACACAAGGGAGGGAGACACCAAGTGAAGACTAGGATGAGCCTCACAAACAAAACACTGGGGGACAGAAAAAATTTCCACCAGAAGTCAAAATAGTGAACATGATTCACGTAACGAATAGGAGGAGCACACGCGTGCTCCGAGACGTATGCACCGTAGAGCCCGTTACCCCCCAAGTTCAACCCTTGGTCGGCATGCCCAATCACTTTTGATCGCAGGGATCACCCGACTAGTATCCGGCACGGAGGATCGGCTGCCTTGGTACTAGACCCAATAATTGATGGATACAATCTCACCCGAGTCCTTATGGATGGCGGCAGTAGTCTTAATTTGATATATCAAGACACGGTCCGCAAAATGGGGATAGACCCAACAAGAATCAGCCAAAGCAATACTACCTTTAAAGGAGTAGTACCAGGCCCAGAGGCCCGCTGCACGGGCTCTATAGTACTAGAGGTTGTATTTGGTTTTCCCGAAAACTCCCGAAGCGAAGAATTAACCTTCGACATCGATCCATTCCGAAGCGGCTATCAAGCACTACCCGGAAGAACAGCCTTCGCTAGTTTCAATGCAATATCACATTACGCTTATCTTAAGCTTAAGATGCCCGGTCCACGTGGCATCATCAAAGTTAGTGGACACTCAGGGTGTTCCTTACATGCGGAGCAGTGTATGGCGACTTTCGCAGCCGAACACTAAATGACCCCTCCAATCAGAATAAAGGATTGGTCATCAAGACCGCGGACACGGCTAGACGAGTACGGCGCACCCCTCGCTGTAACAGTTCAGATAAACCCGAGATTGGGTCGATGGATATACCCCCGTAGGTGGCGCTAGGGGCTTCCCGCATGTAAAAAAGACTATAGTTCGGTTTGACCTTACTTAGATTGAATTTCAATGGTCTATTAATAATAACCAATTTTCCGCACGTAGGCTTTCACCTTGGTTTTTTCTCTCTTGCAGATGACAATCGTGCTACACCCTTCCAGGACACGGCACAACAAAGACACAGGCGCAGACGTGCAGCAGGGCCCCGCTCAAAGGTTTCTTTTTAGATTAAGACCCTGCGTAAACCTTTCTCACTATCTCTTGTTGCTTTACGCCCTCCGGATACCTAACACAACCGAGAGGGATGCTGACGTTATTGGCATTTTCGCCACGTCAGACTGATGCACATACCTGGAAATTCAGGGTTCATTATCAAGAGCTTTGCTCAGCCCGGTATATCTTGTAAAGTCCGAATACCTCAGGGAGTGTTCGGCGTCGCGAGTTTGGCCTTATATGCATCAGCTCCGAATCATGTCTTTGGTCAAATGTTGGGTTTGCCCGGCTCCCGTGTTTTGCTACCTTACGTTCCTCTCTATCGGCTAAGGTGGCACCGGGAGATCTACTGCGATTGTGCCCTGGTTCATCTGGGTGAGCACCTCAGTAGAGAAAGCCAAAAACTGACTATCATGATAAAGCGTGAGACTGGTCAACCACTCAATGACTCAGCGGAATCTTCGCGATTCCTCCGCATTAACGAAGGACCGGTTTACCGGTCATGTATGTATGCGCACCGTATTCGGATAAGCACGGAGGTACCAGGGGCTATATAGTAGCCCCACTATCAAACTCCTATGGCTAAGTGAAAGTGTTAAAGCAATATAGTCCGATTGCCTTGTTCGCCGCGCCGTCACCTCCTTCATGGACCAAGACGTTGGATCAAGTGCGAATATGTGCTTTTCCAAACACCCCCGCATTATGTGCGTGGGGGCTGAAGCCGATGACTGCAAACTTTCAGGTTATATACATACATAAAACGGCCGCACAGGAGGCATCATAATACTTTCAGGCAAAAGTATAAACATAGCCTTTATAATCCAAATAGCATTGTTTTTACAATGGAGATACATGTCACTCGAACATGATACTCTTCGAGCACTGAGCCTCTATTAAACGAGCGCCTTTTAGGACTTCTTCTAAATAGTGCTCGGCCGAGACCTAGCCTACGGCCGACCCCTGGGTTGCAATAGCAGTGGCATCCATCTCTGCCCAATATGTCTTAACACGGCCAAGAGCCATCCGCGCACCCTCTATGCACGCTGACCTCTTTACGGCATCGATATGCTACATAGCACCAAGGAATCGTTGCACTAAACCAAAATAACTATTCGGCTTTGGTCCTTCCGGCCAAAGATGATCCACGACAAACCTCATGGCAAGCCCGGACGACCTATGGAGCTCAGCCAACTCAGCCATTTGCTCATTTAACAGCAGCGGACGCGTCAGAGCACTGAACTGCAACCAGAACAATTTCTCCACTTCGTGATCTTCTTGATCTTTGAAAAACTCCGTCGCATTAGCAGCACTCATTGCCAAGTCCGCATATGCGTCTGCAGCACTCCATAATCGATCCAAAGGGGCATACTTCGGATCTCTGAACTTCGTCCGCAACAAAAAGGGCTTCTGTAACACCCATGATGCGGCTATATCTCCCACGTGACGGAGCACGACTTAGAGGCATAACTGCATTGTAGGCATGTCGCAAGAGGGGTAATCTTTACACATCCCATGTACTTAATAAGAAAGAGGTACAGAGTTGGCTTACGATCGCCACTTCACACAATACATGAATATAGCATTACAACATCCAGAATACAATCAAGGTCCGACTATGGAACCAAAATAAAAGAAGACCACCCCTAATGCTAGATCCCCGATCGCCCCGACTGGGCTCCACTACTGATCGTCTGGAAAGGAAAAAGAACAACATAACGAACACAATCTTCATCGAGCTCCTCCTTGAGCTCGGTTGCGTCACCTGCACGGTATCATCAGCACCTGCAAACTGGTTTGGAAGTAATCTGTGAGTCACGGGGACTCAGTAATCTCACACCCTCACGATCAAGACTATTTAAGCTTATGGGTAGGAAAGGGGGTAGTGAGGTGGAGCTGCAGCAAGCACTAAGCATATATGGTGGCTAACATACGCAAATGAGAGCGAGAAGAGAAGGCAAAGAACGGTCGTGAACTAGAAGTGATCAAGAAGTGATCCTGAAACTACTTACGTTCAAGCATAACACCAACACCGTGTTCACTTCCCGGACCGCGCCGAGAAGAGACCATCACGGCTACACACGCGGTTGATGCATTTTAATTAAGTTAAGTGTCAAGTTCTCTACAACCGGACATTAAGAAATTCCCATCTGCCCATAACCGCGGGCATGGCTTTCGAAAGTTCAAAACCCTGCAGGGGTGTTCCAACTTAGCCCATCACAAGCTCTCACGGTCAACGAAGGATATTCCTTCTCCCAGGAAGATCCGATCAGGCTCGGAATCCCGGTTACAAGACATTTCGACAATGGTAAAACAAGACCAGCATAGCCACCCGAATGTGCCGACAATTCCCGATAGGAGCTGCACATATCTTGTTCTCAGGGCACATCAGATTGTCCAAATTCCGGTAGGCCAGCCTAGAGTTGCTCCTGGTGGCCACCGGCGGCTGACAAGTTGGACCAACACTCAGAGGAGCACTGGCCCGGGGGGTTTAAAATAAAGATGACCCTTGAGTCTGCAGAACCCAAGGGAAAAAGGCTAGGTGGCAAATGGTAAAACCAATGTTGGGCCTTGCTGGAGGAGTTTTATTCAAGGCGAACTGTCAAGGGGTTCCCATTATAACCCAACCGTGTAAGGAACGCAAAATCAAGGAACATAACACCGGTATGACGGAAACTACGGCGGCAAGAGTGGAACAAAACACCAGGCATAAGGTCGAGCCTTCCAACCTTTACCAAGTATATAGATGCATTAATTAAATAAGATATATTGTGATATCCCAACAAATATCCATGTTACAACAAGGAACAAACTCCAATCTTCACCTGGAACTAACAACGATATAAGAGGGGCTGAGCAAAGCGGTAACATAGCCAAACAACGGTTTGCTAGGAAAAGGTGGGTTAGAGGTTTGACATCGCAATATGGAAGGCATGATATAGCAAGTGGTAGGTATCGCAGCATAGGCATAGCAAAAGATCGAGCAACTAGCAAGCAAAGATAGAAGTGATTTCTAGGGTATGGTCATATTGCCTGCAAAGTTCTCCGAGAAGACGAAAGCTTGATCCTCGTAAACGTACTCAACGGGTACCTCGAACATGAACTCGTCTCCCGGCTCTACCCAAGGAAAGAACACAAGCAAATGAAACAGCAATCAACCACGTGCAATGCGCAAGCAACATGATGCAAAACATGGCATGATATGCGGTATGTAATATGCAATGCATATGCGTGCTCCGGAAGGAAAAGATTGAATCAGGCCTCAGCTTGGCAAACCAAGAGTGCCGCTGGAAAGATGGGATGATTTCAGTCGAAATCGATATAAAGATCACCGGAATCGGATGCACGGTTTGCAAATGGCAAGCAAAACAATAATGGCACAAAGCTGCGATTAACAGCATGATGCCATCTAGAATGCAACAAGAAACTAAGCTACTGCACTCTAACATAGCTACAAAGCACATGGCAGTGATCCACTCAAGATGCTTGACAAAAGATGAACACTGAGCTACGGCTAATTCACACAATAGCAGGCTCAAACAAGCATGGCAAAAGTGCAAAAGATACCAGGTTCACAGACTTAGTGAAAATAACATGGCAGGAATTAACATCGGAAGCCATGTTTAGAGCAAGATAACAACATTCTACCGGAACATATCATGGCAAAGCAAGGCATGGCATGAAACTACTCAAAGCATATACCAAAAGTCCCTTACTGACCATAAGCCAAAAAGGATCAGAAGATACAATGGCAACCATGTAAACAAAGCAAGTTTCGTTAACAGATTCAAACTTAGCAGAAAACTGGACATGGCAAAAACAGAATTACGTAGGCATGTTTGCGAGCTCGATGCACTCACCACAAGGCATTGCATGACAAACTAAGCATACACCCAGCAAGAAGACATGATCAAGTAGCTAACCATGGCAACAACCAACTCATAGCATGCATGGATCAGCTACAACAACCTCGGCAAAATTGATTAACATGTAACCAATCTGCCAGGAACATTTTATAGCAAAAGTAGAGCAAGATTGAGTCATGCTAGGGTACTCCATAATTGCAAACAAAGACATGGATGGATAGATCATAACAATATCTCAAAATCATCCTTACTGAAAATGCTCAAAAGAGGCATGGATCACTCGGTAGCAACATGAATACATGGCATAAAAATAATATCAGGGAAAACACTTAGAAGAATTCTAAGTCCCTGAAATCAGCAACATCATGAAAGCTACTTTGCATGCTTGTGCTAGTCACCACATTGATCACAAAAATACATGGCATACACCCCTGTAAAGATGGCATGGCATATAAAAAAACACATGTAGAGCTCATACTCATATGCAGCACACATTATTTATGGAAAAAATGACAAATGCTCATAAATTGTTAAGAAACAGCACCTAACATTACATAGCACCCTTGCAACAGCATTTAGGGCATCAAGATGGACTCAAACAACCATGGTGCAATGGAATGAAATGAATAGCACATCCAGACGAACATTTCGATATCTCATGCACGCAAAACGGAGCAACGGTGATGAATTTATGATGCGATGAACATGGGCACATGAATCTGGAAACTTCGGGGACTTGGTGGAATTTTACCTCCGCGAAAGTCAACGCGGGACGAGGCGGAGCGGGATGAGGAGATCCGGGACGAGCGGGTCGTTTGGATCGCCGGGTTGGTGGATCTCATCCAACCCGGTCCAGATCTGGCCGGACTCGAACTCCGGCGAGGCGGGCGGCGAACTCCGGCGATGGCCGGTGGCGAGGAAGGCGGCGGCACGACTAGGAGGAGGCGGCGGGCCGAGCGGGTGCGGTGAAGGAGGAGGCGGCGCGCGGGAGCATGGGGTGGTCGGCAGCGGTGGTCGGTTCCGGCGCGCGAGAAACTGGGCAGCGGCGGCGGGGAGGCGCTACGGCGCGGCGGAGCGGACCTGCACGGGCGGAGGAGCGGGCGCGCCACGGCCAGGCGGCGGCGGGATCTGGACCCACGTGGGCCCGCGACGGGCTCCGTGGGCCGCAGCTGCTGGAGGTCTCCGGCGAGACACGTGGCGGCCCCTGAGTGGGCGGACGGTGACGACGGACATGTCCGGACGCGGGGAATTTTGTCCGGCGGCGCGAGGGAAAGAATTTTAGGGTTCATCCACGAATTTTCGGGGGAGATGACATATATATAGGTAGAGGGAGCTAGGAGAGTCCAAATGAGGTGTGGTTTTCGGTCACGCGATCGTGATCGAACGACCGAGAAGATGGAGGGGTTTTGGATGGGTTTTGGGCCACTTTGGAGAGGTGTTGGGCTGCAACGCACACGAGGCCTTTACGATTCCTCGGTTAACCGTTGGAGTATCAACCGAAGTCCAAATGGCACGAAACTTGACAGGCGGTCTACCGGTAGTGAACGAAGGCCGCTTGGCAAGTCTTGGTCCAATCCGAAAACTTTTAACACCCGCACATGAAAAGAGGCAAAAGGGGACACCGGAGGACATAGGAGCGCTAGATTGCAAAACGGACAACTGGGAAAATGCTCGGATGCATGAGACGAACATGTATGCAAATGCGATGCACATGTTGACATGATATGAAATGCATGACACGCAAACAACTGACAAGGCAACAACAGCAAAAAACTGGAAGACACCTGGCGCAACGGTCTCGGGGTGTTACAACACTCCACCACTACGAGAGGATCTCGTCCCGAGATCTAGAATGGCACCGGAGGGAAAAACGGAAGAGAAAGAGAAGAGGTAAAACTAAGTTGCTTCTTTGAAATGAGTGAAACCAAAGAACCTTCAAAGGTTAAACCATCTCGAGAAAGGATACAACGGAGATGAATGAAGT
Source organism: Triticum urartu (assembly GCF_056163025.1). Classification (NCBI taxonomy): domain Eukaryota; kingdom Viridiplantae; phylum Streptophyta; class Magnoliopsida; order Poales; family Poaceae; genus Triticum; species Triticum urartu. The sequence continues at coordinate 188,708,469 of NC_141879.1, forward strand.
TGAAAACACTCCGTTAGAAAAGAGGAACAAGGAAGAACCAATTCGGGGAGCACTTCGGTTGAAAAGAGATGCAATTCTTGTTAAGATGAAAAGAACTTGTGTAGAGGACACAACACTCCGGTTAAAAGGATAAGCATGAAAAGATCATGATCTTCACAATTCGAGATGATGATTGAAAAGAGCAATATCACAAAGCCTCCAGAAGAAATGAAAGAATGGAATGTAATGGACGGAGGGGAACAAGATCTTGAGAGAGCATGCTTACAACAAATGCTGGAATGGAGTTGTTGGATTATCAACAACGAAAAGCATAAACTTGATATGGTCTTATGGAATACATCTCAAAATTATGAGGTGACAACCTGCCACTCACAGAAAAAGATTGGATTGATAAGAACAAGGAGACGAGAAACTTATTTCATCGGGAGGATAAATGAAGAACTTGGGTCATTTATAACCACCATAAATAGCAACAATCCTTAGGGAAGGCTTTAGGTGAAATATAACCCAAGATAACTCCAACAAAGAGGTTGATGGATTTAAAATACCTCATTCTTAACAACATGTGAATCATGAAACATGAACTGAAATTATCAATAATGACATAATACCACCTCCAATGATACGGTAGAAAGAATTGCACTCCAGATTGCAAGATGAAGAATGCTTGAGCTCCTCTGAAAAGAATCTTGATGAAAACTTCGAGAAGGAAATTAAATCCTTTATGACCCAACATGTAGAGCCTCCATGAAGCACTCCGACAACAAAAGGATGATCAAAAGGAAAAAGAAGGATGAAAAGAATAAGATTGAAACCTTGAAATGATTAGATGGATCTTCAAGACGAGGAAAGATGAATCCAGTGAAACCGAGAATTTGATGAGCCTCCAGAATAAAGAATTAATCACTTGGATGAAACAAAGAATAAGAATTACGTTATGCGCATCCTTCATCAATTTAGATTGATGACAAGCAACATATTTGGCATACTACTTATTCTCATTGAAAAAGGATTAATTAAGATAGATATGGAGCAAACTTAAGACGGTCTTCAACGAACCACCGGTAGGATTTGGGAACAACAAATGAATTAATACAATAGCAAAGGAAAAGAATTCTTGAATGAACCACCGTAAGAATTAAAAAATGAACGAAGTAAAGGGATGAATCACTGGTAAGAATTAGCAAATGAACGAAGATACATGAGAGAGTTTATATACAAGAGAACAAAGAGATCAAGAACTGATTAGAGGATATTTGATAGATGCACCGGTAAGATTTGGAGAACGAGAGCTAAAAGCCGAGAATGAATAATTCTTCTGAAATGATGGGCTCTGGAGGAAAGAAAAGAAAAACAACTCATGAAATGCTCCGGATGGATGAAAAGAATTTCCACAATCAAAACAATTATGAGAGGATGGCCTCAAACTAGAACCATGAATTTAGAAGAGAATGGAGCAAGGTTTAAGAGAAACTCTTCTTTGGTCTTCAAAATCCGAGAATGATGACGGGAAACACCACCATGAATTGTTGAGGCACTCCAGAATGAAAATTAGAAAGGTTGAACTAATGATGAAAAGAATTTGAAAGATCTTGGTGAAAGACATTTGACTGATGATAATTCATATTTACGTCAAACTTTGAGATGAATTTGAAAAGCTCCGGGAGAATTAGAAGAGTCAGGTAAGATCCTGGAAAAAGACCTGTGGGTTAGGGCCCACTCAAAAGATACACCGTTGAACGATTGCTTGAAAAGGAGATAGCACCAGTTAAATTAAATGGCTTGAATGAGATAACATCCTCGAAAGAGCTTGAATGAAAACAGAGTGGGAATACGAATCTTTTGAGCTATCTTCGGCACTCTGGAACAAATGTATAGCGGGAGGTGAATGATTAAGAGGTGCACCGGCATGAGAAAGCATTTGAACCGAGGAGAGTTTATGATCGACAAAGCTTTAATTCAAACCACCGGAGAAGAAAAGAATGAAGAATAATGAATTTGAAGCTCTGTTAGAATCTTCCTGAGAATCACCGGATAAGAACCTTGACGGAAAGGAATGGAGAGACCTCCCATCAGTAAAAGGGTACTTCAAAAAGAAATATGAGTCCTCGAAGAAACAAAAGGGTGGGAGGGCGGGAAAACAAAGGCAATTTGGGATAGATGAAACAAACAACATGGAGAAGACGAGTTGATCTTGCGGATGTTGAAAAAGATCGGATCCACTTGAAGAGAGACACTCCGGTTCAGAAGAAATTGAGATAGTAAACTCGAAGATCAAGAAGGACTTGTATTCACATAGGAATATGAGAACACCTCTTAGGAAAGGTATGGAATCAACATTTGACTTTGAAGCAACTCGAATACCACCACTGAAAATAAAAACAAAGGATTGGCTTGCAGAATAAGCCGGAACAAACATATGATAGAGATTTCGTCCGAAGTTTTCGTGGTGGGGCCCACACAGGCTTGATCGTACAGCACCATCATGTACAAGGCAGTGCACATGACATACGAAGCGTCCCCGAGTCAGCATAGCCAAGGACTCTTTAAGACACAACGAGACCACTGTAAAACCAACCGTGGATAGGTGGACCACTAGACGTCGAACCCCAATCTCATATCATGCATCTGTCGGAAATATATCCTAAGAGCTACTTGAATTCCCACTTATAAACTCCCGAAACTTTCTGGTTATGCAATCAAGTTTTGGGGATACAGGGGAAGCATAATATCTCACCCAAAACTAGCAAATCCTGCATCCAGCTGTATCCATCCTTCAACACATAACCAAGAAACCTTCGGAAATCATTTACCTCAACCTTCGAAAAGCATCCGTTATACGAGTTATGGCAATACTCCCAAACTCCCGCCCCAGTACTGGGTGGCTTCGAGGTTATCTCACCAACAACTTCATAAAAGAGATTTTCGATGTCGGCGAAACTCAGGTATTCTAGAACTGCAACGATAAAATTGTGACGATAACACCTCGGAGCTCAACTCCCCGGGACACTGCCACAACTCCTAAATGTCAAGAGGCACCAAGAACAATGTTCTCGTCAAAAAACCTTCGGAACGATTCCAAGATACCCGCGTGATCCTAAAATTTTTTTTGTGAAATTTGAGAAGAGAAGAGTCAAAACTCTACATCAGGAAGCCTCACTAGAGCGACGAAGGGACTGAGGAGTAAAAAGAATCCTACTCTCCGATATATATAATCCTAAAAGACTCAAAACATTTTTCTAGACTCAACAACGCCAATGATTCGATCAAGCAGGGGGATCCTAAGTCGGGGGAGGCTCTGGTACCAACTTGTAACACCCATGATACGGCTATATCTCCCACGTGTCGGAGCACGACTTAGAGGCATGACCGCATTGTAGGCATGTCGCAAGAGGGGTAATCTTTACACATCCCATGTACTGAATAAGAAAGACGTACAGAGTTGGCTTACGATCGCCACTTCACACAATACATGAATATAGCATTACAACATCCAGAATACAATCAAGGTCCGACTACGGAACCAAAATAAAAGAAGACCACCCCTAATGCTAGATCCCCGATCGCCACAACTGGGCTCCACTACTGATCGTCTGGAAAGGAAACGGAACAACATAACGAACACGATCTTCATCGAGCTCCTCCTTGAGCTCGGTTGCGTCACCTGCACGGTATCATCAGCACCTGCAAACTGGTTTGGAAGTAATCTGTGAGTCACGGGGCCTCAGCAATCTCACACCCTCGCGATCAAGACTATTTAAGCTTATGGGTAGGAAAGGGGGTAGTGAGGTGGAGCTGCAGCAAGCACTAAGCATATATGGTGGCTAACATACGCAAATGAGAGCGAGAAGAGAAGGCAAAGCACGGTCGTGAACTAGAAGTGATCAAGAAGTGATCCTGAAACTACTTACGTTCAAGCATAACTCCAACACCGTGTTCACTTCCCGGACCCCGCCGAGAAGAGACCATCACGGCTACACATGTGGTTGATGCATTTTAATTAAGTTAAGTGTCAAGTTCTCTACAACCGGACATTAACAAATTCCCATCTGCCCATAACCGCGGGCACGGCTTTCGAAAGTTCAAAACCCTACAGGGTTGTTCCAACTTAGCCCATAACAAGCTCTCACGGTCAACGAACGATATTCCTTCTCCCAGGAAGATCCGATCAGGCTCGGAATCCCGGTTACAAGACATTTCGACAATGGTAAAACAAGACCAGCAAAGCCACCCGAATGTGCCGACAATTCCCGATAGGACCTGCACATATCTCGTTCTCAGGGCACACCGGATTGTCCAAACTTCCGGTAGGCCAGCCCAGAGTTGCCCCTGGTGGCCACCGGCGGCTGACAAGTTGGACCAACACTCAGAGGAGCATTGGCCCGGGGGGTTTAAAATAAAGATGACCCTTGAGTCTGCAGAACCCAAGGGAAAAAGGCTAGGTGGCAAATGGTAAAACCAATGTTGGGCCTTGCTGGAGGAGTTTTATTCAAGGCGAACTGTCAAGGGGTTCCCATTATAACCCAACCGTGTAAGGAACACAAAATCAAGGAACATAACACCGGTATGACGGAAACTAGGGCGGCAAGAGTGGAACAAAACACCAGGCATAAGGCCGAGCCTTCCACCCTTTACCAAGTATATAGATGCATTAATTAAATAAGATATATTGTGATATCCCAACAAATATCCATGTTCCAACAAGGAACAAACTCCAATCTTCACCTGCAACTAACAACGCTATAAGAGGGGCTGAGCAAAGCGGTAACATAGCCAAACAATGGTTTTCTAGGAAAAGGTGGCTAAGAGGTTTGACATGGCAATATGGGAGGCATGATATAGCAAGTGGTAGGTATCGCAGCATAGGCATAGCAAAAGAGCGAGCAACTAGCAAGCAAAGATAGAAGTGATTTCGAGGGTATGGTCATGTTGCCTGCAAAGTTCTCCGAGAAGACGTGAGCTTGATCCTCGTAAACATACTCAACGGGTACCTCGAACATGAACTCATCTCCCGGCTCTACCCAAGGCAAGAACACAAGCAAAGGAAATAGTAATCAACCACGTGCAATGCGCAAGCAACATGATGCAAAACATGGCATGATATGTGGGATGTAATATGCAATGCATATGCGTGCTCCGGAAGGAAAAGATTGAATCAGGCCTCAACTTGGCAAACCAAGAGTGCCGCTGGAAAGATGGGATGATTTTGGTCGAAATCGATATAAAGATCACCGGAATCGGATGCACGGTTTGCAAATGGCAAGCAAAACAATAATGGCACAAAGCTGTGATTAACAGCACGATGCCATCTAGAATGCAACAAGAAACTAAGCTACTGCACTCTAACATAGCAACAAAGCACATGGCAGTGATCCACTCAAGATTCTTGACAAAAGATGAACACTGAGCTACGGCTAATTCACACAATAGCAGGCTCAAACAAGCATGGCAAAAGTGCAAAAGATACCAGGTTCACAGACTTAGTGAAAATAACAACATGGCAGGAATTAACATCGGAAGCCATGTTTAGAGCAAGATAACAACATGCTACCGGAACATATCATGGCAAAGCAAGGCATGGCATGAAACTACTGAAAGCATATAACAAAAGTTCCTTACTGACCATAAGCCAAAACGGACCAGAAGATACAATGGCAACCATGTCAACATAGCAAGTTTCGTTAACAGATTCAGACTTTGCAGAAAACTGGACATGGCAAAAACAGAATTACGTAGGCATGTTTGCGAGCTTGATGCACTCACCACAAGGCATTGCATGACAAACTAAGCATACACCCAGCAAGAAGACATGATCAAGTAGCTAACCATGGCAACAACCAACTCATAGCATGCATGGATCAACTATAACAACCTCGGCAAAATTGATTAACATGTAACCAATCTGCCAGGAACATTTTATAGCAAAAGTAGAGCAAGATTGAGTCATGCTAGGGTACTCCATAATTTCAAACAAAGACATGGATGGATAGATCATAACAATATCTCAAAATCATCCTTACTGAACATGCTCAAAAGAGGCATGGATCACTCGGTAGCAACATGAATACATGGCATAAAAATAATATCAGGGAAAAGACTTAGAAGAATTCTAAGTCCCTGAAATCAGCAACATCATGAAAGCTACTTTGCATGCTTGTGCTAGTCACCACATTGATCACAAAAATACATGGCATAAACCCCTGTAAAGATGGCAAGGCATATAACAAAACACATGTAGAGCTCATACTCATATGCAGCACACATTAATTATGGCAAAAATGACAAATGCTCATAAACTGATAAGAAACAGCACCTAACATTACATAGCACCCTTGCAACAGCATTTAGGGCATCAAGATGGACTCAAACAACCATGGTGCAATGGAATGAAATGAATAGCACATCCGGACGAATATTTTGATAGCTCATGCACGCAAAACGGAGCAACGGTGATGAAGTTATGATGCGATGAACATGGGCACATGAATCTGGAAACTTCGGGGACTTGGTGGAATTTTACCTCCGCGAAAGTCAACGCGGGACGAGGCGGAGCGGGATGAGGAGATCCGGGACGAGGGGGTCGTTTGGATCGCGGGGTTGGTGGGTCTCATCCAACCCGGTCCAGATCTAGCCGGACTCGAACTCCGGCGAGGCGGGCGGCGAACTCCGGCGATAACCGGCGACGAGGAAGGCGGCGGCACGGCCAGGAGGAGGCGGCGGGCCGAGCGGGCGCGGTGAAGGAGGCGGCGGTGCGCGGGAGCACGGGGCGGTCGGCGGCGGTGGTCGGTGCCGGCGCGCGAGGAGCTAGGTGGCGGCGGCGGGCGCGGACGGCGGCGGGGAGGCGCTCCGGCGCGGCGGCGCGGACCTGCATGGGCGGAGGAGCGGGCGCGCCACGACCAGGTGGCGGCGGGATCTGGGCTCGCGTGGGCCCGCGACGGGCTCCACGGGTCATGGTGGCTGTAGGTCTCTGACAAGACACGTGGCGGCCCCTGAGTGGCCGGACGGTGACGGCGGACATGTCCGGACGCGGGGAATTTTGTCCGGCGGCGCGAGGGAAAGAATTTTAGGGTTCATCCGCGAATTTTCGGGGGAGATGACATATATATAGGTAGAGGGAGCTAGGAGAGTCCAAATGAGGTGCGGTTTTAGGCCACGCGATCGTGATCGAATGACCAAGAAGATGGAGGGGGTTTGGATGGGTTTTGGGCCACTTTGGAGAGGTGTTGGGCTGCAACACACACGAGGCCTTTACGGTTCCTCGGTTAACCGTTGGAGTATCAAGCCAAGTCCAAATGGCACGAAACTTGATAGGCGGTCTACCGGTAGTGAACCAAGGCCGCTTGGCAAGTCTCGGTCCAATCCGAGAACGTTTAACACCTGCACATGAAAAAAGGCAAAAGGGGACGCCGGTGGACATAGGAGCGCCGGATTGCAAAACGGACAACGGGGAAAATGCTCGGATGCATGAGACGAACATGTATGCAAATGTGATGCACATGATGACATGATATGAAATGCATGACACGCAAACAACTGACAAGGCAACTACAGCGAAAAACTGGAAGACACCTAGCGCAACGGTCTTGGGGTGTTACAGCTTCCCAGCCGTGATATCTCCGGCTTGACGGAGCTCCTCCTCTGCCGCTCTGATTTTAGAACGGGTTTCCTTGGCTGCCTTCTCGACTCTCTTCAGGGCAGCTGCTCTCACTTGGTTTTCCTTTTCAAGAAGCTCATATCGGCCGGCGGCATGTTTCAGCTCAACAGCCATCTTGGCTATTTCCTCTTCGCTCTTGTGATGAGCAGCCTGTTCGACTCTTAAGTCTTCTGCCGCCTTTAGGGCGGCCGCATCACTCCTCCTGGCTTGTTCCTTGGCTCGGGCAAGTTCTGTCCGAAGGGTCTCCATGGCGGCAGCTCCATCTGTAGTCACAACATATTATAGATACTAGCATCATGCTCCTCTTAATATTTGTTGACCACTCGAAAATACATACCCTGTGCCTCGTCAAGCCGCTTGTTCACAAGTGCAATGTCGGCATCTGCCGCATCAAGTTGCCGGCTCAAACTGGCAAACTCAGCAGTCCGGCCAGCCACCGGTGTCGGATGTGGGGTTCTGGCAAACCCTTAAGGTTCGAACACTGGGGTGCACGCGAAGTCTTTCCCTCCTACCAATCTACGCCCTAGCTCACTAAGATCTCGTGGATGAACTCGACGCACTCACAACACAGAAAGACACAAGATGTATACTGGTTCGGGCCATCGTTGTGGTGTAATCCCCAACTCTAGTGTGGTGGTGGTGGATTGCCTCTAGGGCTGATGATGAACAGTACAAGGGAAGAACAGCCTCCTGAGGTTGAGGTGTTCTTGAGCTCGGTGAGCTTGTGTGTGTGAGGATAGTCTGAATGATCCGTCCTCTTCCTCTCTTTTTTCCGTCTCCGTCTTTTTCCACTATGGTGGTAGCTCTACTTATATAGGCCTTGGTCCTCTTCCCAAATATTGAGCGGGAAGGGAGCCAACAATGGCGGGCCAATTTGAAGGGGGGTAGCTAGTACAAGCTATCCTGACAAAAGTGGTCTTCGCCTGCAAAAGACTCTATGGTGACGCCGTCTTGGGCTCCACTATGACCTCCGTCTTGCCATCCTCTTGGTCTTGGTCTCGTTGCACCAGTATAGCAACCTTTGCCTGATGCCTCGGTACTCTTAGCCTGCGCTGGCCTCCTTAGCACCGAAGAGGAAACAAGGACGATGCGCTCACTGGCGCCCGCCTGGTGTCGTGCGTCACGGCTCACGTCACGAGGGTCTCGTGAGGTTTGCCCCGCCTTGATATCTCCGCTCCTCGTGAGGTTGCCTGGCTAGGCCACTCCAGAGGAGGTCTTGCGTCGTCTGCCTCGCAAGGCTTGGACCCTCGCGAGGGTCCTGGGTGCATCGTTGGTGAAGGTGGGCCGTACGGCCTGCTGGCTCAGCCACGCCGCGGGCCGCAGGCAGGCAAGTCCGGGGACCCCCTTTCCCAGGACGCCGACAACCGGACCGTCAGCCGTTTGCACATGAAAGCAGTGTGATTATTTACCTGGGACTATGATCCTCTGTTTGCTGCCCCTGGACAGAAACCAGAGTCTCAGGGGCTACTGTCTGTATAGAGCACACCTAGCATGTGCGGTACTATCAATTGTTTTTTATATATTACTTTGTGTACCTCAAAGCCTCTTAGCAGGCTCGTAAAAGCTTCACGCAACCCACTTGTGGCGGATGAGATCCCCTCAACCACCGTACTCATTAAAGTACGATGCTCCTCTGAAATAGCCACTTTCTTCAAAAGGCTCATCAGTGCGTCCGGTTGCCCACCGGACAGTCCCGGACTCTTTTTGTTGCTCTCCACAGGAGGCAAATATTCCGGACTGCGGGTGGCCGAGGGGTTACCTTCTGGCCTTGGCGGATCAGGAGAAACCCTCTGTGATGACACCTTAGGGTCGTCCGTCCCAGGAGGCAGGGAGGCAGGGGGAGGCATTTCTCTCTCCATCATCTCCGAAAGAAGATCCCACGAAGACAAACTCTGCTGAGAAGGGCTACGAGACGGACTGCAAGATATATGTCTCGGTTATTGTCCTTGGAGATAAAGCAGGATATATTTGCCAAAAGTACTCTTGATTCACTTGCAGCTCGATGGAGGGCTGGCCCCTTGCGGGCACTGTGTGGTAAGGACGCTCTCCGGGGAGGTGCCTCCGGACGAAGATTTCTTCCCTTGTTTGGAACCTTTCGTTTCCAAGTTGTCAGAGACAGTCCTTTTCCTTCCTTGGGGGGAGGGGATCCTAGATTCTTATCCCCGATCATCCTCCTTCGTGGAGACACTAATTCCCCCGGTTTGGACGAGTAATGCATGAGGCCCGCTTTCGGCTTCTTTATCCCGCCCTTTATCTTCCCCTGATGGCACTTGACAAAGTGCGTGCTCGAGCATCCTGGCTAGTACAGGATCTGGTGAGCCTTCCGGAAGGGGGGCCGAACACCTGATCATCTTCGCCTTTCCTATCCAGTCCTGACCAAGATCGATTTTTTCAGAATGATGTTCTAAGAAATAGAAAGACGGCATGTTCGGCCGCAGAATTACTCACCTGGGTATCTGGACGGTTGCAGTTGAGACCCGCATCCTCTGTGGTGTCCGGACACTTTATTCGTGATCCGAAGAACAATCCATACATCTCTTCGAGCGTCATACCGAAGAACTGCTGAATAGCTCGCGGTCCTTCCGGGTTGAACTTGCACATACGGAGAGATCGACATTGGCATGGCAGGACCCGACGAACTAGCATAACTTGCATTACTTTGACAAGACCGACATCCCTCTTGAGGAGATCTCGGATGCGACTTTGCAATGTCGGCACGTCATTAACCGGCCCCCAGTCTAGCCCCTTGTTGATCCATGAAGCCAGTTGTGGTGGGGGGCGAACGGAAGGTGGGGGGATCCACCCACTTAGTACTTCGGGGAGTTGTGATGTAAAACCACTCCCGCTGCCATAAGTTAGATATCTCCGGGAAGGAACCCTTTGGCCATGGGGCATCGACGCCTTTGCTTATTGTGGCACCTCTGCATTCTATGTGTCGCCCATTGATCATCTTTGGCTTCACATTGAAGGTCTTGAGACATAGGCCGAAGTGTGGGGTGATGCGGAGGAAGGCCTCACATACGACGATAAACGACGAGATGTGAAGAATGGAATCCGGAGCTAGATCATGGAAGTCGAGCCCATAATAGAACATGAGCCCTCTGACGAAGGGATCAAGACTAAAGCCTAGCTCTCGGAGGAAGTGGGAAACAAATATGACACTCTCGTTGGGTTCGGGAGTGGGGATGACCTGTCCTCGGGCTGGCAACCTGTGCGAAATTTCGGCGGTTAGATACCTGCCAACCCTTAGCTTCTTGATGTCCTCCTCTGTGACAGAGGAAGCCATCCACCGGCCCTGAAGGTTGGATCCGGACATGATTGAAGGTCCGAAGCGCTCCGCCTGAGCCTTGGGTGTTGGAACTCAGGGTGGGGAAAGTGAGGGATTGAGCACGATAAGAAAAGGACAGGCTTTGGCCCCTTTATAAAGAGGGCGAATATCAAGCATCCTCCGCGTGGCCGTTTAGAACTTGCCTAAAATCGAGGAGTCGTACTAACGAGCACGATTGGGTTACCCACACCTGTATTGATGAGAATCCCATGATAAGGGGACACGATCTCTGCTTCGACAAGACGTGCCAATAAAACCACCTCGCAACACGTGCAGTGGCTGGTCGGGAAAAATGGTTCGAATAATGACCGAGGCCAGGGCGTGATGTCACGTTGTCAGCAGATTAGATTTGTGGAAATATTATACTCTCTACGGTGGTATGTGGAATTTGTTTTGCAGAGTCGGACACTATCCTTGTGTTCAAAATCTTCTATGGAGTATTCGGAGGAGGGACCCACCTTGCAATGCCGAAGACAATCTGCGCGCCGGACTCATCATCATCGAAGCTTGGTTCAGGGGCTACTGAGGGAGTCCTGGATTAGCGGGTTCTCGGACAGCCAGACTATATCCCTTGGCCGGACTGTTCGACTATGAAGATACAAGATTGAAGACTTCGTCCCATGTCCGGGTAGGACTCTCCTTTGCGTGGAAGGCAAGCTTGGCCGTTTGGATATGTAGATCTCCTACCTTGTAACTGACTCTGTGTAACCCTAGCTCCCTTTGGTGTCTATATAAATCGAAGGGTTTAGTCCGTAGGACAACAAAAATCATACCATAGGCTAGCTTCTAGGGTTTAGCCTCTCCGATCTCGTGGTAGGTCAACTCTTGTAATACTCATATCATCAAGATTAATCAAGAGGGAAGTAGGGTATTACCTCCATCGAGAGGGCCCGAACCTGGGTAAACATTGTGTCTCCTGCCTCCTGTTACCATCCGCCTTAGACGCACAGTTTGGGACCCCCTACCCGAGATCCGCCGGTTTTGACACCGACAAAGGCCTCGATCTACACTTCCACCAAGAGAAATTTGATTCCCCCCACTAATCCCTTGTGGATCTTGTTACTCTTGGGTGTTTGAGCACCCTAGACGGTTGATGTCACCACGGAGCCATATTCCATTGTGGTGAAGCTTCGTGGTGTTGTTGGGATCCTCCGATTAAGTTGTGGAGATTTCCCTAACCTTGTTTGTAAAGGTCCGGTCGCCGCCTCTAAGGGCACCAATAGTGGAATCACGGCATCTCGCATTGTGTGAGGGCATGAGGAGAATACGGTGACCCTAGTGGCTTCTTGGGGAGCATGTGCCTCCACACAGCTCCAACAGAGATGTACTTCCCCTCAAAAGGAAGGAACTTCGGTAACACATCCTCGTCTTCACCGGCTCCACTCTTGGTTATCTTGTACCTTTACGTGTGCAAGCTTATTTGTGTTAGTTCCTTTGCTTGCTTGTGTGCTTGTTGTTGTTGCATCATATAGGTTGCTCACCTAGTTGCATATCAAGACAACCTACTTTGATGCAAAGTTTAATTTGGTAAAGAAAAGCTAAAAATTGTTAGTTGCCTATTCACCCCCCCCCCTCTAGTCAACTATATCGATCCTTTCATCTGCAACATTCAGATCCGTATGTATCTTGCAAATCTCTATGTATCCCTCCTTGACTTGATCGTGAATGGAATTGAAGCGTCTCTTGATGTGCTTGGTTCTCTTGTGAAATCTGGATTCCTTTGCCAAGGCAATTGCACCAGTATTGTCACAAAAGATTTTCATTGGACCCGATGCACTAGGTATGACACCTAGATCGGATATGAACTCCTTCATCCAGACTCCTTCATTTGCTGCTTCCGAAGCAGCTATGTACTCCGCTTCACATGTAGATCCCGCCACAACGCTCTGCTTGGAACTGCACCAACTGATAGTTCCACCATTTAATAAAAATACGTATCGGGTTTGTGACTTAGAGTCATCCGGATCAGTGTCAAAGCTTGCATTGACGTAACCGTTTACGATGAGCTCTTTGTCACCTCCATAAACGAGAAACATATCCTCAGTACTTTTCAGGTATTTCAGGATGTTCTTGACCGTTGTCCAGTGATCCACTCCTGGATTACTTTGGTACCTCCCTGCTAAACTGATATCAAGGCACACATCAGGTCTGGTACACAGCATTGCATACATGATAGAGCCTATGGCTGAAGCATAGGGAACACCTTTCATTTTCTCTCTATCTTCTACAGTGGTCGGGCATTGAGTCTGACTCAACTTCACGCCTTGTAACACAGGCAAGAACCCTTTCTTTGCTTGATCCATTTTGAACTTCTTCAAAACTTTATCAAGGTATGTGCTTTGTGAAAGTCCAATTAAGCGTCTTGATATATCTCTATAGATCTTGATGCCTAATATATAAGCAGCTTCACCGAGGTCTTTCATTGAAAAATTCTTATTCAAGTATCCTTTTATGCTATTCAAAAATTCAGTATCATTTCCGATCAACAATATGTCATCTACATATAATATCAGAAATGCTACAGAGCTCCCACTCACTTTCTTGTAAATACAAGCTTCTCCAAAAGTCTGTATAAAACCATATGCTTTGATCACACTATCAAAGCGTATATTCCAACTCCGAGAGGCTTGCACCAGTCCATAAATGGATCGCTGGAGCTTGCACACTTTGTTAGCACCTTTTGGATCGACAAAACCTTTTGGTTGCATCATATACAACTCTTCTTTAAGATATCCATTAAGGAATGCAGTCTTGACATCCATTTGCCAAATTTCATAATCATAAAATGCGGCAATTGCTAACATGATTTGGACGGACTTGAGCATTGCTACGGGTGAGAAGGTCTCATTGTAGTCAACTCCTTGAACTTGTCAAAAACCTTTTGCAACAAGTCGAGCTTTGTAGACAGTAACATTACCGTCAGCATCAGTCTTCTTCTTGAAGATCCATTTATTCTCTATGGCCTGCCAATCATCGGGCAAGTCAACCAAAGTCCACACTTTGTTCTCATACATGGATCCCATCTCAGATTTCATTGCCTCAAGCCATTTTGTGGAATCTAGGCTCATCATCACTTTCTCATAGTTCGTAGGTTCGTCATGGTCAAGTAACATGACTTCCAGAACAGGATTACCGTACCACTCTGGTGCGGATCTTACTTTGGTTGACCTACAAGCTTCGGTAGTAACTTGATCAGAAGTTTCATTGATCAACATCATTAGCTTCCTCACTTACTGGTGTAGGAATCACTGGAACTGATTTTAGTGATGAACTACTCTCCAAGAAGAGAGCAGGTATAGTTACCTCATCAAGTTCTACTTTCCTCCCACTCACTTCTTTCGAGAGAAACTCCTTCTCTAGAAAGGATCCATTCTTAGCAACTAATATCTTGCCTTCGGATCTGTGATAGAAGGTGTACCCAACAGTTTCCTTTGGGTATCCTATGAAGACACATTTCTCTGATTTGGGTTCGAGCTTATCAGATTGAAGCTTTTCACATAAGAATCACAGCCCCAAACTTTAAAAAATGACAACTTGGGTTTCTTGCCAAACCACAGTTCATAAGGTGTCATCTCAACGGATTTTGATGGTGCCCTATTTAACGTGAATGCAGCCGTCTCTAAAGCATAACCCCAAAACGATAGTAGCAAATCAGTGAGAGACATCATAGATCGCACCATATCTAATAAAGTGCGGTTATGACGTTCGGATACACCATTATGTTGTGGTGTTCCAGTTGGCGTGAGTTGCGAAACTATTTCGCATTGCTTCAAATGAAGTCCAAACTCATAACTCAAATATTCACCTCCACGATCAGATCGTAGAAACTTGATTTTCTTGTTATGATGATTTTCCACTTCACTCTGACATTCTTTGAACTTTTCAAATGTTTCAAACTTATGTTTCACTAAGTAGATATACCCATATATACTTAAATCATCTATGAAGGTGAGAAAATAACAATAGTCACTGCGAGCCTCAATGTTCATTGGACCACATACATCAGTATGTATGATTTCCAATAACTCTATTGCTCGCTCCATTGTTCCGGAGAACGGATTTTTAGTCATCTTGCCCACGAGGCATGGTTTGCATGTACCAAGTGATTCCAGAAGTCCATCAAAATGGAGTTTCTTCATGCGCTTTACACCAATATGACCCAAACGGCAGTGCCACAAATAAGTTGCACTATCATTATCAACTCTGCATCGTTTGGCTTCAATACTATGAACATGTGTATCACTACTATCAAGATTTAGTAAAAATAGACCACTCATCAAGGGTGCATGACCATAAAAGATATTACTGGAGGAGGAGAGGGGTCTCGAGCGACCTGCTCTGCTAGGGTTCCTAGCCTCACTGCCGCCGCCCCTACCTAGCCTTCCCGCCGCCGGCGGCCGCCGGGCGCGCGCCTCCCGGCCCGCCCCACTCTCCCCTCTCCCCCCTCTCCTCCCCTCCCATCCCGCGGCGCGCCCGCGCGCGCCCGGGGGGCTCCCTGTGGCCGCGGACCTCGACCCGGCCTTCCTCCCCTTCCCCCCGCCGTCGCTGGTGAGCTCCCTCGTTCAAAGCCCGAGGGGCGTGGCGGCGGCGGGGACCTCCTTCCCTATCCGCTTGTGGGCCCTGGCGTGGGGCGGCTCCTTCGAGCGACGGCGCTGGATGTCCGCGGGATCCAGCGGCGCGGTGGTGGTTTCGCGGGGCGGCGGGGTGGCCTGCTGGTGGCGACGCTCCGACGACCTTCGTTCTGCGCGCGGGGCGGCTGCGGTGCTCCTGTCTCGGGAGGTGGCGTGTGACCGGTCTCTTGCCGAATCCGGGCGGATCTGGCTTTGGGGGCCAGCCGACGGCGCCTGGCTCCGGTGGTGCGTGCCCGGCGGCTCCGGCGCTTGGAGCTCGCTGGGCGACGCGGGTAGGGCAGTGGCCGGGCGTGGCCGCTACTCCGGCCTTGGGCGGCGGCATGGGTAGGTCTCGATGGTGGCCTACCAGAATCGTGGTGGCTTCACAATGGCTCGATGGATCTGCCCGCAGCAACGGCCGGCTTCTCTGGCGTCGGTTTGTCTGCGTTCGGGCCGTCTCGACCTTCAACCCATCTCCTCGTCACCCGGGCGCTACCCCATCAGTGGGCTGGTCCTCTCCCAGCTGCGGTCCACCGCTCGTCTTGCGCCCGATGCCGCGGGACCGAGCTCGTCTCGCGCACGATGCACCAGGACCGAGCTCGTCTCGCGCACGGTGCAGCAGGACTGTCCTCGTCCCCCTCTCGTTGCTGCAGGACCGAGCTCGTCTCGCGCTTGGGGCAGCAGGATGGGTCGGTGGATGCCAGTCTGGCCGCTCTTGGGTCTCGACGCTAGGGGTTGCCCAGGGGCACGAAAGGTGGGACCTTTCCGCTTGTCCCTTTCGTTGGGGTGCGGCGGGTCTCGGGTGAGGTGGTGTCAAGGTCTTGGATGTTGGGGCAGCGGCCCTGGTGGTGGTTGCGCGGTGCTCTTGGGCAGAGCCCGTGCCTTGGTGCTGCCCGGTCACCATGGTCGTGTGGGCGGCATGGTTGCGTTCTGTGGCAGTGAATGTTGGTCGAGGTGAAAACCTGCTCTATCTTCGAACGGACCGGCGGCGGCGAAGATCGTTCCCTTCTTGAAGGCGTCGTCGCGGATCTCATTGCCCGTCATGCGGCTCTGGGGGTAACTCTGATCCTTGGATCGGGAGGTGGCAACGCTCCGGCGTCGTACCCTTCCTGAAGGCGCCTCCTTGGAGCGCATGGTTCGTCATATGTCGCTTCATCTATTCGGGGCGGTAGTGCTAGGAGTGGTGTTGCTACGCCCAGCGCCTATGTATCCTGTCCTTGGTGTGTGCGTGTGTTGCGGTGGCGTAGCGTGTGTTTGTACTGAATGCTTGTGGTTTGATGCTTTATATATAAAGCGGGGCGAAAGCCTTTTTCGGTAAAAGATATTACTCATATAAATAGAACAACCATTATTCTCTGATTTAAAAGAATAACCGTCTCGCATCAAACAAGATCCAAATATAATGTTCATGCTCAACGCTGGCACCAAATAACAATTATTTAGGTCTAAAACTAATCCCGAAGGTAGATGTAGAGGTAGCATGCTGACGGCAATCACATTGACTTTGGAACCATTTCCCACACGCATCGTCACCTCGTACTTAGCCAATCTTCGCTCAATCCATAGCCCCTGTTTCGAGTTGCAAATATTAGCAACTGAACCAGTATCAAATACCCAGGCACTACTGCGAGCATTAGTAAGGTACACATCAATAACATGTATATCAAATATACATTTCACTTTGCCATCCTTCTTCTCCGCCAAATACTTGGGGCAGTTCTGCTTCCAGTGACCAGTCCCTTTGCAGTAGAAGCACTCAGTCTCAGGCTTAGGTCCAGACTTGGGTTTCTTCACTTGAGCAGCAACTGGCTTGTTGTTCTTCTTGAAGTTCCCCTTCTTCCCTTTACCCTTTTTCTTGAAACTGGTGGTCTTGTTGACCATCAACACTTGATGCTCTTTCTTGATTTCTACCTCCGCAGCCTTTAGCATTGTGAAGAGCTCAGGAATCGTCTTATCCATCCCTTGCATATTATAGTTCATCACGAAGCTCTTGTAGTTTGGTGGCAGTGATTTAAGAACTTTGTCAATGACACTATCATCAGGAAGATTAACTCCCAGTTGAGTCAAGTGGTTGTGGTACCCAGACATTCTGAGTATATGTTCACTGACAGGACTATTCTCCTCCATCTTGCAGCGGTAGAACTTATTGGAGACTTCATATCTCTCAATCTAGGCATTTGCTTGAAATATTAACTTCAACTCTTGAAACATCTCATATGCTCCATGACGTTCAAAACGTCGTTGAAGTCCCGGTTCTAAGCCGTAAAGCATGGCACACTGAACTATCGAGTAGTCATCAGCCTTGCTCTGCCAGGTGTTCATAACATCTGCCATTGCTCCTGCAGCGGGTTTGTCACCTAGCGGTGCTTCCAGGATGTAATTCTTTTGTGCAGCAATGAGGATAGTCCTCAAGTTACGGACCCAGTCCGTGTAGTTGCTACCATCATCTTTCAACTTAGCTTTCTCTAGGAACACATTAAAATTCAACGGAACAATAGCACGGGCCATCTATCTACAACAACGTAGACATGCAAAATACTATCAGGTACTAAGTTCATGATAAATTAAAGTTTAATTAATCAAATTACTTAAGAACTCCCACTTAGATAGACATCTCTCTAATCATCTAAGTGATCACGTGATCCATATCAACTAAACCATGTCTGATCATCTCGTGAGATGGAGTACTTTTCAATGGTGAACATCACTATGTTGATCATATCTACTATATGATTCATGCTCGACCTTTCGGTCTCCAGTGTTCCGAGGCCATATTTGCATATGCTAGGCTCGTCAAGTTTAACCCGAGTATTCCGCGTGTGCAAAACTAGCTTGCACCTATTATATGTGAACGTAGAGCTTATCACACCTGATCATCATGTGGTGTCTCGGCATGATGAACTGTAGCAACGGTGCATACTCAGGGAGAACACTTATACCTTGAAATTTAGTGAGAGACCATCTTATAATGCTACCGCCGAACTAATCAAAATAAGATGCATAAAGGATAAACATCACATGCAATCAATATAAGTGATATGATATGGCCATCATCATATTGTGCCTTTGATCTCCATCTCCAAAGCACCGTCATGATCACCATCGTCACCGGCTTGACACCTTGATCTCCATCGAAGCATCGTTGTCGTCTCGCCAACTATTGCTTCTGTGACTATCGCTACCGCTTAGTGATAAAGTAAAGCAATTACATGGCGATTGCATTTCGTACAATAAAGCGACAACCATATGGATCCTGCCAGTTGCCGATAACTGTGTTACAAAACATGATCATCTCATACAATAAAATTTAGCATCATGTCTTGACCATATCACATCACAACATGCCCTGCAAAAACAAGTTAGACATCCTTGATACGTCTCCGTCGTATCTACTTTTACAAACACTTTTGCCCTTGTTTGGACTCTAACTTGCATGGTTTGAATGGAACTAACCCAGACTGACGCTGTTTTCAGCAGAATTGCCATGGTTTTATTTATGTGCAGAAACAAAAGTTCTTGGAATGACCTGAAACTTCATGGGACGTCTTTTTGGAAATAATAAAAAATCCTTGCAAAAGATGAAGACCAGGGGCCCACACCCTAGCCACGAGGGTGGGGGCGCGCCTGCCCCCCTGGGCGCGCCCCCTACCTCGTGGGCCCCCTGGAGCTCCTCCGACCTCAACTCCAACTCTATATATTTGCTTTCGGGGAGAAAAAAATAGAGAAGAAGGATTCATCGCGTTTTACGATACGGAGCCGCCGCCAAGCCCTCAAACCTCTCGGGAGGGCTGATTTGGAGTCCGTTCGGGGCTTCGGAGAGGGGAATCCGTCGCCATAGTCATCATCAACCATCCTCCATCACCAATTTCATGATGCTCACCGCCGTGCATGAGTAATTCCATCGTAAGCTTGCTGGACGGTGATGGGTTGGATGAGATTTATCATGTAATCGAGTTAGTTTTTTTAGGGTTTGATCCCTAGTATCCACTATGTTCTGAGATTGATGTTGCTATGACTTTGCTATGCTTAATGCTTGTCACTAGAGCCCGAGTGCCATGATTTCAGATCTGAACCTATTATGTTTTGATGAATATTTGTGAGTTCTTGATCCTATCTTGCAAGTCTATAGTCACCTAATATGTGTTATGATCCGGCAACCCTGAAGTGACAATAATCGGGACCACTCCCGGTGATGACCGTAGTTTGAGGAGTTCATGTATTCACTATGTGTTAATGCTTTGGTCCGGTACTCTATTAAAAGGGGGCCTTAATATCCCTTAGTTTCGCTAGGACCCCGCTGCCACGGGAGGGTAGGACAAAAGATGTCATGCAAGTTCTTTTCCATAAGCACATATGACTATATTCGGAATACATGCCTACATTACATTGATGAATTGGAGCTAGTTCTGTGTCACCCTAGGTTATGACTGTTACATGATGAACCGCATCCGGCATAAGTCTCTATCACTGATCCATTGCCTACGAGCTTTCCATATATTGTTCTTCGCTTATTTACTTTTCCGTTGCTATTGTTACCATCACTAGAAAATACCAAAAACATTACTTTTGCTACCGTTATTTTTGCTATCGCTGCCACTACTATCATATTACTTTGCTACTAAATACTTTGCTGCAGATATTAGGTTTCCAGTTGCAGTTGAATTGACAACTCAGCTGCTAATACTTGAGAATATTCTTTGGCTCCCCTTGTGTCGAATCAATAAATTTGGGTTGAATACTCTACCCTCGAAAACTGTTGCGATCCCCTATGCTTGTGGGTTATCAAGACTATTTTCCGGCGCCGTTGCCGGGGAGCATAGCTCTATTCTTTGAGTCACTTGGGATTTATATCTGCTTGTCATTATGAAGAACTTGAGAGGTCCAAAAACCAAGATTTATCCCTCAACTACGAGGGGAGGTAAGGAACTGCCATCTAGCTCTGCACTTGATTCACCTTCTGTTTTGAGTAAGCTTGCGACACCTAAACCTGCTTCTGCTATTCATTCTGATATGTCGCATGTTATTGATGATGCCACTTCTGCTATGCATGATACTTATGATGAAACTACTTCTATGCTTGATACTACTATGCCACTTGGTGAATTTCTTGATGAACAACTTGCTAGGGTTAGACAGAATGAAATTATTGAAACTAATAATATTGATGAAAGTGATGATGAAGACTCTCCCCCTAATAAATATGAATTGCATGTTGTTCCTGAGGGTTATGTTCTGGATGAAGAATCTGCTAGAGCTATTTTAGCTTGCAAAGATAGATATGATCTAAAGAGGTTATTAGCTAAATGGAACCAGCAATCCCTTAATGTTAGAATGAAACCTGACCCTGCTTTTTGTCGGGACCAGGTTTTCGGGATATTGATTTCCTAGAAAATGGCCCTTGTGCTCACCAGCCCCAAGATTACTGTTAGCTGATGAGACACCAACTTGATACAGAAACTCCAAGAAAAATACAAAATGTGTAGTACAAGACCATTCCGGCCTATGAGTACAACAAATGGTTTCTAGTGGTTGATGGCGGAAGCGGTTTGTAGATCATCAGCGTCTATGGGACTCCATTTCCCACAGGAACAGCTGACCTGGATAACTCCTATCTTCACGAGGCTGCTATCACCATTTGCGTGGGTTCCGGGGTTGTCATCGCGACACTCCTCTCCACGCAAGAAATCTGGCCAAGACAATAGCCAGGGGCAAGCCAGTGAGTACTTTTGAATGTACTCGCAAACATTATGAACACAGGTATAATATAACAATTGATAATCATGCTCTGATATATTTCATGATCACAACGTCAGTCAGGAAATGAAAATCCATGATGCACACAAGCGGGTTGTTCACATACAACATGATTATGTAATAAGAGAGTAGAAAAAGGATGCACCGATCGGGTGTCTGAAGCGACGCCTCAAAAGGTTAATAATATAAAGCATGCCTCAGTCGGGCGTCTGAGCGACGTCACATACAGGGCTTATAAACGAAATAAGCAGCAAACCTGCCACAGTCGGGCATCTGTGCGACACCACATAAAGGGCATATAAGGTAAGTAAATAACAAGCATGCCACAGTCGGGCGTCTCAGTGACACCACATAAAGGGCTTATAAAATAAGTAAATAACCAACATGCCACAGTCGGGCATCTCAGCGACACCACATAAAGGGATTATATGAGAGTAATCACAGTGAATATCCAGGAGGTAGAACCTTCCCAGGGATGCTCAATAATTCAAATAATGTAAATGGTTAGTTCATAATAATAATAAGCATTGTCATCACGAGTCACAAGTCATGATCCATGTTCTGGTTTAGTAATTGTTCCTCCGAAGACCGACACTAAGACCGACACTTGACCCATCCCAGACTGTAGTCCTTAACCATGGACACGGCTATTCGAATAGATATAATCTCTGTAGAGGGGGTACTCTTTACCCACGAGTAACGGATTCCCTTAGTCCGTCAGGACTAATTCCGTCTACGGTCTTTTAATTGAAAACACACCTGACTGCACACACCAGCCTAACTTACCGGTGTCTGGAATCACCCACGACACCCGTTAAGCGAAACTCTAAGTGGGGAGGCTACAACCTCAACTAGCATGGGATCACAAAATTTATAATGCGTGCAAACTAGGGGAGCTACCCCTTCGGCTCCAACCGAAACACCCATGCCCCCGGACCAGGTGGCATGCCTACCGGATGCAGCCGGTATCTTCCACCATGGCCTCACTGTACGGTGTGTGCTAGGAAGGGGTTGACAACTGACTGAACCATACCCTGCCTATGGCAGGGACAGGTGGTAGTACGAGACAAGTATGGGGGTTACTGGAACAAGACTCGATCTATGGTCGACTCAGGAGGTTAAAGCATTTCCTGCATGATAAGCATAAGAATTATATCTCTCACCAATCAGACGGAACCACCACTCCTCATACCTCAGCATGCCTTACCGGACACACCCGTCTCGACGAAGAACTAGGGACAAGCTCGTGTCTACCCAAGACAGAGGCTTCCCCGGGATCCTTCCGGTGGGCATGAAAGGCATACGAGGGTGATTACTACACAAGCATATCAAATTTTAACCGCAAGAAATCTTAATTTGCGAACTCATGAGTATAATCATATCGTCACATAGAATAACGAATACTTCGTGTCAAGATGGTGTTGTAACCATATCAAACAACACACAACAAATATTATGCCAGAGTTCAGAATGCTTGCCTTCAAGAGTATGCAAGTTGGGGGTGCACTTTTTGAAAGTTGTTTCCCTCTCCAAAATCCTATTTAAGAGAAATTCAAATTAACATATAGTTTCAAAACAGTACAAAAAAGTTGTTTGAAATTTTTTTCAAATAAACATGAAAATAAACTAGACAAAATTTGAGAAACAACAGAAAAAGAATCAAATCAATTGGACTTATATTTAAAAAGTTATAGCCAGTCAAAGTTTAGTCAGAACTCTGTTTTTAAATAAAACAGAAAAAGAAAATGTTTCGAATAAGGATACGTTTTCGAGACGTGTAGGATCGAAAGTATGTCTAGAGGGGGGTGATTAGACTACTTTACCAAATAAAAGCTTAACCTTTTCCCAATTTTAGTTCTTGGCAGATTTTAGCTATTTTAGGACAAGTCAAGCAATCATCACATAATTCAAGCAAGCATGCAAAGAGTATATTGGCAGCGGAAAGTAAAGCATGCAACTTGCAAGAATGTAAAGGGAAGGGTTTGGAGAATTCAAATGCAATATGAGACATGGATGTTTTTCCCGTGGTTCGGATAGGTGGTGCTATCCTACATCCACGTTGATGGAGACTTCAACCCACAAAGGGTAACGGTTGCGAGAGTCCACACAGGGCTCCACCCACAAAGGGTAATGGTTGCGCGAGTCCACACAGGGCTCCACCCACGAAGGGTCCACGAAGAAGCAACCTTGTCTATCCCACCATGGCCATCGCCCACACAGGACTTGCCTCACTAGCGGTAGATCTTCACGAAGTAGGCGATCTCCTTGCCCTTACAAACTCCTTGGTTCAACTCCACAATCTTCTCGGAGGCTCCCAAGTGACACCTAGCCAATCTAGGAGACACCACTCTCCAAGAAGTAACAAATGGTGTGTAGGTAATGAACTCCTTGCTCTTGTGCTTCAAATGATAGTCTCCCCAAAACTCAACTCTATCTCATAGGATTTGGATTTTGTGGAAAGAAGATTTGAGTGGAAAGCAACTTGGAAAGGCTAGAGATCAAGATTCATATGGTAGGAATGGAATATCTTGGTCTCAACACATGAGTAGGTGATTCTCTCTCAGAACATATGAGTTGCAATGGTGTATGTGTTCTGATGGCTCTCTCTTCGAATGAAGAGGAGTTGGAGGGGTATATATAGCCTCCACACAAAATCCAACCGTTACACACAGTTTTCCAATCTCGGTGGGACCGAATCAACAAACTCGGTCGGACCGAAAAGGTAAACCTAGTGACCGTTAGAGATTTTGGTGGGACTGACATGCAACTCGGTAGGACCGATATGGTTAGGGTTTGGGCATAACGTAATCTCGATGAGACCGATTACACAAACTCGGTGAGACCGAATTTGGTAATTAGCTAACCAGAGAGTTGGTCAGGCAAACTCGGTGGGACCGACTTGCTCTTTCGGTGAGACCGAAAAGTTACAAAGGGGAAACACTGAATTTACATTGCAATCTCGGTGGGACCGATTCGCTCTTTCGGTGAGACCGAAAAGTTACGAAAGGGAAACAGAGAGTTTGCAATCCCATCTCGGTGAGACCGAGATCCCTATCGGTAGAACCGAATTGCTAGGGTTTGGCAGTGGCTAATGACAAGTGAAACTCGGTGGCGCCGGATAGGAAGAATCGGTAGGACCGAGTTTGGCTTAGGGTTTAGGTCATATGTGGATATGGGAAAGTAGTTGAGGGTTTTTGGAGCATGTCACTAAGCACATGAAGCAAGAGGCTCATTAAGCAACACCTCATCCCTCCTTGATAGTATTGGCTTTTCCTAAAGACTCAATGTGATCTTGGATCACTAAAATATAAAATGAAGAGTCTTGAGCTTTTGAGCTTGAGCCAATCCTTTTTCCTTAGCATTTTGAGGGTTCCACTTTCACATCCATGCCATGCCAATCATTGTGCTTTCCTGAAATAATCATCTTGGAATAGCATTAGCTCAATGAGCTATATGTTGTTATGAATTACCAAAACCACCTAGGGATAGTTGCACTTTCAAGACGGAGGAGACGTACTTCCGGGTTTACGCCTCCACTTAAATCAGCGCGGGCCGGCTCGGGGTCACTGACAGTGGGTCCATGGGGCCCACTGGTCAGGTTTGACCAGTCTCCCACGCCTCCCTCTCCTCTGGCCGAGCAGAGGCGGGGCTCCGACGATCGCCGTCGACGAACGGCGGCTTCCCACGGCATTTCGAGTGCAGGGATGGATCCGCCAGTCTAGGGCGGTCCTCTCGGTGGTCGACAGGCTGGCGGGGGCGAAGAGAGTCGCCGGCGGTGAGCTCTGCAGCGGACGACGTCTCGGGAGGATTTGGGGTTTCGAGCTACGGTGGTTCTTGATCGCGTTTGAGAGGTGGGGTGGCTCCGCAAGGTTCAAGGGAGTTGAACAGTGGCCCGGATGGACGGGGGAGGTCCTGCTTGCGATGAATTGAACCAAAGCATGGCGGCGGCCGAACTGGCCGGAGATGAGGAAGACGGCCTCCCTCTGTCGATGGATGGCTATGGGAGCGCTAGGGGAATGGTACGAGGTTGCCTGAGGGTCTGGACGAGCTCGGGGCTCCTTTTTATAGCGTGACTTGGTCGGTTCCGCGGCGGTCGTGGATAGGATCAACGGCGGCAGTGGATAGGAACGGCGAACCGCTGTTCTGTAGCTTGTAGCGTGACGTGTCGAGGCTGGGGATGGCGGCAGAGGCTAGCAGACGAATGAGCACTGCTTCAGGGGCGAGCTGGCGAGCGAGAGTGGCTCGGGCGGCGCCGTCCATGGCAGGAGCCTGCTGTGGCCAGCCGCTAGCTGCCATGGCCGATCTGACGGCGGCGCTGTGGGGCTCCAAGGACGGCCTGGAGGGTTTTGTCGAGTGGATGAGAACGGGCGTGGCTCTGCAGGCGAGCAAGGGCCAGGGCGCGGGGTGAACAAACACGGCGGCTCGGTTGCGCACGCGCGTGCAAAACGTGTGCTCTAGGCGCGCCCTGAGCACACACGCCAGGTGCTCGATGCAATGCCAACGCGTTCTAGGCCTCTCTGATGCCCCTGCAACTAAATAGAACTAGGATAATGATCATGAGGGAGTTAATAGACATGCTGGTAAGGTAATTAGAGCAACTTCCTAATGCAAGTCTAAAAGCATGCCAAAACTGGCCATGCTCCTAACCTGCTTGATGAAATGCCAAGGGCATCTAGGCATATCTACTGGTGGCCAAAAACTCTAGATCATATCCTCTTTAGATGACTAAGAGGGTGGCAAGGTTAGTTTGTCAAAAACAAAAACTTGTTAGTGCAAGTTTTTGAGAAAACCAAATCTGGACAGAAAGAAAATGGCATTATTGCATGAACTTAAAATCCTCCAATGGGCCTAATCTCCTGAACTTAAGGGTTTGGTAGAGTGGTATCTAAGCAGGAGAAAGATCATGGGCACTAGAGCAAAATAAACTAGGGTTGCAGTAGAAAATGCCAAACTGGACCAGAGAGCAAAAGAGAATGTTTTGCTCACATTTTTCAAAGAACATCAATGGATTTTTGCACAAAGTTGAATTATACATTACTACTAACATCCCCTAATTTTGGTGGAATTTTTAAAGAAATATTTAAATAGGTTGTAGTGCAATTTTACAAACTGGATCAGATTTGAAAATCTATGGTAGAGCTCAAAATTTCCAATTGACTAAAAGAGAATTTTGCATAAAAGTGATGTGGGAGCATCCCATGACATCTCCAAATCTTGGTGAAACTTATAACTAATTTTACCAAAGGGTTGTAGTGCAAAAGAGGCTCCAAAACTTATGAAAAAAAAATCATTTCTAAAGAAATAAAGCTCAGGGAAAAATAATTATGCAAATAAATCTACTGATAAAAGCAATGTTTTTCTTGAGAGGGTAAATAGGCCCAACAATATTTTTGAAAAGTTTTCACTTGGGGTGAAAACTCCACAATATCAAGGAAAAGAGTGGTTCTGAAATCAAAAGATAATTCCACAAAAATGAAAATTTAATTTCTTGGCAAAATTTTAATAAACAAATCATGGTTAAAAATTTGGGGGTGTTACAACACTACCCCCCTTAAGAAAAATCTCGTCCTCGAGAATGGCTAAGGGCTGCTTTGAAAAAGAATTACCCCTACTATCTCAAAGTAATATCACAAAAATAACCATCCTACTCATGCAATAATGTTGCTACAGTGAATAGGAAAATAAGTGGTGCAAAACTACAGTGTGGAATACTGGCGCTGCGTGGAAAAATCCATGGTTGGGGGAAACGAGAAATCTCTACTTTGGTCACAGAAAATTTAGAATTAAATTCTAAATTTCAAAAATACGCTCGTCGCACCCGAGAGCACAGTGCTCTCTCTGGCTGACGGGTGGACCCAGCGCCCACTGTCAGTCTCTTCTTCTACCTCTGGCTCTCTCTTCTTCCTCTCTCTCGCGCGCTTTCCCGCGCTTTCTCCACCGGCGACGTCTAGCGCGTAGGGCATCTAGGCCGTACTGCGGTAGTGTGCGGCGTGCTAGCTGCCGGTGCAGCGTGCACTCACCTCGCGGGCCAGTGCGCTGTCAGCACTGCTCGCGGATTCGCCTCCGAACACCGGCGATCGAGTGACGAGCGGCACTGGTGGACTTCGCCCACCGTACACCGATCTCGAGCTATAAAATGACCGAGGTGCTCCTTTCTTCTTCCTCACACCTGGCCTCACTTCTCCTTCTCCTTCCTTCTCCTCAATTTCTGTTTGCAGGAGCTCAAGACGAGGCTCTAATGGCGGAGGTGATGCCGGACTGGTACATGATCCTGGTGTGCAGAGGGTTGGCGACGTTGCTGGGGTTCTCCGTGCTCTTGTGCGCGATGATCCTTGATGATCATCATGATGCTGCTGCTCGAGTGTTAGC
Source organism: Triticum urartu (assembly GCF_056163025.1). Taxonomy (NCBI): domain Eukaryota; kingdom Viridiplantae; phylum Streptophyta; class Magnoliopsida; order Poales; family Poaceae; genus Triticum; species Triticum urartu. The sequence goes on from NC_141879.1 coordinate 188,736,184, forward strand.
TCTCCGCGGCGGCGGCGATCATGAGGATTAGGTGCTGGTGTCGGGTGCTAACTACTGTCGGTGTGCTGCAGGCAACTTGCACCCGATTAATAACCCACAAATCTTTCCTTCAGAGACGGTGGTGTGTTAGGGAGAAAATTAGTTAGATGCAACATGTGTACGCGAATTTGCAATTAGTGCACACAGTGGAGTGGTTGGGGTTGTGAGTCTGCGGTCATGGTGCTGCGTGAGTAAAAATCTATGTCGTGAAGAGATATACACTGCAACAACTCAGGAAAAAAATCTCACTTCAGAATTTACCGAGACTGAAATTAGTTAATCAAAATTAACAGCACTAAAAACTACTCACATTAATTGAAACCAATTATTTAATTCATCGTACAAATTTAGGATACCATGCATATGTTGCAACACATAAATAAAGGCTGGGACAATAAACATAGCAGTGATGTCTACAATGAAAAAGGCAAAAGGACAGGGTCCTGAGAAAACGTCTGTGGCACTGGGGCACACTCTTCTTCTATCGGGGGAAGCGGAATGACTAGTCGATGAATGTGCCTCTCCTGGTCGGGCCTCAATGGCCTGCCAATGGCGATCTGAGGGTTTAAATCAGCAAGGCTCTGGAGATAACCCATTACTCGCTGGGCCAAACGCTCTTGAGCGATGACATACTGGGCAAGGTTGGCTAGCACTGGGTCTCTCTCGATTCGTCCACCGGGAAATGATGCTACTTCTTCGGGTGCTGCACGACTCGGGAAGTAATAATACCCTCGTTCGTTGGTATAGGGTATCGCAAATCGAAGGCGAGCAAGCGCTTCGTACGCAGCAGCTTCTATGGCCATTTGCGGAGTCGGCATAGATTTCCCCACGAAGGAGACTTCCGTTGGGTCTTGGTTTGGGTTTGCGGGAGGAATGTGCACTACTGCCCAATACTTCGAGGTGGAAGGGGTGATCCTCGATCTGAGCAACTCGTACTGGGGTGGATGGATAGAACTCATGGTACTGCAGGTAAAGTCCCACAATATTTTAACAAAACTACCTGGGGTTGCATCTGGAGTTCTCCGATAAATACTAGGGCTTGGCATGGCAAGGGAATGGTTGTGAGAGTTGTGCACAAGGTGAGGGGTACTTGGCAAGGTCACGAGGTGGCCTTTCATACAGCATCTGGGCTGGGTCATTTATCACGGTGAGGGGCAACTAGTCTGTCGGTTCTGCTCTATGGGGTCGGGGTTAATGCCACAGATACACATATCTCACAAGAGTGACGTATTAATGTGGGTGTCGTCGGGGTGGTTTTTGGTGGCTACGCCCGGAATATTAAAAAATGCAATCGCACGCCAACATATTTATGCATGGCTATTATTTAAAATAGGGGCGCAGACAGTATTTAATTATGGCGATATAAGATCACACAATAACAGGGCGTGGACATACTAAGACTCAGTACTACTCGAGTGACTTAGTCTACCTCGTTTATATCTAAGCGGGCATGCCTTGTGGACGTCGAGGCTTCTCCATGGGTCTCACCGTCGGGGTTAGCTGGAGGGGGTTGAGGAGCTACAGGGTTGGGGTAGCGATGATGACCATCGTGGGTGTCGGGTGGTAGGTGCGACATATGCCAACAGGTGGCTTATCATTGTGGGAGCCAGTAAAACATCGCCGGTGCCTGGAAACGGGATGAGGCGAAGACATGCACGCCGGCGAATCTTACCCAGCTTCGGGGCTCTCAATGGAGATAACACCCCTACTGCTGCTCTGCGGGGTCTCCGCATGATCACTAGATGAACAAGTAGCTACACGATGCTCCTTGAGCTGTTTGGCAAGAGGAGGGAGAAGGGCTCTGCTTGCTCTCTTCTCCTCCCTACGTGGTGTCTAAAACTAGCAGGGATCAACCCTTTGCATGGGTGTCCCGGGGGGTTTATATAGGCCTACCCCCCGGGGGTACAATGGTAATCCGGCTGGGCGTGGGGCCCAGCCGTCTGTGTCTCCGCTCTTCGGCTTCTATGCTGGCTACTGGGGCCCGCCGGCTGGTGGGTCCCGCTGGCTACCAGCTCCTTGGTCGACAGGCAGGCCCCAGTGTCCAGGGCCTTGTCGGTGCCTGGTTACTGTTGCTCAATCTTGGGGACGAGGGCTTCGCCAAGGTAAGCATGGCTACAGTGCTGCTGTCCGGCGGGTGACCACTGTAGCCTCACAGCGTCTTGTCTCCTTAATGGGGCGTCTCCTTTGAGGGGGTGGTAAGCCGGCTGGAGAGAGTCGGCTCCGTCTTGGGCCGACTGGGGGAGACTAGGCCACCTTCGGGCGTCTCTCTGCCCGAAGAGGCCCACCGCCCATGGGCCGTACTGGTAGCCCGTCGTGGATGACATCAGGGTCAACGTGGCAACAGTGCTGCGCCGGACGGGTCATGGCCACCCGTACGGCACACTGTGCCAGGCGTGCTCCGAGATTCGGGGGTGGCAGGCTTCACTGTAGCCACGCCCCGTCACATCACCGTTATGTGGATACAGACTTCGAGGGTAAGGTCTTGACCGCTTTATGGGAGCCGGCTCCTTGGAGTCGGCCTTCTCGCAGCCGGCTCCTCGGAGCCGGCCCTCCCGCGGCTTTCTTCATGAGGGCTGAAGTCGGGCCGCCTTCCAATAGCCGGCCTAGGAGACAGCCGGCCAGGGGAAGGCGGCCCCATGTCTCGGATTCTTGAGAGCCGGATCGGCTTGTAATTTTTGCAGAAAGGCCAGGGGGAGCCGGCTAGGCTATCCGTGGTCACTTACTCCGGCAGTAGTCCCCGAAGCTGAGCGAGTTTCAAGGCTGATAAAGGGACGAGAAGCTTTGTCAGCTTCCTATCCTGAGGGGCCGGCTTTGCTTGTGTGCGCCGACTTCGGAGAGCTCCGTTTCTCGTAGGCAGGAACGCGGTCGACCTGCGAGTTATCCGCAGGCCATCCCGCGGGCCACGTGGCAAGGAAACTCTGCCAGTGCGCGCGCGCGATGGGACGCCGCCGCAGGCCCGGGCCCGCCACTACTAGGCCTCGGCCCGAGCGTGGATCTTCTGCGGCGCATGCGGACCGCTCGCCTTCCCGCAGTGATTTTGTTACGCCATTAGGGCATAATAATCGCGGGACGTGGGGGAGTGGGCACAGTTGATCCCCACGTTCCCCCACGCCGCGCCTCCTCGGCTCCGCCGCGCGGTCTATAAGTAGGAGGAGGAGGGGGAGCGGCAGAGGCTCGCGCGCTCTCCCTCACTCCGCCCCTTCTCGCCCTCCTTCTTCTTCTCTTCCCCGCAGCAGCTCTTTGCCGAGCCGTTCCGCCGCCGCATCGTCTTGCTTCTCGCCGCGCTGCCCCATGGCGCTGTCAAGCTCGTTGGATGGCTCCAACATCCATGAGGACCACGTCAAGTTCCTCCGCCAAACGCGACGCCTGCCCGGTGAGGACTTCGTTCGGGTTCGTCTAGCGCCGGAGAAGGAGACTTCTCCGGCACCAGAGGAGGACGAGCGGGTGATCTTCCGCTCGCACTGCTTGCGCGGCTTCGGCCTTCCGGCGAGCGGGTTCGTCCGAGCCTTCCTCGAATTCTACAACCTCCAGCCGCATCACCTCACGCCTAACGCGGTGATGCTGCTGTCGGCCTTCATCATGCTATGCGAAGGCTTCCTTGGGGTCCTCCCCACGCTCGAGCTCTGGGCGGAATTCTTCCAGAGCAAACTCGGCACCGTCGTCGCGGGCGTGCCTGCCCCTTGCGGAGATTTTATCGCCATGAGGCGGGCGAGCGAGAACAACCCATTCCCGCCCATCCCGTTGATCCAGTCAGTGAAGCTCTGGCAAAGTCATACTTTTACGTGAAGAATGTCGCGCAGCAAGGCGACTACGTCAACCTGCTGGCTTATGAAGCCGGCCCGCCGGCTGGGAGGCGACCTTCATGGAGCTACCGGGCTAGGTCGTTGTCTCAGGCCGGGAACGCAGCCGTCTCCCGGCTTCGGGTGATGATCCGGTCGGAGGGCCTGACCGGAGCCGACTTGGTGGCCGCCTTCGTGGAGCACTGGGTTCTTCCCCTCCAAAGCCGGCCTCACATGGTTTGTTAGATGAGCGGCCGCTTCGACCCAAGCCGGCTGTGCACCAGGGAGATGCCTCATGCGGAGGTCTCCTACATGGTGAACTATATCTCCAACTGTAAGCTCGCCGAGGATTGGCGGTACGGCAAAGGGCCGTACTCTCGTGCCAACCCTCCGCCCGTCGTAAGTTCTTTCTTCTTTTCTTCCTTTGGTAGCCGGCCTCATGATAGCCGGCCTCTCATCAGTCGGTTTGCCCCTAGCAGAACCCTCTCCTTCCGCCGATGACCGGGGCCGCAGGGGTAGAGCGCCAGCTCATCCCTGACCGCACGGTGGACGACGCCGACGACCTGGACTTGGGAGCGGCCACCATGGAAGACGCCATCATGGGGGAAAGAGACGAGGTCGGAGGTGCGGGGCTCACGGCCGGCTTCGAGGACTGGCCGGATGATGCCAAGGTCGAAGTCGCCCCACGCCGCCAGCCGGCGCCTGATCATCAAGGCGTGAGCTCGTCCGCCGCGCCGGCTGCTGGCGGCGGCGCCCAGAAGCGCCGGGCCGTGTCGATCCTCTTCGGCAGCCGGCCGAAGAAGTCCAAGGCTTCCACAGCGGCGACCAAGCGAGATGAGGCGGCCGTGAAGGCGGCCCGCTTTCGCAAGGCGATGAAGCAGCCGCAGGCGATCTCAGCGTAAGTCGTCGAATGCTTGGATACATATTTTTTGTTGTTATTTTCGATTGAAAACTCTTCTAAACCTTTCTTTGCTCGCCGGACAGGGCGCCGCTTTCCCTTGAGCGGGGTCCGGGCGGCTCCGTAGTCGGGCCGACTGGAGGGTCTTCAGGCTCCCACTGTGTGGATCCCCGCGCCGACCTCAGGGAGGCCACGGAGCGGAACGCACGAGAGGTGCGGGAGGAGCGGGAGACGGCGGAGCGAAGGGCCGCCCAGGCGACGAAGGAGCAGGCCGATGCAGCAGCTAAGGCCCGGGCGGAGGCGGCAGCTGCGGAGACGGAGGCGGAGGCTTCGCACAACCAGCCTCCACTGCTAGCCATTCCCCTCCGCGCCGTGGCCCCCAACATTCCTGTGCCTCTGCTGGAGGAGGTCGACCAAGAACTGCCGGTGATGGAGCGGAGGGAGGACTCCGTGATCTTCATGGAGGGGACGCCGCCGGCAGCGCCAACCGGAGCGGGCCAAGGCGGCCAGTCGGCTGCGGCGCCAGAGCAGCTGGCCGGGGGTGAGCTGGAAGCAGGAGCCGGCCTCGAGGTGCAGCCGGCAATGCGCCGGCGCGCAGGGGGAGGCACCGCTGCGCCAGAGCCGCACCGAGCTACGGGTGCCAGCCAGACGGCGGAGGCCTTGGAGGCGGCCAGCACCGGCGTGTCCGAGTGGACTCCCAGCGGCGGGACGGGCGAGCTGAATGTGGCGGCCCAAGAGGTTCGGAACCGGCTTCAGGCCCAAGCCGCCTCGCTGCAGCAATACACCCAGGAGTTTCTTGCGACACGGGCCGTCATCCGGGTGAGTCTTCTATCTTTGGTTGTTTTGTTCTCTTGATTTCTTCCGTGGGGGCGCGTCAGCGCACCCACTGGGTGTAGTCCCCGAGATTCGGGCCGACTGCTGAGCAGTCGGGTCGGATCTTCCTTGACGACTACCTTATTCTCGCTTCCTGTCTAATCTTCCAGGAGTATCATAACCTCCGCGCTACCGCCTTCAACTCCCAGGCTCAGGAGCTGGGTCGGAGAACCGAAGACCTGATCAGCAGCCGGAGTACGTACTTGGTTTCGTTCATCTCCTGTGGGGACGCATCAGCGCACCCACTGGGTGTAGTCCCCGAGATTCGGGCCGACTGCTGAGCAATCGGGCCGGATCTTTCCTGACGACTTCACCTTACTAGTTTTTCTTTTGTCTTTCGTGCTCGCAGAAGCCAATGCCGACTTAAGGGGGCAGCTCAGCGAGTCGCAGGCTGCCCTTCGTGCCAAGGAAACCGAGTACGACGCCTTGGTCCTAGAGCGTGACCGCCTGGCCAAGAAGCTGGCTGACTAGGAGGAGAGGCACAAGGCGGCTCTGAAGAAGGCACAGGATAACGAAGCCGCCCTGAAGGCCGAGTTTGAGACTGAAGCGGCGGGCTGGGCTGAGACCAGGCAAGCGCTGAACGAAGGCTTCGGCCGTATTGATGATTTGATCGATGGTAAGCCACCTTCCTCGCTCCTTGCCTGCCCCTTGCCGCCCGACTTGTGTTCTGACTTGAGCTGCTTTTTATTCTCTGTGCAGACTACTTTCCTGACTACTCCGTCTTCGCCGCCCAAACCATCGAGGCCCATCGTGAAGCGCGCCGGCAGGCGGGGGCTGAAGTCGCGCCGGACGCGAGTCGGTCGCGCGAAGAGCAACTCTTGGCGGTCCAAGCGCGGCTGCAGCCGGCTCATCGTATGCTCCGCCGCCTCCAGTGCGCCGGAGCGCAGGTGTTGGCCGCCCTCTGGCCAAGCGAGACGATTCCCCGCACCCCGAGTCGGACTGCCGACTGGCTGGAGGTTGCGGTTGGCCGCTTCGAGGCCTGGAAGGCGTCGGCGGCCCGGCTTGGAGCTAGGCGGGCGTTGGAGTTCGTCCGAGCTTGGTATCCGGGGCTGAACCTAGACCAGCTGCGCACCTGGCGGCTGGAGGCCGACGAAGAGCTAGCGGAGGTGCGGCCGGCTATCGCTCAGCGCGCATCGACAATCGCCGAGTGTACTGACATCAGCGTCTTTGCTCCCGAGATTAATGATGACGGTGTTGCCCAGCCGGAGGAGTGGTTCGGGCTGGACCAGGCGGTGGATGAAGACTCGGCAGAAGAGATCCCTCCAGCGACGAAGGCGAAGACGACGAGGGAGAGGAAAGCGAAGACGTCGAGCCGGCCGGTGGAACAGCCAGCCAGCCTCAGCCTGACCGTGCCTCCAGGAATGAGGCGCGCGCAAGCGCGCCTTCTGCGGGAGGCGGTGATCATGCCGAGGTTCGCCAGCCGGCCACTCCTCCAGCCGGCACTGCCGTCTCCACCGACCTGCCCGGCTCGTCAGTCGCTCCGCCGGCTTAATCTGCCGTCCTTGTTTTTCCTGCTTATTGCCTTCTGAACAATTTTATTAAGGTTCCGTAGTTCCACCCACTGGGGGTGTATCCAAACTATGTTGAATGTTGGCCTTTTGAAGGTCTTTTATGTAAATATTATCGTGTGCATGTTTGGTTTCCATTCACGTATGCTTTTTATCCTTAGGCTGTTTCCTTTGCCGCCTTCCCCTTTTGGGAAGGCAAGTACTCAAGCTTTCTTAGATTGGAGCGAAGTGAATGGAAGCCGGCCGGCCGGCTACTCTGGTAGCCGGTCGGCGGTGGGAGAAAAAACGGCTTTTGTTATATTAGTCCGTTAGTCCCTAGCCGTTTTTCGTGTGGGCGCCCGTTCCTGCCCTTAACTCTTGCCAGCCGGACAGCCGGTTCTTCGAACTGCGACTTTTGGCAAGAGAAGGTTTGGGTGCCGGCACACTACTTGTCTGACTACGGGTAGGACTTCTAATATAACTCCAGGCGGCCAGTCCCCGGGCCGACTAGTCGAACCCGGTGCCGGACGGAAAAAAGTGAATGCAATGACAAGGCCATAAGCATGATACTTTTCATTTATAGACAAAAGATGGCAGTCCCCGAGCTCTCCTCGGGGGCCCTATTGTCTCATACTTAGTACAAAAGTTAGCGTGATACATACTGCATTTCAGCTGTTAAACCTTCGGAGGAGGTTGGCGTTCCATGGTCGTTCCGACTCCTTCCCGGAGTCGTCTCTCTTTCGTGCCTTCGGCTTCTGCGCGTCGATCAGGTAGTAGGACTCGTTGCCTAAGGCTCTGCTGATGACGAAGGGGCCCTCCCAAGGGGCCGAGAGCTTGTGTTGGCCGGCTGTTCGCTGGATCAGCCAGAGCACAAGATCGCCCTCTTGGAAGGATCTTGGCTTGACCTTCCGACTGTGGTAGCGGCGCAGGCCCTGCTGATAGATGGCGGACCGGCTGAGGGCTAACAGCCGGCTTTCTTCCAGCAGGTCGACGCCGTCTTCTCGTGCTTCCTTGGCCTCCGCTTCCGTGTACATGGTTACTCGAGGCGAGTCGAACTCGATGTCAGTTGGGATGACCGCCTCGGCACCATACACGAGGAAGAAAGGGGTGAAGCCGGTTGACTTGTTTGGTGTAGTGCGCAGACTCCAGAGGATAGCCGGCAGCTCATCGAGCCAACAGCCGGCTGAACGCTCCAGTGGTACGATCAGTCGGGGCTTGATGCCGGAAAGGATGAGGCCGTTGGCTCGCTCGACTTGGCCGTTTGACTACGGGTGGGCGACGGATGCTAGGTCCAACCGGATGCCTTGCGTCGCGCAGAAACATGCCAAGGCTCCCTTGGCGAAATTTGTGCCATTGTCGGTGATGATGCTGTGTGGCATGCCATACCGAGTTGTTATATCTGCGATAAATGTGACGGCAGTCGGCCCATTCAGCTTCTTGATCGGCTTTGCTTCAATCCATTTGGTGAATTTGTCCACGGCGACAAGCAGATGTGTCATGCCGCCACGCGCCGTCTTGAATGGGCCCACCATGTCCAGTCCGCAAACGGCGAAGGGCCAAGTGAGGGGAATGGTCTTGAGTGCTGAAGCCGGCATGTGTTGCTTGGAGCTGAAGAGTTGGCACCCTTTGCAATGTTTAACTAACTCCTTGGCGTCATCCAAAGCAGTCGGCCAAAAGAAACCATGGCGGAAGGCTTTGGTGACGAGTGATCTTGAGGCCGCATGGTGGCCGCATTCTCCTTGGTGGATGTCTCTGAGGATTGCAATGGCCTTCTCTTGCTCGACGCATCGCTAGAGGACTCTAGTGACACTGCGCTTGACGAGCTCTCTGTTGACGATTGTGTATGCTCCGGCTCGGCGTTGGACTTGTCTTGCCTCTACTTCGTCAGCCGGCAGATCTTGGTTTATTAGGAAATTGAGGATGGATTGAGCCCATGACGGAGCTGCGACTTCTTCTATTGCCAAAACGGCTACTGCGACCAGGGCGGGCGGGCTGGGCGGTGAAATGCTGGAGTCGGCCGCCGCCTGTTGTGTTGGTGTAATCTCCGGGCCGACTACCGCAGTCCCCGAGCCGGGTGAGGCAGTCCCCGGGTCGGGCGTAACTACGGAAGTCCCCGAGCCGCCTGCTGATACCCCCTGGCCGACTAACGAAGTCCCCGGGCCACCTGCTTGGTTCTTCGAGCCGGACCCGGCCGCGTCGGGGTCAGGTGGCACGAAGATGGAATCGGACTCTGGAGACGGCTTGATAGATGGCTTGAGGAGGCGTTGTATAGAGACGCCGGTTGGTATTGCTTGCCGGGTGGAGCCTATTCGAGCCAGAGCATCAGTTGGCTCGTTGTCGGCTCGCGGTACCTGGAGGAACTCGCATCCTTCAAAATACCCACTGATTTGCTGAACGAGGAAGCGGTAGCTTGCCATATTTGTGTCCTTGGCGTCCCAGTCGTCGAATGATTGCTGGACCACCAAGTTCAAGTCGCCATAACATAGGATCCGGCGAATGCTGAGCTCTTTGGCAAGCCGGAGCCCGTGTATGAGCGCCTCGTACTCGGCTACATTGTTGGAGGCGGCAAAGTGGATTTGCAGCGTGTATCTGAGCTTGTCGCCTTTGGGAGAGGTGAGGACGATGCCGACTCCCAAGCCGGTGCGCATCTTGGACCCATCGAAGTGCATGCGCCAATGAGTGGAGTCGGGAGCCGGCAGCAGGTACTGGGTCTCGGCCCAGTCGACGTGGAAGTCGGCCAATGCTTGGGATTTGATGGCGGTGCGAGGCTGGTAGAAGATCGCGTAAGGGGCCAGCTCGATGGCCCATTTCGCCACCCGGCCGGATGCATCCCGGCTGCCTATGATCTCAGCCAGCGGGGCGGTGCATACAACCGTGATGGGATGCTCTTGGAAGTAGGGCTTCAGCTTCTTGGCGGCGAAGTACACGCCGTAGCACATCTTCTGGTAGTGCGGGTAGTTCTGCTTCGAGGTAGACAGCACCTCGCTCAGATAGTACACTGGCCTTTGGACCGGCTGGGCTCGGCCTTCTTCTGGGCGTTGGACTACGATGACGGTGCTGACCACCCGGCTGGTTGCGGCAATGTAGAGGAGCATGGGCTCTTTCTCAGTCGGCGCCGCCAGGACAGGTGGCGTGGCCAGCATCTTCTTCAGCTCATGAAAAGCTTGATCGGCTTGGTCATTCCACTCGAAGTGGTTGGTCTTCTTCATGAGGCGGTATAGAGGAAGAGCTTTCTCTCCGAGCCGGCTGATGAAGCAGTTCAGGGAGGCCAAGCATCCGGTAAACTTCTGGACGTCTCGAAGCTTGGTGGGAATTGCCATTCTCTCAATGGCCTTGATCTTTACTGGGTTGCATTCAATGCCGCGTTCGGAGACCAGGAAGCCTAGGAGCTGGCCGGCTGGTACTCCGAACACACATTTCTTGGGGTTAAGCTTGATTTGGAACCGGCGTAGGTTCTCAAATGTTTCCTTGAGGTCTTCCAGCAAGGTGTCGCGCTTCTCCGTCTTCACCACAATGTCGTCTATGTAGACGTGGGTATTTCTGCCGAGTTGCTTGAGGACGCACTTCTGCATGCAACACTGAAAGGTGGCACCGGCATTTCTCAAGCCAAATGTCATAGTCAGGTAGCAGAAGGCTCCGAATGGCGTGATGAAGGCGGTCTTCAGGCGGTCTGCCGGATCTAACTTTATCTGGTGATACCCTGAGTAAGCATCCAAGAAACTCAACAACTCGCATCCGGCCGTGGAGTCTATCACTTGGTCAATCCTTGGTAGGGCAAAGGGATCTTTGGGAAGGCCTTGTTGAGGCTTGTGTAGTCTATACACATGCGCCACTTGTTATTCTTCTTTAGCACGAGGACCGGGTTGGCGAGCCACTCTGGAAAGAAAACTTCCATAATGAAGCCGGCTGCCAGAAGCCGGGCTATCTCCTCTCCCACAATCCTGCGTTTCTCCTCCGACAGTCGGCGGAGGGGTTGTTTGACTGGCATTGCGTCTTCTCGGACGTGTAGTTTGTGCTCGGCGAATTCCTTCGGAACGCCCGGCATGTCCTTGGGGGACCATGCAAAGATGTCCCGATTCTCACGGAGGAAATCGGCGAGCTCGCCTTCCTATTTGCTGTTTAGGTTTGCCCCGATGACGGTAAACCTCTCTGGGTGCTCGGGGTCAAGAGGTATCTTCTTCGTCTCCTTGGCCGGCTGGAAAGATCCTTGAGCATCATGCTCCTTGGGATCGGGGGACAAGGCCGACTGCTTGCCGGCTATGGCCACGACTCGGTCCAACATCTTCTTTTCTTCGGCAATCACAAGGGACTCGGCCAGCCAGCTGCTGGCTGCTGCGCACTCAGAGGACTTCTTGTAATCGCTGGCTACGGTGATGACGCCTTTGGTGCTTGGTATCTTCATCTTGAGGTATGCATAGTGGGGAACTGCCATGAATTTGGCCAAGGAAAGTCGGCCAAGCAATGCATGGTAAGGGCTCTCCAGGTCCACCACTTCAAACCAGATCGCTTCCCGGCGGAAATGCTCCTTGTCCCCAAAAAGTACATCAATCTTGATCTTGCCAATGGGGGCGCAGGACAGGCCGGGTACGATGCCATGGAACACGGTCCGAGTAGGCATGAGTTGCTTTGTCTTGAATCAACACATGGGAGAAGCGGGCGGCGCATCTGTCTGTTGCAAGGGTGGCATCCAGAACAAACGCATAAGAGCCGGGAGATGGCATCACCTCTGGGTGGTCGGCCCGGCTCCAGTTGATAGATTTTTCTGACCAGTGCATGTGCTTGGCGGGGTTGGCAGCAACCATGCTGACTTCCTGGTTGTCTCGGTGTTTGCTGCGCCGGTCTTCGGGCTGGCTTGTAAAGACGATATAGGCTGCATGCTCGTCGGGGAACTCATCATGCACGTCTCCGACTGCGGGCCGAGCGGCCGGCGGCGGCGGAACCGGAGGCGACGGGCCGGCAGGCGGAGGCGGCGCGAGCCCTTCGCCTTTGGAGATTCGGGTGAGCCAATGGCACTTCCGGGTTGTGTGGTTGGACGGCTTCGCGCTGCTGTGGAACTTGCACGGGGCGTCGATAGTTTGCTCGTAGGAGAAGGCCGGCTGCCAAGCCGGCTTGTCGCCCCTCTGCTTCTTGGGTGCGGGCCGCGCTTCGGGTGGCATGTCTTCGACTGTGGCCACCTGCCGACTGGCGGGAGGCGGCGCGGGGCCCTTGCGCTTGTGGTCGTTCGAGTGTGGGCGTCGGCTGGAATCCCCAGCCGGCGTCTTGGGCGCCGGGTTGAGTACTTTTCCGAACACGTCTACCCGGAGCTCAGTCTTCATTGAGGAGTCGGCGGTGCCATACTTGTCCGCTATGTCCAGAAGCTCGTCGAGGGTAGTCGGCTCGTCACAGAGAAGCTTGTGCTTGAGGAGGGTGCCTTCTCGGCACCCGGCTGTGAAGTATTCTATGGCTTGCACCTCGTGCACCCCTTCACAAGAGTTGCGGAGCTCGGCCCAACGCGTGAGGTAGTCGCGAGTTGACTCGGCGGGGCCTTGTACGCACAAGGAGAGCTGTCTGGGCTTGGGAGCCCGCTTGTAGGTGCTGGTGAAGTTGCGGACGAAAGCTTCTGGGAAATCTAGCCAGCTGTTGATGCTGTGTGGTTTGAGGCTATTGAGCCAGGTCCGCGCCATGCCTTGCAGCATGAGAGGCACGTACTTCACGGCAACGCGCCGGTTGCCGTTGGCTATGCTAACCGCCGTGGAGTAGTCGATCAACCAATCTTCCGGCTTCACGGAGCCGTTGTACTTGGGCTTGTCTCTTAGGAGCGAGAACCCTTTGGGGAAGGGCTCGTCGCGGATGCGGGGGCCGAAGCAAGGCAGACCGACATCGTCTTCTTCTTCCAGCGCCAGGGATCGCGCCAGGCGGTCGATCCGATGGCGGGCGTCGTTTTCGCCGACTCCTTCGCGGCGACCTAGTCGGCCGCTGAGAGTCGGATGCGCCACAGGAGGAGGGGTGGGATATCACTCTCCACGGGGCCGAGGCGGAGGCGGGTTGCCCCGCCACTCCACGGCCCGAGGGTGGCCTTCTGCGTCTCGCTCGATGGAGATCCGGGTTTGGCTTCGGCTGGCAGCCGGCTCTTTCTCGCGCCGCGCGCGGTCTCTACCCGCAGTCGGCGTCCGGGACGTCGCGCCGTGATCTCGGCGCGGGGGAGGGATTTCCGCGGGGGCGTCGGCTTCGTGCCGCTGCGCGGCTGCATCGATCAGCTGCTGGATGCGTCGGGTCATGTGGGGGAGTTCTTCGGCCCCCAGTCTGTCTAGCTCATCTACGGCCTCCTGGGCGGCGCGCAGGTTCTCGAGTGGAGTGGCGTAGACTGGGCGGTCGACTCCTAACGTGTCGGCAACGACAGCGCCGCGCTGCCTGACAACGCCGACCCGGCTGGGCCCGCCTGGGGGCGGCGTGCCAAAGGCGGCGCGGTCGGCCTCGCGTCGGTGGGCCTCAGCGAGGCGTCTCATGGAGACCAACTTCTGGCCCTCCGCGAGGAGGGCGAGGCGGCGAGCCTCCAGTGCTTCAGTGTCGGCATCGGCCGGGAGGGGGATGGACAAGTCGTGGACCGCCGCGTGCGGAGCGTCGTGGGCGCTCTCGTCAGCAGCGTCGTCGTGGCCGATGACCATCACCTCGGTGGTGACAGCGTCGCAGCCATCGGCTCGGGGAAGCGGGTCGTTGTAGATCGTGACGTTGGTGGGGAAGGTGTCGAATGAAGCTGTGTCGGAGTCGACAGGCATCGGATTGGTCGAGCCAACCGACTCCAAGTCCACAGCAGGCTCGTCGGAGACATAGAGCCGGCCGAGGAGGTTGACGAGGTGGTCGGTGCCCGCGTCGGAGGCGAGCTCGTCGGATATGAGGGTCTTGTCGAGGAGATCAGCGAGGCTGCTCGCTGCGCAGGCGTTAGTGACGCCTTGCAGCGCGTCATGGCAAGCGCCATCGGGCGTGTCGGGCTGGCTATGCTCGCGGGGGAGGAAGAGGGTTCCCGTCCAGAACAGGTCTCCGGACGACGGTGCACCTGGCCCCACGGTGGGCGCCAAATGTCGGGTGGTAGGTGCGACATATGCCAACGGGTGGCTTATCATTGTGGGAGCCAGTAAAACATTGCCGGTGCCTGGAAACGGGATGAGGCGAAGACATGCACGCCGGCGAATCTTACCCAGCTTCGGGGCTCTCCGTGGAGATAACACCCCTACTGCTGCTCTGCGGGGTCTCCGCATGATCACTAGATGAACAAGTAGCTGCAAGATGCTCCTTGAGCTGTTTGGCGAGAGGAGGGAGAAGGGCTCTGCTTGCTCTCCTCTCCTCCCTACGTGGTGTCTAAAACTAGCAGGGATCAACCCTTTGCATGGGTGTCCCGAGGGGTTTATATAGGCCTACCCCCCGGGGGTACAATGGTAATCCGGCTGGGCGTGGGGCCCAGCCGTCTGTGTCTCCGCTCTCCGGCTTCTGCGCCGGCTACTGGGGCCCGCCAGCTGGTGGGTCCCGCCGGCTACCAGCTCCTTGGTTGACAGGCAGGCCCCACTGTCTAGGGCCTTGTCGGTGGCTGGTTACTGTTGCTCAATCTTGGGGACGAGGGCTTCGCCAAGGTAAGCGTGGCTACAGTGCTGCCGTCCGGTGGGTGACCACTGTAGCCTCACCGCGTCTTGTCTCCTTAATGGGGCGTCTCCTTCAAGGGGGTGGCAAGCCGGCTGGAGAGAGTCGGCTCCGTCTTGGGCCGACTGGGGGAGACTAGGCGGCCTTCGGGCGTCTCTCTGCCGAAGGGGCCCACCGCTCGTGGGCCGTACTGGTAGCCCGTCGTGGATGACATCAGGGTCAACGTGGCAACGGTGCTGTGCCGGACGGGTCATGGCCACCCGTACGGCGCACTGTGCCAGGCGCGCTCCGGGATTCGGGGATGGCAGGCTTCACTGTAGCCACGCCCCATCACATCACCGTTATGTGGATGCAGACTTCGAGGGTACGGTCTTGACCGCTTTATGGGAGCCGGCTCCTTGGAGTCGGCCTTCTCGCAGCCGGCTCCTCGGAGCTGGCCCTCCCGCGGCTTTCTTCATGAGGGCTGAAGTCGGGCCGCCTTCCAATAGCCGGCCTGGGAGACAGCCGGCCAGGGGAAGGCGGCCCCATGTCTCGGATTCTTAAGAGCCGGATCGGCTTGTAATTTTCGCAGAAAGGCCAGGGGGAGCCGGCTAGGCTATCCGTGGTCACTTACTCCGACAGCGGGGGTTGTTGGCCACGATCCCGTTGGACCATGTTCCCAAAAGGCGACGAAGCACTTCTGGGGACACCAAAGTGTTTTGATCGATGGCTGGGGCAGACCTCAAGGACTCAATCGGTTGTCCGAATAGTACGACTGGGTTATCGGCGTCGGGCTCATCTCCTCTTCTTGCCGGGGCTTGGCCAATCAGTTCTCCACGAGCTACGATCAGATCAAGGGTGATTTGATCGAACAGTTCCTCTAGTGCACTTACATAGTGCACCAGATGCAACAATGCAAGATCCGTCTCGTGATCTCCGTTGGCAACCTGGGGTGGTCTACCATATCCGTCACGGCTAGGGTAGTAGTAGAACGAGCGACAGTTAACTCTGGGCGACAAGTGCCGGAGTTGAACTATAGCCTCTCGAGCAGCTAGTTGGATGGCTTGTGGCTCAAAGGAAGTTGTCCTTCCGGTGAACCTGTAGGGGCGTTCTGGCGATAGACCTCTACCATAGACGTGCATAGTGGCCCAGAATTGACGGCTCTCACCGCTCATGGGCCCTTGGTACACGACATATTCTGGGGGCTCTTCTAATGCAAAGGCACGGCGGGTGAGGTTTGCTAGCACGGTCACAAAACCTCCAAGGTTGGTTGCTGTGGTCTCATTGTGAACAACGGGTTCAGGCATTTTAGCTCAGTTTGGGGTAGAGGCTGTGTTGTGTTGGGTTGAGGCTAGCGTGCCCTTTTTATAGAAAAAGGGGACGGAGTCTTCCTTCGCACGCTTGCGAATGAGACATTTTAGGTGTCGGTCACTGGCGTGTGATCGACAGGCTAGGCTGATAGGTTAGGCACCGACTGCCAAAAGGTGTTGGGGTCACTGTGTGGCTATATTACACGAGAAGCTTGGTCGGGGTTAGGTTAATGTCTGGTGGGTTGATTTACCTAGGTTTATTGACCTGGCCAAGATAGGATTAGCCAATGGTCAGCCTGGCTCTGATACCAAGGTTGTCAGGACTGGGTTTTCAGGATATTAATTTCCGAGAAAATGGCCCTTGTGCTCACCAGCCCCAGGATTACTGTTAGCTGATGAGACACCAACTTGATACAGAAACTCCAAGCAAAATACAAAATGTGTAGTACAAGACCATTCCGGCCTATGAGTACAACAAATGGTTTCTAGTGGTTGATGGCGGAAGCGGTTTGCGGATCATCAGCGTCTATGGGACTCCATTTCCCACAGGAACAGCTAACCTGGATAACTCCTATCTTCACGAGGCTACTATCACCATTTCATGGGTTCCGGGGTTGTCATCGCGACGCTCCTCTCCATGCAAGAAATCTGGCCAAGACAATAGCCAGGGGCAAGCCAGTGAGTACTTTTGAATGTACTCACAAACATTATGAACACAGGTATAATATAACAATTGATAATCATGCTCTGATATATTTCATGATCACAACGTCAGTCATGAAATGAAAATCCATGATGCATGCAGGCGGGTTGTTCACATACAACATGATTATGTAATAAGGGAGTAGAAAAAGGATGCACCGATCGGGTGTCTGAAGCGACGCCTCGAAAGGTTAAAAATATAAAGCATGCCTCAGTCGGGCGTCTGAGCGACATCACATACAAGGCTTATAAAGGAAATAAGCAGCACACATGCCACAGTCGGGCGTCTGTGCGACACCACATAAAGGGCTTATAAGGTAAGTAAATAACAAGCATGTCATAGTCGGGCGTCTCAGCGACACCACATAAAGGGCTTATAAAATAAGTAAATAACCAACATGCCACATTTGGGCGTCTCAGCGACACCACATAAAGGGCTTATATGAGAGTAATCATAGTGAATATCCAGGAGGTAGAACCATCCCAGGGATGCTCAAAAGTTCAAATAATGTAAATGGTTAGTTCATAATAATAATAAGCATAGTCATCACGAGTCACAAGTCATGATCCATGTTCTGGTTTAGTAATTGTTCCTCCGAAGACCGACACTAAGACCGACACTTGACCCATCCCAGACTGTAGTCCTTAACCATGGACACGGCTATTCGAATAGATATAATCTCTGTAGAGGGAGTACTCCTTACCCACGAGTAACGGATTCCCTTTGTTCGTCAGGACTAATTCCGTCTATGGTCTTTTAATTGAAAACACACCTGACTGCACACACCAGCCTAACTTACCGGTGTCTGGAATCACCCACGACACCCGTTAAGTGAAACTCAAAGTGGGGAGGCTACAACCTCGACTAGCATGGGATCACAAAATTTATAATGCGCGCAAACTAGGGGAGCTACCCCCTTCGGCTCCAACCGAAACACCCATGCCCCCGGACCAGGTGGCATGCCTACCAGATGTAGCCGGTATCTTCCACCATGGCCTCTCTGTACGGTGTGTGCTAGGAAGGGGTTGACAACTGACTGAACCGTACCCTGCCTATGGCAGGGACAAGTGGTAGTGCGAGACAAGTATGGGGGTTACTGGAACAAGACTGGATCTATGGTCGACTCAGGAGGTTAAAGCATTTCCTGCATGATAAGCATAAGAATTATATCTCTCACCAATCAGACGGAACCACCACTCCTCATACCTCACCATGCCTTACCAGACACACCCGTCTCGACGAAGAACTAGGGACAAGCTCGTGTCTACCCAAGACAGAGGCTTTCCCGGGATCCTTCCGGTGGGCATGAGAGGCATACGAGGGTGATTACTATCACAAGCATATCAAATTTTAACCGCAATAAATCTTCATTTGCGAACTCATGAGTATAATCATATCGTCACATAGAATAATGAATACTTCGTGTCAAGATGTTGTTGTAACCGTATCAAACAACACACAACAAATATTATGCCAGAGTTCAGAATGCTTGCCTTCAAGAGTATGCAAGCGGGGGTGCACTTTTTGAAAGTTGTTTCCCTCTCCAAAATCCTATTTAAGAGAAATTCAAATTAACATATAGTTTCAAAACAGTACAAAAAAGTTGTTTGAATTTTTTTCAAATAAACATGAAAATAAACTAGACAAAATTTGAGAAACAACAGAAAAAGAATCAAATCAATTGGACTTATATTTAAAAAGTTATAACCAGTCAAAGTTTAGTCAAAACTCTGTTTTTAAATAAAACAGAAAAAGAAAACGTTTCGAATAAGGATACGCTTTCGAGACGGAGGAGACGTACTTCTGGGTTTACGCCTCCACTTAAACCAGCGCGGGCCAGCTCAGGGTCACTGACAGTGGGTCCATGGGGCCCACTGGTCAGGTTTGAGCAGTCGCCTGCGCCTCCCTCTCCTCTGGCCGAGCAGAGGCGGGGCTCCGACGATCGGCGTCGACGAACGGCGGCTTCCCACGGCATTTCGAGTGCAGGGATGGATCCGCCAGTCCAGGGTGGTCCTCTCGGTGGTCGACAGGCTGGCGGGGGCGAAGGGAGTCGCCGGCGGCGAGCTCTGCGACGGACGGCATCTCGGGAGGATTTGGGGTTTCGAGCTACGGTGGTTCTTGATTGTGTTTGAGAGGTGGGGTGGCTCTGCAAGGTTCAGGGGAGTTGAACGGTGGCCCGGATGGACGGGGGAGGTCCTGCTTGCGACGAATTGAACCGGAGCGTGGCGGCGGCCGAACTGGCCGGAGATGAGGAAGACCGCCTCCCTCCGTAGATGGCTGGCTATTGGAGCACTAGGGGAATGGTACGAGGTTGCCTGAGGGTCTGGACGAGCTCGGGGCTCCTTTTTATAGCGTGATTAGGTTGGTTCCGTGGCAGTCGTGGATAGGATCGACGGCGACAGTGGATAGGAATGGCAAACCGCCGTTCTGTAGCTTGTAGCGTGACGTGTCGAGGCTGGGGATGGCGGCAGAGGCTAGCAGACGAACGAGCACTGCTTCAGGGGCGAGCTGGCGAGTGAGAGTGGCTCGGGCGGCGCCGTCCATGGCAGGAGCCTGCTGTGGCCGGCCGCTAGCTGCCATGGCTGACCTGACGGCGGCGCTGTGGGGCTCCAGGGCGGCCTGGAGGGTTCTGGCGAGTGGATGAGAACGGGCGTGGCTCTGCAGGCGAGCAAGGGCCAGGGCGCGAGGTGAGCGAACGCGGCGGCTCGGTTGCGCGCGCGCGTGCAAAACATGCGCTCTGGGCGCGCCCTGAGCAGGCATGCCAGGTGCTCGACGCAATGCCAACGCGTTCTAGGCCTCTCTGATGCCCCTGCAACTAAACAGAACTAGGCTAATGATCATGAGGGAGCTAATAGACATGCTGGTAAGGTCATTAGAGCAACTTCCTAATGCAAGTCTAAAAGCTTGCCAAAACTGGCCATGCTCCTAACCTGCTTGATGAAATGCCAAGGGCATCTAGGCATATCTACTGGTGGCCAAAAACTCTAGACCATAGCCTCTTTAGATGACTAAGAGGGTGGCAAGGTTAGTTTGTCAAAAACAAAAACTTGTTAGTGCAAGTTTTTGAGAAAACCAAATCTGGACAGAAAGAAAAGGGAATTATTGCATGAACTTAAAATCCTCCAATGGGCCTAATCTCCTGAACTTAAGGGTTTGGTAGAGTGGTATCTAAGTAGGAGAAATATCATGGGCACTAGAGCAAAATAAACTAGGGTTGCAGTAGAAAATGCCAAACTGGACCAGAGAGCAAAAGAGGATGTTTTGCTCAAATTTTTCAAAGAACATCAATGGATTTTTGCACAAAGTTGAATTATACATTAATACTAATATCCCCTAATTTTGGTGCAATTTTTAAAGAAATATTTAAATAGGTTGTAGTGCAATTTTACAAACTGGATCAGATTTGAAAATTTGTGGTAGAGCTCAAAATTTCCAATTGACTAAAAGAGAATTTTGCATAAAAGTGATGTGGTAGCATCCCATGACATCTCCAAATCTTGGTGAAACTTATAACTAATTTTACCAAAGGGTTGTAGTGCAAAAGAGGCTCCAAAACTTATGAAAAAATCATTTCTAAAGAAATAAAGCTCAGGGAAAAATAATTATGGAAATAAATCTACTGATAAAAGGAATGTTTTTCTTGAGAGAGTAAATAGGCCCAACAATATTTTTGAAAAGTTTTCACTTGGGGTGAAAACTCCACAATATCAAGGAAAAGAGTGGTTCTGAAATCAAAAGATAATTCCACAAAAATGAAAATTTAATTTCTTGGCAAAATTTGAATAAACAAATCATAGTTAAAATTTTTGGGGTGTTACCATTTTGCTACTTCACCTATCTGTGTTACTGATAAGGATTATGAATTCTCTGTTGATCCTGATGTAATTACTTTGGTTGAATCTGATCCTTTTTATGGCTATGAATCTGAAACTGTTGTGGCACATCTTACTAAATTAAATAATATAGCTACCCTATTCACTAAAGATGAGAGAACTCGCTACATTTATATCCTTAAAATATTTCCGTTCTCACTAAAGGGTGATGCTAAGATATGGTTTAATTCTCTTGATCCTGGTTGTGTGCGTAGTCCCCAGGATATGATTTATTACTTCTCTGCTAAATATTTCCCTGCTCATAAGAAACAAGATGCTTTAAGGGATATATATAATTCTGTGCAAATTGAAGAAGAGAGTCTCCCACAAGCTTGGGGGAGGCTTCTCCAATTACTTAATGCTTTGCCTGATCATCCTCTTAAGAAAAATGAAATACTTCATATCTTTTATAATGGACTAACCGATGCTTCCAGAGATTACCTGGATAGTTGTGTTGGTTCTGTTTTCAGGGAAAGAACATCGAATGAAGCTGAAATTCTATTGAATAATATGTTGACAAATGAAAATAATTGGAAACTTCTTGAGCTAACTCCTGAGCCTATTCCTAAACCAACTCCGAAGAAAAGGGGTGCTCTATTTCTCAGTCTTGAAGATATACAAGAGGCAAAGAAATCTATGAAAGAAAAGGGTATTAAAGCTGAAGATGTTAAGAATTTACCTCCTATTGAAGAAATACATGGTCTTAATTTACCGCCTACTAAAGAAATACATGGTCTTGATAACCCGACACAGGTAGTAAAGGTAAATTCTCTCTATAGATATGATAAAGCTGAAATCCCATTTACTAAGTTTGCTAGGCCATGCTTAGATGAGTTTGATAAATTTATGGTTAAGCAAGAAGACTTCAATGCTTATTTTGGTAGAGAATTAAAACGCAGTGCTGATATGCTTGAACACTTGGGTGATTATATGGCTAATGTCAAAGGTGAACTTAAACTTATTAGTAAACATGCTTCTATGGTTACCACTCAAGTAGAACAAGTACTTAAAGCTCAAAATGATTTGCTCAATGAATTGAATAGTAAGAATAATGATTATGTTGTTATAGTGGCTACTAGAACTGGTAGAATGACTCAGGAACCTTTGTATCCTGAAGGCCACCCTAAGAGAATTGAGCAAGATTCTCAGAGAAATAATGTAGATGCACCTAGTACTTCTAAAAGGAAGAAAAAGAAGAATGATAGGACTTTGCATGCTTCTAGTGAACCTGTTATTGATACAGCTGAGAATCCAAATGATATTTCTATTTCTGATGCTGAAACACAATATGGTAATGAACCTGAAACTAGTGATAATGTTAATGATAAAGTTCATGTTGATGCTCAACCTAGTAATGATAATGATATAGAAATTGAACCTGTTGTTGATATTTATAACCCACAATCAAAGAATCAACGTTATGATAAGAAAGACTTTGTTGCTAGGAAACATGGTAAAGAAAGAGAACCATGGGTTCAGAAACACATGCCTTTCCCTCCCAAACCATCCAAGAAAAAGGATGATGAGGATTTTGAGCGCTTTGCTGAAATGATTAGACCTATCTTTTTGCGTATGCGATTAACTGATATGCTTAAAATGAATCCTTGTGCTAAGTACATGAAAGAAATTGTTACTGATAAAAGAAAGATATCGGAAGCTGAAATTTCCACCATGCTTGCTAATTATACTTTTAAGGGTGGAATACCAAAGAAACTTGGAGATCCAGGAGTACCCACTATACCATGCTCCATTAAAAGAAACTATGTTAAAACTGCGTTATGTGATCTTGGAGCCGGTGTTAGTGTTATGCCTCTCTCTTTATATCGTAGACTTGATTTGAATAAGTTGACACCTACTGAAATATCTTTGCAAATGGCTGATAAATCAACTGCTATACCTGTCGGTATTTGTGAGGATGTGCCTGTTGTGGTTGCAAATGTTACTATTTTAACGGACTTTGTTATTCTTGATATTCCCTAAGACGATAGTATGTCTATTATTCTTGGAAGACCCTTTTTGAATACTACAGGGGCTGTTATTGATTGCAACAAGGACAATGTCACTTTTCATGTTAATGGTAATGAGCATACAGTACACTTTCTGAGGAAACAACCTCAAGTCCGCAGTATCAATTCTATTGGAAAATTCCAT
The DNA here is from genome assembly GCF_056163025.1 of Triticum urartu. Taxonomy (NCBI): domain Eukaryota; kingdom Viridiplantae; phylum Streptophyta; class Magnoliopsida; order Poales; family Poaceae; genus Triticum; species Triticum urartu. The sequence goes on from NC_141879.1 coordinate 188,758,886, forward strand.
CGATTATTTTTGGAGGCTTTGAATTTCCTCTTCCTACTGTCAAGAAGAAATATGATATTCTTATTGTTGGGGATGTGCATATCCCCGTTGAGGTAACCTAGTGTTATTCAAAAATTCTCCGGTTCCATGTTATTCGGAATGAGTTTGTTAACAAGACCTGATCAACCTTGTTAATGGATTCCTTTTGATGATCATGAGATGGATGAATTTAGAAAACACAACTCTCTGTACCCTCCTTTTACTTTCTGTTATTTATATTAAATAAAATAAAAATAGTAATTTTTGTCTGTTTTCTGATTATCCGTGCAATATAAAAATACCCCGAAAATAAAAGTTCTCCAAATGCCCTGAAATTTAAATATGATTTTTTCTAGAATATTTGAGAATATTTGGCACTGAGAACACAGCAGGGGGGCATCCACCTGGCCATGAGGGTGGAGGGCGTGCCCTACCCCCTGGGCGCGCCCCCTGCCTCGTGGGCCCACGGTAGCCCTCCTCCACTTATTCCTGCACCCAGACACTCCTTCTTCCTCCCACAAACACGATTATCCAGTTCAAACCCGAGTCCAAGCTCATTTTGTTGCCATTTTCGATCTCACCTCTCACAAAACTGCTTGGGGGGATTGTTCCTTGGTATGTGACTCCTCCATTGGTCCAATTAGTTTTTGTTCTAGTGCTTTATTCATTGCAAATTTGTGCTGCCTAGGTGACCCTGTTCTTGAGCTTGCATGTCAAATTTATATGGTTCCAAGTAGTTTTGATTCATGATATAGGCTCTAGGCACTTGTAGGAGTAGTTGCTATCAATTTTGTTGAGCTTGGCTCACTTTTATTTGAAGTTACTAAAAATTTCAGAATTTTTCAGAAAATAATGAAGAGATTTTTGAGGGGCTCATCGAGCCGAAGCTCGAAGGAAAAGCAAAATGAAAAATCAGAGAGGCCCAAATATAATCTGCCTCGCACCATGGAGGTTTAGCCGTGTGAATGGCCTTCCGATGATTTCTTGAGAGCAGCCGGGATTTATGATGATTTTTATGAATTGGTTGAGAATGCAGGCCTCACTACCTTCCTCCACGACCAACGCGAATAGTATCTCTTACTCACCAATATCTTTTTGCAAAACTTTTATTTCCATGCTAGGAGCTCACCACCTACGGTGGAGTTTTATTTATATGATGAGCATAAGGAGACGTCACTTTATGATTTTTGTCGGGTTTGTTTGATCCCTTTCGAGGGCACAATAGAGGAACCACATCGCGACTATGTGGATGGGTTTATTGATACCATCATTGTAGGGGAAACGAGGAAGGTTTCCGATGTATGAATCACTAGCATACATTTTCCTGTTTTACGCTACTTCACAATATTTGCTAGTCGTTGCTTAATTGGTCGCGGAAACTGTGGGAACCTTAGTGTTCCTGATATTATTATTTTATTCCACGGTTTATTCTGTGATAACTCTGTTAGTATGGGTGGTATTATTGCTAAACGGTTAAGTCTGAACCGTACAAAGGGCCCCATCTTTGGAGGTATATATGCTTCACGCCTAGCTGCACATTTTAACATACCTATTAGGCATTATGAGAAGGAAGAAAAATTGTTGCCTCCTGATTATTTAGATTATAAGAGTATGGTGGCACACGATTTTATTGTTAAGAATAGGGAAGGGGAGCTTAAATACAAATTGTTCTTTGATAAACATCATCCTGAGACTATTACCATGCCTGCTCCTTCCTTGTTTGATTTATCTGCAGGCAAGTACCTTATTCCGTTAGAGGCTATTCACGCCTGCCGGAACCCTACATCAGCCACAGAGCCAGAGTCAGAACCACAAGTTGATCCTCCACGACAGCCTAATTACCAGTGGGATCTGGAGATGATTGCCAACCAGTGGCAATCAGAGTCTTCTTCTTTGTAGTACGACCCCAACTATTACTATGGATATCCGCCAGGCCGGCCGTGGCCATAGACCAACTTAGGCCTAAAGCCTAAGCTTGGGGTAGTACGTATTTCTCACCGACATTACATTTATGTTCACACACTCATTGTTAGATGTCGGTGCTCATACTTTTTCATTGTATCATCCATGCTAGTTTATTTCCTTTTTATGCTTTCTTCTTGTGTGTTTAATAAACCTTAAGAAAAAAATAGTTGTAGCTTTTAGCTAGTTTTAATTTCCATGCTTGTAGTAGTAATTAAAAAGAAAACCCAAAAAGATTTCCTGTTCTTCTTTTTGCTTGTTGGGAGCTTTCCCGTGTAAATAGTTTTATTTCTTTTCTTTTCTTTGGGGTCGATAGGAGAAGACCATGATTGAATTGTTGAATTGGCTCTTATATGCATTATTGTTGATCTGACAAAAGAGCCCATACTGCCTTGTCTTCTTCTATTTATTGAATGCTTGCAGATTCCAGCTAAGTCCAATGCATGTGCACTATTATTATTATTATTCACATCATTCGGTTGTGCAAGTGAAAGGCAATTATGATGATATATGATGGAGTGATTGAGATGGGAGAAACTGGTATGAACTGGACCTCTCTTGTTTTTGTAAATATGATTAGTTCATCGTTCCCGATTCAGCCTATTATGAATAAACATGTTTACAATGACAATTAGAGATTATAGTTTCTTATGTCTTGCTTAATTAGCTAGGAGCTTATAATGGTTTACCTTGCGTGCCAACATGCTATTAAAATGGTTGTGATGTGGTATGATAGGGTGGTATCTTCCTCTGAATGATTTAAGTGACTTGACTTGGCACATGTTCACGCATGTAGTTGAAACAAAATCAACATAGCCTTCACGATATTTATGTTCATGGTGGATTATATCCTACTCATGCTTGCATTCGGTGTTGATTAATTTTAATGCATGTTCATGACTGTTGTCGCTCTCTAGCTGGTCGCTTCCCAGTCTTTTTCTAGCCTTCACCTGTACTAAGCGGGAATACTGCTTGTGCATCCAATCCCATAAACCCCAAAGTTATGCCATATGAGTCCACCATACCTACCTATTTACGGTACCTACCTGCCGTTCCAAGTAAATTTGTATGTGCCAAACTCTAAACCTTCAAATAAATATCCTGTTTTGTATGCTCGAACAGCTCATGTATCAACTAGGGCTGACCATATCTTCCATGTTAGGCGGGTTATTCTCAAGAGGAGTGGACTCCGCTCCTCACTCAGGAGAAAGTGGCTAGTCACCGGGATGCCCAGTCCCATGCTTTATGCAAACTAAATCAAAATAAATGCAAACAAAACTCCCCCTGGGACTCTTGTTAGTTGGAGGCACTCGTTGTTTCAAGCAAGCCATGGATTGATGCTTGTTGGTGGAGGGGGAGTATAAACTTTACCATTCTGTTTGGGAACCGCCTATAATGTGTGTAGCATGGAAGATATCGCCATCTCTTGGTTGTTATGTTGACAATGAAACTATACCGCTCAAAATATTATTCACCTCTATTTCAAAACCGAGCTCTGGCACCTCTACAAATCCCTGCTTACCTCTACGAAGGGCCTATCTATTTACTTTCATGTTGAGTCATCATCCTCTTATTAAAAAGCACCAGTTGGAGAGCACCACTGTCATTTGCATTCATTACTGTTAGTTTACATTGAGTATGACTTGACTGGATCTCTTTTACCATGAATTACAATGTCTAGTCAGTCCTTGATCTTTAAAGGTGCTCTGCATTTATCTTTTGCGGTCTCAGAAGGGGCTAGCGAGATACCATCACTAGAAAAAAAAATACACTTCCGTGATGATACGTGTTTGTCACAGTAGGTCGCATTTTCTGTCATGCATGTACATCCATGACGATTTTATGACAGAATCAAGATAGGCATACCTGTGCTGTCGTAGAAGTGTTCCATGACATTACCAAAATTATCATCACGGAAGTGTCCACTTCCATGACGATAAATCGCGCGCCATAGAAGTGCTTTCGTCAAGGGTGACCTACACGTGGCATCCACCGTAACGGAACGCCGTTAAGCTATCGGGTCGGGTTTTGGATCTGATAACCCGTTAACAGCCCCGACCAATGGGGATTTTCCACGTGGAAAATCATCATTGGCTGGAGGAAACACGTGTCGGCTCATCTTTGGGACAGATGTCATCCACTCATTGGACAGAAGGCGCCTATGATACGTCGACACGTGGCACGGCCCAATAGAGGCCCATTCCTGTGAAAAGGCCGGCCCGTTTGACTTGGTCAAAAGGTGGCGGGCCGGCCCATGTAAAGCCTGTTAACGGCATGTTCGCATATAGCCCATTTACAGCCCGCTAACCCAAGGCCCGTTACGCCCTATCCGAATTAGGCCCAGTAGCGTCATCTGGGCCACCCAATATGATTCCAGCCCGTTTTCACTTCTGGCCCATGTATGGCCCATGAAGTCTTTCGGCCCATATGATGCCCTATGTAACTCTTGGCCTATTAACGGCCCGTGGTGAAACTGGCCCGTAATGAACAGTGTATCACTTTACACCCATTAATGGCCCATGGCGAAACTGGCCCGTAATGAACAGTGTATCACTTTATACCCATTAACGGCCCGTTATTCCATTGGACCGTTTCCAGCCCATGTTATCTTTCGGCCTTCTCAGAGCCCATTTATTCTTGGGCTCATTTCCAGCATTTGTTTACTTACGGCCCGTTACTGTCATTTTCTGCTTGTGGGCCAAATTCAGCCCGTGGTTACAGTCGGCCCGTTTGTGGTCCGTTAATACGTTGGGCCGTTTTCATAGCGTCATCAAATACGGCCTATTAATGATGGCCTATTATGGTCGGCCCATGAACGGACGATTCCAACTCTAGCCCGTTTACAGCCATAATGCGGTCTATTCGGCCCATGTTTGGCCAATCGATCATACGGCCCGTATAAGACCCATTGATGATATGGCCCGCAGAAGGCCCATTGTTTCTATGGCCCGTAGAAGGCCCATTGTTTCTACGGCCCGTAGAAGGCTCACTGTTTCTACGGCCAGTAGGAGGCCCAGTGTCACTACAGTAAATATTAGCCCATGGTTATTGTGGCCTAGTTTTAAAAAAATAGGTTATTGCAGCCACTAGCTAACCGCAGAAAAAGAACTGCAATGACTACAAGCAAACAAATAAACAAGACAACAAGGAAATAAATAAGCAAGCAACTAATGCTAGGCTATCACGGCTATTACACATATTACATCCATTGGGCATCAAAGTTCGCCACCAGTGCAAATATAGGGAACAAAGCAGCATATCATATACACTGGTTGTCAAAGTTGGCGACCAGCGCAAATAAATGCCGCAGCTAAACAAATCCAGAACTGAAACCACTTCAGAAGATCTCAAGGAACAATATCCTGGGTACCCATAATGCTGGCAAGATGCTTAGCAAGCTTATTAACTTTCTCTTGTTTGGCGCTTAAATCCTCCAGTGCTTGCTGTTGCACCAGAAAATATGCATCTGAATTCTGCGGGGACTTCCTCAGTCCTTCATCTTCCTATCGCAGCACATCTGATCGATGTATTTCAACTTGAAGTTGAGACTCAAGAAGACGAACTGATTCAGGCAGCGAGTTCGAAGAGCTTGTGCCAGCAGTAGTGGCCAGTAACTCGAACACTACATCAAGACATGACTTTTGGGTTCCTCACTGTCGTCAAGATAGTTTTTATCAGCTTTCTTGGAGACCAACAGGGATGTCTCACTATCTTGAACCTTATCTGCATTACTTCCTTTACCATTGGATAACGCGGTACTGTTCTCCAATATTTTGTTCGCATTCTAAAAGAGAAACAAGCAGACACATCACATGTTTACCATGTTGTATATGAAACTCATTTTGGTAAATGAGTTCAGTAGTAAAGTGTACAAGATAACAGCATGAAACAAACATATATCTATGTACCATGGTCACTTTATGGTCTATATCATTCTAGTTTTTGTTGCCAAATCAAGATAGAGACACAGTTCAAATAATATTTGTTCAAGACAAAGCAGAATAGACATAATATAAGTGTGGGTAACTATAGAGCAATAACAACACTTGTAATGTGCATAACATGAGAACATAACTGTTTATTCAATTGAAACTGGAATCAATATAGAGCAGGTTACAACAGCAAACCAGTTAAAGAAACAGGTTTAAAACATACCTGTTGCGCCATTGGAGTTTCAATTCCATCCTTCAAATTAGAAAATAGTTGGTATGAGTAAATACAGTAATGCAAGAGCAACGGAGTATGAACCATAGCTATAGAACCTAACCTGAGAACAAATCTTCTTCTCCTTTAAGCGTTGAGTTGGGATTTGGAGTGGTGTTCCTCGTGTTTTGGGCACTGCAGTTCCCTTACTAACTGCTCGTGTTTGGGTGCTCTGTGGTGGAGACGGTGATGTGTCAACTGGAACTGGGTTACTATCTGCCGGGGTTGGGGTTAGAAGGGGTGTAGCTAGTTCTTTGTCCAACTGGGTAGGGGTACAATCTGCGAGAGTCTGGGTTATGTGTGGTGGATCTGGTCCTTAGGCAAGTACAACCGTGGTTCGATCTGCATCAACTGGTAGCACTATCTTTTCTGAAGACCGTGTTGTTACTCCCTTAGATACTGCCATCACGCTCTCCAATTCAAATGGCTGATAAACAACAAAAGTAATTGAAAGTATAGACATTGTATGATAGACAGGTGCAATGGATAGTGGGGAATAAAAGAGGGCATGAAAAAATTCATATTTATGTTGTCTAACCAAAAAGGATAGCATGACACAATTTCACATATATGATGGCTAACTAAACAGGATAGCATGACACAATTTCACATTATGATGGCTAACTAAAAAAGATGGAAAGACATAGTTCAAAATATGAGACTATGTAAACAGGATGACATGACATCACTATATAATGTGTTTATTAAATAGGTTGGCATGCCATAATTCACATACATTCACGGATAGAATGCCATAATTCAAAATATGATGATTGTAAACACTAAACAGGATGAGATGATATAACTATATGATGTCTTTATTAAATGGGTTGCCATGCCATAATTCAGATAGATGATGTGTATGTACTATGTAAACATGATGGCATGATATAATTCAAATATATGATTTATATAGTAAGCAAGTAAGCAGATGGCAATCCATATATGATGTAAAAACTAAGCAATGCAAGACAACATGCATGACATGGGTAATATAACCCTGCCAAGTTTGAGCATAGACCTCAGGGGGGAAATAGGATTGGTCATTAGTCTCTGAATCCTCCTCTGAGGAGCTCTCTGTAACCAGCAAGATGTCTGCTTCAGCAGGTAGCATTGTCTGCTCTGAATACCTTGTTTTCACTCCAGATACTTCCATCACCGCTTCAAATGGCTGATGCACAGGAAGAGTAGTTGAATATACAAACATTGTCGACAAATGGAACATGTAATACAAAAAAATGATAGCATGATATAATTCACATACATGATGATTGGCTAAACAGCATGGCATTGCATAATTCACATATATAATGCCTCTGCAACAAGATAGCATTGTATAATTCACATATATACTGTCTTGCAACAAGATGGCAATGCATAATTCACATATATGGTAATTAGACACTGAACAGGTGGCATTCACACAAAGCATGTCTAAACTAATCAAATGACATAGCAATGCGAGACACCATACGCACGATATGAGCAACATAACCCTGCCATGTTAGAGCATACACCTCGGGGGGGGGGAATAGGACTGGTCATCTATCTCTGAATCCTCCTCTGAGGAGCTATCCGTAACCAGCGAGATATGCGCTTCGTCAGATAGCATAGTCTGCTCTGAAGACCTTGTTTTCACTCCAGAATTTGCCATCACCGTGTCAAATGGCTGATGCACACGAAGAGCAGTTGAATGTACTAACATTGTTGACAAATGTAATATGTAATGAAAAAAAGTATGTCCTGATATAATTTACATATAAGACGACTGGCTAAACAGGATGGCATTGCAAAATTCACATATATGATGCCTGGCTAAACAAGATGGCGTTGCATAATTCACATAAACGATGAATAAACTAAATAGATGGCATTCACACAAAGGATGTCTAAACTAAGCAGATGACATATTTGATGTATAAATTAAGAAATGCAAGACACCATATGCATGATATAACCAACATCAGCATGCCAAGTTAGAGCGAAGACCTCAGGGGGTAAATAGGAGTTGTCTTCTCCTTCTAAATCCCCCTCAGAACAGATATCTTCCTCTCGATTACAATCCGAAATGCGTGGAGGGGGCTGCCTTTGCGCCTACCATGGAGCGACTCTGCATGAAATTTTATTGCCACGCAAGGCTCGTCTCTTTTGCTCTACATGTTCAGTTCCATTGTTTACAATAACTGTCATGCATAGGAATAAAACATAGTGAGATTATGTAAGGAGTGCATGCAGAAATCCAGAGTGATGGTAGCAACCTGTGGATAGACCCAAAACCAATAATAGCAGGCAGATAATGGCTTCAGTTAAAAAATACAGATAATGGCTTCTTTACTGTTTGTTTCCCACCCAACATGAAACTCATACTAGACACCGGAGATTAACCAGATAGTAGATAGATACTATTGATAGCGGCCCCGATATGTACCCCACAACCATTTAAAAACTCAAGTTTGACCATTAGTTTGGAGCTGACTCAGAGTCTAATCGGTGAACAGGACAATAAAGTAGCATGTAATATTAAGCGATGCATAACGTAAGCAGACACGAAAGAGTGCGACCTCTCTTGCGGACCCGTGTAGTCCTCGAGGTCATCTGCTCGGTTGATGATGGTAATGCAGTTTTCATGGCTGCCAGCGGCGGGGAAGAAGATCTGAGGCGGCGAAAGACAGTCTGGAGGTCGGATCCCTGCTGTGCTGGACCCTTCTGTTGTTGGAGCAGCTGAGCTGGGGTGGACGACGGCGCAGCAGGAGCAGGACAAACCACGCAAGGTTTTCTTTGACAACTATCTGTACGAGAAGTAATTCTATAAGGGCTCGTTTGAATTGGAGGATTCCAACAATGCAGGGATAGGAAATAGACAGGAATAGGATAGGAATGCACGTGCAAAACAGAGAATTTAAAAACACAGGATTTCTGCCAATCTGGGTGTTTGATTCACAACAATTGGAAGATCACAGGATGCAAAGAAGCATGGTGAGATTAAGTCAAACCACAAGAAAATGTACGGTTATAATGCTATTATGCTACTATCTCTTAGTCTTGTGCTTCATGAATAGGAATTTGAAAAGGAGGACAAGTGAAAATTAAAATTCCTACGTTTTTTCTTTCAAGGAGACACTAAAGGAACAAATCCGTGTGCTCAGTGGACAATATATATAACATGTAGAGTAAAAAAGAGATGCAACAAGTGTACAACCTCTTTGGCGAAGTCATGTCGATCTCAGCGTGATTGGGTTGGCCGGTGAGGATGCTCTGGCTGACTTTGCTGTCGGAGGAGGGGAAGACGATCTTAGATGTCTGGAGATGGAGCCCGAGGTACTGCTCCGCTGTGATGGAGGGTTTCGTCGTTGGAGTAGCTCCGGTGAGTTGTACGACGCTGAGGCTGAGGCAGGACAAGAGAGACAACGAACAACGTTAACCTGAGTGGAATTCTAATAGCATCTCCAATACATGACGTAAAATACATAACCACAAAGTGCTAGATGTAAAATACATCAACCGCTCATCTCTGAACTGAACTGTCGAAACTGAAATTAACTGTCGAAACTGAACTTAACTGTCGAAACTGAATTTTGCTGTCAAAACTGAACGCACTAGCAAGGTGAGGCTACACGTCGGTCGACTGACTTTTTCATCTCTGGTCAGTCGATTTTGCAGCCGTTGGATACGAAATCAAGGGTCTGCGGTTCATCTTCAACCTCCACCCCCCTGAGCCGCCAGCCACCACCGGCCAAACAGCAGCCCCCCGCCGCCCCGCCCGCCCCGAAAACACTCCCCACCGCCGGTCCGCCACCGCCCCGACCATCCCTCTAGCCCCCCCCCCCCCCCCGTGCCGAGCTTTTTCTCCAGCGATCCCCACGCCACCGCCCCGCCAACGCCCCGCCACCGGCGGCGACCACCGCCCCCATCCTGAACCCTAAGATAGATAGTGGGGTACCTCTCCGGCGAGCCCCCCTCCCCGCTGCGACTAGCTCTTCCTTCACCCCGGTGAGCCCCCCCCCCCACCCCACCCCCTGAAAATCGACTGACCCATAAGTCGATTCAGTCGACTGAAGTGTAGCTAAATCGGAGCAGCATCGCAAGCAAGAGCAAGAGCGAGAGCAACAGTGCGAGCAAGAGCAATAGCAAGAGTAGACTAGGCAGGGGACTGAGAGCAAGAGCAGAGCAGCAGCGCGAGCAAGAGCTAAAGCAGCAGCAGCTCCTACTAATGTGGACGTCACCGCCGAGGGAGCGACGCCGTGGAGGAAGTGGCCGGCGACGCCGCCGTGGATGGAGCTGCGCCGTGTCGGCTCGGGACCGAGCACCGGCAGCACCGTGAGATCGAATCAAGAAGAAAATGCGGCAATTAGTGTACAACCTCTTTGGTGGCTCCGATTAGGCCGCAGCTTCATCCGAGGAAACGGTGATGATGATGCTCTTCCAGTGGTGCAGGTGAAGATGGCGGTGTGGGAATGGAGGTGGCGCGAAAGACGAGGGGAACGTCGGGGCAGCTCCTTGGAGGTGGAGGATGGGGTGGCTGAACCGGCGGGATGATGAGATCGACGACGGATCCTCATCCGGTATGGTGGATGAGGGACGTCGAGGTGTTGCTGTGGACGACGTCGCCGGGGAAGAGGCTCCGGCTGGGTGGCGGACGAAACAGGGTGTGGGGTTTCGTCACGGGTTTTCACGGCCTCGGTGTATGAATGGGTGGGCGGATGGGATGGCAGTGGGGAACCATGGCTTAGAGACGCGCTTGTCCGAAATGTGGGGTAAGTTACAAAAGTACCCCCACGGATTTGAGGCGGTTCTTTCGGTTCAGGGTACCACGGGCATTTTGCATGTCGGGATTTCACAGGAGGTGGGAGTTTTTGCGTGCGTTGTAATTTCGGAATAGCAAGGCGCGGGTTGAGATGGATGGAGTTGTCGGAGCACAACGAGACAAAGATATATCTTAAATATTTCGAGCTAACAAGGCGCGGGTTCAAATTTCTGGACAAGCCTAACGTGTACTGTACCAAATCAATGCGCACTACAAATGTCATTCGAAACTTTGAATTCATGTTATGTTCAATTAAAATATTTCGCTGTGTGTATAATGCATGCAACCTACTACTCAAATGAACGTTTTAGTGCATTCTAAACATATATACTACCGCTTCAATATGAACTAAATTTGAATTTGTTTCTCATTTGAATAAGATCTACAATAATGATTGTTGTGAAGTCAAAGCATTTGAATTCATTTCTCTGTTTTAATAAGATCTACAATCATCATTTTTGTCAAGTTAAACCATCGTTTGTGTATTATCTTCACGGCACACCACATGATTAGTCTCGAGTTACATATGAACTATGTGTACTATATGAACTCGAACTAGATTTTCTGAATCCACTTTATTTTGATTTCAAGTCACATTACATTTCTAGCTCTAGCTAGATCTTCATAATCTAAACCATGTCTCATATGTATAATGTGTTTATCACATTATGTATGGTGCCCCACACCCTACGCCTACAAGTATTTATATGTGAGTTGCAAACACCACTCATTACCACAAATTCAAATAAAATGTGAGAATGTTCGATATATAGTATTGTTTAGATTGTTCGATATTTAGTTGTAAGCTGCAAACACCACACATTATCACAAATTCAAATAAAATGTGAGAATGTTTGATGTATAGTATGGTTTAGATTGTTCGGCATTTAGCTGTGAGTTGCAAACGCCATGCATTATCACATTATGGTATAACATGTGCACAGCACGTGTATCACCGCTATATTCATGCATTCAATGTTTAAAACACTATGATCTCCTATTCAAATATATGAATCCGCTTTCATATGAAATTATGATGTTTGTTAGTCTCTTACACCCACACAACCATCTAACCTTTGTAGCTACCACTAACTTTATCTCATGCATGCACACGCCCTCCTCGCCCTCCCCCTCCCTCGGCATTCTATACACCGGGCACATTCACTTTTTTCTTTAGGTCATTCTCCCAGAGTCTCCACAACTCCTTTCCGACACACACCGATCGATAAACCTCTCCAGCGATGCCTGCCTACAACATACACACACACCTTCAATCTCCTCATTTATGTGTCCTTGCCTCGTGTCTCTCATACGGTCAGACACACGTGTAAACTCTCGCCCCTCTTTTCATCGATCTCACAACCGCACACTCCTCCCCATATCTAGCTAGTAGTTGGGCCTCTCGCACCACCTCCTAGCTCCATTCTCTCTGTCTATCCGTCTCGTTGGGCCTTATTTGCCTCTAACAAATGGACGTACACCGACCGATCTCTCGCTGTACATATAGCTAGCTAGGTCCTTATAACTTGTTTTTACCCACACGTCAATCGATCTATCTCATTAGTTGTGTCTCTCCCTTCCTCCGACAAACAACAATTGATCTACCGATCTAGTTAGGTTTTCTTACCAAACACATGGTTCCCCTTCATCATCCATGGATGCGTCCTGACAGATCTATCACGCACAGGCACACACAGAAACACATCCCCACTCTTATTGATAACATTGCAGTTCCACCCTCAGTTTGTCTAGTAGGCCTCTCCCACCATCTTCGAGAAGCAACTCCATCACCCATCCAGCACTCTACCCCTCTCCCTCCCTCTCCCTCCCTCTCTCTCTCCTCTCTCTCTCTCTCTCTCTCTGTCCCATCATATTTCCTGTCCTTCAATTATGTATGGATGTCGACCGATCTCCCTCAAGACATAGCTGGGTCTCTCCTTCTCAACACATATACGAGTCGTTCTACCTCTATAGTTAGGCCTCTGTCTACCCCTCCCCCCACCCCCCCTCCCCCCCCCCACACACACACACCGATACATCGAGCGCTCTAGTCATGTCTCCCTGCCACACACAAACTTGACATGTGCCCTCTAACGTTCCGGTAGGCCAGTCGCCCCATATCTTTGACTTGCACACACACACAATTTTGATGGCTCTCTTCATCGATCTCGCACCCACCCACTTGATCCTCTCTTCGACTCTATCAATAGCTATGACCCCTCCCTCTCTTCTCGTGGATTGCCCGACCCTCTATGTATGATATGGATAGGCCTCCATTTCACACACATTGCATGCAAAATTTTGTTTGAGATGTCATCGACACATATTCCCACAAATAATTCACGAAATCAACCCCCCACCCCACCCCAAAACAAAAAACACTCATGAACGCGGTTTGTATCTCTCACACACACCCACGTAGGTGGGGGACGTGCACGAAGAGAAGAGGTGCATGCACGGTGCACGTACTCCCGTCTCTTTCCCAACCACACCCACGCGGGTACACTGTGGAGCTCATTTCTGTACGAAAAAGGCAGCCCACGTGGTAATTTGGCACGTGTACTGGTTGTCCACTTGGTGGAGGGAGGATCGTCTACCACGGGTGAACAAACAAATTGCAACTTGACGTGTTATGTTAAAAAAAGAGGCAAACCATGCGGGGCCTATCTTAGAGGCAAGGCTCTATACACTGGAGTACTTTTGATGTGTCCCGTCAACTCGCAGAACGAGGAGAAGCTTGCTTAGTACGCCGTCTCCCCCGTTCCTAAATATAAGTCTTTCTAGAGATTTCACCATGAACCACATGCAGATGTATATAGTTGCATTTTAAGTGTAGATTCATTCATTTTTTTCCGTATGTAGTGGAATCTCTACAAAGACTTATCTACTAGTAATAGCTAGCCCCCACTACTAGGAATTCTCTATCCTCTCCTTGAGCCCCATCATCAAAATTGATGTAGCCGTTAGATGAAGTAAATCAGTCCATAATAGCCGTCTGATCTAGACGTTGAGAGGCTCCGCACTAAGCCACATGCAAGCATGCAGAAATACCGTGGCACATGCATGTGAGTGGGTTTTAAATCACATCAACATGTCTACATGCAAGCATCCACCGGTAACATGCATGTAAGTGAGCTTTTAAGTCCCATTAACATGTCAAAAAGAAAAATATAATCCCATTATGCAGTAGGAGTTGGCTGATCTTTTTTCCTTACGTGGGATGATCTAAATGATGATGGGAGTTTATTTAGTTTGGCTACCACATTTGTCATGCGGTTATAGAGTTTTTTTTAATTCTATGAAATCGATAATTTTGCGCAGAGAGATATACCGCTGTTCCGCGGCAACACGCGAGGACTCATCTAGTAATATTTAGGAACGGAGGGAGTACTATGTAAAGAGTTAGGTGTCGCACGGTGATAGTGTGAGGTGGGCCATGTAATCACTGAGCCTGCGTGTTTTCACTGCTCTTGCACGCCTGCGCTGTAAGAATGGAGAAAATTGTAATCTAGTAGTAGTACCTCCTTTCGCCGAAAGCGTGGGACATCCAGCAGTCCTACCACCTCAGTAATAAAGACCAATGAGCCGTCAAATCACATAGACCCAGCAGTAACCATCACTCTTGCGCCAGTGAGAGGTCGCGTCCGCTCTGCCCGGGCATGAATGCGGCACCGATTCTTTGGAGCGGTGCTGACCGTTTCAGGCGGGAAGCGCGCGTGGGCGATGGAGGGGCTTTGGGTGGGCCAGGATGGTCAGGAGCGGGCGTGGCAGTTGTCTGCATGTCCCTACCGGACATGCCCGGAAACGAGAGGATGCACCGACTCTCGCGGCTAAAATCGTACGCTACACAACATCTCTCTATAGGAGTAGGTCGATCTGTCGCTCTCTCTAACACACACATGTTGTTAAACACACACACACACATGCACACACACACGCACGCACCTTGGTCCCGTTGCACCTTCTAACTTGAGGTCTCGGGTTCAATAACTACACTTGAGCATAATTTGTGCCAAGAGGATTCTTTGACTGGTCAAAATGTTTTCTAGGGTTTGCACGCTTCACACTCTCTCTCCAGTATATATATACACGCTGGAGCCTCAGCGCTTGTAGTTGCTCTCTTCACACTCTCTCGCCCTCGTAGTTGCTCTTCACACTCTCTCGCCCTCTCCAGATCTAAACAAGACTTCGTTGGCCTCTCTCTCCCCTCACTACTGCTCAAAGCGCCGACAGGATCCGTCCACCGAGAAGGGAAGGAGGCTTAACGCTGTCGTCATTGGCGAGGGACTACCGGCGCAGCTGTTCACTTTCCACCCAGCGGCGGCGCGGGAGGGCCTCTGACCCCTTATTCTTCGCCGTCGTCCCGTCGCCCACCGAACCACGCCCCAAGAACCTTAAGGTATAATTTACTTACTCCACATGCATTGCTCTAGCTGCATGTATACCATGAATCTAGGACGTGGTTCAAAGAGGAAAGGAGTGGGGGAAAGTAGTGGGAAAAGTTGTATATAGCATGAATCTAGGACGTGGTTCAAAGAGGAAATGAAGGGGGAAAGTTGTATAACATGAATCTAGGATGTGGTTCAAAGAGGAAAGGAATGGAGGAAAGTAGTGGGGAAAGTTGTATCGCATAAATCTAGGACGTGGTTCAAAGAGGAAAGGAAGGGCGAAAGTACTAGTTCAAAAAGGAAAGGAAGGGACAAGGCTGTAGAGTTTGAGCAGGACTAGATTTGCTGTGCTCACATAGGGAAAGGTGTCTAAAGATAACAAAACTGGGACCAACACAAATATGCTCCTTGGTTGTTTGTTCTTTGTTGCAACAGACTGTGCATGACCACAGTACATCGGTAGATGCACATGGTGCTGGTGCGTCCACTGTCCCGTGCAACTCATTAGCTGTTGTTAATCTAAGGCCTTGTTTGGTTAAAAACTCCCTAGTCCCTACCTGCTTGGTTCCAGGGACTAAACATGGACTAGAGGTTATTAAATGACATGCTAAAAGACCATGTTACCCCTAGTAATGAACTAATAGAGACAAGGTGCGATGCGTGGCAGGGGCAACTGTTGGAAAAAGTCCCAAAAAGACTCCCTCGGGGTCTTCTTTCTTTAGTCCCAAATGCCCACTTTTAGTCCCTAAAAGTCCCTCCTGTTTGGTTTAGATGGGACTGACACTGAGTTTTTTAGTCCCTACACCAAAATGTCCCTGTAAACAAACACCCTCTAATAATGCCGCTGGAAAATTGATGCAATGCCACAGTTAAAAGAAAATTACATGTTTAACGAATTTTATTGTTAATATAATCTCTATGTTAATATTAATCAATGCCACCGTTTGAGAAATGCTACTGTCTTGCTTTCTTTCCCATTTAGATAAGGTAGATGCTTCTTTTTGTTGGCTTCTGTGTCATCCACCGTTATTGACCACTAATTGTTTGCTTTGCACCTCTGTGTAAACAGGGTTATCTACTTCACCTTGTTGCCATTGTGACCTTTTGTTGCACTGCACAAAACACTTTTGTTTTAAGAGTGTTTTGTGCAGTTCAACCAAAATGTCACACCGACAACGTTGCTTGATTGCTTGATCTTAGTAGAACTGCATAAGAGGAGATCTTACTTCCTATCCGTTAAGGCGAATTTGGTTCAGATCTTCTTCTTGTGAGTTGTTTGAATTCCGCATCATGAGAGGTCAGTACTAGCCTTCTTTCACATGATTCTGCAGTGTGCTTTCATATGTTGTGCTACTTGTATGATAATGTTGCTTGATTTTAATGAACTGCACAAATGGAGACAACACTTCCAATATGTATGTGCACCGTAATATCCCATTGAGGTAAGATAAGGATATTTCACAACTGCTGGCCTGTATTTTGCCACTTTCATCAGAAAATTAAGTTTAGTACTATACTTGTGCTCCCTAATTGACATGCCAAATCTTACATTGAAGGCGAAGCTTGTTTGTTATTGAACCAAGTGATGAAGGGGAAGAACAAGCGGAAGAAAAACAAAAATCAACTCCCGGTGCTGTAATGAAGCACTAGAACTGTGATGACACAAGTAATGATATAGTTTTGCATCTTAATTTATTGCTATGGCTGGAACGAGCAATTGTTTTGCCACTCATTTGATGCCACTCTTAATGTAATATGTAATTATCTCAACTTGTGCAAACAGGGATCTTCTTTGAAGATACCATATATTTTAGTGGAACTGCACAAGAAGATGTTGGAAACATTAAACTAATCGAGGAGTATATAGTAAGCATGGCCACCACCGTAGATAGCAACAGATGGTTCCGGAGAAGTGCTTCATCTGTATGCTCTACACAATAAGCCTCTTGACAAAGGTTGGTACTCGCCCACTGATTTCATCCATATGATTGAGCTTTGTAATCTCTATTGGTGTTGTGCTACTGTTTAGATACTATCATGAAAAAGTGGTATTGTCCTTGAGAAGTGCTTCATCTGTGCTGTTTTAAATATTTCCTTTCCTTTTTTCGAGCAAACAGGGATGCTAGCATTTAGTAGTCCTCTTGTCTTTGCACTACAGGATCATCTTCCTCTGAAGAAGAATATGGAGTACGTGAAGTGACTAGTTCCGATTATGCCAGGATGAAGAAGCCCTGTCTATCTTCTCATCAGAAGGAGCAGTTGAAGGATGGTTACATTACTCCCCACAAGACCAAACTAACTTCAGCTCAGAAGGACTGACAAATCTCCATCTTTTTGCTGTGATGCACGAGTACAATGTTGTTCTAGGATTCTTTCTGGTGAGTTCCATTTTTCTAAAATTGTGCTCTACATGGACCATGTATGTGCCTGTTGAAACTGTCAATTCATAGTACAGTTTGCTTTATACTAATCACTTTTTTGAATTTGTGCAAACAGGGGTGCTCAGCTTGATTTCAATGGGAACTGCACAAAATGTTCATGAATACATCGAATCATTCATTTCCACCACAAGAAAGGAGGTGTCGATAAGTTCAAGGCGTTGCAACATATAAGGGCGAAATCATACAAGCTACGCGTGAATTTGGTTGATTTTGGTGGAACTGCACAAAAAGAACAACTGGTTTATTTAGCACGAGGTGCCATGTCAGTGTCCGAACTGATGGCAAACCCTTCCCATTCCACAATCATAGGCATTTGATATTTTGGAATGGGACAACCTTGTCAAATTTTTCTCATTGATTTTAGCAAGACATGCGTTTGATATTTTCGAATGGGACGCCCTTTGCTGTCAGCAGTGTCGATCATTTTTTTCTTTATTCTTTAGTTGTGAAGTAAATATTGCCTCTGACATGTGAGTCGCTGAGATGCATAATCATCGATTGTTTTGAATGTTCTCTATGAATTGTCAGGCCTGTGTGTTTGATTGCAATGTACAGAAATGCTAAAAAGCTGCTCAAACTCTTTGTACTCCTTCTGTTCCTTTTTACTTTGCACATTGTGAAAGTGCATGCTTTTTTGTATAAGATTGGTCAAAGTAGAGATACTTTGACTGCAGACAAAACTTGTATGCAGACTAGAAAGGACCGGAGGGAGTACATGTGAAACTGCTGCAAACGAGGTGATCACCCTGGGAATAATGCTTGTACGTATTGTTTTGCATGTTCACGCAATGCCAGTGATACAGGAATTCGAACTAATCGAAATAAATTCATTCATACACGGTCGGATTTCATATAAACATGCCGGATTTCATTACATTTCATACATTCTTCAACTAAAAAGGGGTGCGTTGGAGGTATAATTAATTAACTGAAGCTACCCACCTGTGTCCTGCTGAGCCGAACAGAAGCTTCGGTGACTTAACTGCAGGTGCAGTTGCGTAACTGACATGTGGCCTGTTGGGCCCACATGTCAGTCAGCCTACTGCACCAGCAGTTAAGTAGAAGCAGTGTTCTTCTCCAGCTCAGCTCTCCGACTCCACGTCGCCGCCAAGAAGCTAACCGGCCGTCAATGGTCAACCCTCCTAGGTTGGCTTCAACCGAAGGGTAGCAACGGTGGCCTTACTTGGACCCGAGCGGCGGCGACCTACCGTGTTCTACTCTTCCTCGTTTTCTATGTGGCGCGGCCTTGTTGGCAGCGGGGCGGTGCCTCGGTGGAGCCGGCGATGTCCTTTGCCTCGTTGTTGGCGGGGCGGGGCCTCGGCGGAGCCGGCGGTGTCCTCTGCCTCGCTGTTGGCGGGGCGGGGCCTTGGCGGAGCCGGTGGTGTCCTCTGCCTCGTTGTTGGCACCGCGGGGCCTCGTCGACGCCAGCGGAGTGGGGACTCGTCGGAGCCAGCATTGTCCTCTGCCTCGTCCTCGGTCTCGCCAAACAGCGCCTCGCCCGCTTCATCGCCCTCTTTGCTAGCCTCTTTGTAGGCGGCCGCAGCCTCTGCCACCTGCATGCGGTACCACCAACGCTCGAGACGGCCCTTGCGGGCGGAGCAGTACGAGTCGATCAGCGCCTCCTGCTCCGCCCGCTCCGCGGCGATCTGCTCCTCCACCTGCAGGTGCTCCTCGAGGAGATGGTGGTTGTAGGCGGCGTCGGCCTGCGCCTCCCGGAACTGCTCCTCACGCATCTGCCTCACCCTGTCCATATATTGGGCATGGTCCTCGTCGATGGTCATGGTGCAATGCACCGGCGATGATGGCGCGGAGGAGGGGGTTGCCACCGGATCATCGACTACCATGTTCTCCATTGGGACGTTGTCATCCTCCGGCTGCCTGCCGGCCAGCCGGTCGGCAGCAATGGCTGCCATCTCCTTGTGGTCCGTCGTCCGCTCGTCCCGAAGAGCGCTGGAGCACGAGGAAGCCATGGTGGGCAGTAGTGGTGTGGATAGGAGAAAGGAAACGGATGCGAATGACTGCGGCTATGGCCGGCGCAGCAGTTTATATAGCAATGGTGGGCGGGCGGAGGGACGGACGTGTGGCACCGGAGTAGCTGCCTTGGCAACCGCGTATCATTAATGTGGGCGGCAGATGGACGGACGGACGGCACTTGTGTTGTTTGATGGCGGAGCAATCGCCTGCACCGGGAAGCGGGGAGGGCGGCGCTAACTGTTTCGGGCGGAAAGCGCGCGCGGGCGAGGAGATGATTTTACTTGGAGAGGATGACAATGGGGACCCACCAGGTCCATAGCCTCACGTATGGAAGTGCCTCCTTATTATATATATAACTATAATTTATTTTGCTTCCTCCTGGTTTCCTGACATCACGGTCCCACACCATTGTCAACCTATGTAGTAGTAGTCAATAAACGAGAGAATTGCACAAGAAGCGGCCGACAGCTGGGACCAAGCAGCTCGAGCAGTATTTGTGTTTTTGAGATGTGAGCACTACAGAGTTTTTCGATGTTTAGCCCAGATATTAATTTTTCTCCTCTGAACAACAACGAAAATATCGCTGTGGGCTGTGGCCCGTCTAGCGCAGGCCAGATATCCAGCTCAGATACTAATTTTTCTCAAGCTGAAAATGGCTAGCCTGGCTATACTTTTTTTTAGGAATACCCAGGCAAGGTCAAGTTGTTATTCTCTGCCCCGCTGGGCTGCAAATCTTTCCTAGGAGGGATGCATTAGGCTTAACAAGAAAATGGGCTTTAAGAAATAATAAATGAGATGTAATTATAAAAACTGGGCAGTAACTATAAAAATGCACCAAACACATGATTACTTTATAAAATATTATTTTTGGATATTGAAATTTTTAATTTCATTAATTTTTGCGAGCGCAATGTTTCGTTGGATTTTTACGTAATATAAATTTGTATTGAAATTGTATTTAATCTGACTAGAAATTTCGGGATAAAAATATTTCGGATCCCATCAAAATGTGGGAAATTTTATTGAATTCTGTTTTGAACGGTTGGTTGAAATGGGCTATACTTTTAACAAACTATAAATGGGTTGTAGTAAATTCCATTAGAATTCAAAAATGGGCTACACATTCTTACAAATCTCAAATGGGCTATAAGTTCTCTGCCACACACTTCTGGCCTTACTAAGTTGATGCGTCCCCTAAAAAAACAGAGTTGACGCGTATGCAAGGCTTTGTCAACTTATAGTCAACACACGGTTCTAGTAGCAGTGGCCGTTGGATGTCCATCCAACGGATGCCGTGCTTCTTCTTCAATCTCGGATATTCTAGCTTCACCCACCCAAAAAATGATTCCTCCCCCTGACATCTGGGGCGCATCGTTTCGGAAGCTGGCCTATGGGCCTACTAAGTTGAGTACCAAGGGCTTTGTCAACTTAGTCAATATAAACGATTCTAGCTGCAGTGACCGTACGATGTCCATCCAACGGCCATCATGCTTCTTCAACCTCTGGTCTTCTTGCTCCAGCCGCCCAAAGCAGCGCCAGTCGTGCCGCCTTCTCCTGCCTCCCGTGGCCGGCTATGCTGCCGCGGAGGC
The DNA here is from genome assembly GCF_056163025.1 of Triticum urartu. NCBI lineage: Eukaryota > Viridiplantae > Streptophyta > Magnoliopsida > Poales > Poaceae > Triticum > Triticum urartu. The sequence goes on from NC_141879.1 coordinate 188,780,265, forward strand.
CTCACTGCCCCCTACTACTCCCACCGCTGGCCAGGCCATCCCTCCACTCACCCACACCCCCTGTTATTCTGCGGCGACGGCAGCGCAGCCGAACCAGTGAATCCTCGTACTCCTCTCCGCGTGTGCATCCACTGCCACATCTTCCCCGGCTCCACGTCGTCCCCTTCCTACGCCTCGCCATCGTCCACCGCCCTGGTGTCTCGGCACGGCGTGGTCAAGGAACGACTTCCATCGGACGTGGACTGTACATGAAGAGGCTGACAGCTCGGTCCACGACAGCCGCAAGGAAGTGCCTCCTTATTACGCGCAAAATAATTATTCCTCCACCTGACAGCGGGGACCCACCGGACAGGCCACCGTATTTCACAAAAAAAATGATTCGCCCCCTGACTGTTGGGACCCATGAGCTACATCTTCGCATGCAAGGAAGTGCGTCCGGGGAAAAAACGATTCGCCCCCTGACTGCTGGGACCCACCAGCTACATCTTCGCACGCAAGGAAGTGCGTCCAAAAAAAAACGATTCACCCCCCGACTGCTGGGACCCACCAGCTACACCTTCGCACGCAAGGAAGTGCGTCCGGGCAAAAAAACGATTCGTCCCCCTGACTGCTGGGACCCAGCAGCTACACCTTTGCACACAAGGAAGTGCGTCCGGGCAATAAAATGATTCGCCCCCCTGACTGCTGGGACCCGCCAACTACATCTTCGCAGGCAAGGAAGTGCCTGGCAGTCGGGACCCACCTGGTCGAAGCGTATGTAGCGTTGTCATTCTGGTCGCGAACGTGTACGTACATACTGGTCGATGTAGAGGCGTGCACGTGTCGTAGTAGAGGCGCGCACATGTCGTAGTAGAGGCGCGCACGTAGCATGTACACGTACGTACAGCGGCCAGGGTGCAAGAAAGAAAATACGGCCAAGTATGTGTACATACGGGCAGGGTCTCGAACGCCTACTCGCGCATACGTACGGCCAGGGCTCGTGTACATGGATGGGTCGGAACGGAGAAACAGCGTCGTCGTCGTGTTCATGGGGAGGCAACGGAATGCGTCGTGTTCATCGGGAGACAACGGAATGCGTCGTGTTCATCAGGAGGCAACGGAACGCGTGGGAGCCAACCGGCTGGGTCGAAACAGAATGCGTGGTCGTGTTCATCGGGAGGGCTTGTACGGAACAGGCGATGGAAATGAGGCCTGGCGTACCGTAGAACGGAGGAAACGGACCTCCTACAGTCGAAACGGGGGTCCTGTTGATCGGGAGGGGTGTGGCGTACCGCAAAACGGAGGAAACGGACCTCCTACGGTCGAAACAGGGGTCCTGTTGATCGGGAGGGGTGTGGCGTACCGCAAAACGGATGAAACGGACCTCCTACGGTCGAAACGGGTGTCCTGTTCATCGGGAGGGGTGTGGCGTACCGCAAAATGGGACTCCATGGGATACTGTTAATCTCCACCATCAACCTCCTCTAGCCTCCACGGGCTACCGTCGACCTCCTCCAGCCTCCACGGGCTCCTGTTCATCCAGCCTCCCCCGCGCGCTACTCCACCGGCTACTGTTCAACCACCCCTCCACCGTCTACTGTTCATCCAGCCCTCCACACCACGTGGTCCTGTTCAACCACCCCTCCATAGGCACCCCTCCACCATCTACTATTCATCCAGCCCTCCACACCACGGGGTCCTGTTCATCCAGAGGCAACGCCACCGCTCACTGTTCATCCAACCCCCCCCCCTCCCGCAACGCTCACTATTCATCCAATCGATCGGCTTCAGTTAGCAGCAGTAGCGAAGGAATCGCTCGATCGGGTTCAGTTAACAGCCATCGACCGATCGCTCGGGTTCAGTAACGCGTAGCCTGCAGTGCAATCGCTCGGGTTCAGTTAGAGCCAACACCTCGCACACACGCGCGTACGTGTACGAGAGAAACGCGCATCGCTCGGCCCCCGACCTCCCACCATAACCGGGAACTCCCCGAAATTTTCCTCGCCCTCGCTTCTACCATGGTTTTTTCCGTCATGGACGGCCCAAAGAATGTCATACAGCTGCGTCTCTGGCCCGCCCAGGACGAAAAGCCCATTTTCTGTCATGATTTTTTGTCATAGAAGTAGTAGCCCACCAAATCTATGATGATACCGGGTTTTGTCACAATTATCGTCAGAGAAGTGTCATATGTATGACAGAAAAAAAATTTGTTCGGCCCAAAATGTCACGGATGTGTCTTTTTTTGTAGTGCATCTTGTTATATCATATTATGATTGTTTTGAGAAAGTGTTGTCCTCCGAGTTTTATTATTATTGCTTTCTAGTTGATTATGCCATTGATATGAGTAAACATTAGACCTAAGCGTTATTGTGAATATGGTTAGTTTATAAATTTTGCTGAAAACTTGAATGCTGGCTTTACATATTTACAACAACAAGAGCAAACCGAGTTTGTAAAAGTTTTTCTTTATCACTTTCAGTTTGTCAACTGAATTGCTTGAGGACAAGCAAAGGTTTAAGCTTGGGGGAGTTGATACATCTCCGTCATATCTACTTTTCCAAACACTTTTGCCCTTGTTTTGGACTCTAACTTGCATGATTTGAATGAAACTAACCCGGACTGATGCTGTCTTCAGCAAAATTTCCATGGTGTTATTTATGTGCAGAAACAAAAGTTCTCGGAATGACCTGAAACTTCACGGGACGTCTTTTTGGAAATAATAAAAAATCCTTGCAAAAGATGAAGACCAGGGGGCCCACACCCTAGCCACGAGGGTGGGGCGCGCCCCCCTACCTCGTGGGCCCACTAGAGCTCCTCCGAATTCAACTCCAACTCTATATATTTGCTTTCGGGGAGAAAAAAATAGAGAAGAAGGATTCATCACGTTTCACGATACGGAGCCGCCGCCAAGCCCTAAAACCTCTCGGGAGGGCTGATGTAGAGTCCGTTCGGGGCTCCGGAGAAGGGAATCCGTCGCCATCGTCATCATCAACCATCCTCCATCACCAATTTCATGATGCTCACCGCCGTGCGTTAGTAATCCCATCGTAGGCTTGCTGGACGGTGATGGGTTGGATGAGATTTATCATGTAATTGAGTTAGTTTTGTTAGGGTTTGATCCCTAGTATCCACTATGTTCTGAGATTGATGTTGCTATGACTTTGCTATGCTTAATGCTTGTCACTGGGGCCCGAGTGCCATGATTTCAGATCTGAACCTATTATGTTTTCATGAATATATGTGAGTTCTTGATCCTATCTTGCAAGTCTATAGTCACCTACTATGTGTTATGATCCGGCAACCCCGAAGTGACAATAATCGGGACCACTCCCGGTGATGACCATAGTTTGAGGAGTTCATGTATTCACTATGTGTTAATGCTTTGGTCCGGTACTCTATTAAAAGGAGGCCTTAATATCCCTTAGTTTCCGCTAGGACCCCGCTGCCACGGGAGAGTAGGACCAAAGATGTCATGCAAGTTCTTTTCCATAAGCATGTATGACTATATTCGGAATACATGCCTACATTACATTGATGAATTGGAGCTGGTTCTGTGTCACCCTAGGTTATGACTGTTACATGATGAACCGCATCCGGCATAATTCTCTATCGCCGATCCATTGCCTACGAGCTTTCCATATATTGTTCTTCGCTTATTTACTTTTCCGTTGCTATTGTTACCATCACTACAAAATACCAAAAACATTACTTTTGCTACCGTTACTTTTGCTATCGTTACCACTACTATCATATTACTTTTCTACTAAATACTTTGCTGCAGATATTAGGTTTCCAGGTGCGGTTGAATTGACAACTTAGCTGCTAATACTTGAGAATATTCTTTGGCTCCCTTGTGTCGAATCAATAAATTTGGGTTGAATACTCTACCCTCGAAAACTGTTGTGATCCCCTATACTTGTGGGTTATCAGTCCTCTACTTTGTTGTTGCAAGTTTTACGTGGCTGCTATGGGCTGAGCAAGAATCATTCTTACCTACGCATCAAAAACCACAACGCGGTATAGTGATTGCTTTTTGATCTTCAGAAAGAACCATGTTCAATGAATCCGATTCAACTAAAGCTGGAGAAACAGACACCCACTAGCCACCTGTGTACGAAGCACGTCGGTAGAACCAGTCTCGCGTAAGCGTACGGGTAATGTCGGTCTGGGCCGCTTCATCCAACAATGCCGCTGAATCAAGAATCAACTAGTGACGGCAAGCAATATGTATATACCCACGCCCACAACTCCTTTGCGTTCTACTTGTGCATATAACATCTACGCATAGACCTGGCTCGGATGCCACTGTTGGGGAACGCAGTAATTTCAAAATTTTCCTACGCACACACAAGATCTATCATGGTGATGCATAGCAACGAGAGGGGAGAGTGTGTCTACGTACCCTCGTAGACCGAAAGCGGAACCGTTTTATCAACGCGGTTGATGTAGTCGTACACCTTCACGATCCGTCCTGATCAAGTACCGAACGTACGGCACCTCCGTGTTGTGACGCCCCCGATTTGACCGTACACTAATCATGCACGCAAATGTGTACGATCAAGATCAAGGACTCATGGGAAGATATCACAACACAACTCTACAAATAAAATAAGTCATACAATCATCATATTACAAGCCAGGGGCCTCGAGGGCTCGAATACAAGAGCTCGATCATAGACGAGTCAGCGGAAGCATCAATATCTGAGTACAGACATAAGTTAAACAAGTTTGCCTTAAGAAGGCTAGCACAAACTGGGATACAGATCGAAAGAGGCGCAGGCCTCCTGCCTGGGATCCTCCTAACTACTCCTGGTCGTCGTCAGCGGGCATCACGTAGTAGTAGGCACCTCCGGTGTAGTAGGAGTCGTCGTCGACGGTGGCGTCTGGCTCCTGGGCTCCAACATCTGGTTGCGACAACCAGGAAGAAAGGAAAGGGGGGAAAAGGGGGAGAAAGCAACCGTGAGTACTCATCCAAAGTACTCGCAAGCAAGGAGCTACACTACATATGTATGCATTGGTATCAACTGGAATAAGGCTATTATATGTGGGCTGGACTGCAGAAAGCCGGAATAAGAGGGGGATAGCTAGTCCTTTCGAAGACTACGCTTCTGGCAGCCTCCGTCTTGCAGCATGTAGAAGAGAGTAGACTGAAGTCCTCCAAGCAGCATCGTATAGCATAATCCTAACCGATGATCCTCCCCTCGTCGCCCTGTGAGAGAGCGACCACCGGTTGTATCTGGCACTTGGAAGGGTGTGTTTTATTAAGTATCCAGTTCTAGTTGTCATAAGGTCAAGGTACAACTCCAAATCGTCCTGTTACCGAAGATCACGGCTATTCGAATAGATTAACTTCCCTGCAGGGGTGCACCACATAACCCAACACGCTCGATCCCATTTGGCCAGACACACTTTCCTGGGTCATGCCCGGCCTCGGAAGATCAACACGTCGCAGCCCCACCTAGACCAACAGAGAGGTCAGCACGCCGGTCTAAACCTAAGAGCCCAGGGGTCTGGGCCCATCACCTTTAGCACACCTGCACGTTGCGTGGGCGGCCGGAAGCAGACCTAGCCTAGTGGCGTTCCAGTCCAATCCGGCGCGCGCCGCTCCGTTGCTGACGTCACGAAGGCTTCGGCTGATACCACGACGTCGAGTGCCCATAACTGTCCCCGCGTAGATGGTTAGTGCGTATAGGCCAGTAGCCAGACTCAGATCAAATACCAAGATCTCGTTAAACGTGTTAAGTATCTGCGAACGCCGACCAGGGCCAGGCCCACCTCTCTCCTAGGTGGTCGGAACCTGCCCTGTCGCTCCGCCTCAAAGATCCACTCGCGGGTGCTCCTCAAGCCGACCCGTCTTTAGTCACCACATGTATCATGTATAAAGTATATAGTATATACCCGTGATCAACTCCCGAGTGATCACGGCCCGATAGTACAGCATGGCAGACGGACAAGGATGTAGGGCCACTGATGATAAACTAGCATCCTATACTAAGCATTAGGATTGCAGGTAAAGGTAACAACAGTAGTAGCAAGGACAGGCTATGCATCAGTATAGGATTAACGGGAAGCAGTAACATGCTACACTACTCTAATGCAAGCAGTATAGAGAAGAGTAGGCGATATCTGGTGATCAAAGGGGGGGCTTGCCTGGTTGCTATGGCAAGAGAGAGGGGTCGTCAACTCCGTAGTCGTACTGGGTAGCAGCGGCGTCGGTCTCGGTGTCTAGCAGAAGAAGAGGGGGGAAGAAACAATAAATATAATGCAAACAGATGCATAACGATGAATGACAAGACAAGTAGCGGTGCTAGAGGTGCCCTATCGCGGTATGAGGAGATACCGGTGAAGGGGGGAAACATCCGGGAAAGTATCCTCGATGTTTCGGAAGAAGAGGGGGGAAGTTGCGTGTTTGCTATGCTAGGGATGCGTGGCGGACGAACGGGCTGCGTATCCGAATTCGTCTCGTCGTTCTGAGCAACTTTCATGTACAAAGTTTTTCCATCCGAGCTACGGTTTATTTTATATTAATTTTAAAAGATTTAAATCATTTTTAGGATTTATTTATTTAATTAATCAACATTATCCAGAATAGTGTCTGCTGACGTCATCATGACGTCAGCATGATGTCAGTAGTTGACTTGGTCAACCTGACAGGTGGGTCCCGTTCGTCATACTCTGTTTTAATTAACTAACAGTTAATTAGGTTAATTAGTGATTAGGTTAATCTAATTATAATTAATTAACTTAATTAATTCCTTAATTAATTAATTAATTAATTATTTTTATTATTATTATATATATTTTTATTCTTTTCTATTTTACATATTATTTTTAATTCCTTTTTTTTAACAAAACGTTCTGGGGCTGGGGCCCCCGTGTCAATGGCCCAGAGGCCTAGCGGTTTTGGGCGCTGGTTGCGGGCATAGCCCGAACGGGCGCACGCCCAGGGGCGGGCAAAACCGACCGGCGGCGAGCGGGCGCAAGGGCAGCGGTGGCCGGAGCGATGGCGGGCAGGGGGCCTCGGTGGTCGGGACGTGCGGGCATGCGGGTGCGGGCGAAGCCGCAGCCCGCCTGGTACCAAGGTGAGGCCGGAGCGGGGTCTGCTCGGCGCGGCCGGTGCAGCCGGCCGGCGCGGGCGAGAACGGTGAGCGGCGAGGCCCGGCGAGGCGGAACGGCAAGGCCAGGCGGCGCGGCAGTGGGGGGGCTGCGGGCATGGCTGCGAGCGGGAGGGAGGCGGGCGTCGCAGGGAGCAGCGGGCGCACGCCGGCAAGCACAGGCATGCGGGGGCCGAGGCACGGGGAAGGGGGACGCGGCACCAGGCGTGGGGAGCGCGAGCACGCGCGCGAGCAAGGGCAGACGGGCACGGTGGCGCGGATGTGAGATTAGACAGGGGAGAAGAGGGGGGCGGAGGCCGATGGCCTCACCAGCGTTGCAGGGGGCACGGGGCGACAAGGCTCGATGGAGCTCGTCGAGGAGGAGGACGGGGACGAGGCGTCGTCGCGGCGTCGGGGAGGCGGGCGCAGTCCGGCGAGGCGGCGGGGGTTGGCGATGGGGACGTGCGCCGGGGCGGCGACGGGGTGGCGTCTTCGGGTGGCGGCGATGGGGTCGGCCCGATCCGGTCTGGATCGGGTGAGAGGGAGGAGATGAGGGGGCGTGGGGGTTTCGTCCCCTATCCAATCTGGATCGGGAGGGGGTGGGAACGACGTGTGGGGGACGAGTGGGTGGCGGCTAGGGTTGCGGGGGGTGAGGGGAGTGGATAAGGAGAGTGAGGTGGGCTGGCCGGTTGGGCCTTGTCTTGCTAGGCCGAAGCCCAGGGGGCAGGGGGTTTTCTCTTTCTTTTTTTTATGTATTTTCTTTCTTTTATTTATTTCCTTTTCTGTTTTGGCTAATTGTTTGGGCACTAAATGAGTTTTGTAAAACATGAGAGTTGGCCCAAAATTCACAACACAATATATCCTACCACCAAAAACTAGTTTGGTGTAACTATCATTTCATATTTATTTTTTTATTAATAAAAAGGTTAGTAAATATTGTTTTCAGCCACTGTTTGAGGTTGTTTAAGTCACTTATCAAATTTCAATAATGTTGCTTACAATTTTATCATAGCCTCTGATTTATCTACTATTTATTGAACATTTTAGTTCTAATATTTGAAAAACTTTTATTGTTTGCTTGATTTTGATTTTGAATTTGAATCGGTTTCGAACTAACGCGAGATTACTAACAGTAATCAAAGTGACGTGGCATCGTTAACGTGGGATTACTGTAGCCTAATTATCCGGGCGTCACAATTCTCCTCCACTACAAGAAATCTCGTCCCGAGATTTAGGAGCGGGAGTAAGGGAAAGGGGTTTGGTTATGAAATTCTAACGAGTGTTCTCGGTCTTGGTTGCTCTTCTCGAAGTGGTCGATCCATAGCGCTGATGTCTTCATTTCTCTGCTTCAGGTCATCATAATGAAGTTGTCGTCCTTCCTTCAGTATCTTCACCATACATACGAAAGGGTAAGAAGGGAAAACTCGATATGGATGGATTCTAACAAGATCGAGCATCAGACAGTTAACTCAGGGAAGAAGCATAAGTATCTCTCGATTTGAAACTTAAGAAGATATCGAGAGTGAAGTAAGAAGGTACCATGAGAAGCTTCAAACGGATAGGCAATCGTTCGATGCCTAACCAGAAGGTGAAAGGGTTTCAGGGCAACGAGAATAGGTATTGCGTCTCATACCAGAATAGATCACTAGACAGGTGGTCCGTGAATTACATACGAAGTCAAGCGCGAGGAACAACCTTGGAAACAGGGTGTATAGGAGAGTCAGGTTTCGATCCTGGGAACTGTGGGTTATGGGCCCACCATGTGGGTTAAAACTAGGAAGGGCGTTGACATCTTGCACGATCATGTGAGCAAGGCATGTCAGAGGATAGTCCGTCGGTTAAGTCGGCAACAACATCGGTACCAAAGGGACGAAGAGAACCATTCTCCTGCTCGTTGAAATGAGGCGGACCAATAGGCAAAGTTCTCGTCCATCGGTGGTTACCGAATGTCATCAACAATCGCAACAGGGTCTTGCGGACAGAGTGGTACAACGAGGTGTTTACACAAGCAGGGAAATATTACTGCTTATATATTATAGATCACAAGGAGGTTTAAACAAACCAATGGAAGGAAAATGTGATCATCAGATCAAACCGAACGGTGTAAAGGATAACGTGTTTGACACATATACCAGGGGTATACCCTTCCCAAGGACAAGCAGAGTATGATATCCATGACAGCATATAATGTAGAAAACTCTTTAGGTAGGGGAGAGAAATTTCATGACATTACCCATACAACGGTGTTTGGAGAATTGAGCAGGAAACATTTAGCATTGGGCTTTAAATGTTCTTGTTGAAAATCGGAGTACCATAGACATGCTTCGAGATAGCATTGACATAGTCTTCAAGCAAAGGTCGTACTTTGGATACACCAAGGATTCATCAGGAACAACTTATAGAATAAGTCTTGCAATTTCCTCATGGAAGAATGGATAACCTTGCTAATAAGAAAACTATAACAGTAGGTCCTCTGGCCAGGGGTGCTGGCATGACATCACCTTACCAGGTCATATGAGGATCAATGTTATAACTCTTGAAAGTATGTTCCAACCATCATATCTGATCGAGATTCCGATCTGATCGGTGTTAGGAAACCTCAGACTCAAGATGCCTGAGAAGAAAAGGTGCAAGACAAATTGACGAGACGACATTGTAAGATTCTCGGGAATTGAACTGTGGAAGCAAGTTCCGAATCATGAGGTCATTATTAAATCAAGGATAGAATGAGGAGGTGGCTGATGGAATCAGCAACAATTCATCAAGATTAACAAAAGATGGATTTCCACAATTAAGTGAACAAGGAGATAACATTTGTCAGATCAAATGATATAAGGAAGTATGCTCACGGAAAACATACACAATTAAACATTGGTTGAAGGTGCGCCCAAAATATGGGTTGGGTTGCACGACCAATGTCAGAATGGTGATTCAATAATCAATAGTCTAAGAACGAACGGTCGACCATTAACTTCAAAGCAATAGGGTTGCTAGAAGGGCAGAATCCAAACAGCACCGTTCACCTGTTGGTATCCCGGTTAGATCCAACACGGGGACCAAGAAAGAATGGTGATGGTGATAAGTATTACCTGTATCAAGAATTCTTAGGAGGTGGTGAAATTCTCACGACATTCTGGACATAAAAGATGGTAATACTCCAAGTTATCGAAGAATAATTGCTGGATAGCACGGGTCTCCAGGTATAACACAAAACATGAACAAGTTTGTGTTGGAGGGAAAGCAATAATGTTGTCGGTGATAACACAAATCATCGAGGGACAAGGATGGTTACATGTCATCATACATTTGGTTGATATTCTAGAAGGAATCAAAATGTTGTTTGATGACCACGACAAATTTAGTCAAGAGGCTCCACGAAGATGTAATCGATCGGCGATGACATCAAGTGAAAGGAATGATGAAGCGAATGGTTATTGGAACCATGGGTATGACACAAACTCGAAATCAAGTTTGCTGTTCAGGGAGAAATGATATGATGAGGAAAATCGACGTAAGCTTAGCTCATCGTCGAGAATTGTGCTCCGTGAAGGACCAGGTAACACAGTTAAAATTTAGCACAATGATGATATAGCCGATCAGGCTAGGAATGACTTAAATGAATATTAACTCGTAAGCAACAACATTTACTTAAGAGTTATTGAATCAGAGTGCGGACTCGATTCACTATTCGATGTTCTCGGTTGACGACAACCCAGAACCTAGGAACAATTGGATCCGGCGAGTGATAATGGTTTATGAAGAACCCATAAGAAGTTATGATGTCCCATGATATTCCCGAGATACCAGGGTGTAATACTCGACGGTAGATCAAAGTAAAGGTTGGACTGGTGTATTGGTCCACACAAGACAAGTGCTTAAACTTGCCCGAGAAATGGGGTCAAAGAAGAACATATGGTCAGAACCACGATTGCAAGGATCAATTCACAGATACCAAATGATATTATATCAAGGAGGATAGTTATTATTGCAAGAAGCTTCCATGATAGGATATACATCGTGTCCATGGGCATGAACACAAGTTCAAGGTTGACTCCCACTTCTTCAATGCATAACCTTTCATTCACTGCTCTAGATAAAACTGATTTCAGTGTCAAAACCTACCCGATGAATTATCAGAGGAGTATGACCCGTGAAAACTTTCGAGTTCACACAGTTTTAGAGAAGGCATATGTTCAACCCATAGGGGCTTCTTAGAAACATATACCACAAGTTTCATGAGTAAATATTACCAGCTCGAAAGCAGAGCATGGTTGGCAAAAGGAGAGGATACAAATTACCAAAGGCATTATGTATCGGAGAAAGAACTCACAAGGTGATTAATTATGAAGGGCATTGTCGGATAATAATCCAACAGTGGATATGGTGACCCACAATGGAGCTCATGTGAGTATCGATACCCAATCAGAGGAAGAAAGAATGCAAATGCATCGTTTTACAGAACATCTGAATAATTCAACGTTTAAATAACAAAGGAATTATGATTTTCAAATCAAGGGATCAGGAGCAAACGCTCTGATCAAGGACGGACAAGTTGAATAGACTTAGGGGTACAATCGATGGCAATCTAATTGGCCGAGGACCAGCTCACGTTTTAAATGACATCTGAGCTGGAAGGATGAATTCTATGATCTGAGTGAGGATTGCGAGAATTCGCAACATATTGAGTCAATGGACTCAAAATGATATTGACAAAGGTAGCCAATAAGATTACTATACTTATGGGATTAATCATAATGCAAGCAAGCAAGAATTTCAGGAGCAATAGGTTGCTCAGGATTTTCGGAAGACCGAATGGTATTTCGAAGAATTTTGTGAACTGCATGAATATCTGGGGATGAGCGGATACTCGATAAATGCGAGTAATTATCCGTAGTGGTATGCATGTGGCAAAGAACTGCAAGGCAGTAGGCACAAAGTATTCTCAGGGTATCTTATAATAACAAGATCGACTGGGAATAAAAGTAAGCACGTCAGGTCTAAATACTTATCCATAGGGATATTTCGGTGGTAGGGACTGCAAAAGCAACGGCATAAGGTTTCAACAGAATATCGGAGAGTATCTTCGAAATCCTCTAGTGCAGCCGACGATCGTCTGGACTGAAGGGGGTTCTCCGGGAGAAAGTATTTTCGAGAACCTAAGTTAGATTTTTAGTAAATTTATTAAACCCTAATAGAAGAGAGATCAGAGTCCCAGAGTAAGGTTCGAGGAGTAAAAGATCCTAATACCACCCAGATGGCGACGTGGGCCCATGGGCCGCACAGCCATGTTAGAAAAACAGTTTTCATCGACTAGACTCAACTTCGGCCAAGGAGTTGGAAAGGGGATTCCTACAGGCAGTTGGCTCTGATACCAACTTGTGACGCCCCCGATTTGACCATACACTAATCATGCACGCAAATGTGTACGATCAAGATCAAGGACTCACGGGAAGATATCACAACACAACTCTACAAATAAAATAAGTCATACAAGCATCATATTACAAGCCAGGGGCCTCGAGGGATCGAATACAAGAGCTCGATCATAGATGAGTCAGCGAAAGCATCAATATCTGAGTACAGACATAAGTTAAACAAGTTTGCCTTAAGAAGGCTAGCACAAACTGGGATACAGATCGAAAGAGGCGCAGGCCTCCTGCCTGGGATCCTCCTAACTACTCTTGGTCGTCGTCAGCGGGCATCACGTAGTAGTAAGCACCTCCGGTGTAGTAGGAGTCGTCGTCGACGGTGGCGTCTGGCTCCTGGGCTCCAACATCTGGTTGCGACAACCAGGAAGAAAGGAAAGGGGGGAAAAGGGGGAGAAAGCAACCGTGAGTACTCATCCAAAGTACTCGCAAGCAAGGAGCTACACTACATATGTATGCATTGGTATCAACTGGAATAAGGCTATTATATGTGGGCTGGACTGCAGAAAGCCGGAATAAGAGGGGGATAGCTAGTCCTTTCGAAGACTACGCTTCTGGCAGCCTCCGTCTTGCAGCATGTAGAAGAGAGTAGACTGAAGTCCTCCAAGCAGCATCGTATAGCATAATCCTAACCGATGATCCTCCCCTCGTCGCCCTATGAGAGAGCGACCACCGGTTGTATCTGGCACTTGGAAGGGTGTTTTTTATTAAGTATCCGGTTCTAGTTGTCATAAGGTCAAGGTACAACTCCAAATCGTCCTGTTACCGAAGATCACGGCTATTCGAATAGATTAACTTCCCTGCAGGGGTGCACCACATAACCCAACACGCTCAATCCCATTTGGCTGGACACACTTTCCTGGGTCATGCCCGGCCTCGGAAGATCAACACGTCGCAGCCCCACCTAGACCAACAGAGAGGTCAGCACGCCGGTCTAAACCTAAGCGCCCAGGGGTCTGGGCCCATCGCCTTTAGCACACCTGCACGTTGCGTGGGCGGCCGGAAGCAGACCTAGCCTAGTGGCGTTCCAGTCCAATCCGGCGCGCGCCGCTCCGTCGCTGATGTCACGAAGGCTTCGGCTGATACCACGACGTCGAGTGCCCATAACTGTCCCCGCGTAGATGGTTAGTGCGTATAGGCCAGTAGCCAGACTCAGATCAAATACCAAGATCTCGTTAAACGTGTTAAGTATCTGCGAACGCCGACCAGGGCCAGGCCCACCTCTCTCCTAGGTGGTCGGAACCTGCCCTGTCGCTCCGCCTCAAAGATCCACTCGCGGGTGCTCCTCAAGCCGACCCGTCTTTAGTCACCACATGTATCATGTATAAAGTATATAGTATATACCCGTGATCAACTCCCGAGTGATCACGGCCCGATAGTACAGCATGGCAGACGGACAAGGATGTAGGGCCACTGATGATAAACTAGCATCCTATACTAAGCATTAGGATTGCAGGTAAAGGTAACAACAGTAGTAGCAAGGACAGGCTATGCATCAGTATAGGATTAACGGGAAGCAGTAACATGCTACACTACTCTAATGCAAGAAGTATAGAGAAGAGTAGGCGATATTTGGTGATCAAAGGGGGGGCTTGCCTGGTTGCTCTGGCAAGAGAGAGGGGTCGTCAACTCCGTAGTCGTACTGGGTAGCAGCGGCGTCGGTCTCGGTGTCTAGCGGAAGAAGAGGGGGGAAGAAACAATAAATATAATGCAAACAGATGCATAACGATGCATGACAAGACAAGTAGCGGTGCTAGAGGTGCCCTATCGCGGTATGAGGAGATACCGGTGAAGGGGGGAAACATCCGGGAAAGTATCCTCGGTGTTTCGCGTTTTCGGACAGATGAACCAGAGGGGGGAAGTTGCGTGTTTTCTATGCTAGGGATGCGTGGCGGACGAACGGGCTACGTATCCGAATTCGTCTCGTCGTTCTGAGCAACTTTCATGTACAAAGTTTTTCCATCCGAGCTACGGTTTATTTTATATTAATTTTAAAAGATTTAAATCATTTTTAGGATTTATTTATTTAATTAATCAACATTATCCAGAATAGTGTCTGCTGACGTCATCATGACGTCAGCATGATGTCAGTAGTTGACTTGGTCAACCTGACAGGTGGGTCCCGTTCGTCATACTCTGTTTTAATTAACTAACAGTTAATTAGGTTAATTAGTGATTAGGTTAATCTAATTATAATTAATTAACTTAATTAATTCCTTAATTAATTAATTGTTTTTATTATTATTATATATTTTTTTATTCTTTTCTATTTTACATATTATTTTTAATTCCTTTTTTTTAACAAAACGTTCTGGGGCTGGGGCCCCCGTGTCAATGGCCCAGAGGCCTAGCGGTTTTGGGCGCTGGTTGCGAGCATAGACCGAACGGGCGCACGCCCAGGGGCGGGCAAAACCGACCGGCGGCGAGCGGGCACAAGGGCAGCGGTGGCCGGAGCGATGGCGGGCAGGGGGCCTCGGTGGTCGGGACGTGCGGGCATGCGGGTGCGGGCGAAGCCGCAGCCCGCCTGGTACCAAGGTGAGGCCGGAGCGGGGTCTGCTCGGCGCGGCCGGTGCAGCCGGCCGGCGCGGGCGAGAACGGTGAGCGGCGAGGCCCGGCGAGGCGGAACGGCAAGGCCAGGCGGCGCGGCAGTGGGGGGGGCTGCGGGCATGGCTGCGAGCGGGAGGGAGGCGGGCGTCGCAGGGAGCAGCGGGCGCACGCCGGCAAGCACAGGCATGCGGGGGCCGAGGCACGGGGAAGGGGGACGCGGCACCAGGCGTGGGGAGCGCGAGCACGCGCGCGAGCAAGGGCAGACGGGCACGGCGGCGCGGATGCGAGATTAGACAGGGGAGAAGAGGGGGGCGGAGGCCGATGGCCTCACCAGCGTTGCAGGGGGCACGGGGCGACGACTCGTCGAGGAGGAGGACGGGGACGAGGCGTCGTCGCGGCGTCGGGGAGGCGGGCGCAGTCCGGCGAGGCGGCGGGGGTTGGCGATGGGGACGTGCGCCGGGGCGGCGACGGGGTGGCGTCTTCGGGTGGCGGCGATGGGGTCGGCCCGATCCGGTCTGGATCGGGTGAGAGGGAGGAGATGAGGGGGGCGTGGGGGTTTCGTCCCCGATCCAATCTGGATCGGGAGGGGGTGGGAACGACGTGTGGGGGACGAGTGGGTGGCGGCTAGGGTTGCGGGGGGTGAGGGGAGTGGATAAGGAGAGTGAGGTGGGCTGGCCGGTTGGGCCTTGTCTTGCTGGGCCGAAGCCCAGGGGGCAGGGGGTTTTCTCTTTCTTTTTTTTATGTATTTTCTTTCTTTTATTTATTTCCTTTTCTGTTTTGGCTAATTGTTTGGGCACTAAATGAGTTTTGTAAAACATGAGAGTTGGCCCAAAATTCACAACACAATATATCCTACCACCAAAAACTAGTTTGGTGTAACTATCATTTCATATTTATTTTTTTATTAATAAAAAGGTTAGTAAATATTGTTTTCAGCCACTGTTTGAGGTTGTTTAAGTCACTTATCAAATTTCAATAATGTTGCTTACAATTTTATCATAGCCTCTGATTTATCTACTATTTATTGAACATTTTAGTTCTAATATTTGAAAAAAATTTATTGTTTGCTTGATTTTGATTTTGAATTTGAATCGGTTTCGAACTAACGCGAGATTACTAACAGTAATCAAAGTGACGTGGCATCGTTAACGTGGGATTACTGTAGCCTAATTATCCGGGCGTCACACGCGTTCAGCACACGTTCAGCTCGATGACGTCCTCGCCTTCTTGGTCCAGCAAGACGGGCGGAGTAGTAGGTGAGTTTCGGCAGCACGACGGCGTGGTGACAGTGTTGGTGAAGAACAATCTTCGCAGGGCTTCGCCTAAGCACTACGAAAACTATGACGGAGGATAAAGTAGAGGGGACGGGGTTGCCGACACATGGATTGGTGTTTCTTGATGTGTCTTGGGTGCTAGCCCAACACCTCTATTTATATGTTGAGCCTTGGGGTCGAAACTTGGAGTAAAAGCCTACACAAAGTCAGTTTCATTCGAAAGGCAAGAGTCCTTCTCGGACTCCAGGACCAGACGCCAGGGATCCCGGCGTCTGGACCCAGACGCCAGGGACCCTGGCGTCTGACCCCTGGACTCCGCAAAACTTCCTTTTGCTCTTTGCAAAAACCTTGTGGGCTTTCCCCTTTTGCCCAAATAAAGTGTTCTCGTACCCAAACATTTCAGGAAACATCCGGAACCCCTTCCGGTGAATTCCGGAACCCTTCCGGAGACCAAACACTATTATCCCATATATTAATCTTTATCTCTAGACCATTCTGGAGTTCCTCGTCATGTCCGTGATCTTATCCGGGACTCCGAACAACATTCGGTCACCAACATACATAACTCATATAGTACTATATCGTCAACGAACGTTAAGCGTGCGGACCCTACGGGTTCGAGAACTATGTAGACATGACCGAGACACCTCTCTGGTCAATAACCAATAGCAGAACCTGGATGCCCATATTGGCTCCTACATATTCTACGGAGATCTTTATCGGTCGAACCACATAACAACATATGTTGTTCCCTTTGTCATCGGTGTGTTACTTGCCCGAGATTCGATCATCGGTATCTCAATACCTAGTTCAATCTCGTTACCGGCAAGTCTCTTTACTCGTTCCGTAATGCATCATCCCGCAACTAACTCATTAGTCACATTGCTTGCAAGGCTCATAGTGATGTACATTACCGAGAGGGCCCAGAGATACCTCTCCGATAGACGGAGTGACAAATCCTAATCTCGATCTATGCCAACTCAACAAATACCATCGGAGACACCTGTAGAGCACCTTTATAATCACCTAGTTACGTTGTGATGTTTGGTAGCACAAAAAGTGTTCCTCCGGTATTCGGGAGTTGCATGATCTCATAGTCATAGGAACATGTATAAGTTATGGAGAAAGCAATAGCAACAAACTAAACGATCGTCGTGCTAAGCTAACGGATGGGCCAAGTCAATCACATCATTCTCTAATGATGTGATCCCGTTTATCAAATGACAACTCTTTGTCCATGGCTAGGAAACTTAACCATCTTTGATTAACGAGCTAGTCAAGTAGAGGCATACTAGTGACATTCTGTTTGTCTATGTATTCACACATGTACTAAGTTTCCGGTTAATATAATTCTAGCATAAATAATAAACATTTATCATGATATAAGGAAATACAAATAACAACTTTATTATTGCCTCTAGGGCATATTTCCTTCACTGCTCTTAGCAGAAATGCATTGCGGCTATCCGGATGCTTGCATACGGAGTGCCCGGTGATCTCATTGATGAGTACGTCCGTATGAGCGAGTCTACGTGCCGAGACTCCATGTACAAGTTATGCAAGGTTGTGATTGCAGTGTTTGGCCCTGAGTACTTGAGAGAGCCAAATGTTGAAGATATAACCCGCTTGTTGGCGATGAATGCCAGCAGGGGCTTACCGGGGATGCTTGGCAGCATAAACTGTATGCACTGGGAGTGGAAGAACTGCTTTTCTGCTTGGCAAGGGAAGTATAGGGGCCATGTCAAGGCTTGCAGTGTCATACTTGAGGCCGTGGCCTGACAAGATATCTGGATCTGGAACTCTTTCTATGGCATGGCCGGATTGCATAATGATAACAAAGTGCCTCAACGCTCACCGGTGTGTGCAAGGCTTGCTGAAGGCAACTTCCCGCCGGTGAATGTTAACATCAACGGCCACAACTACAACAAAGGATACTACCTAGCTAATGGTATCAATCCTTAGTGGACCACTATTATGAAGACAATATCCAACCCTGTAGGAGAGAAGAGGAGGAGATTTGCACAAGATCAAGAGAGTGCTCGGAAGGATAATTTATCACGACTTATCCTCTGACGGGAAGCATTACAATAGGCATCCAAAAGGTGCGCCCCTTCCCCCTGCTTGCTTTAAAGAAACAACATGTTATCATCTGCAAAAAAAGTAGGTGATTCACTGGTGTCACCGACTGAGCCAAGTTCATAACACCAAACATTTGCTTCGAACAAGAAAATATAGGGTGAGAGAGCATCTCCCTGCCGGATTCCTCTAGATGGTTTAAAATTTTCTAGTCTCTTTTTCATTGAACATGAATGAAAAGGAAATTGAGCTTAGCATGCCCATAACCACAAATATCCACTACTGTGAAAAGCCCATTTTTTCATGATTGCCTGAAATAGACATATTCAATCATGTAAGCTTTCATCATATATTTAACTTTAGAGTGCAAAGATCTGTGTTTTTGTGCCTTTTTTTCTTCATAACATGCAAAAGCTCATAAGCAGAAATAATGCTGCCAGTGGTTTCGCCGTTCCAGGTTTAGAAAGTCCTGCCCCTTCTGGGCCTCCAGCATCGAATCGGTTACAGAAAATCGCATGTCTCGGTCTCCTTTGTCCAACAACATGACAATCCCTCATGGCCCATTTCCCTCTCCCAGCCGCACGTCCGCGGTGGGGTCTCCTATATGGCGCGGTGCATGCCGGGGAGTTTGGGCCGGCCCATTTGCAGGGCAGGACGCCCCCTGTTTTTTCGATGTTAAAATAATTCGGGATTATTAAAGATTCTAAAATTTTAAAAAAATCGAATTATCAAAAGTAGTTCCTGAATTAAAAAATGTTCGTGATTTCAAAAGAATGAATATTTTTTAATTTTAATGATCCTTTTTATTTTGATGAACAAAATTTTTTATGAGAATTTTTAATAATGAATTTTTTTTAATGAAAAAAATGAACTCGATGAACATTTTTTAACTTGATGAACAAAATTGGTATTCAAGAACATTTTTTTGAAAAAAAAAGATGAACAGATTTTGCATCCAGTGAATTGTTTTTGAATTTAATGAAATTTTCTGAAACTGATGAGGAAATTTAAAATTTGATGATTTTTTTTTAAAATTTGATGAACAAACTTTGAATTTTGATGAACATTTTTTAAATCCGATGAACAAAAAATTGAATTCGATGAACATTTTTTTACATTGATGAATATTTTTTTTGAATTTTATGAATAAAAAAATTTGCGCAGATTTGAAAAGAAATTTCGATTTTTTATAAATAAAATAAGAAAAACGAAAAGACGAAAAAAGAAAAAGAAAGAAAAAACGAAAGGAAAAAAGAAAAATGGGCCTGCCCATACGAACGCCCAGCGCGACGGGGGTGCGCTGTGCGCGCCAGGTCGCTCACAGGCGACATACGGCGAGATTCCCCGTCCGCGGCGGCCGACAGAGATGCCACCGCTCGGGTACGGCGTGCGTGCTCCGTCTACCCGTCGAGCCCTCGCCACTCCTTCTATCCGGCCGGCTTCGCGCCGCCGCCTCGGTACCGTGCGCAGCAAAGCGTAGCGGCGGTTTCCCCCACGAGCTCCCCCTCGCGCATGAGCGGGGCTTTCGCATCTCCGGCGACCGAAGCGGGCAACACCGGCGAGCGGCTCTGTGGTGGGAATTCAGAACGACCCGCTTCCGTCCGAATCGTAAGTTCGAGCTCAACCTTCTGACATCGTGTACGTGATCCTCCTATACTGTTCTTTGGTCGATTTCTGTGGAAAGCGTTGAGGACCGGCTACTTCAGAACAATGATGAAATGCGTAGAGTCACATTTACGTAGTAAATACTACTACTTCATATACTGGCAGTGATATGGGTAAGGAAATTGGTTAAATTTTTATAAACATACTGACAGTGCTAGAAAGTACATTACACCCTACATCGATCGAGGTCTACACATCTAACCTCATGCGATTTTTGCATCGCAGAGCAGAATTGGGAACGACGTGAAGCAATACAGAGCTAAGCCACATCCAGTACAAGAGGGAAGAAAAGCACACTGTTCAACGTATCAGATCTTCAGCACCGTGTCCGTTGAGTAACTTAAACGTCTTCATCGCCGCCTGCTTCGAAGGGGAACTACATTTTCAGTGTGGTCATAGTATACTAACCGTGCAATAAGGAAACACGCAAGCAATGCAAGAGCAATGAGTCCTCCCGAGGTGATTCCAGTGACCAGTGCAAAGCGCAAGCTATGCCGCTGTGAGGCGGAGGTTTGATCTGTTGCCGTGGAGGTGCAATCGAGGTTGAGCATGGGTCCACATAGCTTTGGATTCCCACTGTAGCTGGAATTTGAGAATGTATGAAACTGTCCTCCAGTTGGAACTGGTCCTTCTAGCCTGTTGTTGGAAACATCAAATGTAGAAAGGAAGTGCAAATCATTCAGTGCAGATGGTATTGCACCTGTAGGCTGGTTATCCGACAGATCAAGCATTTGCAGGTTTGTGAGGTTGCAGATTTCTTGTGGTATTTCACCAGTTAAGCTATTGGAGCTGAAATTGAGGCCGTCGAGCAATTTTAGCTGACCAATCTCCGGGGGAATTATACCAGTGAAATTATTGTTGTCTAGACGCAATATTCTAGGAAAAGCACTGACCATCCGGTATTGACGTGATGGTGTCCAAAATACAGGCAACTCAAGGAACTTCGGGTCCAACTTGGCAACATTTTCCTCTGATAGTAGCATCGGCAACTTTGTCAATGCAACTTCTATATTCCCTGTAAAGTTGTTGCTTGATATGTCTAGGTAGAATAGGAAGGCCAGTTCATCAATCCAGGATGGTATTGCTCCACTGAGTTGGTTTACTGATAAATCTATCATCTTCAATTTTGCAAGCTTTGATATCCAAAGAGGAATTTTCCCAACCAATGGGCAAGCATCTATGGTCAGTACCTGAAGATTCTCAAAACCATCAATTGTTTCATCCTGTGGTATGGTTTCACCCTTGAAGTTGGTTCCGATAAGCAGGGAGGTGAGGTTCTTGCAGCTCTTGAGCATTTGAAGTGCGTTTGTGATATTTTTAAAAGAGTTGTTGGTAATTGAAAAGAAGGAGAGGGACCTGAGATTGCCTATTATTGGTGAGAAGTGGCCATGAAAGTTGTTGTAAGCCAGCCGCAGCGCAACTAGATTGCTGCATGAGTAGATACTTTCAGGAATTGGACCGGTGAAGAGGTTCATCGAAAAATCAGCTATCCTCAGATCCAGCATGGTGAAATTGACTGTGCTAAGATCCCCGATAAAGCTGTTGTTTCTGATGGTAATGTATCTGAGATTTGAGCAGTTATCTAGTGCCGATGGCAGCTCACCAGACATATTGTTGTTGCCCAAATAGAGTTCCTCCAATCTTCTTAGCTGACCGACAGATTCTGGAATCTTGCCACTGAGACCAGTTGATCCAAGATCAAGGACAGTCAGACGGCTTAATTTGACTATGCTGGAACCATCAAGAACACCTTGCAAACCATTGTTGGCCAAAGAGAGGTGCTCCAGTGAGGTAGCATTGAATAGTCCATCAGGGAGAGGCCCGGTAAGGTTGTTGTGGCCAACCTTTAGCACTCTCAGCATGGAGCAACTGCCAAACCCTGGAGAAATATTGCCACTGAATTTGTTATGTGAGAGGTCAAGCATGGCAAATGATGGGCCATTGATGCAGATAGAAACGATATGGGTCCTTCAAAGCTGTTGTGGCTTGCACTAAAACACAAGTAATGTAGAAAAACAAACAACTCTGACCATTTCGTTACGCGTGTCGGTAACAACAGACCGTGAGGTGTCGGGGAGCAGGTAAATTCGTTAGAGAGTAGCTCCAGGTCAACGTGCCTGTCATAGAACGGGATTAGTTTAGGGAACCTTGGTTCATTGATTACTCATGTTGAGACGACTCGCCAGTTACAAGCCCAGAAATAGAGCACATCACACTTTGCAGAACAAGTCACCATCGGTAAGTGCCATTTCGGGAAGAAAACAACAGCAGCAGCAGCAACACTTGTACGTTTAACTTGCTCCCCTGTGCTGCTACTGCTGCTCTCTTGCTCTACTCCGCACCACCGGGTTGCGCCACGTTGATGCTCGGTTGGGTTGATTGATGCTGTTTAGGTTCTCTGCTCAGCACGCCTCTAGTTGGCTTTGTTAGTGTTTCTGTTGCTCTCGGTTTCCTCAGAATTACAGAGGCAGAGAAGAAACTGCAACACCTGTGAATGCTGTCAAAGTTTTTCTGTAATTGAGTTGATTTTGAATGAGGTTGTATAGTACTGTGAATTCAGATGATGCATCAGGCATTGTACTCCCCTTGTAATCCAGTGGATCTATGTCAATAAATATGTGAATTCCATGGAGTAAACACCATTGTTGTAAGTATTTATTCTCTCTGCAATGTGACATGAAATTGGCCTGATATTGGCACCAATTGTATTGAACGAAATTTGCAGCAGTTGCAAAATTCAGAGAGCAAGTGCACATGAGCTTTTTGGTGCCCTCCTGATGCGACAAATAAATTTGATGTAAACTTTTTCTAGAGGGAGCGCACATATCTTATTTTTCTCCTGAACAAAAACAGTCACTTGGAACAGTTCGAGCACAGAAGCAATCTTGTTGGTGTAACAGGAACTGGTAGGAGAGGCAAAGAAGAGCAGGAGGATACCACTACAGAAGAAGCTCTGTCAGAAAGGGTTTGGCTAATTCCATTGCATGCTAAATTCTTCAGTCATACTCCAACTGTGTTACAGTATTATACTACTCCCTCTGTAAAACAACCCAGCATGGCCAGCAGTTGTTTCACCTTTAAGGCTAACACATCTTTCCCAACACGACGAGCAATTTCTTCCCAAGTTCTTTGAACATGTCGGTAGATTTGTAACACCGAAACTCACTTTCAATTCATCAACTTCCTTCGATCATGTACATAACAGACAGGCAAGCAACTGCATTACAGTCATGCTAGTTACAACTGCAGTACTGAATGTTCCAACTGTTTGAGCTAGAGCCCTAAGCCATGTGAAGCTGCGTCCTGATCGAGAAGGTTTTCTTCACCATGGAGCTGCTGCACCTCCTGATTGGCTGCATCATCTTAGGCGCCTGCACCAACTGTGTCCTGCGCAGCCGTTTGGCGTCCTCTGCTTCTTGGTAACCTTGGCAGAGCTTGCGTTTCGCGGCTTCCATCTTCTCCTCGGAGCAGAGCCCAGCACGGTCACCGGCGGGGGACGCCTTCTTGCTGATTCCCACGGTCTTCACGACGATGCCAGAATCGACGGAGACATGTTGCTGCTGCTGATCGACGGCGATCTCCTTTGTCTGCGGCATGTTGATGTTGTCAAGCTTGTGCAGGGCGTCTCTGACCTTGGTGAGCTCGTCCTGCATCGACGCCCTCCACCCGCTCACGAGGCCTCTGGCCAGGACGCGGACGCGCTCCGACTCGTGCCTGCGCAGCGCGCAGACGGACTTGCCGAGGTCCGTGGAAACCAACAGGTCGGGCATCACCGGAACTAGTCGCAGCGTCTCAAGGGACTCCGCCATGTGGTCGTCGAGAATCTTGCAGAGGCGCTCCGCCTGATCGTCGTCCGCGGCGTCGCAGAGCTGCTCCACGATGTCGACCCTGGCGCGCCGGAGCTCGCCGAGCAGGGCCGTCCAGGGGCCTGTGCAGGCTGTGCACCCGCACAGGGCCCCCAAATTTCAGGGGCCCCCGATTTGGGCCAATACCTTAGTATATTGTTTTTCGTTTTGGGCCCTTTCTTCAGACCTAGCACGTAACTGGGCTTCCTTTGGCACTACCGGCCGGGCCTGCTCCTCAATCTCCCCCAAACGATGCTTTCCTGAGTCCCCCCCCCCCCCGATCGACACAATCTGCTGAACGATCGATCTATCGATCCAGCCCTCACGAGAAAAAAATAAAGCGCCGCCACACGGAGACGGAGACTAGCAGCGTTGTTTGATTGATCGCTTCATATCCTTTCCGGAGATACAGCCGCAGCCCACCCGCATGTAGAATTGATTCATTGGTTCTATTGACCGCTGGGCGCTTAGCTAGTCGCAAATCCCACCGCACGAGTAGAAGCAGCCCGTGGCCGAGACCAAGGTGAGAGCAACACTGATCTGTCCAACATGTGCGCTGAAACTGAATCCTTATTTAATCTAGACTATTTTGTTTTGCTGAATAATTATATTAGTGAGCATATTATAAGCATATGCGTCAGTTCATCGATCACATTTTTGAAGGAAGATATATAGTAGGCTAGTAGATCATTATCAAGTTGTCACACACAAAGATTTCCAAGATAGTTGCTTCAGGGTTGTTTTTTTCCATTATTACCTTGATAAGCCTATCATTTATGCAATGTTGGAATTCATTCATATTTTTTCTATAAAGAAATTGTCTATTCTAGAAATTTTAGGGCCTCATTTTGCATTTCGCACCGGGGCCCCGAATTTCTGGAGACGGCCCTGGGTCGGAGGGCTTGATGGCGGCATCCACAGAGTCGAAGGCGCGGAAGAAACGCTTCCATCAGCGGAGCGGGCTGCTCTGCGTGGGCGCGGCCATGGCGTGGCGGCGAACGCGAGCTCGGTGGTGCTCTTGTCTCGCGGGGTAGGCAGAAGGTTTGGCGATCAAGGAAAGCGATGAATTCTGTAGTGGATGTAGTACGCTTATATAAGTTCTGATGATGTGCAAGGCGAGCTCCACTCCAATTCGGATCAAGGAAACGCGTCAGGAATCCGAGTTCCACATGGACACACCGGCAGACGCGTGAATCCGTCCGGCCAGGGCCAGGATGTGTTGCGCGTCCACGGTGACACACTGACCGCGATGGCTCGTATTCTGAATGTCTTGCTGGAAGTTTTGAAGTATTGATCATGGCAAAATGCAATGGATAAAAATCATGGGTAAGCCCTTTCTCTTTTGTTCAAGTATTGATTCTTCTCCTCTCTGCCACTTTGAAGTATTGATTATTCTCCTCCTTGGTCATGTCATTTCCGAGAGTGTCAAAATGGGCACTCCTGATTTCTCTGCATGAGGAAGGGAGCTGAGAAGCTGCGGATGACACTTGAAGGTGCAGAGGAAGAGGAAGAACTGCAACACCTGTGAATGTTGCCAACATTTCCCGTTGTAATTGATTGAAGTTGTTACTGTGAATTCAGATTATGTATCAGGCATTGTAAATTCCCTTCTAATCCAGTGAATATGTACATTCAGATATTCAGTGAAGTAAACACCATCGTCATCAAGTATGTATTTTTTCTCTGCGACGTGACATGTGGTTTGATTTGATACCGGCACCATTTGTATGGAACTAAATTTGCAGCAGTTGCCAAATTTGGCAAGTACACATGAGTTGCGGCAATTGTACTGAATATGTTAACTCAGTGCATCCATGTTAATTAAATGAAAGTGGTCTGCATCTACAGCAATTGTACTGAACAAAATTTGCAGCAGTTGCAAAATTCAGATGTTTGGATCAGTGTAATTGCCTGTACACATGAGCTGTTGGTAACAATGATCCATGTATGCATCAGGATTCAGGAAACGTGCTTTTTGGCGCCTTCTTGATGCGACAAATAAATTCTGCATTGTTGAGGTGTAAATTTTTCTCGAGGGAGTAGAGCACACATATCTGTTCCTCTCCTGAAATTCAGTCACTTGGAATAGTTCACAAAAGAAATATTCAGCTGGGAGAGTGAACGAACTGCAGTTGGAAAAGTGTTATTGTGATTTATACAAGTTACCAACATTGCTAGGAGATATTGTATTAATTTTTCGAATAGCTCTAATAGACTACCTTCCTCTTCATATTAGGTATTAGAAATGTTTCATTAGCACATTCAGTGATTCTTTTCCTTGGAGGTTGGAGCACATTCAGTGATTTCTCAACGCATGACCTTGAAAGAAGACCGCTGAAAAGAATGTCTTGGGTGGGTCATCACATTGAATAATTTCTTAGCAAGGCATTTTCTTAGTCTTAGCAAGTTAATTTCATTGCAGTGACCATAAATTGGACAGTTCAATATCTGTGGAGAATTGATATTTATACTTTATCCAATTTATACAACTTATGTACATGATCCATAGCAGATGGTGCAAGGTATTTGTGGGATTGGACTGCTTCAGTTTGGATTAATGATTCTCCCCCAGCACTGAGGTCTGAGGTGATGAATTTTGTTCCTAGCTACACCTGAAACTTAAGAGAATAAAAGAGAAGTGCATCCAACTTACATTTAGATTTACACCATAGTTGGAGAGAGTGGAGATATCGGGTTCCTGGTGACAAAGGAACAGTGTTGACGTCATGGTTGGTTTTATTTTGGATAACGGGCTCATTGCCGCTGTTCATAAGTAAGTTTGAAACTCGTTTGGTGTTTGTTTTTGTAGTACTGTTTACAGGAAATAATTGTATCCTTTTAAAAAATGGTGGTTTTCTTCGTCGGTTGATCCCTTTTTGACATTTTGATCTGAGCACCTATATGTTTGACCAAAACGTGGAAATTGTGGTGTGTTTTTTGTTGTTGTTAATCTTGGTATGAATTTCAGTAGTCCACATGTCCTTCTTCCCCTTATATTCATTATGATTCAGAAATATGCATATATGGTTTTGACATTTCCTTCAAAAAATTCTATCTGTAGTGTGTTGTGATCAATATGCATGCATTCTACTCCCTCCGTTCTTTTTTATAAGACATTTTAGCCGCTTTGGGCGTGTCTGAAATGTGTAAAACGTCTTACAAAAGGGAACAAAGAAGTACTAATTTATATGCAAGGAACCTGAAACTTCTGTTTAAACATAATTATCATCGTCCTGCTGCATTCTTTGGGGCACAGATTTGTGTTCAACTAATCTAAGAATTAACAGGATAGATCATATTCTCAGTTTGTAGTCTACCAAGTAACTGATGTGACTTCACTGTATGTATTCGAGGGTGCAGATTTGTATACCTTGATCCGGTATTATGACCATGGCTCTTGGTGGTCTCTAAGTAGGCACCTGGCTGGCTTTATAAGCCCAAAGTGAATATTTGCATGGCTGTTATGGTCCAAAACTCCAAATGGATCTCCCGAGCTGACCTGCATACTAGACGATCTTGCCACAAGCTAAAATTCTCCTAGAGCATTGTGCTAGGCTCTGAACCTCGACCGTGTTGTTCTGTGTCTACATCATCTTGACGTTGCAAGCTATGCTAAAAGTAGGCCTGACCACAAGATTCCTACAGAGGAGGAAGAATTGCAATACATGTGTATGTTGCCAACGTTTCTCATTGTGATTGACTTGATTTTGAATGAAGCTAAATTCAGATGATATAATTCCCTTACCTCACTGGATCCATGCCAATGAATATGAAATTCAGACAACATATCTGTTCTTCTCCAGGAAAATAGCATATACACCAATTGTCTGAATGAAACAGGCTTTTTGGCGTCTTCCTGATGCGACAAGTAAATTCTGCATCAGGCTCAGAAGTTCAGCAAGCAGACATACTACAACAGAAGTTATCTGGAGTAGTAGTTCAAGCACAGAAGTGATCTTCTTGGTGGGATCATCACATCCAATGCTTTTACATAAAACATACTACAACAGACTGATCCAATGCTTTTACATGGAACAAATCCCTTGCATTAATTGATCAATTGTGATCATAATGCACACTAATTGATGGCCAAATTCACTCGCACTACTGAAAAGCATGCCAGTGAAATACTCCTACACACTTGCAACCTTTGCTGACTCTGCTTCCTCTGCTTCGATCACTTGACCACACATCTGTGGATTTGCATCGCTTGAGCAAAGTCCCGTCGACGAGCCATCTCGATGCGGTGAGCTTGATAACGCCAAGCTTGCTGTCTTGCTTGGAGCAGCTCCTCAGGGGACTTGGTCACGTCGGAGTGATGGATCCAGGGGTCGTTGAACTGCACCGTGTCCACCATCTGCTCCACCTTTCGCCGGGCCTCCGCTCTGCTATGCTCGATGTCCCGCCGACGGCTGGCCTCTTCTTCGGAGGCAGGGTGCGCCCAATCCATGGCGAGGCGAGCGTTCTCGATCACTTGGCGCATGCTGATCGGCGGCTTCGATTGCGTCGAGCTCGCCGGAGATTGGGCGACCTGGTTCTTGATCACAGAGGAGTGGAGATTCTTCGGATCCTTGCCGTTGCTGGGACATGGAAGCTTGCTGTTCTTGATGTTGGCGGCCACCGCGACATGGAGCTCGCCTCCGGAGCAGGCACCGCGTACGCGCTTCGCCGGCGGCTGCCCGTCGCACACGGACATGGGCCGCTTCGGCCTCTTGGCAGCGGCGGGATTCGCCATCAAGGCGGGATTCACGCGCACGCGGGAGGAGCAGGAGTGGAGGTCGCCAGCGGCGGCGCTACGGCGCGGGAGCAGAGACGGCGGGAGCACCGTGGTGCCGCCCATGGTTGGCCGTGGAATCGCCAGAGCAACGATCGAGGGAGGGCGAGGTCAGATGGATCGAGGGATGCTGATGGGAGGGCGAGGTGAGCTAGATCGGGAATTGGGGAAACGGGGCAGGCAAGAAAGAAGAGACGCGGGAGAGAGAAAAGTGGCGGGAAGCAATTCGAATCCGAGTCGTAGTCGGCCCAGGCATAGCTAAAACGCGTTGTGTGTTAATCTTGGTATATGAATTTCAGTAGTCCCCATGTCATTCTTCCCCTTCTAATACCTATGATTCAGAAATATGCATCTATGGTTTTGTCATTTCCTTCAAAAAAATTTATATCTGTAGTTTTTTGTAATCAATCAATATGCATGCATCCTACTCCCTCCGTTCTTTTTTAATGCGTTTTAGCCAGTCCGCTTTGAACTGTTTTGGGCGTGTCTGAAATGTTTAAAACGTCTTATAAAAGGGAACAAAAGGAGTACTAATTTATACGAAAGGAACTTGAAACTTCTGTTTAAACATAATTATCATCGTCCTGCTGCATTCTATGGGGCACGGATTTGTGTTCAACTAATCTAAGAATCAACGTGATAGATCATATTCTCAGTGTAGTGTACCAAGTAACTGCTGTGACTTCACTGTATATATTCGAGCTACATACAGTTTGAGGGTGCAGATTTGTATACCTTGATCCGGTATTATCACCATGGCTGTTGGTGGTCTCTAAGTAGGCACCTGGCTGGCTTTATAAGCCCAAAGTGAATATTTGCATGGCTGTTATGGCCCAAAACTCCAAATGGATCTTCTCCTGAGCTGACCTGCATACTAGGCGATCTTGCCACAAACTAAAATTCTCCTATAGAGCATTGTGCTAGGCTCTGAACCTTGACCGTGTTGTTCATCACCTCCCATTCGCGGTCAGTAGCATCACACTGACCGTGATGGCTAGTATTCTGAATGTCTTGCTGGAAGTTTTGCCTTGAGAATTGGAGACCAATGACTGGTGATGGTCAAATGGAGGCAAAAGATGGATGGTGTCGCTGGCCAAGTTCTGACCATTCAAGATGATAATACTATCTTTTTAACTGGTATTGTTCGTTTTACTGCCGATGGCAAGTGCTATTTAGGGTAAGAAACATCAATATTAACCCTGAAGTTCAGAGCTGCTACAAGTCAGACAACCAGAAACAGAACTGCTTTGTGTCTACATCATCTTGACGTTGCAAGCTATGCTAAAAGGAGGTCAAGAACTTGCATATAAAGATGAAAAAGAATCGGTCGCTCCAGGATCTACAAAGCATATTACAGAGCGGAGCTAATCTTTCCATTTCCCAGTGTATCAAAATGTGCACTCAGGATTTATCTTCAGGAGGAAACCAAGAAGCTGCGGATGATGCTGAAGGTGCAGAGGAAGAGGAGGAACAGCAACACCTGTGAATGTTGCGAACTTTTCCCATTGTAATTGAGTTGAATTTGAATGAAGTTATGTAGTGTGAATTCAGATGATGTACCAGGCCTTGTAGTTCCCTCGTTATTCAGCAGATTTATGTCAATGAATATGTGGATTCAGATATTCAATGAAGTAAGCACCATTGTTGCCAAGTATTTATTTTTGGCAGTGACATGAAGTTTGATTTGATACTGGCACCAATTGTATCGAACGAAATTTGCAGCAGTTGCAAAATTCAGACAACAAGTACACATGAGCTATTTGGCAACAATGATGCATGTATGCATCAGGATTCAGGAGTTCAGTAGACATGCTTTTGGCGCCTTCTTGATGCGACAAGTAAATTCTGCATTGTTGTGGTGTAAAGTTTTCTAGACCAAGCCACATATCTGTTCTTCTCCAGGAAAATAGCAGTCATCTAGAATAGTAGTTCAAGAACAGAAGTAATCTTCTTGGTGGGATCGTGTGTGCCTGTCATTATTCATGAAAAAAATAATTATTAGGAGGGAACAGATCTAATACTGCTGCATTCATCAGATCCAATGCTTTTACATACTAAAACAAATCCCTTACATTAATTGATCAATTGTGATCATAATGCACACTAACTACTGAAAAAAAATGCAGATTCTGCTTTTCTCAGCTACTGCAGTTTGCAGACTTTGCTTCCTCTGCTTTACTCTGCTTTACTCACTGGCCCCGTTGCCTCCGTGCATGCCGCTCTTGTAGTTTGCTTTTGCATGGATGGTTGTATCCTTTTCTTCTGTTCCGAGTGTCGTAGTGCTCAACCCTCCTGTTCGGGTGCTAGCTGTTGTAATGGGTAGTACGTCTGTTATGTCTCTCCGCCTGTTATCCTGGAATGTCCAAGACCTGAGGGACAAGGATAAATGTGATGTTGTTAAAAACTCCGTTTGCTCCGTGGATCCCAGCTTTGTTGTCTTCAGAAAACAAAACTCGCTTAACTCGACTCTCGCAAAGCTATCTCGTTCCTCCCCAGGCGTCTTTCGCAGTTCGTTACCAAGCTCGCCGACGGCAGCCGTGGAGGGGTGGTTACGGCCTGGGACCCTCCTCCTTCTCTCTTGTCTCCTCCTTGGAGTCCACCTTCTCGCTAACGGTCACCCTCGCTTGCACTTCCACAGGGGGGTGTCTAACGTTGACTAACGTCTATGCGCCCTCGGACCATTCTCTCACGACGGATTTTGTCGAGGACATGCTCACCCTCCCCCCAAGCGTCTCCGGGGCTTGGCTCGTTGTGGGGGATTTCAACCTCATTCGCCAACGTGACGAGAAGAGTGGGGGGTGTTTCCACGCAGGGCGAGCGGCCGCTTTCAACTCGCTCATCAACTCGCTTGCACTCCATGAGTTGCACCTCTCCGACCGGCTTTTCACCTGGTCCAACCGTCAAAACCCCCCGATCCTAGCCAGGCTCACCGGGCGTTTTTTGACAACTCTTGGGACGCCGCTTTCCCGGACACTACCCTTCCGTCTCGCCCCCGCACCACCTCTGACCACGTGCTGCTCCTAGTCACTGCCTCTACTACAATTCCAAAACCGTCGCGGTTCTTCTTCGAAAATGCCTGGCTCCTGGACCAATCCTTCCTCCCTACCACTCTCCCCTCCTGGTCGGGTACGGTCCGTGGCTCAGGCGCCGCGGGTGTCCTTGCAGCCCGGAAAAAGGCATTCAGGTACGCCGCCAAGGTATGGAAAAAGCAACACCGGTTCATCCCCACCTTCGACAATGACTGTCATTTCTTGATTGATCTATTCGATTTTTGGGAGGAAACACGTGCTCTCTCTGCAGCTGAGGCATCCCTCTGTCTCGACGCACGGTTTGCCCTTCCTACTTCGGTTCGCCGGCAGTGCGCCCACTGGCGGCAGCGAGGGAAGCGCCGGGCGGTCCGCGAAGGCGACGAAAACACCAAGTTCTTCCACGCCTCCGCCTCCACCCGACAACGACGCAACACCATAGGCACGCTGGAAGTTGAAGGGGTGCAGGTGGTGGACCATGCTGGCAAGGCCGCCACCTTGCTGGGCTTCTACTCGGCTCTACTGGGCCGGCCCAGGCCCCCCACCTGGCGCTTCGATCTACGTCGACGCACCTGTGGTTGATGGGGCGGCGCTGGTGGCTCCGTTCGACCACGCCGAGATCAAAGCCGTGGTCCACGCCCTGGATCGCACCAGCGCCCCGGGCCCGGACGGCCTTGGTCCTGCCTTCTACCAGGCGGCGTGGGTGGAGGTGGCGCCGGACATCCACCGCCTCTTTGCAGAGTTCCATGCCGGGACTGCCCGCCTCGATGGGATCAACAGAGCCTACATCGCCCTCCTGCCCAAGAAACCGGGTGTTCCGACCCCGGCTGATTTCCGGCCCGTCTCGCTTCCAAACAATGACATCAAGATCCTCTGCAGGGGCTCACGACGAGGCTTCAATGACAAATCGCCCTCCTGATCGACGAGGATCAATCTGGCTTCGTGAGAGGGCGCAGCATCTCGGAGAATTTTGTGTATGCCATGGAGCTGGTGCAGTGCTGCCACAGGCGGCGCGCCCCGGCGGTGGTGCTGAAGCTCGACTTCGCCAAAGCTTTTGACTCCATCAACTGGGCAAGTTTGAGGACTATCATGGAGGTGCGGGGGTTCCCGCCGCTCTAGTGCGCATGGATGGACTCCCTCTTCCACTCATCGCGCTCGGCCGTCCTCCTCAACGGCGTGCCGGGGAGGTGGTTCCAGGTCGGCTGCGGCCTGCGGCAGGGGGATCCCGTCTCCCCCTACCTCTTCATCATCGTCGCCGACGTCCTCCAATGCCTCATCCGCCATGACGATGTGCTTCGCCACCCCCTACTACCGGACGCCCCGGCGGTGGTGCTTCAGTACGTCGACGACACCCTGATTATCATGCGGGTGTGCGGGCGGGGGGCGGCGCGCCTCAAGCTACTTCTGGACCAGTTCGCAGAGGCCACCGGGCTAGTGATTAACTTTGCCAAAAGCACCCTCGTCCTGATGCACGCCGACGCCGACATTGTGGAGCAGGTGGTGGCTGCCCTGGGATGTGCCGCCGGCGTGTTCCCGCAGTCATGCCTGGGGCTCCCTCTTTCATGGGAAAAACTGTGCTTCGCCGACTTCTTGCCCATGATCGCGAAGGTGGACGTGTACCTTGCCAGATGGGCTGCTCGCCTTCTCTCGCCCGCCCGGGCGGCTCGTCCTCATAAACGCCGTCCTCAACGCCCTGCCTACCTATTCCATGGCGGCGCTGCTCCTGCCGCCTGCCGTCATCCGTGCTCTAGATGGACTCTGTCGCTCGTTCCTCTGGAACATCGCTGAACGGGCGTCAGGCGCTCAATGCCTGGTCGCGTGGTGTCAGGTCTGTCGCGCCAAAGCCGAAGGTGGCTTGGGTGTGCGCGACCTAGTCACCCAAAATGAGTGCCTTCTTCTAAAGATGATACACCGGCTGCATGCCTCGCCACGATCGAGATGGGCATCGTGGGTCTGGGCTGGCGCGACCGGCCACTCTCTCCTCTCGCGCGGCGAGTTGGTGCTGGGCGAGCACCGGGCCTCCATCGTCAAGCTGCTGCCACTCTACCGATCCCTCACAAGGGTGGACATGGGGGATGGGAGGTGCTGCTCCTTCTGGTGGGACTGCTGGCTCCCCTGTGGAGCGATCGCCTCGGTCTTCCCCGCTCTCCTCTCGCACATAGTCGAGGCCGAGGTCACGGTATGGCAGGTGCGGCGGTACGGCCTCAACAGCTTTCTGGTCCCCAGACTCACGGCCGTGGGCGCGCGCGAGCTGCGGGGTGTTCAGAGGTTGATGGACGAGGCGCCGCGCCGAGAGGGCCCCGACGAGCGTCGGCTGATACATGCGAGGGCGCACGCGGGGGGCCTGT
Organism: Triticum urartu; assembly: GCF_056163025.1. Lineage (NCBI taxonomy): Eukaryota > Viridiplantae > Streptophyta > Magnoliopsida > Poales > Poaceae > Triticum > Triticum urartu. The sequence continues at coordinate 188,814,319 of NC_141879.1, forward strand.
CCTCCAGCTCGGTCTACGCCCTCTTGCGGTTCGGTGGGGTGACCGCAACCTATGCCGCCATGATCTGGGGCGCGCGAGTGCCTTCCCGAGTCAAATTCTTCTGCTGGCTGTTGGTTCAGAGACGCATCCACACGCGGGATGTCCTGCTACGGAAGTGCATTCTTGCTGCCGATGAGGCCGGCTGCCCTCTGTGCCCCGCCTCTCTCGAGACCGCGGACCACCTGCTGTTTGCCTGCCCGTTCGCGGGCGGTTTCTGGCACAAGGTCGGGATGAGTGCGGACGGGGCATCGGTCAGCAACTTGAACTCCCTGGCTAGGGTGGCAAACAACGTTGTCGATTCTGGGGTGGAGTTTGTGATGCTCTGTTGCTGGCAACTATGGAAGCATCACAACGCCGTGGTCTTCCAGCGGCTGGCGCCGTCCTTGGCCAGGGCCCTGCAGTGCTGTCGGGAGGACGCTGATCTGTGGTGTGTTCGCTTGCAACAAGACCACAGGGCTCACGTTGACTCCTGGCTTAGGGCTCTCGCCTACTAGGCTTGTCTTTCTCACTTGGGATTATGCCCATGTTTTGACCCGTTTGTAAAACTCTCTCTCTCTAAAATTCTGTGGGCCTAGCCCGCCGTGATCAATATATTCAGGTGGGGGACCCCCCCCCCCCCCCCCCGCGTGAAAATACAAAAAAAAATGTTCGTGGAATTACATGACTTGAGCAACAACACTCTTCTGATTCGATGGAACTGCAGGAGCAGCTCCTCAGGGGACTTGGTCACGTCGGAGGGATCAATGTATGGGTCGTTGAACTGCACGGTGTCCGTCATTTGCTCCACCTTCCGCCGGGCCTCCGCTCTGCTGCGCTCAATGTCCCGCCGACGGCTGGCCTCTTCTTCGGCGGCAGGGTGAGCCCAATCCATGTCCACCATCCGCTCTTCGGCGGCAGCGCGAGTCATGGCAAGGCGAGCGTTCTCGATCAGTTGGCGCATGCTGTTCGGCGGCTTTGATTGCGTCGCACTCGCCGGAGATTCGGCGACCTGGTTGTTGATCACGGAGGCGTGGAGGCACGTCGGACTCCTTGGATCGTTGCCGCTGCTGGGACACGGAATCGTGCTGCTGTTCTTCATGTTGGCGGGGGCTGTCACATGGAGCTCGTCCCCGGAGCTTCCACCGTGTACGCGCTTCGGCGCCAGCGGCTACCCGTCGCGCACGGACACGGGCTGCTTCGGCGTCTTGGCAGCAGCGGGGTTGGCCATCGAGGCAGGGTTTAGGCGCACGCTGGAGCAACTGGAGTGCAGGTCAGCAGCGGCGGCGGCGCTACGGCGCGTGAGCAGAGACGGGAGAACCACCGTGGTGCCGCCCATGTTTGCGGCCACTGAGTCGCGAGAGCAAAGATCTGGCGGCGGGAGGGATGAAGAGATTGCGGTGGAGGCCGAGCAGAGGGCAAAGTCAGATGGAAGAAAACAACGACAACAGCACTTCTAGGTCCTGAAGCAAAAAAATTGGAGAATAACCTTTTTTTCATGATAATACGTGTCTCATTCATATTATAAAGAACAAAGTACAAGTCACGTAAAAATCGACATGACAAAACTGAAAAGATAGCAGAACACCTCCGAGCTTGACACCAACGCCCGTCACCTGCCTTCGGCACCACCACAGTAACCACCGAAGAAAAGAATGAAGATTCACCTCCTCATCCGAGCTCGACGCGACTCCATCACTGATAAGCAGCTTTGCGAACCTTCAAAGTGGCTTACCAAAAATGAAGCTCTTGCCATTAAACGAATCAGACCGAGGCAACACCCCGAACACGCCACACTTTTGCCCGAGATATTAACATGTGTATTATATAAATGTGTGTATTACATATTTGGTTTTGAAAATTACAATACAAAAATATTATTTTAATTATACAATCATTTCAATAATTATACGCACATTTGTATAGTTCAATGTTTGTATACTTAAAAAATATTCATATTTAAAATTTAAAACGTTATTATGAATATTCAATCATGGCTAATATTTAAGAGGGGCAATTTAGCTCCCGAGCTCATCTACACTCGCCATGAACAGTAAAAAAATACTGAAAAAATCAAAAAGCAAAATCTGAATTTTTGTTTGCATGGAAGATGTTTCAGAGCGTGGGGATCCTGCAAAATTTCAGCTCATTTCGACATCTAAGGACTCAGCAAAAAAGACAAATTTTAAGGTATGTGAAAAAGTGTCCTGTTTGGACCGATTTTGTTTTTTATGAGAACTACACGTATGTCCAAACGATCTAAAATTCGACACAGCGAAACATCTACCACGCAAAAAAGGGGAATATTTTGAATTTTTTTTATTTTATAGTTTATAGGGTGCAGATGAGCTCGAGCTCATAAATGAATATTTGCTAATATTTAAGCTATATAACTTTTTTGAATATAAGTCATGTATAAAACTTAAATATAAGCTGCAAGTGTATATTTTTTGGGAAACGATTGGGCGCGATGCGCCGGCCGAACTTTGGGCCGGTCGCGTTCACGCGCGCTTCGCCCCAGCCATCCACCAGGCGACACATAGACACGGGGCCACCAAACGCTATCCTCTCTGTTTTCTTCAACCTCGCGCGGATCTTGCCCCACAACGCATGCATATCTCGCCTCCCCCGTTGCAGCACGTGAGCAGCTCGCCGTCGGGCATGGATGTAGCTTGGAAGATTGAAGTCTCCGCTGGCCATGGTTGTAGCCCCGCTCGTGTTCCCACCTCCCCCTTCTTCCTTGTCCCTCACTTCCTTTCTCCTCCTCCTCTCCCCCGCCCCCCTTTTTTTGCTGCAACCGGCGGCAAGCCAAACATCGTGGAGGGGACCGAGGTGCCCCGTGATACGACCATGGCGACCGAGGGGAGCTGCAACCGCGGCATCGGGGAGAGTTGCGAACAATGTTTTCCCATGCTACAACCGTGGACGCAAAAAGCTACATCCAGTAGATAAAAAAGCTTCAACCAAACAATGGAACAGAGGAACAGTAGATGATAGGCGCGGTGATCGTCGCCAGTCCAGGAGTTGCAACCAACGACAAAATTTGCTGGAACTAGAAGCAAAAAAAGCTACAACCGCCTGCAAAATAAGCTACTACCGGCAACAGAAAAGTCTTGCTTTGCTAGAATGCACCACCGGCGTCACAGTTTTGCTACCACCGTGTCGCTGTTTTGTTACAACCGGAGTTTCTTTTTGCTACAACCGGCGGTCGGCGATGCTAGAACTGGCAGCGCGACAAACTACAAGCAGCAGACAGGGAATGTTACAACCACATCCTTTTTTTTTGCTACAACCACATCCTGTTTTTGCTACCATCGGCGACTTTTTTGTTACATGTGTGGCAGACAACGGGCGCCAATGCTTCAACCTGACATGGAAAAAAGCTTCAACTCACTAAGGAGAAGTTACAACCGGTGGCGGAAAAAGCTTCAACAGGCATAGTGGAAAAAGCTTCACCCGTGGAAAAATGCTTCAACCGGCGTAACAAAAGCTTCAATCAGAGGCTAAAACAGCTTCAACCGGGGACGAGTCTGTGGGCGCATGAGCGGCGACAGCGACAAGCGGCGACAGAGAGGGAGAGGACGGGGGTGCTGCGACGGTGAGGGAGAGGACGTGGATGCTTCCTATTCTTGCCGGAGCACACGCACGAGGTGGTTGGGGCAGGGACACATCGCGCGTGAATGGATCTGAAGCGTGGGGAGGGAGGAAGAAGATGATATGACGTGGGGGGACGGGGGATCGGACGGCTCCTGCCTGCCAGATCGCATGGCTACAGGCCGACCGGCCCAAATTTGGGCCGGTGCGCCGGCGCGTATCACTGCCCATATATTTTTGGATTCATTAAACATATTTATTTAATAAAAAATCAATGTATGTATTTACTAAATATTTTTATATAATACATATGTTTTTATTTAAATGTTTTTATTTACTAATCATCGTTTGCATGTATAGTATTTTTACCACATAAATATATGAACATAATTTTATTACTTATGTTATACAAATATCTTAAATGTTTTATTACTTATGTTTTACTAAATATTATATATATAATACACATGTTTATATTCCAATGTTTTATGTAATAATCATTATCTGTATGTTTTGACACACAAATATTTGAAAATAATTTTATTACTTATGTTCTATAAAAATCTTTTAAAAAATAGCGCCCGCACAATGGGCTGTATTATCCGCATACCAATTAAGATCCACATGAATCCTCGTCAAGTGTACATATTTGCTCGTTATCCATATTGACATGAATGTCCTAGTGGCTACACGATTCGTGTTGAATAAATTTTTGGCTGGTTCGAGTCCTGGCACACGCTTTTTGTTGGTTAATTTTTGCATATATGTATAGTATTTGTGGTTCTGTTTTCCTATAAATAGAAAAATGTGAGGGTGTTTTGTTCAAAAATGCATCTCTATGGTTGACTTTTTCCACAAATAAGAAGATTTGGTGTTTTGTGTAAAAACACATCACTGGCAAGTGGTGGATACACATGAATACACCCGCGTACCCGTAGTGTGCCCGTATCTGCACGCTTGGGTCAAATTAGATGACCACAAAACTATATTTTTAAAGTTCTAACAACAAATTGAACATGCGACGCAAGTTCTAAGACTCCCAGTGATATTACCTCTTAAGCTTAACAACTAGGGGTGGAGCGGTCCAATGATTTGGAGGAGGCTATGGTGGTTGGTGGGGATGTATCTGGTGCATAAGGCAATTGGTGCTACCGGTGTACCGGCCGCCCGTTGCATATTCAAAAATGTTCGAAAAACTTCAGAAAAAATTTAGTGCATTGACACAACATCAATGTACGGTGTCACAAAAATTTAAATCAAAATTCAAAACATTGCTTGAGATACAAAAATGACAAATTTGACACTGAATAGTACATAACACAAGTTGGACTTCAGTTTTGGCCCATTAACACATTGACGTCAAATTTGCCATTTTCATATCTTGAGCATTGTTTCGAAATTTTGATTTGAATTTTTGTGTCAACATACATTGATGTTGTGTCGATGCACTAAAATTTTTCCGCATTTTTTCGAACAATTTTTAATGTGCAACGGGGTCCGGTGCACCGGTAGCACCAATTGCCCCGGTGCACTAGATACGTTCCCGGCGGTTGGCAAATGGCATGGCTTGTCAGGATACAGGGATCAGATAGCTTTGCCCTTCTCCATGTAAGAATTTACAAAGCATTTAATGAAGGGGAGAGGAAGGCAAGAGGTAGGTGGTAGGAGGAAGAACCCTTTTCTTTTATAGTCCCTCCTCCAAATCTAACCATTAGGCAAAAAAGCCCTGGAGCGGTAGGTGAGCGGTACAACCGCTCCATATAGTGCCGCTTCTTAGAGGTGCACGTCGGCCGTTAACCCGCAAGGCTGCGAGCCACGCTGGAGAGAGGGCAGCGTGCCACACCATGGTGCTCCTCTGGAGGGAGGAGCGTTGCTGCCGGGATGTGACCGCCGCCGCCGTAGATGGGCATGCCACTGGAGGCCGCGGATGCAGCCACTGTTGGGAACGCAGTAATTTAAAAAAAAAATCCTACACACACGCAAGATCATGGTGATGCACAACAACGAGAGGGGAGAGTATCGTCTACGTACCCTTGTAGACCGTAAGCGGAAGCGTTATGACAACGCGGTTGATGTAGTCGTACGTCTTCACGATCGACTGATCTAGTACCGAAGATACAGCACCTCCGCGATCTGCACACGTTCGGCTCGGTGACGTCCCGCGAACTCATGATCCAGTAGAGCTTCGAGGGAGAGCTTCGTCAGCACGACGGCGTGATGACGGTGATGATGTTGCTACCGGAACAGGGTTTCGCCTAAGCACCGCTACGATATTACCGAGGTGGATTATGGTGGAGGGGGGCACCACACACGGCTAAAGATCAATGATCAACTTGTGTGTCTATGGGGTGCCCCTCCCTGTATATAAAGGAGTGGAGGAGGAGGAGGGGGCCGGCCTCTCTAGGCGCGCCCCAAAGGAGTCCTACTCCCACCGGGAGTAGGATTCCCCCCCCTTCCTTTTGTTGGTTCTAGGAGAGAAGGAAGGAGGAGGAAGAAGGAAGGAAAGGGGGGCCGGGCCCCCTCCCAATTCGGATTGGGCTTGGGGGGACCCTCCTTTGCTTCTTTTCCCTCTCTTCCACTAAGGCCCAATAAGGCCCATATACCTCCCGGGAGGTTCCGGTAACCTCCCGGTGCTCCGGTATACTCCCGATTTCACCTGGAACCATTCCGATGTCCAAACATAAGCTTCCAATATATCGATCGTTACGTCTAGACCATTTCGAGACTCCTCGTCATGTCCGTGATCAAATCCGGGACTCCGAACTACCTTCGGTACATCAAAACACATAAACACATAATACCGATCGTCACCGAACGTTAAGCGTGCGGACCCTACGGGTTCGAGAACTATGTAGACATGACCGAGACATGTCTCCGGTCAATAACCAATAGCAGAACCTGGATGCTCATATTGGTTCCTACATATTCTACGAAGATCTTTATCGGTCAAACCGCATAACGATATACGTTGTTCCCTTTGTCATCGGTATGTTACTTGCCCGAGATTCGATCGTCGGTATCTCAATACCTAGTTCAATCTCGTTACCGGCAAGTCTCTTTACTCGTTCCATAATGCTACATCCCGTAACTAACTCATTACCTACATTGCTTGCAAGGCTTATAGTGATGTACATTACCGAGAGGGCCCAGAGATACCTCTCTGACAATCGGAGTGACAAATCCTAATCTTGATTCATGACAACTCAACAAACACCATCGGAGACACCTGTAGAGCACCTTTATAATCACCCAGTTACATTGTGACGTTTGGTAGCACACAAAGTGTTCCTCCGGTATTTGGGAGTTGCATGATCTCATAGTCATAGGAACATGTATAGTTATGGAGAAAGCAATAGCAACAAACTAAACGATCATCGTGCTAAGCTAACGGATGGGTCAAGTCAATCACATCATTCTCTAATGATGTGATCCCGTTAATCAAATGACAACTCATGTCTATGGTTAGGAAACATAACCATCATTGATTCAATGAGCTAGTCAAGTAGAGGCAAACTAGTGACACTCTGTTTATCTATGTATTCACACATGTACTAAGTTTTCGGTTAATACAATTCTAGCATGAATAATAAACATTTATCATGATATAAGGAAAAATGAATAACAACTTTATTATTGCCTCTAGGGCATATTTCCTTCAGTCTCCCACTTGCACTAGAGTCAATAATCTAGATTACTGTGTAATGATTTTAACACCCATGGAGTCTTGGTGCTGATCATGTTTTGCTCGTGAGAGAGGCTTAGTCAACGGGTCTGCAACATTTAGATCCGTATGTATCTTGCAAATCTCTATGTCTTCCTCCTTGACTTGATCGCGGATGGAATTGAAGCATCTCTTGATGTGCTTGGTTCTCTTGTGAAATCTGGATTCCTTTGCCAAGGCAATTACACCAGCATTGTCACAAAAGATTTTCATTGGACCCGATGCACTAGGTATGACACCTAGATCGGATATGAACTCCTTCATACAGACTCATTCATTTGCTGTCTCCAAAGCAGCTATGTATTCCGCTTCACACGTAGATCCCTTCACGACGCTCTGCTTGGAACTGCACCAACTGACAGCTCCACCATTTAATAAAAACACGTATCCGGTTTGTGACTTAGAGTCATCCAGATCAGTGTCAAAGCTTGCATCGACGTAACCATTTATGATGAGCTCTTTGTCACCTCCATATACGAGAAACATATCCTTAGTCCTTTTCAGGTATTTTAGGATGTTCTTGACCACTGTCCAGTGATCCACTCCTGGATTACTTTGATACCTCCCTGCTAAACTTATAGCAAGGCACACATCAGGTCTGGTACATAGCATTGCATACATGATAGAGCCTATGGCTGAAGCATAGGGAACACCTTTCATTTTCTCTCTATCTTCTGCAGTGGTCGGGCATTGAGTCTGACTCAACTTCACACCTTGTAATATAGGCAAGAACCCTTTCATTGCCTGATCCATTTTAAACTTCTTCAAAACTTTATCAAGGTATGTGCTTTGTGAAAGTACAATCATGCGTCTTGATCTATCTCTATAGATCTTGATGCCCAATATATAAGCAGCTTCACCGAGGTCTTTCATTGAAAAATTCTTATTCAAGTATCCTTTTATGCTATTCAGAAATTCAGTATCATTTCCGATCAACAATATGTCATCTACATATAATATCAGAAATGCTACGGAGCTCCAACTCACTTTCTTGTAAATATAGGCTTCTCCGAAAGTCTGTACAAAACCATATGCTTTGATCACACTATCAAAGCATATATTCCAACTCCGAGAGGCTTGCACCAGTCCATAAATGGATCGCTGGAGCTTGCACACTTTGTTAGCACCTTTTGGATCGACAAAACCTTCTAGTTGCATCATATACAACTCTTCTTTAAGGTATCCATTAAGGAATGCAGTTTTGACATCCATTTGCCAAATTTCATAATTATAAAATGCGGCAATTGCTAACATGATTCAGACGGACTTAAGCATCGCTACGGGTGAGAAGGTCTCATCGTAGTCAACTCCTTGAACTTGTCGAAAACCTTTTGCAGCAAGTCGAGCTTTGTAGACAGTAACATTACCGTCAGCGTCAGTCTTCTTCTTGAAGATCCATTTATTCTCTATGGCCTGCCGATCATCAGGCAAGTCAACCAAAGTCCATACTTTGTTCTCATACATGGATCCCATCTCAGATTTCATGGCCTCAAGCCATTTTGCGAAATCTGGGCTCATCATCGCTTCCTCATAGTTCGTAGGTTCATCATGGTCAAGTAACATGACTTCCAGAACAGGATTACCGTACCACTCTGGTGCGGATCTTACTCTGGTTGACCTAGGAGGTTCGATAGTAACTTGATCAGAAGCTTCATGATCATCATCATTAGCTTCCTCACTTACTGGTGTAGGAATCACTGGGGCTGATTTCAGTGATGTACTACTTTCCAATAAAGGAGAAGGTACAATTACCTCGTCAAATTCTACTTTCCTCCCACTCACTTCTTTCAAGAGAAACTCCTTCTCTAGAAAGGATCCATTCTTAGCAACGAATATCTTGCCTTCGGATCTGTGATAGAAGGTGTACCCAACAGTCTCCTTTGGGTATCCTATGAAGACAAATTTCTCCAATTTGGGTTCAAGCTTATCAGGTTGAAGCTTTTTCACATAAGCATCGCAGCCCCAAACTTTAAGAAACGACAACTTGGGTTTCTTGCCAAACCATAGTTCATAAGGTGTCGTCTCAACGGATTTAGATGGTGCCCTATTTAACGTGAATGCAATTGTCTCTAAAGCGTAACCCCAAAACAATAGCGGTAAATCAGTGAGAGACATCATAGATCGCACCATATCTAGTAAAGTACGATTACGACGTTCGGACACACCATTACGTTGTGGTGTTCCAGGTGGCGTGAGTTGCGAAACTATTTCGCTTTGTTTCAAATGAAGTTCAAACTCATAACTCAAATATTCGCCTCCGCGATCAGATCGTAGAAACTTGATTTTCTTGTTACGATGATTTTCCACTTCACTCTAAAATTCTTTGAACTTTTCAAATGTTTCAGACCTATGTTTCATTAAGTAGATATACCCATATCTGCTCAAATCATCTGTGAAGGTGAGAAAATAATGATATCCGCCGCGAGCTTCAATGTTCATTGGACCACACACATCAATATGTATGATTTCCAATAACTCTGTTGCTCGCTCCATTGTTCCGGAGAACGAAGTTTTAGTCATCTTGCCCATGAGGCATGATTCGCATGTACCAAGTGATTAATAATCAAGTGATTCTAGAAGTCCATCAAAATGGAGTTTCTTCATGCGCTTTACACCAATATGACCTAAACGGCAGTGCCACAAATAAGTTGCACTATCATTATCAACTCTGCATCTTTTGGCTTCAATACTATGAACATGTGTATCACTACTATCAAGATTTAGTAAGTATAGACCACTCATCAAGGGTGCATGACCATAAAAGATATTACTCATATAAATAGAACAACCATTATTCTCTGATTTAAATGAATAACCGTCTCGCATTAAACAAGATCCAGATATAATGTTCATGCTCAACGCTGGCACTGATACGTCCAATTTGCATTATGCTTTTATATCAATATTTATTGCATTATGGGCTGTTATTACACATTATGTCACAATACTTATGCCTATTCTCTCTTATTTTACAAGGTTTACATGAAGAGGGAGAACGCCGGCAGCTAGGATTCTGGGCTGGAAAAGGAGCAAATATTAGAGACCTAATCTACACAGCTCCAAAAGTCTTGAAACTTCACGGAAGTTATTTCCAGAATATATAAAAAACACTGAGCGAAGAAAGTTCCAGAGGGGGCCCACACCCTAGCCACGAGGGTGGGGGGCGCGCCCTACCCCCCTGGGCGCGCCCCTGCGTTGTGGGCTCCCTGGTGGCCCTCTGATGCCCATCTTCTTCTATATGAGGTCTTTCGTCCGAGAAAAAAATAATAAGGAAGCTTTTGATGACCCACGAGTATAGGGGAACGCAACAGCTTTCGAGGGTAGAGTATTCAACCCAAATTTATTGATTCGACACAAGGGGAGCCAAAGAATATTCTCAAGTATTAGCAGCTGAGTTGTCAATTCAACCACACCTGGAAACTTAGTATCTGCAGCAAAGTGTTTTGTAGCAAAGTAATATGATAGTGATGGTAACGGTAACAAAAGTGTAACGAAAGCAAAGTAATGTTTTTGGTATTTTGTAGTGATTGTAACAATAGCAACGGGAAAGTAAATAAGCGTAAACAAGTATATGGAAAGCTCGTAGGCATCGGATCAATGATGGATAATTATGCCGGATGTGGTTCATCATGTAACAGTCATAACATAGGGTGACACAGAACTAGCTCCAATTTGTCAATGTAATGTAGGCATGTATTCCGAATATAGTCATACGTGCTTATGGAAAAGAACTTGCATGACATCTTTTGTCCTACCCTCCCGTGGCAGCGGGGTCCTAATGGAAACTAAGGGATATTAAGGCCTCCTTTTAATAGAGAACCGGAACAAAGCATTATCACATAGTGAATACATGAACTCCTCAAACTACGGTCATCACCGGTAAGTATCCCGATTATTGTCACTTCGGGATTAACGGATCATAACACATAATAGGTGACTATAGACTTGCAAGATAGGATCAAGAACTCTCATATATTGATGAAAACATAATAGGTTCAAATCTGAAATCATGGCACTCGGGCCTTAGTGACAAGCATTAAGCATAGCGAAGTCATAGCAACATCAATCTCAGAACATAGTGGATACTAGGGATCAAACCCTAACAAAACTAACTCGATTACATGGTAAATCTCATCCAACCCATCATCGTCCAGCAAGCCTACGATGGAATTACTCACACACGGCGGTGAGCATCATGAAATTGGTGATGGAGGATGGTTGATGATGATGATGGCGACGAATCCCCCTCTCCAGAGCCCGGAACGGACTGCAGATCAGCCCTCCCAAGAGGTTTTAGGGCTTGGCGGCGGCTCTGTATTGTAAAACGCGATGATTTATTCTCCCCTATTTTTTTCTCCCCGAAAGCAGTTATATAGAGTTGGAGTTGGAGTCGGAGGGTCTCCAGGGGGCCCATGAGGTAGGGGGCGCGCCCTAGGAGGGCGCCCCACCCTCGTGGCAAGGGTGTGGGCCCCCTGGTCTTCATCTTTGGCGAGGATTTTTTATTATTTATTGTAAGACATTTCGTGGAGTTTCAGGTCATTCCGAGAACTTTTGTTTTCTGCACATAAAACAACATCATGGCAATTCTGCTGAAAACAACGTCAGTCCGGGTTAGTTCCATTCAAATCATACAAGTTAGAGTCCAAAACAAGGGCAAAAGTGTTTGGAAAAGTAGATACGACGAAGACGTATCAACTCCCCCAAGCTTAAAACCTTGCTTGTCCTCAATCAATTCAGTTGACAAACTGAAAGAAATAAAGAAAAACTTCTACAAACTCCGTTTTCTCTTGTTGTTATAAATATGTCAAGCTAGCATTCAAGTTTTCAGCAAAGATTATAACTAACCACATTTTCAATAATTCTCAGGTCTCATGATTACCCATATCAATAGCGTAATCAACTAGCAAGCCATAATAATAAATCTCGGATGAAAACACTTTCTCAAAACAATCATAATATGATATAACAAGATGGTATCTCGCTAGCCCTTTCTGAGACCGCAAAACATAAATGCAGAGCACCTTTAAAGATCAAGGACTGACTAGACATTGTAATTCATGGTAAAAGAGATCCAATCATAGTCACACCCAATGTAAACTAACAATAATGAATGCAAATGACAGCGGTGCTCTCCAGCTAGTGCTTTTTAATAAGAGGGTGATGACTCAACATAAAAGTAAATAGATAGGCCCTTTGCATAGGGAAGCAGGGATTTGTAGAGGTGCCAGAGCTCGGTTTTGAAATAGAGGTGAATAACATTTTGAGCGGTATACTTTCATTGTCAACATAACAACCAAGAGATGGCGATATCTTCCATGCTACACACATTATAGGCGGTTCCCAAACAGAATGGTAAAGTTTATACCCCCCCTCCACCAACAAACATCAATCCATGGCTTGCTCGAAACAACGAGTGCCTCCAACATACATCAGGTCCCATGGGGAGTTTTGTTTGCAATTATTTTGATTTAGTTTGCATAAAGCATGGGACTGGGCATCCCGGTGACCAACCATTTATCTCGTGAGTGAGGAGCGGAGTCCACTCCTCTTGAGAATAACCCGCCTAACATGGAAGATACAGACATCCCTAGTTGGTACATGAGCTATTCGAGCATACAAAACAGGATGATTATTTGAAGGTTTAGAGTTTGGCACATACAAATTTACTTGGAACGGCAGGTAGATACCGTATATAGGTAGGTATAGTGGACTCATGTGGAATAACTTTGGGGTTTAAGGGATTGGATGCATAAGCAGTATTCCCGCTTAGTACAGGTGAAGGCTAGCAAAAGACTGGGAAGCGACCAACTAGAGAGCGACAACAGCCATGTACATGCATTAAAATTAATAAACATTGGATGCAAGCATGAGTATGATATAATCTACCATGAACATAAATATCGTGAAGGCTATGTTGATTTGTTTCAACTACATGCGTGAACATGTGCCAAGTCAAGTCACTTAAATCATTCAGAGGAGGATACCACCCTATCATACCACATCATAACCATTTTAATAGCATGTTGGCACGCAAGGTAAACCATTATAAATCATAGCTAATCAAGCATGGCATAAGCAACTATGATCTCTAATTGTCATTGCAAACATGTTTATTCATAACAAGCTGAATCAAGAACGATGAACTCATCATATTTACAAAAACAAAAGAGGTCGAGTTCGTACCAGCTTTTCTCATCTCAACCAATCCATCATATATCATCATAATTGCCTTTCACTTGCACGATCGAACGATGTGTATAATAATAAGAGTGCACGTGCATTGGACTAAGCTGGAATCTGCGAGCATTCAATAAACAGGAAAAGACAAAGCATATGGGCTCTTGGTTAAATCAACAATAAAGCATATAAGAGCCACTTCAACAATTTAATCATGGTCTTCTCCTACTGACCCCCAAAGAAAAGAAAAGAAATAAAACTATTTACACGGGAAAGCTCCCAACAAGCAAAAGAAGAACATGAAATATTTTTGGGTTTTCTTTTTAATTACTACTACAAGCATGGAAAGTAAATTAATTAAAAACTACAACTAATTTTTTTTGGTTTTTCTTAAGGTTTATCAAACACACAAGAAGAAAACATAAAAGGAAATAAACTAGCATGGATGATACAATGAAAAAGTATGAACACCGACATCTAGCAATGAGTGTGTGTGAACATAAATGTAATGTCGGTGAGAAATATGTACTCCTCCAAGCTTAGGCTTTTGGCCTAAGTTGGTTTATGGCCATGGCTGGCCTGGCATCCATAATAATAGTTGTTGGGGTCGTACTGTGATGAGGAAGAACCACTACTAGGGAAAAGCCTATACACAGAATTTTACCAGTAGCGCTGTACAAAATTAAGCGCTGCTGCTACTTAGTAGCAGCGCGCGTAAATAAACCGCGCTACTGCTATGACTTTAGCAGTAGCGCGTACTAGCGAAAAGCGCTGCTGCTACGTTTGAACTGGGCGCACATGGCTAGCCCAACCTAGCAGTAGCGCGTATAATGGCCCAGCGCTACTGCTAATCTCCTTAGCTGCAGCGCGCTTACGTGTAAAGCGCTGCTGCTAACGGAAATAAAATAAAGTGAAAAACAAGTAGAAAAGTAAATGAAAATGAAAGAAATAGAAAAAGGAGAAAGGGAAAAAATAAAATGTAAAGAAAAATAAAAGAAAAAAGGGAAAAAAGGAGAAAGGAATAGCAGTAGCGGGTTTTAGTAAATGCGCTATAGCTAACTTAGCTATAGCGCGTTTCCGGAAATGCGCTACCATTACGTTTCACTTAAACAGCGGTTTCCCCCCACCCCGCCCCCCGGCCACCAATTCTTCCCCAAATCGTCCCTCGCCCTCACCGCCGCCGCCCGAGGCCGCCCTCAGCCTCACCGCCGCCGCCCGAGGCCGCCCTCAGCCTCACCGCCGCCGCCCGAGGCCGCCCTCAGCCTCACAGCCGCCGCCCAAGGCCGCCCTCCACGTCACCGTCGGCGCCCTCCACCTCACCGCTACCCGAGCCCGCCCAGGACCGCCCTTGCCCGTGCCCGAGCCCGCCCTCTCTGCCCCTGCCTCAGTCACCGAGCACCTCCCCGCCAGCGTCTCTCCCCTCTTTGTAAGTCCCCCACCCCTCCCTCTCACTCATCTCTCTCTGTATTTTAGAGAAAAAATTAGATGTTAATTAGATGTTTTTCAGTTAGGGCACTAGAGTTTTGCTAGGTTAATTAGGTTAGTACTGCTGCTAGTAGTATTGGTACAGTAGGTTAATTAGGTGATGTTAAATGAATAACCTAAATGAATGAAATTAGTAGTTAACTGAATTTTTTTTCCTTTCATCATTATAGAGCACTAAAGTTAACTAAGTTTTGTTCTATTAGTAGTTAAATGAATTTTCTTCTACACTGTTTGCACATGTGGTTGCTCGTGTATATTTGGACACTGTTTGCAGGGAATGATGCTTAGTGGCCTATGTTTTGCCAGAATGTTGATTCATTTCTTTTCTGGCAAATTTCAGGTTCTCGATTTGTCCACTTTTTCGCAAAGCTCATGCCGAAATTTTCCGTGAATTTCGGCATGACTTATGCTACAAACTAGGACATATCGAGTGCCCGTGATTTGCCGCACCAGGAAGGAGTCAACATTCGTGCAAAACAATAGGCCTTTTTTATGTCATTATTCATTTTATTAGGTCTAGAATTAATTGACTAGATTTAATCATAGGAAACATGGCTAGCAACGATGAAGGACAGGGTTCTGGTGATTGCGACGACGCCTACCGGGCGGCAGACGAATTTTTTAGCCTTACCGATGATAAACCGATGTTATTGCTGGGCCCACCGGTGGCATCGGGGACTGAGACCGACACGCAGACCGGTGCTGAGACTGAGACCGGTGCTCAGACTCAGACCGGCATCGAGACAGGCGCTGAGACTGAGACCGGCGCTGCCTCGGGGAGCGGAGCCGGTGTAGAACCGAAAGCAAAGAGGCAACGGGTTCCTAACAAACTCAGGACTACTAGAGTGGTGGTCACGGAGGTGGACGACGGCAATTTTGAGCCAACGGCGCCCGAGGAAGCGCGTCGATGCTACGGCAATCAAATAGGCTGCATCGTACGGACAACTGCCACCATCAACGATGAGAAACTACAGAAGATAGAAAATATGAGGAGCTCCCTCCTAAAGAAGTTTCACCAGATATTTCTTGTTCCCGGGCCAGAATGAGAAGGATTATAAAGATCCAGATGAGGACCCGGCAATGAAGAAGATAAACAAACACGCCATGACCAAGTTTAGCGACGCGTTGGCCGCCTAGAAAAATCGAGTGAAAGCAAGGATCGTCGACAAGAAGGAACCCTACTCCGAGATTGTAAAGGATAATCCGACAATCACGGAAGAGCAGTTTCAAATATTCAAGGAGGCTTGCGAGGCCGAAGATGCCAAAAAAAGTCTAAGTACATGAAGGGGCTTCAAGAGAGGAACATTGGGAGCCACCACCTCGGAAGCCGTGGTTACGGCGGAAAGAGGTCCAAATGGGCCAAGGAGGACGCGGAAGCCGCGAGTCTGGGCATCCCAGACCCCTTGGCAGAGTTCACCGTCCCGCAGGAGCGTGACGTCCTCAGGGCCCGGCACCGTTGGGACCCAGTGAAAAAGTTTTACGAGACAACACCGGTCATTACGGAGTTCATGAGACTGCTGGTAATTTTAGTTTCTGATCAATTCGACTGCACACGTTAGTCATATTTGTAAACGATCGTTGTGCCTTTTGCAGAGAGAGCAGCACAGGATTGCGGCCAAAAGGGACTCGCCGTCTGAGGCATTGGCGAGGCCCAAGTGGGACACTCCATTCAACCGGGGGCGTTGACCATACTGAAACAACAACTGATGGATACTCGACCGTCGTATGTACGCGTGCACGGTGTCGGAGACGGTGCCACGTGGAAGAAGTACTACCGTGAGACCACGGAGGAGAGAAAGGAAAGACGGATGTTAAATCAAGAAAACATCGACAAGAGGGTTGAGATTGCGGTTGAGAAGAAATCAACTAAGATAGTCGCAACAGTGGTAGCTGCCGCAAAACAGGTGGCTTTAGATATTTCTACTACCTTGGTTCCGGCCATTTTCAATTGGACCAGGAAAAATCCAAAAAAAGATGCAGCGGACTTTCCCCTTGCTGACTTCTTGGCGGGGAGCAGCTCGACTAGCGTTGCACCAGCACCTGCAGCTGCACCTGCTCCCGCACCGGCTCCCGCACCGGACGTGCTAGGCGGTGCTTCGTCTTTGGCTGAGCTCGACGCCCTCACAGTATCTGTCACACCGGCCCCCTTCAATATAAATGTATAATCTCTCGTTTTCGTTGCCTTTCGGATGTCTCACATCACAGACTTTTCTTTGCAGGCCGACGAAACCCCGTGCACCATATTGTACACCATCGGCGACCAGAAGGTGGACGTGGGGAAGGCGGCGATAATGGAGCCGAAGGAACCATTGTTCCACAGCCGGCCGATCCCCCCGAACATCTTCAAGGTTTCCGTGGCCAGTGTCAAACCGGGCCACGAGAATTTGCCTCCTCCAGTACTACTGGGGGATGACGACGAGACACTGCGGCGGCTTGGTGATTGTTGCAATGCTGGGTGGGTCCTGTTGTGGCCAAAGAGTCTGCTTCGTCTGGAGGTGGCCGTGAGCACACCCACGAGCACGCAGCCTCAGCAAGGTATGAACATCAACACCCCACCTACCCAATTATCGTCGGGTGTCGGGTTGGGTGATAGCGGACGGGGTAAGGAGGAGGCTCCATTAGTCGCTGATGACGTCGCCATGGATGAGGATGAGGACGACGATGGCGCTACTGAACAGTATGTCTATACTGGCGCCTCCTCAGGGTTTGAGCGTCATGAGTCGGTGCCTGAATTGCCGTCTCAACATATTATGGACGACCTTCTGGTAGTAAAGAAGTTTAGGAAGAGAGCGAGGAAAGGCAAAAAAGATGTTTCTATGATCCAGCCGCCTCGGCAGCCTCGGCTTCAGGACCGTATAGATATCCCCGGTGCGGATAAATGGCATATCCCCGGTCAACCAATCCTACCTGCAACAGCGCTACGGGCCAGATTTGGCGATCTAAAGAGACTTCATGACAATGTGCTGCGGGTAGAGAAAGACCTCATCGCCTCGAAAGATCCAGGATACCCACTCTACGTGGTTAACGTTCCGCGGCAAATGTCGTACGTCGACAGCTTCCCCGCGGATAAGTTCTTCCTCCGATTTGATTACATATTCGACATGTTTCACGTGAAGAAGCTGGATTTTACGTTTGTCCGGCTTTACGCCTTGCACATGAACTAAATCATCGGGGTTGAGCAGATATCTCATATCTGTGTCGCTGACCCGTACTACATGCACGAGGGCTTCTTGGGAGTCTGCGCAAATCACCGTGAATACGCGAGGGATTACATCGTCAGTTTCATGCTCACCAATAAGGACAAGGGGGCGATTCTCGTGCCTTATCATCCCGTGTAAGTCATCTGCGCTGCTATCCTTCCTTCGATTTCAATCATTCATTTGCACGGTGGAGGCTAATTAATTTGAGGATTTATTTTGCGCAGCGGCGGGCGCGCCATCCTCATCAACCTCTACCCCCGATTCTCCCACGCTCTTTACTTGGACACGTCGAAGAACATTCACAAAAAGGATTACACCCACATCAAGGATGTTCTCGACAGTGCTATGTATCATTACCAATCACTGGGTGGAGAGGTCAGGGACAAGAAGATGAGGGGCGGCAGGGTCGCCCTCGGCCATAAGACCAACGTCTACTGCATCCAGCAACCGGACGATTCTCTTAATGATGGTGTCGGCATTCTGAGAACGGGGGTCCCCAGACTTGCCTGCCTGCGGCCTGCGGCGTGGCTCAAAGGGGGGCCCAGCACGACCCATCTTCACCAACACAAACTCAAGACCCTC
Organism: Triticum urartu; assembly: GCF_056163025.1. Taxonomy (NCBI): domain Eukaryota; kingdom Viridiplantae; phylum Streptophyta; class Magnoliopsida; order Poales; family Poaceae; genus Triticum; species Triticum urartu. Next base: position 188,833,093 of record NC_141879.1, read on the forward strand.
GCGAGGGGCCAAGCCTTGCGGGGCGGACGACACGGAGCTTCCTCAGGCACGGCCTCGTCAGGCTGGCTCACGAGGAGGCGGAGAGATCAAGGCGGGGTACCTCGCGAGGTGCCCGTGACGCAAGCCATGACGACTCAGGGTGCCAGGCGGGCGCCAGCCCGCGCAGCGTCCTCCTTTCCTCTTTGGTGCAAAGGGGGCAAGCGCAGCCGCGGAGTACCGAGGCATCAGGCAAAGGTTGCCATTTCGGTGCAACGAGACCAAGACCAGGAGGACTACGATACAGAGGTCACCGTGGAGCCCAAGACAGCATCATCACGAGAGCTTTGCGCAGGCGAAGACTACTTTTGTCAGGATAGTTGATACTTGCTATCCCCTTTCAAATTAGCCCACCATTGTTGGCTCCCTTCCTGCTCAATATTTGGGGAGAGGACCAGGGCCACTATAAATAGGACCGGCCACCCACGTAGCAAGGGGTTCGGCTCAGTCTCCTCCAAGGGCTCGACAAGTAGAGAGGTGGTAAGCAGAGAGAGAGAGAGATAGAGAAAGGTGGCTGAACTCCCCCCAGCAGTTCATCGCCCCAGCCAAGAACAGACCCTCGCGAGGCTGTTCTTCCTTGTACTGTCCATCATCATCAGCCCAAGAGGCAATCCACCACACCACACACTGGAGTAGGGTATTACACCACAACGGTGGCCCGAACCAGTATAAACCCTGTGTCCCTTGTGTTGTTCTTTTCATAGCTTTGATCCTAGCATGGCGGAGGGGTGCAGGAAGGTAGGAGGCGAAACCTCCGCGTGCACCCCAGTGTTCGAACCTCAAGGGTCTGCCGGAACCCGAAATCCAACATTTGGCGCGCCAGGTAGGGGTGCGCCAGAATTCGTCTTCCACCGCTCCGCTCTCCTCCGACCATCACACTCATGTCTGATGCACGTCGGGCCCGCGCGGAGCGCCGGGCCGCCCTCGCTTCACGCGTCGCCCAGACAGCCCCTGTCGGCAGGCGTCCTCGCCGTTCCCCGTCGCCCGCCGTCAACGCTGCCACCGGCCCGGCGGGGGACGAGCAACAAGCGTCGTCTCAGCATCCATCCGTGCGCCAAGACGGCCGCACCGTGACTCCCTCACTCGCCCCGGCTGGATCTTCGTCCCGCGCGCTTCGCGCGCCCATGGAGGCTCGGGCTGCGCTCATTGCGGCAAACGAGCTCCTGCGCTACCGCCCCTTCGACGACGTCTACGAACAATGGCTCGACCGCGTCGCCGAACTCGTCCGCGCCGCAGGGGGCTCCTCCGCGCCGTCCGCTCCACTGCATCGCACCTGGCCCCGCGCGGGCGACGAGGCTCCGGCGGCACCCCGGCCGCCTCCCCCTCAAGAAGACGCCATGGCTCCAAGACGCGTGGCCCCTGGGCAGAACCCGCTCCGTCAGGTGCCAGCGCGGCAAGAGCAGAGCTGCCAAGAAGTCCCTCGCCCGCCAGAAGCTGCCCGGGCACTCCCTGCTCCAGCACGTCGCGACCATCCTCCTGCTCCGGCGCGCGGGGACATGCAGGACCAGGCTCTACATCACTCAAGGCCTCCCGTGGCCACAGCAGGCTGCCGCGCCTACACCACCGAACTGCGCAGCGTCGCGTGGCCGGGCAAGTTCAAGCCGGACCTGCCTCCTCGCTACGACGGCACGGCCGACCCTGCGAAGTTCCTCCAGCTCTACGAGCTGGGCATCAAAGCTGCCAACGGAGACGAGAAGGTCATGGCGAACTGGTTTCCCATGATGCTCAAGGATGGAGCCCGCACCTGGCTCCTGAACCTGGCTCCAGGCACAATCTCCTCCTGGGAAGAGATGCGCACCCGCTTCATCGCCAACTTCCAAGGTACTCGCGACCGGCCACCCGCTGTGAGCGACATGCGCCGCATCAAGCAACAACCCGGGGAGACCCTGCAGAAGTACATCCAACGCTTCAACAACGCATGCCTCAAGATTCCCAAGGTGACTAAAGAGGCCATCATCTCAGCCTTCTCCGACGGCGTGCGCGGCGTCAAGATGAAGGAGGAGCTGGCGATGCATGAAGACCTGTGCACTTCTTTGGAGCTATTCAACTTGGCGAACAAGTGCGCCAGGGCTGAGGAAGGGCGTCTCTCCCTCCTTGAGCTGCCTGCCACAGACCCAGAAGAGAAGAAGCTCAAGGCCAAGGAAGTGAAGCGCAAGGGGGCTGCCGTGCTCGCGGCAGAACCAGACACCAAGCGGGGCAGAGATCAACCCGAACCTCCCAAGGGCAGCCGGTACTACGTGTACCACGACCTCCACACCCACAACACCAGCGAATGCCAAGAACTCCGAGCCGTGCGTGAAGGAAGGATCGGCCGTCGCCCTGACCGTGGTGACCGGGGATACGGCCGAGGAGGAGGAAGGAACGCAGGGTGCTAGGAAGACTGTGGCCCGCGCCAGGGGTGGCGCGACCAACCTCGCGAGGATCGCTGGCAAGACCCACCTCGCGAGGGAGGCTAGAGGGATCAGCCTCACGAGGATTGCCCGCAAGGCAACGCAGGTCTCCCATCACTGCCGCCGCAGCCAAGGAGGAACGAGGACCGTCGCCAGGACGAGGAGGCTGGGGGCTTCCAGGAGCCTTGCGCGATCACCTGCATCCTGGGTGGAGCTCAGGCCCCAGCCTCTCAGCGCATCTTCAAGCAGTTCTCCCGCGAAGTGAATGCAGCCCTCCCCAGGCTCGAAGCCACGCGCCCTCTCAGGTGGTCGGCATGTGCCATCACCTTCAGCTCAGTAGATCAACTCAAGTGTGCGGCTACAGCCGGAGTCCTCCCGATGCTTTGTTCCCCAATCATCAGCAACGTGGTGGTCACCAAGACCCTCATCAATGGCGGGGCAGGGCTCAACGTCCTGTCCGTAGAGACGTTCAACAACCTCCAAGTGCCCTACAGCCAGCTTCAGCCAACCAAGCCCTTCTCCGGTATCACCGACGGCTCCACGATCCCGATCAGGCAGGTCCGCCTCCCCGTCACCTTCGAGGCACGCGACAACTACTGCACCGAGCTCATCGACTTCGACGTCGCTCACATCTGCCTGCCGTACAACGCCATCCTCGGGTACCCGGTGCTGGCCAAGTTCATGGCCGTGACTCACCACGGCTACAACGTCCTCAAGATGCCAGGAAGCGGCGGAGTCATCACGGTGCCCTGTGAAGAGAAGGACGCAGTGTGTTCCCTGGAGCGAGCCTTTCAGGCCGCATCACTGGAGGACCCGGATCGCGGAAGCAGGAGGCTTCCCGAGGCCGCCCCCAAGAAGAAGAAGACATCGTCCGGCCTGGCCCCTCAGGAGGTAGGACCCTCTGGGCCCGTGCCTGCCCAGGGGGAACCTCCTTCCATCGCATAGGAAAGCGCGCCCGACGCCCTCCTCAGGCAGGGCTCGGGGGCTCTCCCCTGGAGGGCCACCGACCTAGCAAGGGTCGCGAGGGAGGCGCTGGGGCACCACGTGGAGGCGTGTTTCGAAGCACGTTTCCCTCAAGAAGGAGCAAGGCAAGGAGATCCAGACCCACAGGAGTTCATCAGCAAGGCCATTCAGGAGCTACAGGAGTCCAGAGTCATGAGAGGCGCCCGCCGCCTACCAGCAGTGGCTCCCCATCCAGGCGAGGATGGTGGGCTGCGCGTCTGCGTCGACGTACCAGGGCTCAACCAAGTTGCCTCCCTGGGGCGCCTCTGGCCCTCGCGAGTGGGGCGCTGCGGAGGTCCACCCCACAGCTGCGTTCGCATGCCTTACGGCTTGCCGAGCGCGGCTGACGCGTACCAGCGCCTCATGAGGGGCATCACGGAGGCGCAAGAGGCCAGGTGCTCCGCAGCCCTGATGGAGATGGAGATGGCCCGCGAGGAACCGCCAGCACCTTCGGAGCCTCCCGAGGCCCCTGGCCTGGGGGCTCCTGAGGATCGACTCCCGCAGCCCACCGAGCCGGCTACACCAACACCCCTTAGTCTTCAGCGTCATCAGGTGACATCTTTCAAGTTTCACTTCCAGCTGGGAGCGCCCCCAGGGCTGCATTATTCCCAGGCCGCGTGGGTCCGTCCCTGCGGCGTGTATCCCTTTTATTCCGTGTCGTTAGCTTACCTTGTTGGGGGCGCCCCTCGGGCTGCATGATCCCCAAGCCGCTCGGGCCAGGCTCAGCGACATGTACCCCATTTGCGTTCATTTCCGGTTATGCGTTAGAACTGCCATGCTTGATTATTTGATGCCGGTCCGCGGCGCCTCCTCTTCTCCATGTTGACCACTTGCACGTTAAAGGGGGGGTACCTGAGCATCGCGACTCAGGGCTCTTACTGGCTCTCCAGCACTTACCCTCTGGCCTTGACCACGGCATCACGACCTGGCATACCAGCGACGGCTGAGACCAGCTCGAGGGCCGGGACCCGAGGACATAGAGTGCAGGCATCTAACCGAACTTGCAAGGACACAACACAAGATAAGGCCCAGTGCCAGGCGCAACCCGCCTAGAGGTAGGGCCCCGTGAGTCCCGCACTGGCTCACGGGTGCCCAGGTACACCTCACCAGGCCCTACCGTGCCAGCCACGTGTCAGGGCGGGGATGTGCACGCCCCGGGGGCTCCTCCCGGAGGGGGCCCCCCTCCCACGCACAAGTGGAAGCACCATGCTCCGCGCTGGCTGACGACGCTGTCGAGGAGCGGCTATGCCCGTACTCATACGGAAGCGCTGTGCTCCGCGCTGGTGATAAACAACTGAGGGTGGCCTCCGGGCCGCATCAACCTCAGGGAGCCCAGTGCTCAGTGTCTAGCCTCATCGCAAAGCCTCCCCTCGGGAGTGCCGCGTGAGGGGGCTGGGCACGGGGGCTGCGCCAGGGTCACGCCCAGACGCAAGCCGCCCAGCCAGGTCCCCATGGGCCTGGTTCGTCGCGCGCCTCTCCCCGAGCGGAGCCAAGGTATGAAGGCCGTTTGAGCGTCAAGGGGGACTCCTGAGCATCGCGACTCAGGAGCCTAACTGGTCACGTAGCCCCTCACTCCTTTGGTCCCGTCCTGGTTTCCGGTCGGGGCTATTGCTGGGTGAGGTACGCGTGTGGCCGGGCTCTGCAGACGTAGAATGGTGGATCCACCCACATCACACCTCCCTACTTGTTGTTCGTGCGCCAAGGGGGACTCCTGAGCATCGCCACTCAGGAGCCTAACTTGTCACGTAGCCCCTCACTCCTTGGTCCCGTCCTCGTTTCCGGTCGGGGCTACTGCTGGGTGAGGTACGAGCGGGGCCGGGCTCTGCCGGCGTAGAACGTAAGCAAGTAGGAAGGAAAAGCATAAATTTCAAAGGAATTCAAAAGCAAATATTACAGTCCACACTGTTATCCCAGTATTAGGCGCAAGTCTAAACACCTCCCCGAGGCATTATACATGTGCAGGAATCAAAAGCAGGACATGAGCCACGATGGAGTCACTTGGCGGCGGGGGAGCAGCGTGGCGTGGGTTCGCCTCACGGAGCAGCGGGGTCGACGGCGCCTTGCTCCGGCTTGGTGCTGAAGGCCCGGAACTTCCCCAGCAGAGCCTCCGCGCGACCCTTCACGGCCTCGGCGGCAGCCGCCACACGCTTGCCGCTCACGGGCTCCAGCAGGCTATCAAGGTCGAACCCGGGATCGCGAAGGTGGATGTGGGTGAGAACCTGCGTTAGTGCTGCAGAAGACAGAACACGCGCCTCGGCCTCGGCCGTGGGGCCGAGGCCAAGGGCGACATCTTCAAGAGCGTGGACCAAGAAGGGAAGCAGCTTGGCGGGGCCGTCCTCGGCGTCGGCCAGCGGGCTCTCCAGGCCGCTGTCGTAAAGCGTCCTCAGCGAGGAGCGAGTGTCGGTGTCAAAACCGGCGGATCTCGGGTAGGGGGTCCCAAACTATGCGTCTAAGGTGGATGGTAACAGGAGGCAGGGGACACGATGTTTTACCCAGGTTCGGGCCCTCTTGATGGAGGTAAAACCCTACGTCCTGCTTGGTTAATATTGATGATATGGGTAGTACAAGAGTAGATCTACCACGAGATCAAGGAGGCTAAACCCTAGAAGCTAGCCTATGGTATGATTGTTGTATATATTGTCTATCGACTAGCCTGGCCCTGGTTTATATAATGCACCAGAGGCCTAGGTTAACAAGAGTCCTAGCCGAATATGCCAGTGGGGAGAAGTCCTTGTATTGATCGCCAAGTCTTGTGGAATCTTCCTTGTATGCAGCAGCTGTCCGAACTGGCCCATGAGTATACAGCCACGGGGGTCCTCGGCCCAATCTATCAGATCGGGAGATGACGTGTTGAGTACCCCCTAGTCCAGGACACCATCAGTAGCCCCCTGAACCGGTCTTCAAGTTAGGGACGCTCCTCGATTCTTCCGAACTGTTCTTCATCTTCGGTCGTCGGTCTTGAAAACTGGTTCAACAAATCTTCTCATCTTCGATCTTGAGGATCGCCGAAATGAATTCGACAAGTTTATACATCGGGTATCCGAGGAGCCCCTCTAAGTTTCCGGCCTTTACCAATGCCTTATTATTTTTATGCCACACCTCGGGTTTGAAGTTGTTCCCGGGAGGCAGTGTCCTCTTGCGTCCGAGCTCTAACGCCGGACTGCATTCGAGGTATCTTTTGCGGCCGAGCACCAATGCCGGACCGCTTCTGAGCTCCAACGCCGGAATGTATCCGAGCTCCAATGCCGGACTATGTCCAAGCTTCAACGCCGGACAGTGTCCCAGCTCCAACGCCGGACTATATCCGAGGTGTCATATCACCTTGGTTCAAAAAAGTTGAAGGAGTTTAGCCGAGCTTAATGCCAGAAATGCCCTCTATGGAGCCAGCCACTAGCGCCCGAGCTTTATGCCGGACTGCTTCCGAGGTGGTGCACCACCCCGAATGTGGGCCGATTTTTTGTCAATATTTTTTATTGGTGCAATTTATTCTCTGCCGAGATATATAGCCAGTAGCCCTCAAGGTGTGTATCGGTCTAAAACCCGAGATGCACATGAAGGATGACATAAGACCGCTGATCCCAGTAGCCGCTGAGACTCAGGTTGATTTGCAAAATCGGCCTGAGGATCAAGTCCTAGCTCGGCAGAATACTTCGGGACACAAAAGCGGCGTGCTCAGTCCTCAAGACTCAGGTTGGGTGCGGCCGACCAACCTGAGGATCAAAATCTCCTCGGAAACTATATTGCACATAAAATTTTCTGCATTGGACAAGCAATGCAGTAGCCCCCGAGACACTGGTCGGGTGGCAACACCAGATCAGGGGATCGATGTGCCCCTTTAATATTTTTAAATAATAAGCCCTAAGCCCAGTAGCCCCCGAGCCTTAATGCGGGCACGGGTGGCCGAATTAAGGATCAATATCCATAGTAAAATCACAAATTATGTGTAATGACTCTATGTATCCAAGTACTTTACGTCATTAATGCTCGGATCCGCATTGTACAAAACTTTGTTTGACCGACCATCGGCTTCCACCTCCTCGGCCAGTAGCCGAGGAGTGTTTGTCCTACTTTATAAAGCCTTTATGAGGGTAAAGATTTACAACAAACAAGGCAATCTGGCCATACGGTTTTATAAACAAAGGTACGCAGAGAGTTATATCACTGTTTAACAGAAGAAATGTCTTCCAAAGAAAATAGTCCCGCTATCGGTTCCTTTCTTTGGGTTGTCATGCTAAGCATGATCATTAAACCTCAGCTCTAATGTAAGAGCAAAATATTGAGGATTTAGTTTGGGAGGCCAGTTAATAGCCCCCGGTAGTGTTCGGCGACAGTCGGGGTCAAGTCGTAAACACTTCGGCCAATGTTATGAACGGCCCATCATTTAACATAGTCATCGGATCACTGACCAGTTTACGCTTATTGTGAAAGTCAGTTTTCGGCTTTCTCCACTGAGGTGCTTAACCATGTGAGCTGGAAGCACAATCGCAGTGGTTCTCCCTTTGCACGCCTAGCCGAACAAAACGGAACGTAGGAAGCAAGTGCAGGAGCCGGGCAACCCAACTATTGACCGAAGACACAATTCGAAACCGATGCATATATAGCAATATCTGAGAATGTTTTTGCCGAATCCCTAAAGGTGTCCGGCGTTGCACTGCGAGACTAATGCTAGAGAAGCACAAATAGTTTTAAAAGTGCCAAAAAGCTTGGAAAACCAAGAAACGCCAGTAAAAACATGACGTCCGAACAATATCAAGTGTTCGGTGCCAATCCGAAAGTTGGTCTGAGAAAAAAGAAGTGCTTCTGTCGTGCTTTAACATGATACATCCTATCTCAAGACTTCGAGCGGGTCAGCCTACGGCTTCAACCTCCTATCTCGAGGGCGGAGAACTTCTCATCAGGCCAGTTTAGCAAACTAAACTCTAGCGGCTTTGAGAGAGAAATTAGGCTCCCCGGCTAGTGACCGCACACTCGTGTCGAAAAAGGAGTGATAAATAATAATAAAACTTTGCAACGACTAAGAAGAAGAACACTTATTATAAAACGGCTCAAATAAACTTAAGAGCCCCCAAGTGACTTGGGTAGAAGAATGATTGCATGTACCGAAGTACTTATATCATATCTTTGTTCAACCGAACTTTAAACGCGTCTTAACCGACCGTCAGCTTCTCCCTCTTCGGTCAAGGACCGAAAAGTGTTATGTACTCCATCGGTCGAGAATATCGACGGTGTTTCCAATAACCAGGCAATCAGGCCATAAGGCTGTAACAGACAAAGCGCGCTCAGGGAACTTATGCTATATTACCGTGAAGTGTAAGAAGCATCTTCGAAGAAAATAGTACCCCCACCGATACCTTTCTTCGGTGCTCATTGTTATTATGAGACTTGTGCAATAGATTTTTTGTACTCATGAGTTCCATTGTGTGCCGACCATCATTGAAAACTATAAGAGCGCTAGCTTTCGGCTTCACCCAGTCTGAGGTCCAGCTCGGTTGACCTGATCGTGACAATCGCAAAGGTGCTCCCTTTACTCCCTAGCCGAACAATCGGGAACGTAGGGGTAAACACAGGAGCGAGGCAACCTAGCTTGCAAATCGCTTAAGTCAATATGGTGCATATTGTGGCATAATACACGAACAAGGAACGAAGCCGTACAAGTATAATCATATGCAAGAGGAAAAGCTTCATAAATGAAGCCCCCAAGTGAATTGGGTCCTTAAATTTGTGTGTCCCAAACAAAGTTTGGACAAGGAAATTTTTTACAAGCAACTTTTTTCCAAAAAAGTATAATGCTTGGTCGAACCGAACACAAGTTAGAAATTAAAGCTTTGAGCATGAAAGCGACTTAGCTGGTTAATGTGTTCGGTATTGATGACGCGGTCCGAGCTTGATGCGGGGCAAGGTTCCATCCCCCAAGCTGGTCCTGAGGTGGCGGAGCAGAGAGCTCAACACACCGAAGTGGTGACATAGCACGGTCAATGCAGACCGGCAGAGTGACGCCGAAGTCCCCGGATCATTTTCCCGTGCACAAAAAATAGTGCAAACCGGAGATAATAGTAATAATGATAATAAAAAAAATCGTTGCATAATAAATAATTTATGCAAAGTGAGTAATAAAAGAAATATGGCCTGGCACCAAAGTCAAGTCGGTGCAGGGCGTCGGCGTGATGCTGTAAAGGCGTGGCAAAGCCTGAATTCGCAGGTCGGTCCGAGCTCCGAGTGCGGCGTTCGCCGGACTATGTACGGAAACTGACCGAACCACCATGCGACTGTCGTTAATGCAGCCACCATTTGATAGACCTGTGTACATATGACGGACAAACCAGAGTAATAATTCCTTGGGAAAAATGAACCCAAACAAGCAAAAAATACTGGGATTAATAGCACATGGTTTATTTGTTGTAGCAATCCGAAGGAAGGTGATTCCTAAAATTGGGACCCGCTCCGCACACCCATTGCCTGATGGGCGATAAAACGACGGCATGGCAATGCTGGTAAAGGTTGACTCGCCAAGGCAAAGCCCTCGGCCCAACTAACATGACGGAGCTGGTCGGCTAGTGACGCCGAAGTGTCCGGAGTAGGTTGATGAAGAGATGGCGAAGCCCCCGGTCCAGCCGAGATGTCGAAGCCTCGATGTCAGCCGATGAGTCGAAGTAGGTCGACGTGATGGACACCAGCTTGAAGAAGAAATAGTGCGGCCCTGTCGATGCAGGTCGTGACGTGGTCGACGCCGACTTGATGAAGCGACCGTGCGGTGATGCCGGTATGCTCGCTCCGTGTAATCCGTGGGGCGGTGATGTTGGTGATGATTTATCCTTCGCGATGCCGGGCTCTTGTTCGGCTTGCCGAGATGATGATCCGAAGAAGTTGAGCTCGGCTCAACAAAGTGACGCCGTGTCTAGCGCAGGTCGGCAGCCGTGGAGTAATATTACCGGACTAGTTTGACACCAGCATTATGTTGAAGATCATGTTCAAAAGATCTTACAGTTAGTGGGATGTATTCGGGAACAAAACACAATACCCCATACAAAACTTCCTTCAAAAGGGATGTCCGAAACCCTGTTCATAAAAAAGATGAACTCGGGTCGGATTCGTTTTCACGCAGAAAACAGATCCGAAAAGTGATGCACTAATCGGAAGGTTCCCGGAGTTTGGACGGTCGGATCGAGCCGAAATTTTGAGAGGTGGTAGATATAGGAATTCCTCAGCTGATCAACGGTTGGATCTTCCAAAGGACGTCCGAGCTAGAAGCTGGACACCACGCCCTAAACTCATCCAAATTCCCATCCAGATTTGACAGGGCTCCGGTATATCGTGGATTGCCAGAGATTCCTCCATCGGAACTCGAGAAATTTTCCAGGGTTGTTGTAGACTCAATTCCGCACAATTCCACCAAAGCGATCATCAAAGCGATACTCGAGGAGGTGGTGGTGGCAGATACGAGTTCGCTGTCCAGAAAAACAGCACGGTCGCTTGAGGGCAATGTTGACGTTGAGCCCCCAGCTCCATAGATGATTCCTCCGTGATCTTGATAGAGATCGGAGTTGATGTTTGATGAAGGCCCTCGTCCGGACATGGTGATCCGAACACGGGGCGCAATTCTTGGTCGAACCAAGGTGACTAGTCGAGCTGGTGACGAAGATGCCGAAGTCGCAGTTGATCTGCAGGCGAGCCATCGATCCTTTTGTCGATCACGCAGCGGAACCCTCAATGAAAGCACCAATGTCGGTGTCAAAACCGGCGGATCTCGGATAGGGGGTCCCGAACTGTGCGTCTAAGATGGATGGTAACAGGAGGCAGGGGACACGATGTTTTACCCAGGTTCGGGCCCTCTTGATGGAGGTAAAACCCTACGTCCTGCTTGGTTAATATTGATGATATGGGTAGTACAAGAGTAGATCTACCACGAGATCAAGGAGGCTAAACCCTAGAAGCTAGCCTATGGTATGGTTGTTGTATATATTGTCTATCGACTAGCCTGGCCCTGGTTTATATAATGCACCAGAGGCCTAGGTTAACAAGAGTCCTAGCCGAATATGCCGGTGGGGAGAAGTCCTTGTCTTGATCGCGAAGTCTTGTGGAATCTTCCTTGTATGCGGCAGCTGTCCGAACTGGCCCATGAGTATACGGCCATGGGGGTCCTCGGCCCAATCTATCAGATCGGGAGATGACGTGTTGAATACCCCCTAGTCCAGGACACCGTCAGCGAGCCTTCGCCTCCAGCTCCGTGAAGGCCGCGCGGTCTTCGGCGAGGACTAGGGCCTTGCCGTCCAGCTCGGCCTTCCTCGCCCCCAATTCCTGCTCCAGCGCGCCTAGGCGGTCGCGGCGTTTCTTGAGCTTGGCCTCCAGGCCCTCGACGACCGCCTCGCGAGCCTTCACGCCCTCTTCCTGCTCTTGGCGAAGGCGAACCTCTTTCGCGAGCTGATCCCGCAGGCCCTGCAGCTCGTCCTCCAGCACCTTGCAGCGACCACGGACGTCGACCACCTCTCCCAGGGCTGCATCGCGAGCAGCCTTCGCCTCAAGGACGGCCTGCTTCTCCTCGTCGCATGCCGTCGAGGCCTGGGCCAGCGTCGCCCAAATCAAAGCGTCGGAGCGAACCCATCCAGAAACCAGCTCCAAGCGCCCGGCCACCAGGCGAGGGTCGGCGCCAAGAAGATCCTGCCGCAGCCGGTCTAGCTCAGCAACAGCGCGGTCCAGAACGGCGGAAGGAGTCGGGGAGATAGCAGCCGGTGGAGTAGGAGGAGAAGGCGGCGGCACGGCCGTAGCATCCTGAGGCGGAGTCTGCCGCGCCCCGACACCTGTAGCAGTGGCGGCAGACGGGAGCACCTCGGGAGCCACTTGGGCCGTGGGGGATGAGCTCGCCCCAGCTGGCTCAGTCAAGCCCCGCGAGGATGACCGGGCAGAAGAAGCTTGTGCGTCGCGGTCACCTTCCTTCAGGGGCGCTGTCACGAACGGAACCTCAGGAGCCCCCTTTGACTTCTTTGCTGTGGGCGCCAACCTATCCCAAGACGCGGACGTCAAGCCTCAGAAGCAGAGCAAGAGATAAAGACAAGAATCGAACGCTTACGGGTCGTTGCCAGTGAGCTCAAGCGGCCTCCGGCCAAATTTAAAGACTGAAAGCCGGCTGGAAGGGTCAACCTCGGGAAGCTTGGAGGCAGAAGGTGCGTCTGCGGTTCGCCCCGGGGCCGGGGGAGACCCGCGGGAGATCAGCCCGGTCCTGTCCTTCTTAGGGATCGGGGGCGAGCTCCCGCCGTCCTGCTCGTCGTCGTCTTCGTCGTCATCCTCGTCGTCATCGTTCGGAGAGAGGCGGAGAACGCAGGACCTGCGCCAGGGGAGGGGAGCCCTCGTCTCTCCGTCAGTCGCCTTGGAGTGAGGCCCTTTTCCGCGCTCCCCTCCTTCTCCCTCTTCGCTGGAGTCGCCGGAGGGCACGTCCACTGGTCCCTCGGGAGCCTCCAGGGGCACGGTCCCTTCCCCGTTGAAGACGGCCATGGACTTCACTACCCGCTCCCAGTCGTCGCGGAGGAACAAGGGCGTAGGAGCGCCCTCCAACCTCGCCACATTGCCCCCGACCAGAGATTGGAGAACCGCAGCCAAGTCTCCGTCGGCCCAGGCCGCGGGGCTCGGACGGGATCTCCACATTGGAAGCGAGTACTGCCGAAGCGGAGCCAGCTGGTGCTCCAGGAACTCCCTCAGCAATGAGGCGCCGGTCAGCTTCACCACCGCCATGTCGGCCGGCCTCAGATCCGCGTCCATCTTCTCCAACACCATCTTCACGCGGGGATCCGTGAGCTCCGCTCGACCCCAGTTGCTGGAGCTCGTGGGCTGCTCGGTGGGCAAGATCAGCCGAGGGTGGATGCGCTCAGCGTCCACCAAGACCCACTTGCTCCTGAAGCCCTCAATCCTCTTCCCAGAGTTCGAGATGGCAATGGCGCCACCGTACGCAACGAAGCTCGCGCACGCGGAAGCAGGACCACGAGAGGTCCGGAGGGAGAAGTAGTGGCACAGCAAGGCCACTGAGAGCTGCACCCCAACGTGGGCCTCGCAATAATAAGAAAAGATTGCGAGGAGAAGGACGGAGTTGGGATGGAGATGCAGAGCCTGCAGCTTGTAATGGCGGAGGACAGAGAAGAAGAACTCGAAGAAGGGAGGCACCAGGCCAGCAACAATGGCACTTACGAAGAGTGGATAGAAGGTGCTCCTCTGACCCTCAGGGGTGGCGGAGCCGGCCTTGAACACCTTCGCCCCGTCGATGCCTCGCCCCGTCGCTATCCGGCGCAACCGGGCAAGGCCCGCCTCCGACACATTCGGCGGGTCCAGGGCAGACGAGTACCAAGCTGCGGCCAGGGGCTGGCGAGGCGCCATGGCTTCCTGGGTCGCACGGTCAGAGCAGATCTGGAGATTTCGGAGGAAGGGAGGAGAAGCGCAGGAAAGGGGATCTGAACAGCAACTGGAGGAAGCAAGAAGAAGGGCCAAGGCGGATGCCACTCCCTTATCAACTCGCGCGGCTGCTAAGGCGCCCACGTCCAGTCAACCGCCACGCGGCGCCCAAGGCCGCAAGCTGTTAGGGCCCGCGGCGCTTCGCTCTTGCCCTTCCGCCTCCCTGCACGGCCAAGTCCGGGCGCTCCTTGGTCCCGGGGGCTACTGTCGGCGTTCTGGGAATGGGGGTCCCCAGACTTGCCTACCTGCGGCCTACGGCGTGGCTCAAAGGGGGGCCTAGCACGGCCCATCTTCACAAACACAAACTCAAGACCCTCGCGAGGGGCCAAGCCTCGCGGGGCGGATGACAGAGAGCTTCCTCAGGCACGGCCTCATCCGGCTGGCTCACGAGGAGGCGGAGAGATCAAGGCGGGGTACCTCGTGAGGTGCCCGTGACGCAAGCCATGACGACTCAGGGTGCCAGGCGGGTGCCAGCCCGTGCAACGTCCTCCTTTCCTCTTTGGTGCTAAGGGGGCAAGCGCAGCCGCGGAGTACCGAGGCATCAGGCAAAGGTTGCCATTTCGGTGCAACGAGACCAAGACCAGGAGGACTACGAGACGAGGTCACCGTGGAGCCCAAGACAGCGTCATCACCAGAGCTTTGCGCAGGCAAAGACTACTTTTGTTAGGATAGTTGATACTTGCTGTCCCCTTCCAAATTAGCCCGCCATTGTTGGCTCCCTTCCCGCTCAATATTTGGGGAGAGGACCAGGGCCACTATAAATAGGACCGGCCACCCACGTAGCAAGGGGTTCGCCTCAGTCTCCTCCAAGGGCTTGACAAGTAGAGAGGTGGTAAGTAGAGAGAGAGAGAGAAAGGTGGCTGAACTCCCCCAGCAGTTCATCGCCCCAGCCAAGAACAGACCCTCGCGAGGCTGTTCTTCCTTGTACTATCCATCATCATCAGCCCAAGAGGCAATCCACCACACCACACACTGGAGTAGGGTATTACACCACAACGGTGGCCCGAACCAGTATAAACCCTGTGTCCCTTATGTTGTTCTTTTCATAGCTTTGATCCTAGCGTGGCGGAGGGGTGCAGGAAGGTAGGAGGCGAAATCTCCGTGCGCACCCCAGTGTTCGAACCTCAAGGGTCTGCCGGAACCCGAAATCCGACAGATGGATTCTATTTCCTACACCACATGCTGGAGTACAGACGGGATCACCAGAACCTTCGCATGGCACCTTCTTCCGGCGATGCCCATATTCTGCAATGGGCAAAGGACATAGGAGATATCGAGGATCATCGACTTCGAGCTGAGTTCTATAACATCTAGCGCGAACTTGCCCAAATCATCATGAAGGAGGTCGTCGGAAAAACAGGGATGTTCTACGGAGAAGGACAAATGTCGCGGGAAGACGTCCGAACATGGATAGCCTCTCAGCGTCTTGACCTGAAGCCTTTCACTACGCTCGGGGACTATCTCCCTGACTTGGATGGATGGAACGACATGTTGGAGTGATTGTCGATATATGACAATGTGTTCGTTTAGTTCATACTTTCTGTATGAAAAAACTTTGAGTTATGCACGGTGAAACTTTATTTGTGATGTAATTAAACCATCCTCCTCGACTAGCAAAAATCACTCTAGTTAGGGCATTTTGGGGTACGATGAACTTTGTTATTTATGCTTATGATATGTTGTTTTTATTTTTGCCAAGTCTGTCTCTTTCTGTTACTCAACTATATATGTTGCATATCATCGACTCATGTGATGATGCAGGTGCATAGATCATAGATGGCGAAGAAGTGTTATGCTAGGAGTATATATACGACAAGTGGCCGGAGTGTCAGGCCCTTTCGGTTTTCGAGCGACAGGCAGTAGTTAGTTTAGAGGTTCACGCTAATGCGAAAGAGGGATACGAACTCATGTTCTCAAAGTGATAGCTCTTCTCGCGTATATCATTGTTTAGATGGATGACGATGTATTTGCATATCATTCGAGACTTGTATCGCTATTTTCGAGATGATGACGAGAGACCACTTTGTGTTGGATGATGATTATGATGATGACATGATTTGATAAGACTAATTGTATGTATATGCTATGATTACATTTGTATGTGTATGGTATGCTAAAGATTATTGTATAAAGCCTATTCAAATACAAAACAAATACAAAACAAATATGCAGAAAAAAAACTAATAAATAAACTAGTAGTAGCGAGGGGGAAATTTAGCAGTAGCGCCGCATTGTCAGTAGCGCGTCCCAGCAAACAGCGCTGCAGATAATATCAGTAGCGCCCTTTCCCAAAGAGCGCTACAGCTATTCATGTATAGCAGTAGCGTGGGACAACCGGCGCTACTGCTATACATTAGCTGTAGCGCCTTATTAGTAGCGCCGGTGCCCGCGCTACTGAGAGGCCCAAAACCCTCGTTGCTGGTAGGCTTTTCCCTAGTAGTGAACAAGGCTCCGATTGCCACTGGCTGTCAATCATCTCCGGATCCCACTGATAGTTAGACTATCGTGAAGGATCAAATTGTGGTTCCGGTAGGCGTGAATAGACGTCAATGGAACAAGGTACGTGCCTACAGTCAAATCAAACAAAGGAGGAGCAGTCAAGGTAATAGTCTCAGGATGATGTTTATTAAAGAACAATTGATATTTAAGCTCTCCTGCCCTATTCTTAACAATAAAAATCATGTGCCACCATACTTTTATAATCTAAATAAACACGAGGCATCACTTTTTCTTCCTTATCAGCATGCCTAATAGGAATGTTAAAATGTGCAGCTAGGCGTGTAGCATAGATGCCTTCAAAGATGGGACCCTTAGTACGGTTCATATTTAACCGTCTAGCAATAATGCCGCCCATACTAAAAGTGTTATCACTGTATAAACCTTGGAGCAAAATAATAATATCAGGGATACTAAGGTTTCCATAGTTTCCGCGACCAATTAAGCAACGACTAGCAAATAATGCAAAGTAACGTAAGACAGGAAAATGTATGCTAGTGATTCGTGCATCGGAAACCTTCCTAGTTTCCCCTACAGTGATAGTATTAATAAATCCCTCCACATCATCATGATGTGGTTCTTCTGTCTTGCCCCCAAAAGGGACTAAACAAATCCGTCAAAAATCATAAAGTGACATCTCCTTATGCTCATCATATAAATGAAACTCCACTGTAGGTGGTGAGTTCCTAGAATGAAAATGAAAATTTTACACAAAGGTATTTGTGAGTAAGAGATACTGATCGCATTGGTCGTGGAGGAAAGTGGTGAGGCCTGCATTATGAGCCAATTCATGAAAATCTTCATAAATCCCGGCTGCTCTCAAGAAATTCTCGGAAGGCCATTCACACGCCCGAACCTCCGCGGTGCGCGGCAAATTATACTTAGGCTTCGGTGCCTTTTCCTTCGAGCTTTGGCTCGATGAGCCCCTCAATAATCTCCTCATCATTTTCTGAAAAATTCTGAAATTTTTAGTAACTTCAAAATAAAAGTAAACCAAACTCAATAATATTGATAGCAACCACTCCTACAAGTGCCTAGGGCCTATATCATGCATCAAAACTACTTTTGACCATATAAATTTGACATGCAAGCTCAAGAACAGGGTCACCTAAGCAGCAAAAATTTGCAATGAATAAATCACTAGAACAAAACTAATTGGACCAATGGAGGAGTTACATACCAAAGTACAATCTCCCCAAGCAGTTTTGTGAGAGGTGCTTTGAGCAAGGAGATCGAAAATGGTAGCAAAACAAGCTTGGACTCGGGTTTGAGCTGGTTTTTCGTGTTTGAGGGAGGAGGAAGGAGTGTGTGGGTGAAATAATAAGTGGAGGAGGGCCACCGTGGGCCCACGAGGCAGGGGGCGCCCTAGGGGGGTGGGCGCGCCCTCCACCCTCGTGGCAAGGTGGTTGGCCCCCCTAGTGTGTTCTTTGTTCCATAAATCCTCAAATATTCTATAAAAATCATATTTAATTTTCAGGGCATTTGGAGAACTTTTATTTTCGAGTTATTTTTATATTGCACGGATAATCAGATAACAGACAGCAAATTATTCATTTTCACTTTATTTCAACTAAATAACAGAAAGTATAGAGAGGGTACAGAAGGTTGTGCTTCTAGTTTCATCCATCTCATGCTCGTCAAAAAGAATCCACTAACAAGGTTGATCAAGTCTTGTTAACAAACTCATTCCGATTAACATGAAACCGGAGAAATTTCGAATAACACTAGGTTACCTCAACGGGGATATGCACATCCCCAATAATAAGTATATCATATTTCTTCTTGACAGTAGGAAGAGGAAATTCAAAACCTCCAAATATAATCGATGGAATTTTTCTGATAGAATTGATACTATGAACTTGAGGTTGTTTCCTCGGAAAGTGTATCGTATGCTCATTACCATTAACATGAAAAGTGACATTGCCTTTGTTGCAGTCAATAACAGCCCCTGCAGTATTAATAAAAGGTCTTCCAAGAATAATAGACATACTATCGTCCTTAGGAATATCAAGAATAACAAAGTCCGTTAAAATAGTAATGTTTGCAACCACAACAGGCACATCCTCACAAATACTGACAGGTATAGCAGTTGATTTATCAGCCATTTGCAAAGATATTTCAGTAGGTGTCAACTTATTTAAGTCAAGTCTATGATATAAAGAGAGAGGCATAACACTAACACCGGCTCCAAGATCACATAAAGCAGTTTTAACATAGTTTCTTTTAATGGAGCATGGTATAGTAGGTACTCCTGGATCTCCAAGTTTCTTTGGTATTCCACCCTTAAAAGTATAATTAGTAAGCATGGTGGAAATTTCAGCTTATGGTATCTTTCTTTTATTTGTAACAATATCTTTCATGTACTTAGCATAAGGATTCATTTTGAGCATATCAGTCAATCGCATACGCAAAAAAATAGGTCTAATCATTTCAGAAAGCCCTCAAAATCCTCATCATCCTTTTTCTTGAATGGTTTGGGAGGAAAAGGCATGGGTTTCTGAACCCAAGGCTCTATTTCTTTACCATATTTCCTAGCAACAAAGTCTTTCTTATCATAACGTTGATTCTTTGATTGTGGGTTATCAAGATCAACAGTAGGTTCAATTTCTATATCATTATCATTACTAGGTTGAGCATCATTATGAACATTACTAGCAAAAGGACCCGTGCGTTGCAACGGGAGAAAAAAATAATCATAATCTCCAATGGCATGACCATATTTTGTTGCATCGCCTAGATAGACTATCACTCACAAATTTTTTCCTGAAATCATGAAAAAATTGGCATCATGAACATTTTTTTGAACTCATGCTCATATGTGAAATCGTGAACATTTTTCAAATTCATGAACACTTTTACAAATTTTTGAATATTTTCTAAAATCAAGAATATTTTTTAAATTCGTGAACATTTTATACTATTTGCAAACATTTTTTAAAACATGATTATTTCATTTTTCATTGTTTGTAGAGTATTACTACTCAGATTTAAACCATATATGCCACTCAAAATTCACCTCCCCTAAATTTTTTACGGCTATTTAGTTGACCATTAGTTGTCTGTCAAGACATAGTTGAAAAGATGGTTTTATCCATGGCCATCAGGGGCATTGCCATCGGGTGTTCATGGCCATCGAGAACTTTTTTGTTAAACAATTTTCAGGAGGTGGCACACTATCTGAAATCTTCCTAGCCAAATGATGCATGTACTCCCCCGCAAAAAATGATGCATGTACTCATTTTGGAATTAGTTTCGCATCCCATATTTTTGCCATGATTATGAGGCGAAAGTCTTACTTAATTTTAAGCTGAAAGTGCACAAAAATGTATTAATTTTATCGTGCAAAACAAATGAAAACTCTGACTTTCTGAACACCAACTCAAGGTGATTATTTACTGCCGCAGTTAACTGTTACAATATATGCTTGATTGAAATTGGCCCTTAACCGATCTAAACAGGGAGTACATACCATAGTAGGATCAATGGTATCTTGTTAGCGCTGTTGCTGTGGGATTTCTTTCACGCTTGGTGCTTCATTGGTTTCTAAACACCAACGAAGATAGCTTCAAGGAAAGAAACATCATCCTTCTCGGTAGCTGCATCTGTCCAATGCGTCGGCGACGACTTCCCGATCAAAACTGGGTGGCGTCAGCAACATCTCAGCCAAAAAAATGGCGACGCTGATAGGACAGACGAAAACGATGGCGACAGCGGGCATCTGTGCAAGGTGGGCGTGGCCTCCGGCGGCACCTCGGCCATATCTGGGCATTCCCGATGGCATCTTGGATAGAGAAGAAACTGAATATCCGCCGTGCACCGAACAGAGCTGCGGCGCGCTAGCTGCCGCTCTTGTTGACTCCATCGTCTTCTTCCTACACTGCACGGCAACCGGGACTCCAGGAGCGGCGCCGCTACCCGCTGCTCTATCCTACGCATGCCTTCAGGTCTGCACACATGGTAGGTAAGAGGTAAACTCATCCTCTGTCATGGGCTCATGGCCGCAATCGCAGGCCCTACCCTTGAGGCATCCTGATGGGTCCTTGTGCCCTCAACATGAACAAGTACTCGCCGCTCACAGAGAAGCAGCGAAACACCATGAGGCTTTAAAGGGAGCTCGAGCGTTACCTCTGCGCATAGCCCGTGCTCGTCGCCACTGACAATAGCGACCAAGGCCGACACACAGGACGCCATGGACAGGGTGCTCGTTCTCGACGCCGCGTAACCACTCCTCTGCTCCCTAAGGTCGTCGAGCTTGTGCTTTGGGCCGTGCTCCCCGACGCCGTTGTGCAACAGGGCCGTTGCCTTGGCGTAACTACACATGGAGTGTGCGGCTTCTCCAGCGGTTAGCAACGATGCGGCATACCTCGTAGAAGGTGCGTGGCGGCAGACATGGATGGAAGGCCGAAGTGGCGCGCCACGGCGGCAGCGTGAGCAAGGAGGAGGAGGTCAAGCAGAACCAAGGGAAGGAAGTACGATGCGGAGATGATGTAGGCGAGGCCGCGAGGGCGACAACGTCTCCACGAGCATAGGGAGGTGCGGCTAGGGGGAGGAGGTGTGCGCGGGGGGCGGGTAGGGAGAGTAGCGGCTGGGCAACCCGTCGTGCAGTGGGGAGTAGATGAACCCGGACACCAGGACACAAACTTGAATCAGGCGATCAGAGCCGCCGCCGGACCAGCAACAGGTAGCCGCGCCGTCCTTACTCTCCCTTCTCTTCTCTCCATCTCACCATGTCTCTTCTTCGCAGGAGACCGAGTCGCCATGGCCATGGAGTGCCGGCGGGCCCTTGCTCCGCGTACTCGCTCCTCCTTCTCAGGTTCTGGCGTCGGCGGCGGCGACATCGACGGGCCCTTGCTCCGCATACTCGCTCCTCCTTCTCGGGCCGATTTGCTTCTCGACCCTTGTGCTTCTCAGAGTAAATTGGACGGGTGCAGCAGCAGTGTTTGTACGGGCTTCTGTCTCTTTTTCTAAGGAAAGAGGAATTTTTTAGGGGTATACGTTTCGTCAACATGAACGTGGGCAGGTGGGACTGACGAGCCAGGCTATGGGCTAGACTGGCCCATCCATCCGAGCTAGCCTGCTCGCCTAACTCCAGGCTGGTTAGGGACACAGGCTAGTCACATACAAAAAATAGAGAAGCGAAACGTTTTCCACTTATGAAACGTTTTTATCCACTTAAGAGGGGATTGCGGATTGAATACCTAAAACAACCTGAACTCCTTTGTAAAAACGCCGCGACGGTGAACCCGGAGACTCAATCCGTGCTTTATTATTATTAGGGAGAGATTATTAGCATTTTCATTAGGTTCATGTTCATTGCCAGATTGTGTTTCAGCATCAAACATAGATATATCATTTGGATTATCAGGTGGTTCAGCAATAGGTTCATTAGAAGTTTGCACAGTTCTATCATTTTTCTTTTTCTTCCTTTTAGAAGAACTAGGTGCATCAATATTATTTCTCTGAGAATCTTGTTCAATCCTTTTAGGGTGGCCTTCAGGATACAAAGGTTCCTGAGTCATTCTACCAGTTCTAGTAGCCACTTTAATAGCATAATTATTTTTCTTACTATTCATCTCATTGAGCAATTCTTTTTGAGCTTTAAGTACTTGTTCTACTTGAGTGGTAAACATAGAAGCATGTTTGCTGACAAGTTTAAGTTCACTTCTAATATTAGCCATGTAATCACCCAAGTATTTAATCATATCAGCATCTTGTTTTAATTGTCTACCAAAATAAGCATTGAAGTCTCTTGCTTAAACATAAAATTATCAAACTCATCCAAGCATTGACTAGCAATTTTAGCAGGAGGGATTTCAGCTTTATCATATCTACAGAGAGAATTTACCTTTACTACCTGTGTCAGGTTATCGAGGGCTGGAGGTTCTTCAATAAATAAAGGATTAAGATCATATATTTTTTCAATAGGCGGTAAATTAAGACCATGTATTTCTTCAATAGGAGGTAAATTCTTAACATCTTCAGCTTTAATACCTTTTTCTTTCATAGATTTATTTGCCTCTTGCATATCTTCGGGACTGAGAAATAGAACACCTCTCTTGTTCAGAGTTGGTTTAGGAATAGGATCATTAATTAGAGCAGGAGCTGGCTCAGGAGGTGCCCAATTATTTTCATTTGTCAAAATATTATTCAATAAGATTTCAGCTTCATCCGGTGTTCTTTCCCTGAAAAGAGAACCATCACAACTATCTAGGTAATCTCTGAAAGCATTGGTTAGCCCATTATAAAAGATATCAAGTATTTCATTTTTCTTAAGAGGATGATCATGCAAAGCATTAAGTAACTTGAGAAGCCTCCCACAAGCTTGTGGGAGACTCTCTTCTTTAATTTGCACAAAGTTGTATATTTCCTTTAAAGCATCTTGTTTCTTATGAGCAGGGAAATATTTAGTAGAGAAGTAATAGATCATATCGTGGGGACTACGCACACAACCAGGATCAAGAGAATTAAACCATATCTTAGCATCACCCTTTAATGAGAATGGAAATATTTTAAGGATAAAAAAGTAGCGAGATCTCTCATCATTAGTGAACAGGGTGGCTATATCATTTAATTTAGTAAGATGTGCCACAACAGTTTCAGATTCATAACCATGAAAAGGATTAGATTCAACCAAAGTAATTATATCATGATCAATAGAGAATTCATAATCCTTATCAGTAACACAGATAGGTGAAGTAGCAAAAGCAGGGTCAGGTCTCATCCTAGCATTTGGAGATTGCTTATTCCATTTAGCTAATAACCTTTTGAGTTCATATCTATCTTTGCAAGCTAAAATAGCTAAAGAAGCTTCTTGATCAAATAAATAACCCTCAAGAATAACAAGTGATTCTTCATCATCACTTTCATCTTCATAATCAGATTCAATATTTTCAATCTCTCTAGCCCTAGCAAGTCGTTCCTCGAGAAAATCACTAAGTGGCATAGTAGTATCAGGCATAGAGGTAGTTTCATCATAAGTATCATGTATAGCAGAAGTAGCATCATCAATAACATGCGACATATCAGAACGAATAGCAGAAGCAGGTTTAGGTGTCGCAAGCTTACTCATACCAGAAGGTGAATCAAGTGCAGAGCTAGATGGCGGTTCCTTACCTCCCCTTGTAGTTGAGGGATAGATCTTGGTTTTTGGATCTCTCAAGTTCTTCATAATGATAAGCAAATATAAATCCCAAGTGACTCAAAGAATAGAGCTATGCTCCCCGACAACGGCGCCAGAAATTAGTCTTGATGACCCACAAGTATAGGGGATCACAACAGCTTTCGAGGGTAGAGTATTCAACCCAAATTTATTGATTCGACACAAGGGGAGCCAAAGAATATTCTCAAGTATTAGCAGCTGAGTTGTCAATTCAACCACACATGGAAACTTAGTATCTGCAGCAAAGTGTTTAGTAGCAAAGTAATATGATAGTGATGGTAACGGTAACAAAAGAGTAACGAAAGCAAAGTAATGTTTTTGGTATTTTGTAGTGATTGTAACAATAGCAACGAGAAAGTAAATAAGCGTAAACCAGTATATGGAAAGCTCGTAGGCATCTGATCAATGATGGATAATTATGTCAGATGTGGTTCATCATGTAACAGTCATAACATAGGGTGACACGGAACTAGATCCAATTCGTCAATGTAATGTAGGCATGTATTCCGAATATAGTCATACGTGCTTATGGAAAAGAACTTGCATGACATCTTTTGTCCTACCCTCCCGTGGTAGCGGGGTCCTAATGGAAACTAAGGGATATTAAGGCCTCCTTTTAATAGAGAACCGGAACAAAGCATTAGCACATAGTGAATACATGAACTCCTCAAACTACGGTCATCACCGGTAAGTATCCCGATTATTGTCACTTCGGGGTTAACGGATCATAACACATAATAGGTGACTATAGACTTGCAAGATAGGATCAAGAACTCTCATATATTGATGAAAACATAATAGGTTCAGATCTGAAATCATGGCACTCGGGCCCTAGTGACAAGCATTA
Organism: Triticum urartu; assembly: GCF_056163025.1. Taxonomy (NCBI): domain Eukaryota; kingdom Viridiplantae; phylum Streptophyta; class Magnoliopsida; order Poales; family Poaceae; genus Triticum; species Triticum urartu. The sequence goes on from NC_141879.1 coordinate 188,857,457, forward strand.
AGCATAGCAAAGTCATAGCAACATCAATCTCAGAACATAGTGGATACTAGGGATCAAACCCTAACAAAACTAACTCGATTACATGGTAAATCTCATCCAACCCATCACCGTCCAGCAAGCCTACGATGGAATTACTCACGCACGGCGGTGAGCATCATGAAATTGGTGATGAAGGATGGTTGATGATGACGATGGCGATGAATCCCCCTCTCCGGAGTCCCGAACGGACTCCAGATCAGCCCTCCCGAGAGGTTTTAGGGCTTGGCGGCAGCTCCGTATCGTAAAACGTGATGATTTCTTCTCCCCTATTTTTTTCTCCCCAAAAGCAGTTATATAGAGTTGGAGTGGGAGTCGGGTTGTCTCCAGGGGGCCCACGAGGTAGGGGGCGCGCCCTAGGGGGGGGGGGGCGCCCCCACCCTCGTGGCAAGGGTGTGGGCCCCCTGGTCTTCATCTTTGGCGAGGATTTTTTATTATTTATTGTAAGATATTTCGTGGAGTTTCAGGTCATTCCGAGAACTTTTGTTTTCTGCACATAAAACAACATCATGACAATTCTGCTGAAAATAGCGTCAGTCAGGGTTAGTTCCATCCAAATCATACAAGTTAGAATCCAAAACAAGGGCAAAAGTGTTTGGAAAAGTAGATACGACGGAGACGTATCAGCTTTCGGGAAGAAACTCTACCGCCACGAGGCAGAACCTTGGCGGAACCAATCTAGGGCTCCGACAGAGCTGTTTTGTCGGGGAAACTTCCCTCCGGGAGGGGGAAATCATCACCATCGTCATCACCAACGATGCTCTCATCGGGAGAGGGTCAATCTCCATCAACGTCTTCACCGGCACCATCTCATCTCAAACCCTAGTTCATCTCTTGTATCCAATCTTTGTATCCAAACCTCATATTGGTACATGTGGGTTGCTAGTAGTGTTGGTTACTCCTTGTAGTTGATGCTAGTTGGTTTACTTGGTGGAAGATCATATGTTCATATCCATTATGCATATTAATACCCCTCTGATTATGAACATGAATATGCTTTGTGATTAGTTACGTTTGTTCCTGAGGACATGGGAGAAGTCTTGCTATTAGTAGTCATGTGAATTTGGTATTCGTTCGATATTTTGATGAGATGTATGTTGTCATCCCTCTAGTGGTGTCATGTGAACGTCGATTACATGACACATCACCATTGTTTGGGCCTAGAGGGAGGCATTGGAAAGTATTAAGTAGATGATGGGTTGCTAGAGTGACAGAAGCTTAAACCCTAGTTTATGCGTTGCTTCGTAAGGGGCTGATTTGGATCCATATGTTTCATGCTATGGTTAGGTTTACCTTAATACTTCTGTTGTAGTTGCGGATGCTTGCAATTGGGGTTAATCATAAGTGGGATGCTTGTCCAAGTAAGGACATCACCCAAGCACCGGTCCACCCACATATCAAATTATCAAAGTACCGAACGCGAATCATATGAACGTGATGAAAACTAGCTTAACGATAATTCCCATGTGTCCTCGGGAGTGCTTTCCTTCATATAAGAGTTTTTCCAGGCTTGTCCTTTGCTACAAAAAGGATTGGGCCATCTTGCTGCACCTTATTTACTTTTATTACTTGCTACTCGTTACAAATTACCTTATCACAAAACTATCTATTACCGATAATTTCAGTGCTTGCAGAGAATACCTTACGGAAAACTGCTTATCATTTCCTTCTGCTCCTCGTTGGGTTCGACACTCTTACTTATTGAAAAGCTACGATAGATTCCCTACACTTGTGGGTCATCAAGACTCTTTTCTGGCACCGTTGCCGGGGAGTGAAGCGCCTTTGGTAGGTGGAATTTGGTAAGGAAAAATTTATATAGTGTGCTGAAATTTACTGTCACTTGTTACTATGGAACATAATCCTTTGAGGGGTTTGTTCGGGGTATCTTCACCTTGTCCGGAACCACAATTAGTTACCCCTCAACCTACTGAACCTACTGAAAATGTTTACTTTGAAATTCCTTCGGGTATGATAGAGAAACTGCTAGCTAATCCTTTTGCAGGAGATGGAACATTGCATCCCGATTTACACTTAATCTATATCGATGAAGTTTGTGGATTATTTAAGCTTGCATGTATGCCCGATGATGTTATCAAGAAGAAGGTCTTCCCTTTATCTTTGAAGGGAGATGCATTGACATGGTATAGGCTATGTGATGATATGGGATCATGGGACTATAAGCGATTGAAATTGGAATTTCACTAGAAGTTTTATCCTATGCATCTTGTTCATCATGATCGTAATTATATATATAATTTTTGGCCTCGCGAAGGAGAAAGCATCACTCAATCTTGGGGGAGGCTTAAGTCAATGTTATATTCATGCCCCAATCATGAGCTCTCAAGAGAAATGATTATTCAAAAAATTTATGCTCGGCTTTCTCTCAGTAATCGCTCCATGCTCGATACTTCTTGTACTGGATCTTTTATGATGAAGACTATTGAATTCAAATGGGATTTATTGGAAAGAATTAAACGCAACTCTGAAGATTGGGATCTCGATGAAGGTAAGGAGTCAGGTATAACACCTAAGATTGATTGTGTTAAATCTTTTATGGATACCGATGCTTTCTGTGAATTTAGCACTAAATATGGACTTGACTCTAAGATAGTAGCTTCTTTCTGTGAATCGTTTGCTACTCATGTTGATCTCCCTAAGGAGAAGTGGTTTAAATATAATCCTCCCATTGAATTAAAAGTAGTTGCACCTGTTAAAGTTGAAGAAAAGACTATCACTTATAATGATCCTGTTGTTCCTATTTCTTATGTTGAGAAACCACCTTTCCCTATTAGAATAAAGGATCATGCTAAAGCTTCAACTGTAGTCAACAAAAGTAATATTAAGACACCCAAACCCCCTGAACAAATTAAAGTTGAACCTAATATTGCTATGGTTAAAGATCTCTTGGCTGATAATATTGATCGGCATGTTATTTACTTCTGTGATGAGACTGCTAGAATTGCTAGACCTGATACTAAAAATAAACATAGACCTATTGTAGGCATGCCTGTTATTTCTGTTAAAATAGGAGATCATTGCTATCATGGCTTATGTGATATGGGTGCTAGTGCAAGTGGAATACCCCATTCCTTATACAAAGAAATTATGCATGATATTGCACCTGCTGAGATAGAAGATATCGATGTTACCATTAAGCTTGCCAATAGAGGTACTATTTCACCAATTGGGATTGTTAGAGATGTTGAAGTCTTGTGTGGGAAGGTTAAATATCTTGCTGATTTTCTTGTTCTTGGTTCCCCACAAGATAGCTTTTGCCCCATTATATTTGGTAGACCCTTCTTGAATACTGTTAATGCTAAGATAGACTGCAATAAGGATATTGTTTCCGTTGGTTTAGGGGATATGTCTCATGAGTTTAATTTTGCTAAATTTCATAGACAACCCCGTGATGAAGAATTTCCTAGTAAAGATGAAATAATTGGTCTTGCTTCTATTGCCGTGCCTCCCACTGATCCTTTAGAACAATATTTGCTAGACCATGAAAATGATATGCTTATGAATGAAAGAATGGAAATAGATGAAGTATTCTTTAAACAGGGACCTATTCTGAAACACAACTTGCCTGATGAAATCCTAGGGGATCCTCCTCCACCCAAGGGTGATCCCGTGTTTGAGCTTAAACCATTACCTGATACTCTTAAATATGCTTATCTTGATGAAAAGAAGATATATCCTGTTATTATTAGTGCTAACCTTTCAAAGAAGGAGGAAGAAAAATTATTGAAAACTCTGAAGAAACACCGCGCTGCTATTGGATATACTCTCGATGATCTTAAAGGCATTAGTCCCACTCTATGTCAACACAAAATAAATTCGGAGAAAGACGCCAAACCAGTTATTGATCACCAACGACGGCTGAATCCTAAGATGAAAGAAGTGGTAAGAAAGGAAATATTAAAGCTCCTTGAGGGAGGTATAATTTATCCTGTTGCTGATAGTTAGTGGGTAAGTCCTGTCCATTGTGTCCCTAAGAAGGGAGGTATTACTGTCGTTCCTAATGATAAAGATGAATTGGTTCCACAAAGAATTATTACATGTTATAGGATGGTAATTGATTTTCGCAAATTAAATAAAGCTACTAAAAAGATCATTACCCTTTGCCTTTCATTGATCAAATGCTAGAAAGATTATCCAAACATACACATTTTTTGCTTTCTAGATGGTTACTCTGGCTTCTCTCAAATACCTGTATCAACTGATGATCAAGCAAAGACCACTTTTACTTGCCCTTTCGGTACTTTTGCTTATAGATATATGCCTTTTGGTTTATGTAATGCACCTGCTACCTTTCAAAGATGCATGATGGCTATATTCTCTGACTTTTGTGAAAATATTTGTGAGGTTTTCATGGACGATTTCTTGGTTTATGGATCCTCTTTTGATGATTGCTTGAGCAACCTTGATCGAGTTTTGCAGAGATGTGAAGAAACTAATCTTGTCTTGAACTGGGAGAAGTGCCACTTTATGGTTAATGAAGGTATTGTCTTGGGGCATAAAATTTCTAAAAGAGGTATTGAAGTTGATAAAGCTAAAGTTGATGCTATTGAAAAGATGTCGTGTCCCAAGGACATCAAAGGTATAAGAAGTTTCCTTGGTCATGCAGGTTTTTATAGGAGGTTCATTAAGGACTTCTCAAAACATTCTCGGCCTCTGACTAACCTATTACAAAAAGATATTCCTTTTGTCTTTGATGATGATTGTGTAGAAGCATTTGAAATATTTAAGAAAGCTTTGATTTCTGCACCTATTGTTCAGCCACCTGATTGGAATTTACCATTTGAAATCATGTGTGATGCTAGTGATTATGCTGTAGGGGCTATTCTAGGACAAAGAGTTGATAAGAAATTAAATGTTATTCAATATGCTAGTAAAACTCTAGACAGTGCCCAAAGAAATTATGCTACTACTGAAAAAGAATTCTTAGCAGTTGTATTTGCTTGTGATAAGTTCAGACCTTATATTGTCGATTCTAAAGTAATTATTCACACTGATCATGCTGCTATTAAATATCTTATGGAAAAGAAAGATGCTAAACCTAGACTTATTAGATGGGTTCTCCTACTACAAGAATTTGATTTGCATATTATTGATAGAAAGGGAGCTGAGAACCCCATTGCAGACAACTTGTCTAGGTTAGAGAATGTTCTTGATGACCCACTACCTATTGATGATAGCTTTCCTGATGAACAATTAGCTGTCATAAATGCTTCTCGTACTGCTCCATGGTATGCTGATTATGCTAATTATATTGTTGCTAAGTTTATACCACCTAGTTTCACATACCAGCAAAAGAAAAAGTTCTTCTATGATTTAAGACATTACTTCTAGGATGACCCACATCTTTATAAAGAAGGAGTAGATGGTGTTATTAGACGTTGTATACCTGAGCATGAACAGGAACAGATCCTACGCAAGTGTCACTCTGAAGCTTATGGAGGACACCATGCTGGAGATAGAACTGCACATAAGGTATTGCAATCCGGTTTTTATTGGCCTACTCTCTTCAAGGATGTCCGTAAGTTTGTTTTGTCTTGTTATGAATGTCAAAGAATTGGTAATATTCGTAGATGTCAAGAAATGCCTATGAATTATTCACTTGTTATTGAACCATTTGATGTTTGGGGCTTTGATTATATGGGACCTTTTCCTTCCTCTAATGGGTATACACATATTTTAGTTGCTGTTGATTACGTTACTGAGTGGGTAGAAGCTATTCCAACTAGTAGTGCTGATCATAACACCCCTATTAAGACGCTTAAAGAAGTTATTTTTCCGAGGTTTGGAGTCCCTAGATATTTAATGACTGATGGTGGTTCACATTTTATTCATGGTGCCTTTCGTAAAATGCTTGCTAAGTATGATGTTAATCATGGAATTGCATCTCCTTATCACCTGCAGTCTTGTGGTCAAGTAGAATTGAGTAACACAGAGCTCAAATTAATTTTGCAAAAGACTGTTAATAGATCTAGAAAGAATTGGTCCAAGAAACTTGATGATGCATTATGGGCCTATAGAACTGCATATAAAAACCCTATGGGTATGTCTCCGTATAAAATGGTTTATGGTAAAGCATGTCACTTACCTCTCGAACTAGAACATAAGGCATATTGGGCTATCAAAGAGCTCAACTATGACTTCAAACTTGCCGGTGAAAAGAGGCTATTTGACATTAGCTCACTTGATGAATGGAGAACCCAGGCCTATGAGAATGCCAAACTGTTTAAAGAAAAAGTTAAAAGATGGCATGACAAAAGGATACAAAAGCATGAGTTTAATATAGGTGATTATGTATTGCTATACAACTCCCGTTTGAGATTTTTTGCAGTCAAACTCCTCTCTAAATGGGAAGGTCCTTACATCATCGAGGAGTGTCGTGGAATTGTCACGGCAGATGTCCTAGCGAAATGACTTAGTCATAGGGCCATCGCAACTAGGAAGCTTAAAGGGGTTAATCAGGACAAAGGACACGCGTTGCAGGCACCAGAGGAAAAGCCAGATAACACGTATTGGGCTATTCACTTTGATGGGTCCAGGAAATTGGAGGGCTCGGGGGCTGGATTTATATTAACTTCCCCGCGAGGTGACAAGTTTTGTTATGTTCTCCGCTTAATGTTCCCTTGTACTAACAATGCAGCTGAGTACAAGGCCCTACTCCACGGTCTTCAGGTGGCTAAGGAGATGAACTTAAGCCGGGTTAAGTGCTTCGGTGACTCGGACCTGGTGGCTCAACAGGTATCTGGCACTTGGGATTCTAAGGACCCACTCATGGCTGCGTATCGACGAGAAGTGGACATAGTGGCTGGTCATTTTAAGGGTTATCAAGTTGACCATATAGATCGGCGAAAGAACGAAGTGGCGGACGCTTTAAGTCGCATTGGCTCTCAGCGTAAACCGGTCCCACCTAATGTTTTCCTCGACGTCCTACACAATCTGTCGGTTAAGATACCAATAGAGGAGGAGTTGGCTATTCCTGACCCGGAGGCCCAATTGGTAGAAGCTTTGCATGTTGTACCGGATTGGACAGTCCCATACTTGGCTTACATGAACCGGGGCGAGTTACCGGAGGATGAAACCTTGGCCCGGCAGATAATCCGACGTTCCAAGTCAATGACCATATTCGATGGGGAGTTACATCGTTACAGCGTCACAGGAGCAATTCAGCGTTGTGTGTCTCCTCAAGAGGGTTGTGAAATTTTGCGAGAAATCCACGAAGGAGATTGTGGTCACCACGCTGGTTCAAAATCTTTGGTAGCTAAGGCTTTTCGTCATGGTTTCTATTGGTTAACAGCTCATGCTGATGCTGAGGATTTAGTCAAAAGGTGTGACAGCTGTCAAAAATTTGCACATCACACTCATGTTCCGGCTCAGGAGTTGAGAATGATTCCAATCACTTGGCCATTTGCAACTTGGGGGCTTGATATGGTTGGACCCTTTAAGAGATCCAAGGACAAAAAGACTCACCTGTTAGTGGCAGTTGACAAGTTTACCAAATGGGTAGAAGCAGAGCCAGTCAGTAAGTGTGATGCGGCCACGGCAGTTCAGTTCATCAAAAAGGTGATATTCCGGTTTGGCTTTCCACATAGTATTATAACTGATAATGGTACTAATCTGTCAAAGGGTGAGATGGAGGAATTTTGCCAATGTGAGCACATCTGGCTTGATGTAGCATCAGTGGCCCACCCCCAATCTAATGGTCAAGCGGAGAGGGCAAATCAAGAAATTTTGAGAGGTATTAAACCCCGGCTTATGGTTCCTTTAAAGCGGACACCGGGTTGTTTGGTGGAGGAGTTACCTTCTGTGTTATGGAGTATCAACACCACACCTAACAGATCTACGGGTTACACACCTTTCTTCATGGTTTATGGACCAGAGGCGGTTCTTCCTAGTGACATCCGTCACGACTCGCCCCGTGTGGCAGCTTATGTTGAAGCTGACAATGAGAAGGCGCGTCAGGACTCACTGGACCTGTTAGATGAGGAGCGTGATCTTGCAGCGGCACGTTCGGCGACTTATCAACAAGATCTCCGACGTTATCACAGCCGCCGGGTTAAGACCAGAACTTTTCAAGAGGGCGATCTGGTGCTCCGGCTCATCCAGGATCAGATTGATATGCACAAGTTATCCCCACCTTGGGAAGGACCTTTTGTGGTCAGCAAAAATCTGCACAACAGGTCATACTACCTCATTGATGTTCGAGAGCACAAAGACTCACGTAAATCAGAGGAGGAGACCAAGCGGCCGTGGAATATAGCTTTTCTTTGGCCTTACTATACTTGAGCCACAGGCTCTTCTTGTGTACATACTTATGTCAATGTATATATATTATATAATAAACCGGAGCCTCGAATAAAGCGGGGTCTCTGTTCTTTTTACATCATGTGTGAGCCTATAGGAGCTTCTACTGACAAAGCGGCGTTTTATTAACCCGGCCTATGCGGCCGCACAGATATAAAGAAAATCACTAGGGGGCTTGGTCGTATCCGAACCATCACTGCACCTCTTGATCGATTTAAAACCAAGAAGGGATATCACTAGGGGGCTTGGTTGTCTTCACACCATAGCTACACCTCTTGGTAGGCTTCAAGCCAAAAGGAAATTATGTGGAACCAAAGAGAGTCTGTTGCATTAAGCACAGCTCAAACATAGGTGACCACTGAGCACAGCTCAAATATTACCTGGGGGCTCCTTGCTTCTCAAAGAACAACGAGCTTGCACCCCTATAATAGGCTATCAAGCCAGGCTTGGAAGCCAGGTGTATTTACCTAAAACCCCGGGTTATCCTGCCTCTTTAAGTAAGCCACTCCGTCCAGGTAAACCTGGTATGACCCATCGAATGTTTGACAAGTCAATCCCATGGACCCTGAACTTGTCAAAGTTAAAACGGTGATTGGTTAAAGATTGAGGTCCATCTTAAAAGGCTTTGCAAAATGGTTTAGCTCAGTGGCCTGGCAGCCCATGAAAAGCCTCGATTTAGGGCCTGGCAGCCCATGAAAAGCCTTGCATATTTCTTGTCTTTGCTGTTTTTTTATGATAAGGGATTTATGAATATTTTCTGATAAACCGGTGTTCTTTACAACCCGGCATGACTTTCAACGCTTAGTTGTCAGTACATGATCAGTTTTAAATCGGTAGTATATTCTTCCGGTCTGGTTTTTGACTAGATGTCACCAGCATTATGCGGCTATTATAGCCCAATATGGTTTCTATATGAACCGGCAAGCGGGCAAGGAGTTGACAACACTCCGGATTGGTGTTTTTTCACCTTTACCATACAAGCAGTTGGTCAGCCAACTAGGTATGTCACAGATATTATTTATTTTATCTGGTTAATATAAATCTTGGTTATCCATCCATGTTATGTATATCTTTTGGGCATCATGACCCGTCTAGTGGTAAACCACTAGGACGCTTTCAAGTTCTTATATGCAGGAACACAAAGTATAATGGAATATGCATAAATAGATCCCAAAAGTGGAACAAGTTTTCAAAATATCAAGCAACACAAGCATGCTCGATGGCATGACAGATAAAGGTGTTTCTGCTATCCTATTACAAGGAGCTTCAAAACAGCCCAAATTGAATAATTGTTTCAAGCAGTGGCAAACTGTAGCTGATAAACCAGTCACCGGTTTAGGATGCTTCATCGGGACGGCTTGACGATTGAGGGTCATCTTGTGCAATCACCTCCTCTTCATCCCTCCCCAGACGCTGGAAATCAACCGTTGACCAATCGATTCCGGTTAAAGCTTGAAACACGGCCTCTTCATGGATAAGGCTGGAGGGGTCAATGTCAGGAGCGTAAGTATGCTTACGGATTGGAGGCACAAGCTCTTCAACATCATGGATCACAGCAGGCTGTCTCTTTCCATCAGCATCCTAAACCGGTTGGAAGTGAGATAAATCGGTGTCCTCCGCTAGTTTGCTTGCTATTGGCCGCTGATACGTCTCCAACGTATCTATAATTTTTTATTGCTCCATGATATATTATCTACTGTTTTGGACATTATTAGGCTTTATTATCCACTTTTATATTATTTTTGGGACTAACCTATTAACTGGAGGCCCAGCCCAGAAATGTTGTTTTTTGCCTGTTTTAGGGTTTCGAAGAAAAGGAATATCAAACGGAGTCCAAACGGAATGAAACCTTCGGGAACGTGATTTTCTCATCGAATACAACTCAGGAGACTTGGACCCTACGTCAAGACACGTAATAGGAGGCCACGAGGTAGGGGCGCGCCTACCCCCCCCAGGCGCGCCCTCCACCCTCGTGGGCCCCATGTTGCTCCACCGACGTACTTCTTCCTCCTATATATACCCACGTACCCCCAAACGATCAGATACGGAGCCAAAACCCTAATTCCATCGCCGCAACTTTCTGTATCCACGAGATCCCATCTTGGGGCCTGTTCTGGAGCTCCGCCAGAGGGGGCATCGATCACGGAGGGCTTCTTCATCAACACCATAGCCCCTCCGATGAAGTGTGAGTGGTTTACCTCAGACCTACGGGTCCATAGTTAGTAGCTAGATGGCTTCTTCTCTCTTTTTGGATCTCAATACAATTTTCTCCCCCTCTCTTGTGGAGATCTATTCAATGTAATCTTCTTTTTGCGGTGTGTTTTTTGAGATTGATGAATTGTGGGTTTATGATCAAGTCTATCTATGAATAATATTTGAATATTCTCTGAATTCTTTTATGTATGATTGGTTATCTTTGCAAGTCTCTTCGAATTATCAGTTTGGTTTGGCCTACTAGATTGATCTTTATTGCAATGGGAGAAGTGCTTAGCTTTGGGTTCAATCTTGTGGTGTCCGTTCCCGGTGACAGTAAGGGCGGCAAGGCACGTATTGTATTGTTGCCATCGAGGATAACAAGATGGGGTTTTCTTCATATTGCATGAGTCTATCCCTCTACATCATGTCATCTTGCTTAAGGCGTTACTCTGTTTTTAACTTAATACTCTAGATGCATGCTGGATAGCGGTCTATGAGTAATAGTAGTAGATGCAGGAAGGAGTCGGTCTACTTGTCTCGGACGTGATGCCTATATACATGATCATAACTAGATATTCTCATAACTATGCTCAATTCTATCAATTGCTCAATAGTAATTTGTTCACCCACCGTAGAATACTTATGCTCTCGAGAGAAGCCACTAGTGAAACCTATGGCCCCCAGGTCTATCTTTATCATATCAATCTCCTACTACTTAGTTATTTAATTTGCTATTTACTTTGCCTTTATTTTACTTTGCATCTTTATCATAAAAATACCAAAAATATTATCTTATCATATCTATCAGATCTCACTCTCGTAAGTGGCCCTATAGGGATTGACAACCCCTATTTGCGTTGGTTGCGAGGATTTATTTGTTTTGTACAGGTGCGAGGGACTTGTGCGTAGCCTCCTACTGGATTGATACCTTGGTTCTCAAAAACTGAGGGAAATACTTACGCTACTTTGCTGCATCATCCCTTCCTCTTCGGGGAAAACCAACGTAGTGCTAAAAGAGGTAGCAAGAAGGATTTTTGGTGCCGTTGCCGGGGAGGTCTACGCAAAAGTCAACATACCAAGTACCCATCACGTACCCTTATCTCCCGCATTACATTATTTGCCATTTGCCTCTCATTTCCCTCTCCCCCACTTCACCCTTTCCGTTTTATTCGCCCTCTCTCTCTATCCTCCCTCTCTTTTTCTGTTTGCCTCTTTTGCTTGTTTGCTTGTGATACCATGTGCCTTCCACTTGCTTGCATCTTTGCTTGCTAATAATCTATTGATATGGATCCACTTAAAGTGTTCTACTTGGATCATCTTCGATCCTTATGCGCTCGTGCTGAAACCCCAACTAGCCTAGTTGATGGGAAATCTTTAGATGAGCATGCTCATTTTGTGCGTCATCGTTTTCCTGAAAAAGGGAAGCTCTTATGGTATCATATAAATAGTTTGCTATGCTATGCTATGCTTGGAATCTTTGTGAAATTTGTGATTTTACTTGTTGCTCTAAGAACCCTAAAAAACACCTTCCCTACCTATGTGAGTTCAATGATAATGAAATCTTATCTTCTTGTGCAAAGGGTGTTTATAGTTACTATGATATCGAACAAATTGAAGAATTTGTCATTTTTAAGGGTGCTCATGAAGTTTCTTCTTTGATTGAAAAGTATGATTTTACTCTCAATAAATCTGAAAATTCCGTCATACTTAAATATTGCAATGAAAACTTTGCTCATAATGTCTATGTCCAAGAATTTGTTGAAAGAATGACCATTGCTTTGGAAGAAAATAATGATATGCATGAATCTATAGATAATGATGATTCCGATGATTTGGTTGAAATATCCCTTGATGAACATGATGCTTGCTATTCTTGTGGCCATGATGCCAATATTTATGAAGATGAATTTGCTATAGTTCCTTATGTTAAACATGAGATCGTTGCTATTGCACCCATACTTGATAGTTCCTTCGATGAAAAGCATGATTGCAATGATGTTATTATAAATTCTCTTAATGTCCATTGTGTTAATGATATGCAAAACCCTAAGCTTGGGGATGCTAGTTTTGCTATGACTACTATTTGTTGCAATGATCATGATTGGGGTGATTCTTCTTTTGATCTTGAAAATTTATTTAAGCCCCATGATGAATATGAGATTGATAATAGTGTTTGCAATATGATTGAAAGTGGGTTTGGAAGAGTGTCAACTTTAGATCCCACATATTTGGAAAATGTTCAATCTTATGAAATCTTTGATAAAAGTGGGTTTGGAGAGGTCATGACTTTAGTTAATGTTAATCCCACTATTTTGGAAGAGTGTCAACTTTGCATGCATGTGGATCATGTTAAAAATATTTTATGTGATAGCTATTTTGTTGAATTTTCTTATGATCCAACATATAATTATTATGAGAGAGGAAAATATGGTGGTAGAAATTTTCATGTTACTAAATTACCTCTCGTTATGTTGAGATTGCTATTGTTTCTTTCCGCTTCTTTGCATATGCTAGTTTTTGCTTGCCTTGATAATTTGTTTGCCTATAAGATGCCTATGCATAGGAAGTATGTTAGACTTAAATGTGTTTGTATCGTGTTTTACGATGCTCTCTTTGTGCTTCAATTCTTGTCTTTCATGTGAGCATCATTGAAATTATCAATGCCTAGCTAAAAAGGCTTTAAAGAAAAGCGCTCGTTGGGAGTCAACCCAATATTTATCCTTGCTGTTATTCAATAAATAATTTATCTAGCCTCTGTTTTGGTTGTGTTTTTTTGTGTTTACTTAGTGTTTGTGCCAAGTAGAACCGTTGGGAAGACTTGGGGAAAGTCTTGTTGAACTTGCTGTAAAAAACAGAAACTTTAGCGCTCACGAGAACTGCTATCATTTTTATTTGGAAAGTGATATTTAGTTTATTCTTTTTGCATATGATTAATAGATAAATTCCTCACGTCCACAAATTTATTTTAGAATTTTTGGGGTTCCAGATCTTCACTAGCTGCAGATTACTACAGACTGTTCTGTTTTTGACAGATTCTGTTTTTCGTGTGTTGTTTGCTTATTTTGATGAATCTATGGCTAGTAAAATAGTTTATAAACCATAGAGAAGTTGGAATACAGTAGGTACAACACCCGTATAAATAAAGAATGAGTTCATTACAGTACCTTGAAGTGGTATTTTGTTTTCTTTCGCTAACGGAGCTCACGAGATTTTCTACTTTAAGTTTTGTGTTGTGAAGTTTTCAAGTTTTGGGTAAAGATTTGATGGATTATGGAACAAGGAGTGGAAAGAGCCTAAGCTTGGGGATGCTCATGGCACCCCCAAGATAATCTAAGGACACCTAAAAGCCAAAGCTTGGGGATGCCCCGGAAGGCATCCCCTCTTTCGTCTACTTCTATCGGTAACTTTACTTGGAGCTATATTTTTATTTACCACATGATATGTGTTTTGCTCGGAGCATCTTGTATGATTTGAGTCTTTGCTTGTTAGTTTACCACAATCATCCTTGCTGTACACACCTTTTGAGAGAGCCATACATGATTTGGAATTTGTTAGAATACTCTATGTGCATCGCTTATATCTTTTGAGTTATATAATTTTGCTCTAGTGCTTCACTTGTATCTTTTAGAGCACGATGGTGGATTTGTTTTATAGAAAATATTGATCTCTCATGCTTCACTTAGATTATTTTGAGAGTCTTAATAGCATGGTAATTTGCTTAAAATCCTAATATGCTTGGTATGCAAGATTAATAATAAAACTCTCTTATGAGTGTGTTGAATACTATGAGAAGTTTGATACTTGATAATTGTTTTGAGATATGGAGATGGTGATATTAAAGTCATGCTAGTTGAGTAGTTGTGAATTTTAGAAATACTTGTGTTGAAGCTTGTGATTCCCGTAGCATGCACGTATGGTGAACCATTATCTGATGAAGTCGGAGCATGATTTATTTATTGATTGTCTTCCTTATGAGTGGCGGTCGGGGACGAGCGATGGTCTTTTCCTATCAATCTATCCCCCTAGGAGCATGCGCATAATACTTTGCTTTGATAACTTGTAGATTTTTGCAATAAGTATATGAGTTCTTTATGACTAATGTTGAGTCCATGGATTATACGCACTCTCACCCTTCCACCTTTGCTAGCCTCTCTAATACCGCACACCTTTCGGCGGTATCATACACCCACCATATACCTTCCTCAAAACAGCCACCATACCTACCTATTATGGCATTTACATAGCCATTCCGAGATATATTGCCATGCAACTTTCCACCGTTCCGTTTATGACACACTCCATTATTGTCATGTTGCTTAGCATGATCATGTAGTTGACATAGTATTTGTGGCAAAGCCACCGTTCATAATTCTTTCATACTTGTCACTCATGCATCATTGCATATCCCGGTACACCGCCAGAGGCATTCACATAGAGTCATATTTTGTTCTAAGTATCGAGTTGTAATTGTTGAGTTGTAAGAAAAATAAAAGTGTGATGATCATCATTATTGGAGCATTGTCCTAGTGAGGAAAGGATGATGGAGACTATGATTCCCCCACAAGTCGGGATGAGACTCCGGACGAAAAATAAAAAAAGAGAAAGAAAAGAGGCCATAAAAATAGAAAAGGCCCAAATAAAAAAAAATAAAAATAAAAAAACGAGATAAAAAGAGAGAAGGGACAATGTTACTATCCTTTTACCACACTTGTGCTTCAAAGTAGCACCATGATCTTCATAGTAGAGAGTCTCTCATGTTATCACTTTCATATACTAGTGGGAATTTTTCATTATAGAACTTGGCTTGTATATTCCAATGATGGGCTTCCTCAAATTGCCCTAGGTCTTCATGAGCAAGCAAGTTGGATGCACACCCACTTAGTTTCTTTTTGAGCTTTCATATACTTATAGCTCTAGTGCATCCGTTGCATGGCAATCCCTACTCACTAACATAGATATCTATTGATGGGCATCTCCATAGCCCGTTGATACGCCTAGTTGATGTGAGACTATCTTCTCCTTTTTGTCTTCTCCACAACCACCACTCTATTCCACCTATAGTGCTATATCCATGGCTCACGCTCATGTATTGCGTGAAGATTGAAAAAGTTTTGAGAATGTCAAAAGTATGAAACAATTGCTTGGCTTGTCATCGGGGTTGTGCATGATTTAAATATTTTGTGTGGTGAAGATAGAGCATAGCCAGACTATATGATTTTGTAGGGATAACTTTCTTTAGCCATGCTATCTTGAGTAGACATAATTGCTTTGTTAGTATGCTTGAAGTATAATCATTTTTATGTCAATATGAACTTTTGTCTTGAATCTTTCGGATCTGAATATTCATACCACAATTAAGAAGAATTACATTTATGCCAAGTAGCACTCCCCATCAAAAATTCTGTTTTTATCATTTACCTACTCGAGGACGAGCAGGAATTAAGCTTGGGGATGCTTGATACGTCTCCAACGTATCTGTAATTTTTGATTGCTCCATGCTATATTATCTACTGTTTTGGACATTATTGGGCTTTATTATCCACTTTTACATTATTTTTGGGACTAACCTATTAACCGGAGGCCCAGCCCAGAATTGTTGTTTTTTTGCCTGTTTTAGGGTTTCGAAGAAAAGGAATATCAAATGGAATCCAAACGGAATGAAACCTTCGGGAACGTGATTTTCTCATCGAATACAACTCAGGAGACTTGGACCCTACACCAAGACACGTAACAGGAGGCCACAAGGTAGGGGGCGCGCCTACCCCCCCCCCCCCCCCCCGGCACGCCCTCCACCCTCGTGGGCCCCATTTTGCTCCACCGACGTACTTCTTCCTCCTATATATACCCACGTACCCCCAAACGATCAGATACGGAGCCAAAACCCTAATTCCACCGCCACAACTTACTGTATCCACGAGATCCCATCTTGGGGCCTGTTCCGGAGGTCCACCGGAGGGGGCATCGATCACGGAGGGCTTCTTCATCAACACCATAGCCCCTCCGATGAAGTGTGAGTAGTTTACCTCAGACCTACGGGTCCATAGTGAGTAGCTAGATGGCTTCTTCTCTCTTTTTGGATCTCAATACAATGTTCTCCCTGAGGGAGTCTTGGATTAGGGGGTGTTCGGGTAGCCGGACTATACCTTCAGCCGGACTCCTGGACTATGAAGATACAAGATTGAAGACTTCGTCCCGTGTCCGAATGGGACTTTCCTTGGCGTGGAAGGCAAGCTTGGCGATGCGGATATTCAAGATCTCCTACCATTGTAACCGACTCTGTGTAACCCTAACCCTATCCTGTGTCTATATAAACCGGAGGGTTGTAGTCCGTAGGCAATCAACTCCATATACAACAATCATACCATAGGCTAGCTTCTAGGGTTTAGCCTCCTTGATCTCGTGGTAGGTCTACTCTTGTACTACCCATATCATCAATATTAGTCAAGCAGGATGTAGGGTTTTACCTCCATCAAGAGGGCCCGAACCTGGGTAAAACATCGTGTTCCCTGCCTCCTGTTACCATCCGGCCTAGACGCACAGTTCGGGACCCACTACCCGAGATCCGTCGGTTTTGACACCGACATTGGTGCTTTCATTGAGAGTTCCTCTGTATCGTCGCCTTTAGGCCCGATGGCTCCTTTGATCATCAACAACGATGCAGTCCAGGGTGAGACTTTGCTCCCCGGACAGATCTTCATCTTCGGCGGCTTCGCTCTGCGGGCCAATTCGCTCGGCCACCTGGAGCAGATCGAAAGCTGCGCCCCTGGCCATCAGGTCAGGTTTGGAAGCCTAAACTACACGGCTGACATCCACGGGGACTTGATCTTCGACGGATTTGAGCCACAGCCAAGAGCGCCGCACTGTCTCGATGGGCATGATATAGCTCTGCCGCCGAACAGCGCCTTGGAGGCCGCATACGCATCGGTTTCGACCATTGATTCGGAGCCTACTGCGCCGATCGAGGATCAGCGGTTGGACGCTGCCTCAGGGGCTGCGATCTCATAGGCGATCGAGCCGAACGCTAGCCCCGCACTCTGCACTACCCGTGACTCCGAGGATCTGGACTCCTCCTCGGACTCTGAACCCCTCGCGCCCCTGCCAATCGAATCCGATTGGGCACCGATAATGGAGTTCACCGCCGCAGACATCTTTCAGCATTCGCCTTTTGGCGACATCCTGAGTTCTCTTAAGTCTCTCTCTTTATCAGGAGAGCCCTGGCCGGACTACGGCCAGCGAGGGTGGAATACGGACGATGAGGAAATTCAAAGCCCACCCACCACCCACTTTGTAGCCACTGTCGACGATCTAACCGACATGCTTGACTTCAGCTCCGAAGACATCAACGGCATGGACGACGATGTAGGAGACGAACAGGAACCAGCACCTGTAGGGCGTTGGAAGGCCACCTCGTCATATGACATATATATGGTGGACACTCCAAAAGATGGAGATGGCGATGGAACAGTGGGGGATGACGCCCCCAAGAAACAGCCAAAGCACCGGCGTCAGCGGCGCCGCTCTAAATCCCGCCAAAACAAAAACGGTGATTCCGACACAGGAGATAATACTACCCCGGATAGCGCCGAAGAACACCCACCTCAGCAAGATTCGGCACAGGAAGATGGAGAAGCCAGCCCTCATGAGAGAGCGGCAGACCGAGAGGTCGAGGATGATAACTATACGCCTCCCTCCAAAGACGAGGCAAGCCTCGATGATGACGAATTCGTCATACCATCAAACCCCGCCGAACAAGAGCATTTCAAACGCAGGCTTTTAGCCACGACAAGCAGTCTCAAGAAAAAGCAGCAACAGCTTAGAGCTGCCCAAGATTTGCTAGCTGACAGATGGACTGAGGTCCTTGCGGCCGAAGAGTATAAACTCGAATGCCCCTCCAAGAGTTACCCGAAGCGCAGGCCGCTACCCCGATCAGAGGAGGAAGCACCTACATCACCAGCGCATGACATGGCAGACCGGCCACCTCGCGGCCGCGACAGAGAGGCCTCTCGGCCCTCCACCCAAGCCATGCCCCGACGCCGCTCAACTAAGGCACGGGAAAATACGCCCGACCTGCGAGACATACTGGAGGATAAGGCAAGACAAATAAGATCGATCTATGGATCGCGCAGGCGCCCTACGACATGTGACAATGATCTTCACTCTAGATACAACAAATCCGGCCGGGCCGAACACAACAGACATAGCTCTTCCGAGCTGCGTCGTGATATAGCCCAGTACAGAGGCGCCGCACACCCGCTATGCTTCACGAATGAAGTAATGGATCATAAAATCCCAGAGGGTTTCAAACCCGTAAACATCGAATCATACGATGGCACAACAGATCCGGCGGTATGGATCGAGGATTATCTCCTTCACATCCACATGGCACGCGGCGATGATCTACACGCCATCAAATACCTCCCGCTCAAACTTAAAGGACCGGCCCGACATTGTCTTAACAGCTTGCCAGCAGACTCAATCGGTTCTTGGGAGGACCTGGAAGCCGCATTCCTCGATAACTTCCAGGGCACTTCCATGCTACCACCGGATGCCGACGACTTAAGCAACATAATTCAGCAGCCAGAAGAATCGGCCAGACAAATCTGGACACGGTTCCTAACAAAGAAAAACCAGATAGTTGACTGTCCGGACACAGAGGCCCTAGCAGCCTTCAAGCATAACATCCGCGACGAGTGGCTTGCCCGGCACCTGGGACAGGAAAAGCCGAAATCCATGGCAGCCCTCACGACACTCATGACCCGCTTTTGCGCGGGAGAAGACAGCTGGCTAGCTCGCAGTAACAACTTATCAAAGAACCCTGGTAATTCGGATACCAAGGACAAAAGTGGCAGGACACGTCGGAATAAGCAAAAACACCGCGTTAACAGCGACAACAATGAAGACACGGCAGTTAATGCCGGATTCAAAGGCTATAAATCCGGTCAACAGAAAAAGCCATTCAAAAAGAATACTCAGGGCCCGTCCAGTTTGGACCGAATACTCGATCACTTGTGCCAGATACATGGCACCCCCGAAAGGCCAGCCAATCACACTAACAGGGATTGTTGGGTGTTCAAGCAGGCAGGCAAGTTAAGGGCCGAAAACAGAGACAAGGGGCTGCACAGCGACGACGAGGAGCCCAAGCCACCGAACAACAATGGACAGAAGGGCTTTCCCCCACAAGTGCGGACGGTGAACATGATATACGCAACCCACATTCCCAAGCGGGAGCGGAAGCATGCGCTATGGGACATATACGCGATGGAGCCAGTCGCCCCAAAGTTCAACCCATGGTCCTCCTGCCCGATCAATTTTGATCGAAGGGACCATCCCACTAGCATCCGTCATGGCGGCTTCGCCACATTGGTTCTCGACCCAATCATCGACGGATTTCATCTCACAAGAGTCCTCATGGACGGTGGCAGTAGCCTGAACCTGCTTTATCAGGATACAGTGCGGAAAATGGGCATAGATCCCTCAAGGATTAAGCCCACAAGAACGACCTTTAAAGGCGTTATACCAGGTGTAGAAGCCAACTATACAGGCTCAGTAACACTTGACGTGGTCTTCGGATCCCCGGACAATTTCCGAAGCGAAGAGTTAATCTTCGATATAGTCCCATTTCGCAGTGGCTATCACGCCCTGCTCGGACGAACCGCATTCGCAAAATTCAATGCGGTGCCGCACTACGCATATCTCAAGCTCAAGATGCCAGGCCCTCGAGGAGTAATTACGGTCAACGGAAACACCGAAGGCTCCCTCCGTACGGAGGAGCATACGGCAGCTCTCGCAGCGGAGGTACAAAGTAGCCTTCTCAGGCAATTCTCCAGTCTGGCCATTAAAAAGCCAGACACTGGCAAGCGCGCCTGGAGTAACCCACAGCAGGACCGCTTGGCACACTCTGAGCAAGCGTAGCAATGCGGCCCCAACCCCAGCTTTCGCGACATAGCGAAACCAGTACCTCGCGTACATAACTACGCCCTTGAAATACCATGGGCACAGGGGAAGGAGCACAATAACGGCACGCCCAAAATACAGCTTAAAACGTACTAGGGGCTGCCGGATTCTTTTTTAATTTTTTCTTACTTTCAGGACTCCATACTTCGGACGACCTGTTCGGCAATTTTCGACTGCCGCACAAACGATGCAAGATCCAGGGAGGCAGACAAGCCATGCCGCATTATGGAACTCCCAGGTGGTCTCTATTACGAGCGGTATACCTGTTTTAAATACAATTCCGCGGCCTGCCCCTGGTCAGGACATACTGAATAGTCCAATATCTTTTGCTTACCGCACTATTTGTATCGTTCGGCTTTGATAAATAGCCTCTCTATAAACAATGCATAGCTTTTGTCTATTTTCTGCATTACTCTCTTTTATATATGTTCATTAATGACATGTTGCACCCATACACCGTGGTACGGCAAGTACGCCAGGGGCTTTAGTACCCTTTAATATGGTGTGAGAAGTCCGTACACTTTCACAAGTGCGGCACCCCGAACTTATAACACTATATGCATCGGCTCCGAATCATGATTTGGGTCAATAGTTGGGTTTGCCCGGCTCCTATGTTTTGGTGCCTTACGTTCCACTATATCGGCTAAGGTAGCACTAGGAGAACCACTGCGATTGTGCCCCGGTTGAGCTGGGTTAAGCACCTCAGTGGAGAAAGCTAAAACTGACTATCATGATGAGGCGAGAGACCGGTCGCTGTTCGAGAGGTTTTTCGAGTCCCTAAAGACTTATGCCGCTTCGAGCGAGGAGCCGGATTTGTCCGGCCAAGGCGTGGATAGCGCCCCGAACTCGGTCTTCCGAACTAGGGGCTTCGCCGAAATTTAAAATTATAAAGTTCTATGGCTAAGTGAGAGTGTTCAAGCATTATAGTCCGATTGCCTGGTTCGTTGTGCTGAGCGCCTCCCTCGAAGGACCCAACTATGGGAAAAAGAGCGCTCAGGTTTATCCCGAACACCCCAGCACTAGTGGCATGGGGGCAGAAGCCGACGACTGGCCATCTCTCAATTTTTTGATAAACGGCCGCACAAAAAATAATATTTTAAATTCAACAAGCATTGCTTAAGCGCCCATGAACAAGTTTTCAGCGCACAGGATAAAAACGAGCGAGTTTATTCAAAAATTACATCCTTGGTACATTCATCCGCCACAAGGCGGGCACCCGCAAGAACATCCTTGTAATAGTTCTCGGGCTTGCGATGCTCCTTCCCCGGCGGCGGCCCGTCCTTCACAAGCTTCTCACCGTCCAGCTTAACCCAGTGCACCTTTGCACGGGCAAGGGCCCGACGGGCACCTTCGATGCAGACGGAGCGCTTGATGACCTCGAGCCTTGGACAGGCCTCCACCAGCCGCCGCACCAGCCCGAAGTAGCTCCCAGGCAGGGCCTCTCCAGGCCACAGCCGAACTATGAAGCCCTTCATGGCCTGTTCGGCCGCCTTGTGGAGCTCGACCAGCTATTTCAGCTGGTCGCTCAAGGGCACAGGGTGTCCGGCCTCAGCATACTGAGACCAGAACACCTTCTCCGTCGAGCTGCCCTCTTCAGCTCTGTAGAATGCGGCGGTGTCGGATACGCTGCGGGGAAGATCTGCAAATGCCCCTGGAGAACTCCGGATTCGGGTAAGTAACAAGTAGTTTACTTTTATATTTCTGCTTTGCATAAAGAATGCCTTACCCGCTGCTATCTTCTTCATCTCCTCCAACTCTTGGAGGGCCTTTTGGGCTTCGGCCTTGGCAGACTTGGCAGTCTCAAGGGCCGCCGCGAGCTCGGACGCTTGGGTCTTTGACTCAAGCTCCAAACTCTCATGTTTTTTCATGAGAGCCTGAAGCTCTTGCTGCACCTCGCCGACCTGAGCCCCAAGTTTCTCTCGCTCGGTGCGCTCCGCGGCCGTTTTCTTTTCGACCTCGGACAGCGCCTGCTTGAGGGTCGCCACCTCAGTCGTGGCCCCTATAATAAGCAGTGCAATCCTGTTATTTTTTGCAATCACGCCTCTCTATAGGCACTTTTTCTGTAAGGTATTTCCTACCTTCTTTTTCCTCGAGCTGCCGCTTGGCAAGGCCGAGCTCTTGCTCGGTCCGCTTGAGGTCCTGTTTCAGGACACCCACCTCCGCAGTCAGTGCGGCGGTGGATAGCAGCGAAGCCTGCACACGCATATTGACTCTTTATTGTTAGACTCCTGCAAAATTTACTAGATCCTCTATTCGGCCTTTCTTTCCGAACGCCAAACAGAGCATCAGGGGCTACTGTCTATGCGGTACTATTTTTATATATTTTTACTTACCTCGAAGCCTGTTAGAAGGCTAGCACAAGCTTCAGTCAGTCCGCTCTTGGCGGACTAAACCTTCTGGATCACCGTACTCATAATAGTATGGTGCTCCTCGTCGATGGAGGCGCCGTCAAGCACCTCAAGCAGATTGTCCGGCACCTCCGGTTGGACGGAGGCCGCCGGCTCAGAAGGCTTGCTCCTCTTGGAAGGAGTTCGCCTACCGCGGTCCGGAACTGTTGAAGATTCCGGCGCGGTGTCCGGCACAAAGCCGAACTTGGAGCCCTGGGGGGTCTTGTCCCCTTCACTCCTGGAGTCCGGGAGGTTGCCTTGCGGCTCCTCCGGAACCACCTCCTCCTGCCCCGGAGCTTGTCGCGACGCCACTTCGGCGTCGTCTGCAGTGCAGGGGAGACAGCGGGCGGAACTGAGTTCACGTCTGATGAGTCCAGGGAGCCGCCCGACGATTCGTCGAATTCGGCCCGGGGCGGACTGCATAATTACATTCGACATTAGGGAAAGCTGTGCAACAAAGGAACATCATGAGTTATTCTGATATCCGAACTTACGATTTCGCCGGACGCTCGGCCCTATTTGGCCACTCCTCTTTGCCCTCTTCGGCGTTGGGGGCGTAGTCCGGCGGAGGGGTCTTCCTTTTCCTAGACCCCTCACCCCCATTGGGGCGGCCTTCCTCTTCTCTCCTCCCTCCGCTGGGGGGGGGAGAGTTTTCTTCTTCCTCCTCCTTGTTTTCGCGTGAGGAGGGCGTCTCGGACTCGTCAGATGACGAGTCCGACACCACCACGTTGCGGGCACTCTTTCGAATCCCCGTGGTCTTCTTCTTGGCCTTCTTCTCCGGCACCACATAAGGTGCCGGAACCAGCAGCTTCACTAGTGGAGCTGGGGCTGGGCCTTCGGGCAGCGGAGCCGGACAGTTGATCGGTCCAGATATCGCTTGCCAAGCCTGTCAAAGGTAAGGGAGTTTAGATCCCGCATAGAGTCAAACTATGAAAAAAGCTTAACATCCTGTAAAAGGTGAAAATAGCTTACCTCGCTAGCGTGACGCCGCGAGCTGTATCCGCTGTCCTCGGAAGCGGATGTGGGAGCCTCGGGGCCTTTGGTTAGCACCTTCCAGACATCTTCATATGTTGTGTCGAAGAGCCTGTTAAGGGTTTGGTGCTGCGCCGGGTCGAACACCCACAGATTAGAGTCCCGTTGTTGACACGGGAGGATCCGGCGGACGAGCATAACCTGGATTACATTAACAAGCCGGATTGGCTTGTTCACCAGGGACTGGATGCATGTTTGCAATCCGATCACCTCTTTTTCGTCACCCCACGACAGGCCCGTCTCTTTCCAGGACATAAGCCGCGTGGGGGGTCCGGATCGGAACTCGGGGGCTGCGATCCAGTTCGGATCGCGTGGCTCGGTGATGTAAAACCACCCGGATTGCCACCCCTTCAGGGTCTCCACAAAAGAGCCCTCGAACAATAGGACGTTGGCCATCTTACCCGCTATGGCGTCTCCGCACTCTGCCTGGCTGCCTCGCACCACCTTGGGCTTGACGTTGAAGGTCTTGAGAAAGAGGCCGAAATGAGGGCGGACGCGGAGGAAAGCCTCGCACACGACGTTAAACGCCGAGATGTTGAGGATGAAGTTCGGGGCCAGATCGTGGAAATCCAGGCCGTAATAGAACATGAGCCCCCAGACAAATGGGTGAAGTGGAAAACCCAGTCCGCGGAGGAAGTGGGGGAGAAATACTACCCTCTCATGGGGCCTTGGGGTGGGGAGAAGCTGCCCCTCCTCGGGAATTCGGTGCACGATGTCTTTGGACAAGTATCCGGCCTTCCTTAGCTTTTTGACATGGCCCTCCGTGACGGAGGAGACCATCCACTTGCCTCCCGCTCCGGACATTGCTGGAGAAGGTTGAGGTGGGAAGTGCGGGCTTGGGCACTGGAGCTCGAGTGCGCAGGAGATGGATAGGCAAAGGAGGAGGAAGGCGTAGGTAAAAAGGTGGATCCTTATCCCCTTATATGGGCGGATGCGGTTGGGCGTCCCCACCTGCCTGGTAAAACTCGCTTGCCTCCCAAGCGCCGTGATAAGTGGCGCGATTGGATTACCCACGTCCGTATTGATGAGAATCCCGTAAAGGGGGTACACGATCTCTGCTTTGACAAGACGTGCCAAGGAAACCGCCTCGCAAAACATGCTGAGGTGGAAAAGTAAAAACGATTCGAGTAAAGGACTTGGCTGTAGTGTGATGACGCACTGCGGAATACGTCAGCAGATTTGATTTGTGTTAATATTATTCTCTCTATGGCAATATGTGGAAGCTTATTTTGCAGAGCCGGACACTACTCTTGGTGTTTACAATCTTCTATGAAGGACTTGGAGGAGGAACCCGCCTTGCAATGACGAAGACAATTTGCGCGCCGGACTCGTCGTCATTGAAGCCTGGTTCAGGGGCTACTGAGGGAGTCCTGGATTAGGGGGTGTTCGGATAGCCGGACTATACCTTCAGCCGGACTCCTGGACTATGAAGATACAAGATTGAAGACTTCGTCCCATGTCCGGATGGGACTTTCCTTGGCGTGGAAGGCAAGCTTGGCGATGTGGATATTCAAGATCTCCTACCATTGTAACCGACTCTGTGTAACCCTAACCCTATCCGGTGTCTATATAAACCGGAGGGTTGTAGTCCGTAGGCAATCAACTCCATATACAACAATCATACCATAGGCTAGCTTCTAGGGTTTAGCCTCCTTGATCTCGTGGTAGATCTACTCTTGTACTACCCATATCATCAATATTAATCAAGCAGGACGTAGGGTTTTACCTCCATCAAGAGGGCCTGAACCTGGGTAAAACATCATGTTCCCTGCCTCCTGTTACCATCCGGCCTAGATGCACAGTTCGGGACCCACTACCCGAGATCCGCCGGTTTTGACACCAACACTCCCCCTCTCTTGTGGAGATTTATTCAATGTAATCTTCTTTTTGCGGTGTGTTTGTTGAGACCGATGAATTGTGGGTTTATGATCAAGTCTATCTATGAATAATATTTGAATCTTCTCTGAATTCTTTTATGTATGATTGGTTATCTTTGCAAGTCTCTTCGAATTATCAGTTTGGTTTGGCCTAATAGATTGATCTTTCTTGCAATGGGAGAAGTGCTTAGCTTTTGGTTCAATCTTGCGGTGTCCTTTCCGGTGACAGTAAGGGCAGCAAGGCACGTATTGTATTGTTGCCATCGAGGATAACAAGATGGGGTTTTCTTCATATTGCATGAGTCTATCCCTCTACATCATGTCATCTTGCTTAAGGCATTACACTATTTTTAACTTAATACTCTATATGCATGCTGGATAGCGGTCGATGAGTGGAGTAACAGTAGTAGATGCAGGCAGGAGTCGGTCTACTTGTCTCAGACGTGATGCCTATATACATGATCATACCTAGATATTCTCATAACTATGCTCAATTATGTCAATTGCTCAACAGTAATTTGTTCACCCACCGTAGAATACTTATGCTCTCGAGAGAAGCCACTAGTGAAACCTATGGCCCCTGGGTCTATCTTTATCATATTAATCTCCTACTACTTAGTTATTTAATTTGCTATTTACTTTGCCTTTATTTTACTTTGCATCTTTATCATAAAAATACCAAAAATATTATCTTATCATATCTATCAGATCTCACTCTTGTAAGTGGCCCTATAGGGATTGACAACCCCTATTTGCGTTGGTTGCGAGGATTTATTTGTTTTGTGCAGGTGCGAGGGACTCGCCCGTAGCCTCCTCCTGGATTGATACCTTTGTTCTCAAAAACTGAGGGAAATACTTACGCTACTTTGCTGCATCATCCCTTCCTCTTCGGGGAAAACCAACGCAGTGCTAAAAGAGGTAGCAGCCGCATCTCCTTTGTGAGCCTTCGCAGATCATCATTATTGAAGTCTGAGCCATCCTTTTTCACGCTAGGATATCCTTTGATGATATCTGCCGGTTCAAGATCCGGAATCCATGCCTTGGCCCAGATTAGCGCGGTTAGCACTCCTGATCTTGCGGCTGATCTCTTCAGTTTGATGATCCGGGCAGGTAGCATGGCCAGCTTCTCAAGTGTTTCCTTTATCAACGATGGCGCCGGCTTGTTATATGCTGCAGTGCAAATAGCACGCTGGGAGCCAGAGTATAGATATTCCATCAAGGTGTACGCAGCTTTAAGCTTCATCTGCATGTCAGAGCCCAGATGAGCAATGCGGGTCCCTGTTATGTTTCAGCATCAGTAAACAAACCATTGATAAAATCTTATGATTAGACAAACTGCATGAGAGAGCACTTACCAAATACAACAGATGTCATGGCGTCAATCTGCCGCTTTAAGCCGGACAGTTCTTCCACTACCGGTTTCAGGGCTGCATCTGCGTCCTCGGCCTTTTTTATCAAACCAACCTTTTCTGTTTCCCATTCAGCATGCTCCTTGTTGAAGTTCTCTTTCAATTTCTCCATAGCTGCCAAGGCATTGGTCAGCTCTTCTTTGGCTTTGGAAGCCTCTGCTCGTTGAGACTTCACATTTTCTTGAAGGTCTGCGGTTTGAGCATCCTTCTTATTTAGATCAGCCTACAAAGATGAGATATATCATTAAAACAGGTTATGAAGTACCAAGCGTATAACAAGTTATGCACTTTGTACTTGGGGGCTAATGCCTATTTGTTCTATCATCAACATATTTTTCACAAGTCTCAAGTACAATGCAAGCATTATCCTTAACACTTGGGGGCTAATGTACATCTGTTCAAAGTTGACGCATTGATGGAAGACCCGGTTTACCTCGCAAAGCTAAACCGGCCCTTGGGGGCTACACAGGCGAAAAACTACAGGAATATAATGATCACGTCTGATTTGCTTCAAACAATCAGTTGGTATATGGAGGACAACTTTGTAGCAGTACACGTCTTATAAAGCCCCGGTTTATGATTGTCATCATAAACCGGCCCTTGGGGGCTACTTGGGTTGATGCTTAAGAAAGGAAAGTGAAGAAAATACCTCGTAGCGCTCTTTCATTGAGTTCACCAAACCGGCTTCATAATCTCGGTTTGAGTGCAGACGGTTTAGAAAACTGGAGTGGAGTTCTTGAGCACTGAGATGGGCGTAGCTTGACAAGTCAGTGCTCCATTTCCCTTTTTCCATGGCAGCACGCTCTTCCTTGGCACTATGTTGGGCCAAGATTACAGGACGGCCAGGCAAAGTGTGACCAATACCAGTAATGGTAACCTCGCCTTCTTTATCTCTAGCAACTTTTTTTGGAGTTTCAGTAGCTCTCACCGGACTAGCCCGGATTGGATCTGCCGGTTCAGCATCAGGCACAGCAGTATCAATTTCTGGTGCTTCATCGATATTGTGATCCTAAGGGGTGGCTCATCAAAGGTAGCTTCAAGATTGGGACCCTCCGGTTCCATAGCTTATTCCGGTTCAACTGCTAGCTCCGGTTCATGAGCCGCCTGGTCTTCATATGGATTATTCACCCGAGCCTTTTTGCTAGGTCTGGCCTTGGCTCTTAAAACAGAAAAAGATGTGAAGGTTAAGCATAGTATACAAAGTATGGAAACAATCAAAGAAGGGGTTTAAGTACTTACCCAGCTACAATTTTGAGGGAAGGAAGTTGGGTTGCTGTTGACTCACCAGAAGATGAGGGAGGTGTCACCTGATAATTTGAATCAGACGAATTAAGAGGTTGTCGGAAATAGCCTGCCTTGGGATAAGAATTGTCAGAAGGAGGCGAGACCTCAGATCGGCGCTTTCGGACCGGGGTGTCAGGTAAACCGGCCGAGGTGACCTTTTAGCCGCTGTGCCGGGTTGTGCTGCGAGCCTCGTGATGCTGCTTCTTCAAAATAAATGTTGGATCCAAGTGAGAAAGAGGATGTGAAAAGCTTACTTTCCGGATCGCTTGACGGATTTTTTGTGTTGGTAGAGAGTCTGAACTGGAGGGAAGGACAATTACCTCTACATTGTCGGCTTGGCTGCCTTCTGTGCACTCCTAATAAATATCATTGTTAATGAGATGCATAAAAAGGGAACCAAGTGAATCAAGTTCTACCTCAACTTCCGGTTCATCCGTGTCATCATCCAGTTCCATGCTGATACGTTCAGCTGCCTTCCGCTTTGTGGTTTTCTTGACGGTTTTGGTTTTGGGGCGGGAAGGCTTTGCCGCTTTCTCCGCAGGTTTCTTCTTCCAGAATGGATCATCACCCTGTTTATAAACAAGCAGAAGGATATTCACAGGTTGAACAGTTTAAAAAAGATGTCGAAGATAAAAAGGAAGGACAGTACTTATAGCAGGCGGTT
Organism: Triticum urartu; assembly: GCF_056163025.1. Lineage (NCBI taxonomy): Eukaryota > Viridiplantae > Streptophyta > Magnoliopsida > Poales > Poaceae > Triticum > Triticum urartu. The sequence continues at coordinate 188,886,612 of NC_141879.1, forward strand.
TGTTTTTTGTGTAAAAGGGGTTTAAACCGGTTTGGCGGCCTACAGATTCCGATTTGTTCAAAATCTTCTTAACACCCTCAGTAACTTCTTCATTAGTTAATTGAATGTTGATGTGGTGTTGGGAGTCTTCTACTTCACCAGTGTACTCACACATTAAACAGGAGCGACGGCTTAATGGTAAGATGCTCCAGGATATCTAGCAATGCACAAAGTCGACGCCTGATAAACCATTGGCCATAAAGGCTCGGAGCTTGGCGAGTTGAGGGGCATATGAGACCCGTTCCGTAGCACTTAAAAGTTGCGGTAGTGGATGAGTGTTGGAGAGCCGGTGGGCACGGTAGCCCAGCAGAGGGTTCTCTTCTTCAGGGGAAGTATCTTTACAGTAGAACCATGTTTGGTTCCACTCTTTGGGGTGACTGTGTAGCTTGGCATGAGAGAATTCAACCTCTTTCCGTTTTTGAATAGAGACACCACCAAGTTCAGTGTTGGGTCTGTCTACAAATTCCGTGCGCCGGTTCAGATGAAAAAAATCCCGGAACAGCTCAGCAGTTGGTTCTTCTTGTAAGTACACTTCACAGAAGACTTGGAAGTTGCATATATTGGACAACGAGTTGGGTCCAATATCTTGAGGGTGGAGCTGGAAACTGACAAGCACATCCCGGAAAAACTTTGACCCGGGCGGTTTGAAACCATGGCCTATATGGTCAACAAATACCACTACCTCTCCCTGCTTAGGGGTAGGAGGAGTCTCCGATACAAGAACTCGCCACCGGATCTCATTCTTTTTGGGCAAAGTACCAATCCTGACCATTCCGTTAAGATGTTCTTCGGTAACCCAGGAAGGAGCCCAGTTGCAAGCATAAAACTGTCTGGCCATTGCAAACGAAAAGCTGAAAGGAAATACCGGTTTACAAATCATTCATGGTGATACATAAGATGTGACAGAACAAAGACATACAAGTATGTAAATTTTGTAAACCGGAGGCTGATACTATAATGAATGACAAGGAAATATCAGAACAAAGGAATGCACATACTATTAATCCGGAGTATAACAACGGAGGTAAAAGGCTTGTCCGGTTCACCAGAGGGCTAATGGTATACGATAGATTACTTTTACAAAGGTAAACCGCCTATGTGGTAAAGAGGATACAGATCTAAGGCAAGAATGACTAAGTAAGGTAAAAACATATTTCATAAGGTTGCAGTGAAATTTTGGATCTACCGTAAGATAGGAAAATAAAAGGATTTAGACCTAAAAGGTTGATCTCGAAGTAGTTCACAAGGGACCAGATCAGTGTTTTATGCGCATAAAGGTTTGTTTTGGTAACAGAAGATAAGCCATTACGTGGAATATATCAGGTTTGAAGTTTTTATCCATGGACTAAGAAGAAACAAGGGAAGAACAGCGTTGGAGTCTCGATGACCTTCGACGAACAAGGAAACCCTAGATAGATCTACAACGGAGAAAGGAAGGGACTTACAGTGGCTGTTGTAGCAGCGGAGGTTTGCCGCGGTTCTCTGGTGCAACCAGGTTGATGCAGCGGCCGGTGGAGAGACGGAGGCGAAGCTTGGTAACAGCGGAGCTCATGGGTAGAGATGTCGGAAGGAGGAAGAAGAAGTGAAGGAGACGAAGGGAAAAAAGGAGAAGGGCCCGTGGTCCTATTTATAAGGCGAAGCGATAAGCGACAAGTGCGGGAATCGAGGAGCTCAAAAATGGATAGTTAATAAGGATGTCGCCTCGATGGTTGGATATTCATTAATGATGGGAATCTTTGGCTTCAACGAATAGATGACGTCAGGGCGATTTACTACGGATCTAAAGGATGACATCACGGCGGTTTACCAGATCTATATGAAGGTGACAGGGCAAGAATTTTTCTAAGTATTGAAGATTGACATGAGCAAGTTCAAATCAATCTGGGGCCTAATGTTGGGGATATGATTACTGGAGGTAAACCGGCTCAGAGTGGCCTGGTTAGCTCCATGAAGATAGAAGCCCATGAAGACGTGAAGATGGTGGCGCTTTACGAAGGCCCAAGGCCCAAAGGCGTGTTAAATCCTGTAGATGTAAACCGACTCTGTCATGTAACTTGTATTGTAAGTTAGAGGAATAGAGACCGAGTCGGACACATCTATGATTCGGCATCGGGACTCTGTAAACCGGCGGGCGTCAACCTATGTATATAAAGGGACGACCCAACCATGGTTTGAGGATGACGAACAACAACTCGAGAGCTAGGCAAAGCGGATTCGCTCCCTGGTCATCGAAACCCTAGCAATACCAATCACAACTAGACGTAGGCTTTTACCTTCATGGAAGGGGCCGAACTAGTATAAAATCCCTCGTGTCCCCTTGTCCGGTTTAACCCCTTTAAGCTAACCCGTAGCGATGGCTCCACGACTAAGTCCTTTCACGAGGACATCTGCCGTGACAAACCCACGACAAAAATCGTGTCCAAAATTCAGCCCAATCGGAGTTACAGATCTCCGGGAATTTAAGAAACGGTGAAAGGGCAGAATCTGAAACGCAGAAATAGAGAGAGACAGAGAGACATATCCAATCTCGAAGGGGCTCTCGCCCCTCCCATGCCATGGAGGCCATGGACCAGAGGGGAAACCCTTCTCCCATCTAGGGAGAAGGTCAAGGAAGAAGAAGAAGAAAGGGGCTCTCTCCCCCTCTCTTCCGGTGGCGTCAGGACGCCGCCAGGGCCATCATCATCACCACAATCTACACCAACAACTTCACCGCCATCATCACCAACTCTTCCCCCCTCTATGCAGCGGTGTAACCCCTCTTTTACCCGCTGTAATCTCTACTTAAACATGGTGCTCAATGCTATATATTGTTTCCCAATGATGTATGGCTATCCTATGATGTTTGAGTAGATCCGTTTTGTCCTATGGGTTAATTGAAGATCGTGATCTGTTTGAGTTGCATGCTTTATTATTGGTGTTGTCCTATGGTGCTCTCCGTGTCGCGCAAGCGTGAGGGATCCCCGCTGTAGGGTTTGCAATATGTTCATGATTTTCTTATGGTGGGTGGCGTGAGTGATAGAAACACAGACCCGAGTAAGTAGGTTGTTTGCGTATGGGAATAAAGAGGACTTGATGCCTTATAATGCTATTGTTGGGTTTTACCTTAATGATCTTTAGTAGTTGCAGATGCTTGCTAGAGTTCCAATCATAAGTGCATATGATCCAAGAAGAGAAAGTATGTTAGCTTATGCCTCTCCCTCAAATAAAATTGCAATAATGATTACCGGTCTAGTTATCAATTGCCTAGGGACAAATAACTTTCTTGTGTGACACCAAGCTCTCTACTAAACCTAACTTAGTTGTGTCTTTATCTAAACAGCCCCTACTTTTTATTTTCGCGCTCTTTATTATCTTGCAAACCTATCCAACAACACCTACAAAGTACTTCTAGTTTCATACTTGTTCCAGGTAAAGCGAACGTTAAGCGTGCGTAGAGTTGTATCGGTGGTCGATAGAACTTGAGGTAATATTTGTTCTACCTTTAGCTCCTCGTTGGGTTCGACACTCTTAATTATTGAAAGAGGCTACAATTGATCCCCTATACTTGTGGGTTATCACGCCTTTGTCATCAACCTCTCCGACGAGGAAAACGAGCAGGCGTCACGGCCCGTCGAGGCCGAGGCGCTCCCCGGCAACGCGATGGACGACGCCATGATGCGCGTCATCGCCAGGGTTGAGCAGACCTTTGGCGCATGGCGCTTGAGCGCCGTGGATCAAGATAGGCATGTCAGCACCGACAGGCTGTAGCTCGCCGCACAACATGACTGATGGCGCACCGTAGAGCAAGCTAGGCGCGTCCGCACCGATAGGCTGCGGCTCGCCGCACGGCGAGACCGTTGGAGCGCCGCAGAGTGAGAGGCGCGGCACGCCGCACAACAAGAGCGGGTCAAGCGGCGCTTGCCTGCTGTCGACACGGCGTCGCAGCTGGGTACACGTCCCGTCAGTACCCCCATTCCTCGCCAGGAGTGGGCAGAGGACCTCAGCGTCGTACTTGCACCATAGGCCGGCCGCACCGTACTTGCACCGGACGCCTGCCGCGCCGTTCGCATGGGTGCCGCCGTTCACCTTGTCCGTGGCTCGCTGGATGCCAACACGCTGGTCTGTAGGCTCGACCGCCTCCTTGGCCCAGGTGTCCACCTGGGCGCAGTAGAGGAACATGGTCGTCGCATCCTCGAGCTGGTGATCTCTGATGAAATAGCCAACTTGGAGCTAGAGATCACGCTCCAGATGTACCGCGAGCGTGTCGACTGCTTGGACGAACGCCTGCACAAGTTCAGGCAGAGCCAAGAGCTACCCTAGACAAGGGCTACTGGTCATGGTCTCATGGACGCGTTTTATTTTAAAAAGTCGTTTCGACGTGGATAGCTATGTATTAACATCAATCATAGTATTGCTCAGTTTCAATGTGTGTACTTTGTTTTCCATTCTTATATGTTCTGTTTCAATGTGTGTATATACGCTTTCCATTCTGTATATGTGGATGATAACAACTAGATTCATATTAGTATACAAAAATAGATAGAAAATGGAATTCGTAATATATATATATATATATATTAATTGTTCATTAGATCATCACAGAATATATATATATATAATATCATCACATATATGTGATGATACTTAACTACTAGGTACAGTGCATAAAATTGAAAATGATCAATACTAAAACTAATAATCCCTCCTGGGGCCAGTATTCCGGCAGCCCCTCACCAGCAGCTCCCTGGTGCGCGGCGTCTTCCCAATGCGGAGGCAGTACTACGACTCCTCCGCCTCGTAGCGCTTGACGTACCGATCTGCCTCTTGCTAGCAGACACATGCGTCCGATCTTGCCATTTCGTTGGGCGCCCACCGAAGCTCCTCGTCGGTGGCACGCTGGAGCTTATCGGCCCACCTCCACACAGCGACGAGGTGCCCAGCGCCTATGACCTTCCTCGCGAAGTACCCGTCTTCGTACACCTCCTCGGCACGACGACGCGCCCGCCCCCAAAGCTCCACCGCCTCCTTTTTCCAGGCGACATCACGGGCTTCATAGGCCGCCTGGTACCCGGCTTCCTCCTCCGCCATCTCCTTATTGAACGCCACTTGCCTGGCTTTCTCAGCCGGCGGAGCGGCTTCCACAAACAAACATTGTACTGGCCCCAAAACCAATCCAAAGTTGGGGAGTCCGGCACAACCTCGTCAGGCAGCGCGTAGGGATCCACGTCGCTGCTAATCCAGTGAGCGTCCTCGGGGGGGGGGGGCGACTCCTCGTCGGCGCGTGGGCAGACCGGCGGCGCCATGGCAGAGATTTGAGAGAGAGAGGGCGAGCGAGGGGAGGATGTAGATGAGAATGCAGGCGGGATGACGTGAGGAAGGTAGTATTTATTGGCGTCCGGAATATAGATTGACGAGGATAGTACAAACGTCAGTCGCCGGAATTTATGAGTACTGTAGTTTGAATTACACACGATTCCTGCAGTAAAATCCGCGTGTGAACATAATAGCCAAAATCCGTGTGTGAACATAATAGCTGATGGTTTTCAATGAAGAACCGTGTCTGATTAATGATCCCCGCCATTCACCTACCAAACCTTGAGCCGTGAGATAGACTGCCAATCGTGTGGGGGCTGGTTGTCTTGCCAGATCTTTACATTTTCATGTTTGAACACTAGATATTTACATCGTCTGATGATTTTTTAACTCGCACACAAGTACACAAAAATATGATTTTTTTTCAAACCATTTTGGTTAGTCGTTGCATGTAGATGTAGTTCAAATTTTAATTACGATCATTAAATGGTTAAAAAATCATTTAAATGTCTTTAAAAGGTCAAATGACCCCTGAAAATTTCCAAATTTTCACATGACAATTGTATTAGTGCACATTAAACATAGGAAAAAAATTGAAGGTCGTAAGAGGAAGCTATCTCCCGTCTGTCAGCAAACATGCATTGTTCCCTCTCGGAACCACGAACCTTCTAGTGAGATGCTCCGGTTTGTGAGGGGTGTGTGTCCAAACTTTCGTCAAACAGGTCAATTTTTTTACCACATCATCTTGGTGGCATGACATTAAATCAAGCAAGATTTCATGTTTTTCTGATCATTTTTTTGGAATTAAAATGTCATGGCATGCACTCCATGCATGTGCCCATGCCTTGACACCAATATGTTTGAAATTTCCTTATAATTTACTGCACATGGAATTAATTGGCACACAAGTACACAAAAATAAGATTTTTCAAACCGTTTTGGTTAGGCGTTGCATGTAGGTGTAGTTCAAGTTTGAATTATGGTCATTAAATGGTTAGAAAATCACTTAAATGTCTTTAGAAGGTCAAATGACCCCTGAAATTTACCAAATTTTCACATGACAGTTGCACGTTAAATGTAGAAAAAAAATTGAAGGCCGTAAGAGGAAGCTATCTCCCGTTCATCATCAAACATGCATTGTTCCCTCTCGGAACCACAAACCTTCTAGCGAGTTGCTCCGGTTTGTGAGGGGTGTGTGTCCAAACATTCGTCAAACATGCCAATTTCTTTATGACATCATATTGGTGGCATGACATTACATCAACCAAGGTTTCATGTGTTTCTGGTCATTTTTCTATTTTTTTGAATTAAAATGCCATGTCACTCCATGCATACGTATGCATGTGTCCATGTCGTGAGACCAATATGTTTCAAAATTCCTTCTAATTTACTGCACATGGAATTAACTCGCACATAAGTACACATATATGATTTTTCAAACCGTTTTGGTTAGGCGTTGCATGTAGATGTAGTTCAAATTTGAATTACGGTCATTAAATGGTTAGAAAATCACTTAAATGTCTTTAAAAGGTCAAATGACCCCTAGAATTTTCCAAAATTTCACATTACAGTTGTAGTAGTGCACGTTAGACGTAGAAAAAATTGAAGGACGTAAGAGGAAGCTATCTCCCATTCATCATCAAACATGCATTATTCCCTCTCGGAACCATGAACCTTCTAGCGAGTTGCTCCGGTTTGTGAGGGGGTGTGTCCAAACTTTCGTCAAACATGCCAATTTCTTTACCACATCATCTTGGTGGATGACATTAAATCAAGCAAGGTTTCATGTTTTTCTGATCATTTTTTAATTTTTTGAATTAAAATGCCCTGGCATGCACTCCATGCATGTGCCCATGCCTTGACACCAATATGTTTGAAATTTTCTTCTAATTTACTGCACATGGAATTAACTCGCGCACAAGTACACAAAAATATGATTTTTCAAACCGTTATGGTTAGGCGTTGCATGTAGATGTAGTTCAAATTTGAATTACGGTCATTAAATGGTTAGAAAATCACTTAAATGTCTTTAAAAGGTCAAATGACCCCTGAAATTAACCAAATTTTCATATGACAGTTGTATTAGTGCATGTTAAATGTAGGAAAAAATTTGAAGGCCGTAAGAGGAAGCTATCTCCCGTTCGTCATCAAACATCGGAACCACGAACCTTCTAGCGAGTTGCTCCAGTTTGTGAGGGGTGTGTGTCCAAACGTTCGTCAAACATGCCAATTTCTTTACCACATCATCTTGGTGGCATGACATTACATCAACCAAGGTTTCATGTGGTTCTGATCATTTTTCTATTTTTTTGATTTCAAATGCCATGTCACTCTATGCATACGTATGCACGTGTCCATGTCGTGAGACCAATATGTTTGAATTTTTTTTCTAATTTACTACACATGGAATTAACTCACACACAAGTACACATATATGATTTTTCAAACCATTTTGGTTAGGTGTTGCATGTAGATGTAGTTCAAATTTGAATTACGGTAATTAAATGGTTAGAAAATCACTTAAATGTCTTTAAAAGGTCAAATGACCCCTAGAATTTCCAAAATTTCACATTATGGTTGTAGTACTGCACGTTAGATGTAGAAAATTTTTGAAGACCATAAGAGGAAGCTATCTCCCGTTCGTCATCAAACATGCATTGTTCCCTCTCGGAACCATGAACCTTCTAGCGAATTGCTCCGGTTTGTGAGGCGTGTATGTCCAAACTTTCGTCAAACATGCCAATTTCTTTACCACATCATCTTGGTGGCATGACATTACATCAACCAAGGTTTCATGTGTTTCTGATATTTTTTTTGGAATTAAAATGCCATGTCACTCCATGCTTAATTGTGTCATAGCCGTTAGACCAATATGTTTGAAAATTCCTTCCAATTTACTGCACATGGAATTAGATCGCACACAAGTGCACGAAAAATGAGTTTTCAAACTGTTGTGGTTAGCTCTTGCATGTACATGTAGTTCAAATTTCAATTATGGTCATTAAATGGCTAGAAACTCACCTAGATGTCTTAGAAGGTCAAATCACCACTAAAATTTTCCAAAATTTGACATGACAGTTGTTTTAGTACTACAAAGTTTCTCGTTCATTTAAAACACCATCCGTTGGCACTTCATTCCAAATTTTTCTTTCACATCTAATAAAAATATCTATAACATCACACAGTTGTTTTCTAGGAATCGTTTAGGATGAAAATATATGGGTCTATTTAAGTCTCCCTCCTTAAGCTTCGTCGGCTCGTCTGCTCTTGTGCCGGCAACCCCCGAATCCACGAATCTCGATCCCCATTCCCGCACCCCCTTCTTGCAAAGATGATGCCGTGGAAACACTTCATGAAGGCCCGTACGATGGCCGCGTCCCCCCCCCCCGAGCACCGCCACCTGCGCCGAGGGCACGGCCGCCTACGCTGAGAGTGCCGCCGCATCCGCATTGAGCGCGGCTGCTTCCGCCGAGAGGGCGTCTGCGGCAGCCGACAAGGCAGCTGCAGCAGCCGAGACGGCTGCAGCAGCTGCTGCGACGGAGGCTGCAAACGCCGAGAGCGCTCGAGTTACCGTCCGTGCCGCTGATGTCGCCTTGGCCTGGGTCGAGGCCATCCACGGCAAGATCGAGGATGCACACGCCAAGATATTCCAGGCCACCTCGGACTCCAGCATGCAACCCACGTCTGAAAAGGCGGCGGTGGCCATGGAGCACCTGCTTCCTCATGAGGTCACCGACCGGGAGCTAGAGATGCAAGAGGCGGCGGAGATCGAGGAGCGCCGGGAGGAGGAGTTGCGCGTGGCCGAGGTTGAGGTAGAGAAGAGTCTGTCCGTCGAGGAATCGGCGGTGGAGTACCAACGCGAGCTCTGGCACAGCCACTACTACAAGTACTACAACCTTGAGGGCGGCGCCGTGGATGAGGACGAGGACAAGGATGCGGTCGACTTCAGCAGGGGGGACGCGGAGTCCACCAATGGTGGCATGTCGCCAGGACAAGTCATCGACGTCTCATCTCACACCGACGATGCATAGGCCAGCGCGGCGGTGGATTTTTAATTATGCATACTTAGGCTTTGTTTTTAATGCTGGTCTTTTGTTAGAGCAATGTTTAGGTCAACTGGCTCTGTGTAATTACAATAATTGCTCGATTCAGTAAGTGTGGTATGTCTGTTGTACGCTCTTTTGTGTGCCCAAATTAGCAAGCGATGTTAAATTATGCAATGACATACCTGGGGAAATTTACACCAAAATTTGAATTATCAAACTCATCCCATGCGCGTAAAGCAGAAGAATCGTTTGTGATGCACACAATCGTTCAAAGTGAATGGTCCGGCGGCACCGCGCGCGTTCAAAGTGAATGTGCCCATGCCTTCAGACCAAAATTTGAATTATCAAACTCGTCACATGCGCGTAAAGCAGAAGAATCGTTTGCGATGCACACAATCGTTCAGAGTGAATGGTCCGGCGGCACCGCGCGCAAAGTTTCCCTCCACATTTCCAAAATTTTGGCCTACTGCCAAAATATCTACCCCCGCCCCCTTACCCACCCCATTTTCTCCCCAACCACAAGTCACATTTCCCTTGTTTCCTCCTTCCTTCCTTCCTTGCTAAGCTATAGCCGCTTCCTCGCTCTCGCTGCCTCGCATCCTACCGCCAGGGTCGCCATGGTCTTCTTCAAAGACATCTCCAACGGTTCCTCCTCCGGCGACCACTCCTTCACCACCCGGGTATGCCTCTCTTCTCTCTCTCGGGCTATGACTTGGAATGAAGGATTTTTACCCAGAGGTCGATTTGAGTAGTTTCTTCCTCTTGTAGCTCCCTAAGACCATCAGTGGCAACGAGTGGAGTAGGGTGGCTGAAGATCTATCTGTTCGTTGTCACCATCAATCTCCATGCGTGAAGCTAGTTGCATTTGATTCTGTGGATAGTGGGAGGAAGTTTCTGGCATGTGCAGAGAAGGTTAGACCCTCTTTCGTTGTTGCAAATCATTTGTTAGATGTGATTCAGACACTGTCATGGTCCCAACCCATTCGTACCACACCTTCAACCAAACGCATCCTAAGACAATGTCACAGTTTGTACCTAGTATCTTAAATTGTTGCCATCTCATCAGCGGTGCCATTAGAAAATTATTTGGCACCGCTTCAGCAGTTTGTGCAGCCAACTTTGGTCCACACATCCGAGCAGCCAAGCAGTAAAATACTAAATCTTTATGGCACGAAGGAACTGGGCATCAGAGCAACTACGTGCTCTGGAGTCCGGGTCCTTGATTTTTTTTTCTGCTGCATCGGCTCGCCAGTGTAGGGCACCGGTGCGAGATGTAGGAACAATTGTCTTTACCCCAGTTTTGGCACACATAGTGGACGGCCTTAGTGCTATTAGTTCTATGTTACTAAATTTGTGCATGTACACACCTGTTAGTATCAATTTGTTGTCATCTAAACACTGTCGCTATGCTATTGCAGTTATATTTACCTTCCTCATAAAATGTTCAATTTGTTATTTATTGTACATGAGTAAGAACTTGTAGCATTGTTGTAGTTAATTATAGCTTCTGATGTTCCAGAATTTGGTTGTTGTCTCAGTACCAATTATTTCATTTGCACATTGATCTTTTGGAGAAGATATGTCATAATTAACATGTTTCTTCGGTTTTTCAAAATAAGCATTGGTGATTTCCTATGTTGCTATAAACTCATTTTCCCTACAATTGTTATTGATCTAGTTTTAAATATTATAGGATAAACGGAAGTGTTCTTGGAGTGGGTTGATCAAGAGTGGCCACAGTCTTTGAAGATGTGCCTAACGAAGCTCTGGAGCATGTATGAGGAAGAGAACACACGTAGGCTTGGAGAAAGTCTTGTCAACGTTGAAGCATATTTCATGATGCGGGATAAAAAGTTGAAGGTGGAGAATGAGCTCAAATTTTTTAAATCAGACTTTGCTAAGATGGTGTTGGCGAAGGAGGAGGCACTTTCCCAGTTGGCCCGTGCAAAACGGGTTCTTACTGAACTGAAAGCAGAGGTGGATAAGACAAGCCTGGATGATCTCGATTAGGGAAATGAATATATTGTTCTTATGAAGTTGAACTAGCTATATGTTGTACCGTGTTGTTTGCATGTAGCTACCGTACTATGATGTTATAATATATTTTTGTGCCTGATATGAACTTGGCAAACAGATGTTCGATATGAAATGTGAATTTGCGTAATACTGGAATTATTAATTGTAAACTAATAAACCTTCTAAATGTGTCATGGATCTTTGCAAACGGTTCTAGCAGTAAAAGCGCTTGCGATGGATAGCCCAATGCCACACAGATTTCTTCATGAAATCGTGTGTGATATAGTTGATAAAAGCAAACAGTTAACCAAGGAAGACCATGTGTGATAATTACACCTTTCAGACATGAGCCTACACATAAAACTGTGTGGGATGTATGTCTGAACGGAAACGTTCTCCCTGGATTGACTGTGTGAGATGTACATAAGAACGGAAATGTATTCCTTGGATTGATTGTGTGTGATATACATACGAACGGAAATGTTTTTCTGGGATTCACCGTGTGGGATGTACATACCTACAGAAATGATTTTCTTGGATTACCGTATGGGATGTACATACCTACGGAAATGATTTTCTCGCATTACCGTGTGGGATGTACATAACTACGGAAATGATTGGGTTTCGATGTCTTGCCCGATCGCACACGGCCCCAGCCTGGGTCCCAGGAGGGCCTATCCCCGATGATTTCTGGGTCATGTGGGAAGGACACCCTATTGCACACATTCAATTGGCGATGGTTCCAAATGTCGTCGTGGAAAGGGATTAAAAACTGTTTGTTTAGGACCGACGCGCACCAGTGCAATCTTGCTTAGCAACCATCTTAGTGGTTCTTTCTTTACACTCATCAATGAAAATTCTCATAGCTTTAAGACACTCATTAATATCATGCTTCGGTGGAATAGCTCTAAGTTTGAAAGAATCAATCTCAAGAGAAATTGTATCCACATTCCTAGCCAAATCATCAATCTTAAGCAATTTTTCTTCAACAATAGCATTGAAATTCATTTGTGAACTCATAAATTCTTTAATACTAATCTCAAGATCAGAGGGCATCTTATTATAATTTCCATAATAATTGTTGTAGAAATTACCATAACTAGTCGCCAACCCATGCATTCGCACGGGATAGTGTATAAAATACTTGTAAGTACTTTCTATGATTTTAGGTGCATTGTAGATATTTGGCTGTTGCATCCTTCATAAATGTGTGCCTTTTACCGATGTTGAATTTGCTACAACATTGACTTTTTCATATTTACAGTTTATTCTTGTAACTATGCATAAAGAATATATTTGGGTTCCTTATTTATATTTTGATGGATTTGATCAACACAATTTTCATTATTTTATTTCGCATTTTATTAAAACTTCAAGATTCCAGCTCTATTTATGTTTTTTTAACACAACTCTATTTATGTTTGAAGTGCATCATTGTGCACACTTTAATTTGCACTCCGTTTATTTGTATACTTCATTTCATCTCGACTTTTCCGATAGTAGTATATAATTTGCATCCCTCTACATATATGAAAGGAAAATCCTTTTTGGCAAGTAGATTTAAGTCACATAAGACATACAATTTTTTTATCTATTACTTCACAAATATGGGGAAGCACATTTGTATCTGAATCAACTTGGATATAAAATATCAAGTCTCTTCTTCTAGATGATAGATTTGGGAGCACTTCTCTTCTGCTAGCTTGGAAGCACCGCAGGTAGAAGAATAATGAAACTAAGAAAGCTAGTTTATGGAGTTACACATTATAAAGGCAATGGTTAGCAAACTGCTCGGTATTGTAGCTCCAAGCTAAACTTCCCTTTGGTTAGTAAAAAGGAATTCTTATATTGATTCTGAAAGTGCGTTATATCGACTAGAGGGGGGTGAATAGGCGATTTTTATGAAAGTCTTCAAAATGTGGAAGTTTCGAAGACAAACGATAGAAATAAACCTATTACCATGCAGCGGAAGGTAGACTACACTAGGCAAACCATAGTCAAGTATTCAATGGAGTGAGAGCACAATGACTAATAGCAGCAAGTAGTAAGGATCAGGTAGGAAGATGTTATGAAGCCAAACAGAACATGCAGTCACTCAGTGAAGACAAAAGATAGTGCAAACATACAATGACTTCACAAGGAGTAACAGTAAGTAAAGGGAAGGGAAGGATGAAACCAGTGACTCGTTGAAGACAATGATTTGTTGGACCAGTTCCAGTTGCTGTGACAACTGTACGTTTGGTTAGGGCGGCTAGATATTTAAACCTGAGGACACACAGTCCCGGACACCCAGTCCTGAACATGCAGCTCAGGACACCCAGTCCTCACCGTATTCCCCTTGAGCTAAGTCACACAGACCTCGCCCAATCACTCTGGTAAGTCTTCAAGGTAGACTCCCAAACCTTCACAGACTTTGTTCACCGGCGATCCACAATGTCTCTTGGATGCTCAGAACGCGACGCCTAACCGGCTGGAGGATTCACAGTCCTCAAGTGTAATAAGTCTTCAGATCACACAGACAAGAAGACTTAAGTGATGCCTAATTCTCTTTGGCTCTGGGTGGTTAGGGCTTTATCCTCGCAAGGAATTCTCTCTCAAAGGCTTCGAGGTGGGTTGCTCTCAAACGACAAAAGCCGTACTCTAACTCTGAGCAGCCAACCGTTTATGGTTGTAGGGGGTGGGCTATTTATAGCCACTAGGCAACCCGACCTGATTTGTCCGAAATGACCCTGGGTCACTAGGGAACTGACACGTGTTCCAATGGTCAGATTTCAAACTCACGCGGCAGCTTTACTTGGGCTACAAGCAAAGCTGACTTGTCCGACTCTGGACAAGTTTCGCTCTCATAGTCTTCACTCGAAGACATAGGTTTTGGTTAAGCATCACTTCAGTCATTCTGACTGGTTCACTTGGACCCCACTTAACAGTACGGTGGTTCCTATGAATCAACAAAGAAGAAACAGAACTACAACAGATCTAAGTCTTCGAGCTCCATAGGCTTCATGCGATGTCTTCTCTTGTCATAGTCTTCAATGTGAGTATCTTCACATACCACCTTTGACATCAATGTCTTCATACATTTTTAGGGGTCATCTCTGGTAGGAAAACCGAATCAATGAGGGACTTCTACCTGTGTTATCCTGCAATTCTCACAAACACATTAGTCCCTCAACTAGGTTTGTCATCAATACTCCAAAACCAACTAGGGGTGGCACTAGATGCACTTACAATCTCCCCCTTTTTGGTGATTGATGACAAACTAGTTGAAGTTTTCAACGGGGAATATAATATGTGAAATTGTAAAGGATAAGGAATTGTCTTCATAAGTTGCAAGGGCTCCCCCTGAAGATGTGCATATAAGTAATTTGCTTTTGTATTGCAAATGCACATGGCAGGTTGTACTTGTGGAGATCCTCTTCAACTTATGATGACAATTCATTATGCATGTGAAGATAATGACATGCATAATGGAAAATGGACGTCTGCAAAATGATCTAAGTGCGGAATTTATCGTCGCACATGCGGAATTTATCATCGCATCACAAAGTGGCAAATAAGTAGCAGACGACCATTGAGTTTAAGTGTTACAACTCAAAGAACCAAATGTATCAAAATGAGAGTTGTAAACACGAAGCAAAATATAAAGCACCCGCCCATATGGACCCGCTTGAAGACTATCAAACTCATATGCTTCTCCCCCTTTTGTCAGTAAGGACCAAAAAGGTTTGAAGACATAGAGCATCTACTCGTTCCCATGAAGAGTAGGTGAAGCAGCAGGGTCGTCGGTGGTGTTCGGCGGTGCAGAAGCAGTTGGAGCAGTGTCGAAGCGTGCTGAAGGAGGTGGCGGTGAAGTGGCATCGTCTTCATCCTCGATCACTCTGGCATTCACAGTTGCAGCAGAGGAAGAGAACTCAGAGTCTTCGAGAGATGGAGTGCGTCGCAGCACTGCCCTTCGAGGAGGTGTGGAGTCAAACTTGAAGCATTCAGAGAAGCCATCCTCTTGAAGATCATCTTCAGAACACATCAGCGTCAGCCCTTTCCATGTGCGGCAAGAGGTTTCATAGGCAACAAAGGCATTCTTGGTGGCAAGATTGCGAATGTGATTAACATCCACCAAGAGGCTTTGCATTTAACGCTTCAGCCAGTCATGATGCCTATCCTGTTTCTGATGAAGAGCCACAAGAAGCTCTCGGTCATTGAGAACACGAGTGCGCTTCTTGGGTCGTTGGGCAATTGTGCTATCAGTGACTTCAGTGAGAGCAGGATGTGGTGCACGTGTAGTGCCAGCCAAAGGATACATACGAGTGACTACTTCAACTCCTTCAATGTTCTGAGAAAAACTTTGATGCTTTGCATTTTGAAGACTTAGAGGTTCCTTGGCAGGCTCAGGATAGATGGCTTCAACAGACATATCCACATCAGGCAGAAAGATCCGATGATTGCGAGCAGATGACTGATATGAGATAGCGGAGTGAAGTTTGATCAGCCGCATTACCCATGTGGCGTAGAACTTCAAGCCAAAAAGATCAGAGCCTAATGCAGCAAGTTGGCGAATGAAGAAGTCCTGTGCATTGAAGCATTTGCCATGAAGAATATAGAAGACCAAAGTCTTCATTGCACCTTCCAGCTTGGCATGTGGAGAGTGCCCTTTGATGGGCCAGAGAGTTCGCCTTATGATGTGATAAATAGTCCTTGGCAGATAATCTAGGTCTTCAACAAAGAACTCTTTGGGATATGCAGCATCTTGGGGTAATGGCTTCATCATACTGAGCATCTGACTCATGTTAGGTTCAGGCTTCTGAAAGATGCTCTCCACAGCTTCACTGTGAAGTTGACAGCCAGATTCGTAGAGATCGCCGGGAGTGGGTAGACCAGTGAGCTCAATGATGTCAAAGGCTTTGGCTTCGTGATGAACGTTTCCTGTCATCCACTCCAGGACCCAAGTCTTCAGATCTCTGTTATACCCGCGGATGTGAAGTGTGGCATAGAATTGGAGCAGCAACTCTTCATTCCAATGCTCTTAGTCAGTGACGAACGACAGCAACCCAACCTCTTTGAAGCAATCCAGAGCTTCTTCCAGACAGGGCAGACCAGCTATTGCTTCAATGTCAAGACGCTTGTGTGGGAATATGCGACCTTGATTGTAAAGAATGCAGGAGTAATAGCTTCGCTGCGGATAGCTCCAGAACCGATCAGATGATATTCTTTCCCGTGAGTAGGGGTTCCTGGAGCTATTGAAGAATGTGTTGTCTGCTCTGAAGCCATTGATATTGAAGGATCCAGGTGCTGATGCAGGACCTGGGAACCTCGGCAATCTTGGGATTGGCTTCTGTACCTGAGGCCTGTGCTCAACATGATAGTCGAACTGAGGACCGGCAGCAGGCGCGGGAACAGAAGCAGTGGGATCAGTGGCTTCGCTGACTTCTGGTGCTTTTGTTGGGGAGGGATCCACATTAGCTTCAGCCATGATAGCGTCAGTGGCTTCATTGGTGTTGATGGTGGCAGCCTCAAGATTTTCAACCTCCACTTGACGAGCTGGAGGGTCGGTCACAGTCACATTCTCCTCGAGAACCGCTTCTTGGTGGGACAGGGGAGTAGCAGCTTGTGGGGCTTCGTCTTCATCGGCTAATGCAGCCGGAATGTCTTCAGCAGCTTTAGCTTCAGACGCAGAGACTGGAGGCCTTGGTCCTTTGCGAAGCCTGCGCAACGCTGGCGATGCCTGTGGAGTTGGTGTTGGTTGGGCCTCAAAGTCTTCTTCCTCTTGTGGGCGATCAGCCCATGAAGCATCCTGAGCAATTGGCGTCAGAGGACGACCAATGCTGATGAGTTTGCTGTGCGTTAGCACAGGCGATGATACTTGTTGGTGCTCGAGCTGAGGAAGGACTGCATCATCTTCAACATGGTCATGGTGACCAATGTCTTCAGCAGCGATGGGATCAGCTGCTGGAAAGTCTTCAGCTTCATGAGCCTCTGTGAAAGCAGGCTCATGGACAGTCAGTTGACGTTCTTGTGGTTCAGCGTCAGGGTGAACCATGGAGATGGGTTCAACAATCAAGGGCTCTGTGGGAGCAGCCCGTTCCTTCTTGGTCTTCCTCTTCTTCTTGGAGGGGGCAGTAGGAGAGGCTTCAGGATGTTTCCTCTTCCTGGCTTCAGCCTCAGCAGTCCTCGTCTTCTTCAGCTCTGAAGCGGTTGACCGGGCCTTTGGCTTCGAGCCAGTCATGCTAGTTGGGAAGACAATGGGATCTGCTTCCTGCCTTGGTGCGAGAGGTTCGGCCACAATGGGCTTCTTCTTCTGCTTAGCAGCCATCCTGGGATCAATGCCCGGACGCCCAAGGGCCTTGCGCTTCTCAGCTTCGTTGTAGCCTTGCACACACTTGTCAGCCAGGCTCTTCATGCGCTCCCGAGAACCCTGAGCTTCTGTGCGTTTCTTGAGAAAGGCTTCTTTGATCTCGTGCAGCATAATCTTGAAGTTTTTCACCTTTTGCACGCTGAGCTTGGCCATATGCTTCTTGAACTGAGCTTTTTCATAGTCAATGTTTTGCTTCAGTTCGACGATGCGCTGAGCGAGAGCTAGCTCTGAAGCAATGGCGCCATGGAAGGCGACACTGAGGCCAATGGGTAGTTGCAGATCTTCGAAGCTGATGTTTGGCGTGTCAAACCACTCATCAATGAAGTTGTGGATGATTGTCATGTCAAAGAGAGGCAGATCATTGAAGATTTCTGTTTCTTCTTTGCTCTTGATGAGTTGCTCAAGAGCGTCATCTGCAAGATCTTCATCACTGGACAGATCAATGGCATCGTTGCGCAGAATGGCAGCAGCTGTCAGCTCTTGGCCGGTGTGTGGCAGAGGCATCTTGACCTTCTGGGGCTTGGAGATGCGTGACAAATCTTCAGACTGCACACTGTCTTCAGGAGGTGCAGTTGCCAATGGCTTCGCTCGTGAGATTTTTGGTGCAGAGGCAGGCTTGGAAGCTTTTGGTTGCTTCAGTTTCTTTGGCTTCGGCGCTGCAGGCGCTTCATCTGAGTCAGCGTCATCTGCAGGCTCACTTACGGCAGTCCCTTGAACCACTATGTGGGTGATGAGACCTTCAAGGTTGTAGAAGGGCCCAAGAACATTGGGTTCAGCTTCGCGAGTTCCATTGGCACGGGGAGCAGAGGGACCAGGGTTGAAATCTAATCCCAAAGACTTCTTGTTCTGCTTCGCTGAGTTCTGAGAAAACTGGAAGTTGCGCTTAAACAGATTGTCGTCACGACACCATAGAAGTGACGATGGGTCAGCATCCGCAGGCTGTGGTCCACGGACCATGCAGGGATAGAAGCCTTGTTCAATGGCTTATCTCTGGTCCTGGGTTGAAGATTTTTGTAGAGGATGTCTCCCCATGGTCGCTTGATGGCATTCTTTTCAGCATATTCCTTTGTCACAAATCTGTACTTGAACCACTGTTCTGCCCAATAGCTTCGAATCCATTGGATTCGTGTCTTGCGCTGATTGTAATCCTCTTCAGGATCTGTCTTGTACAGCTCTGAGAGGTCATCGGGCAGATCTCTTGATGTTTCTCCTCGACGCTTTCTGCCACCCTTCCTTGCTGATTTCTCTAAAGCCATGAACTTTAAATTGAAAGGCTTCAATACGTTCAAAGGCTTCAAAGGCTTTCGCTTGCTGGACAGACAGGAACTGGCTTCGGGAGAATTTATGTGATACTGTAAGAATTCTGCAAATGAATGCAGACTATGAGAACCAAGGGATTCTCCCACGGACATGTACCTGTGACAGCATTAAGGTGCGAGGGAAGGGGAAGAGGTCATATGCATTCTCAGAAGATTTTTGAAGATAAATCAGTTTAGAAGACATTGACCTCATCGTGCGAAGACATTCACTCATAGATAAGGAGTTGGTTCCAGATTTGTACGAATCCACGGAACAGTACAAGTGAGGAATCTAACTACTTTGTGAAGCATAAGTGAATATACTAGGCATGTTATGAGATGCATTATGAAAGAGATCCAACTTGTGTGAATAGAAACTGCTTGTGGTAGAAAGTGATAAAGCTATAGGATCAAAGGGGCTGTAAAAAGGAAGTTTTATTTACCACACGAAGAACTGCTAGACGGAGTGGAAGAGGAGGCCGAGAAGTTCGATCGTCCGTGCCCTAACTTGGCGACGGAGAACACCTACGGCGACGGCGAAGAAGACGATGTCCGCGGTCGGCGTGAAGACGGCGTCGGAGAGGTTGCGGCAGCGAAGCGCTTCGTCGCCGGCGTCGTCGAGGGCTAGCGGTGGCGCTAGGGTTCGTGCGAGAGTGGAAGAAGAGATAATGACTGCTGTGAGGTGTTTATTTATAGGTACAGGGGCGGCACTGCGTTATTACACAGGTGCCCCTGGCGATTCACATCTGAGGAACACGTGGCCATCATGCAGCATATCGGGGGTTGTTCCACGTCCCACGCATGCCTGGATTGTCGGGTGGTCGTTCCCACTTCTCCGAGTTTCAGGTGAAAGAATGAGCATTGAAAACAGACTTAATGTTTGTCTCTGTATCTTCTGCTGACAAGGACGCAGAGAAGACATTCGACAGTTTCAATAGAATGCATATGATTTGGAGAGACAGAGTTTGAGATAGAAAGCATAGAGAGGTTGGGGTCCGATCACATCCACTTAGTTCAAAAGATTCAACAAGAAGACATAGCTATAAGTGAATGATGTAGATGACAGAACACTAGTATATATATATAATCAACATAGTGAATATTATCATGAAGACATGTTGAGATTGAAGCCAAACCAAATGTGAAGACATAGCAAATGTAACACCATGAGTGAAACACTTCAAACAGAACATTTGGTGGTGGCATTACCCATCGTATAGGAAGTATTAGACCCAGACACGGCGCACAATTATCGTGGCGCTCCGAAGTCAAATTCCACATTAATGTATTCACACTTAGAATGTATGTCTTCATTGAATGAAGATATACTTTACTTCGTGTGTTGCACATCTAAGTCATCAATATGCATAAGTGTTAGGATGTGTGCCTGATCACATGACATTTGAGGATTCCAAGATATTTAGCTCACACCGTAACTTGCAAAATCTCTTTTCATCCAAGGGCTTGGTGAAGATATCTGCCAATTGCTCTTCAGTGTTGACGTGTGTGATATCAATATCTTCCTTCACAACATGATCTCTGAGAAAGTGATGACGAATTTCAATGTGTTTTGTCTTCAAGTGCTGAACTGGGTTGTTGGCAATCTTGATGGCGCTTTCGTTGTCGCAGTAGAGTGGCACTTGCTTCAGATGAATGCCATAGTCCTTGAGTGTTTGCTTCATCCACAGAAGCTGAGCGCAGCAAGATCCAGCAGCAATGTATTCAGATTCAGCAGTGGAGAGAGATACATAGTTCTGCTTCTTTGAAGACCAACATACAAGTGATCGTCCCAGAAAATGGCATGTGCCTGATGTAGACTTGCGATCCACTTTGTCACCAGCATAATCAGCATCCTAGAATCCAACCAGATCAAACTCTGAGCCCTTTGGATACCATAATCCTAGAGTTGGGGTGTGAGCCAAATATCGAAGAATTCGCTTCACAGCTAAGTGATGCGACTCCTTTGGTGCCGCTTGAAATCGAGCACACATGCAAACACTAAGCATAATATCTGGCCTAGATGCACATAGATAAAGCAAAGAACCAATCATGGAGCGGTATACCTTTTGGTCGAACTCTTTACCATTGTCATTAGGACCCAGATGATGCTTGGCTGGCATTGGCGTCGTGAAGCCTTTGCAGTCTTGCATACCGAACTTCTTCAGGCAATCTTTGAGATACTTCTCTTGAGATATGAAGATGCCGTTGCGTTGCTGTCGTATTTGAAGACCGAGGAAGAACTTCAGCTCTCCCATCATGGACATCTGATATTGCTCTTGCATCATATATCCAAACTCTTCACTGTACTTTTGATTGGTGCAGCCGAAGATAATGTCATCCACATATATTTGGCACACAAACAGTTCACCATCATATGTCTTCGTGAAGAGAGTGGGGTCGAGGGAACCCGGTATGAAGCCTTTTCTCTTCAGGAAGTATTTGAGTGTGTCATACCAGGCCCGAGGGGCTTGTTTGAGGCCATACAGTGCCTTGTTGAGCTTGTATACCATGTCAGGATGTTTTGGATATTCAAAGCCAGGCGGTTGTGCAACATACACTTCTTCTTCAATCTTGCCATTGAGAAAGGTGCTCTTCACATCCATTTGATATAGAAGTATGTTATGATGGTTTGCATAGGCCAGTAGTATGCTATGGCTTCAAGTCTAGCCACGGGAGCAAATGTTTCATCGAAGTCAATGCCTTCCACTTGAGTATATCCTTGAGCAACGAGACGAGCTTTGTTTCTGACAACTTGACCATGCTCATCTTGCTTGTTGCGGTATATCCATTTGGTGCCTATTATGTTGTGCTTCCGAGGATCAGGACGCTTAACCAGTTCCCATACATTATTCAGCTCAAACTGTTGAAGCTCTTCTTGCATAGCTTGAATCCATTCAGGTTCCATGAAGGCTTCTTCAACTTTCTTGGGTTCTGTTATTGAGACGAATGCGAAGTGCCCACAGAAATTTGCTAGCTGAGTTGCCCTTGAACGAGTGAGCGGACCGGGTGCATTGATGCTATCAATTATTCTCTCAATCTGCACTTCATTGGCAACACGAGGATGTACAGGGCGAAGGTTTTGCTCTTGCTGATCATTGTCATTGTTAGTGGGATTGTCTTCAGGCTGAGCATTGTCTTCAGGTTGATTAGGTGCGGAGATGATAAGTTCCTTTTCAGGTTGAGCTTCAGAGGGTATGATTTCTCGGGTTCCCATAAGCTTGATTGATTCGCTGGATGGAACTTCATCTAGCACATTTGGGAGGTGCTCTCTTTGTGAACCGTTAGTCTCATCAAACCGCACATCCACTGTTTCAACCACTTTATAATGAAAGAGATTGAAGACTCTGTAGGAGTGCGAATCCTTTCCATATCCAATCATAAAACCCTCATGTGCTTTTGGTGCAAATTTTGAAGTGTGATGTGGATCCTTGATCCAGCACCTGGCGCCAAATACTCTGAAGTAACTGACATTTGGCTTCTTGCCAGTAAGGAGCTCATAAGATGTCTTGTTCAGAAGCTTGTGAAGATAAACACGATTGATTGTATGGCAGGCAGTATCAATGGCTTCAGGCCAGAATTTTCTTGGAGTCTTGTATTCATCAAGCATCGTTCGGGCCATCTCAATGAGTGTTCTGTTCTTGTGTTCGACGATGCCATTCTGCTGTGGCGTGTAAGGGGCTAAGAATTCATGTGTGATGCCCAAGGTATCAAGATATGTATCAAGGCCGGTGTTCTTGAATTCAGTGCCATTGTCACTTCTGATGTGCTTTATCTTGGCGCCATAGTTGTTCATTGCTCGATTGGCGAAGCGTCTGAAGACATCCTGCACTTCAGTCTTGTAGAGGATTATGTGCACCCAAGTATATCTAGAATAATCATCAACAATGACAAAGCCATAGAGACAAGCAGTAGTAGTAAGAGTTGAGTAATGAGTGGGACCGAAAAGATCCATGTGGAGCAGTTCGAAGGGTCGAGTAGTTGTCATGATTGTCTTCGAGGGATGTTTGGCCCTCGTCATCTTTCCTGCTTCACAGGCACCGCATAAGTGATCTTTCTTAAACTCGACGCCCTTGATGCCTATGACATGCTTATTCTTTGCAAGGGTGTGGAGGTTCCTCATGCCAGCATGCCCTAGCCTCCGATGCCAGAGCCAGCATTCTGAAGCTTTTGCTAGAAGACATACAGCAAGCTGTGGTCCTGCTGAGAAATCTACCACGTACAAATCATCTTTCCGATACCCTTCAAACACTAGAGACTTGTCAGATTCCATTATAACAAGGCAGCGATATTTTCCAAATATTACGATCATGTTCAAATCGCAAAGCATTGAGACAGACATTAAGTTGAAGCCAAGGGATTCAACAAGCATGACTTTATCCATGTGTTGATCCTTTGAGATTGCAACTCTACCTAGACCCAATACCTTACTTTTACCAATGTCAGCAAATGTGATGTGACTCTTGTAGGATGGACGTAAGGTTGAGTCCATAAGAAGGCTTCTTTTGCCAGTCATGTGATTGGTACACCCACTATCAATAATCCATTCTGAAGACGCTGGTGTCGTACCCTACAGTGCAGTTAGGGGGATAGGCTTCACGAAGAGAATTGTGAAGCAAAAACATTTGACGAACCAGTGGGTTATGAAAGCTTAGATCCAGATTAGGACTAATAGGGAGAGTAGCAAGCGATTCAGGAACGAAGTACATAGTAAGACCATTCGGGCATTTGATCTTGCGCCCTACAAGATGTTTAAGGTCCCCAGCAATAGTGTCAGACGATTTTGGTTTTCTGCTGGAGACCTTTCCCTGCAAAAGAGAGTTAAGCTTTCTTAGCCACCCACATCTTCAAGGGTGGCTTAGAAGAAATAAGTCTAAGTGCAGCGTCTGAGAACTTTGGCTTTGGAGCCCTAGCAAAAAGTCTTGCAGGCGGACAATAGTACTCATCAGAATAAGCAGAATAGTTCTTGGTCTTATGAACATGGCGGTTCGATGAACCGCGCTTATATTCATAGGCCTGAGCATGGTTTCCCTACAAAACATTTGCGTTAGTGCGACTCAGGTGAGTCCTCTGTCTGTATGAAGCCTTTGGGCCGTATGAAGCCTGTGGTCTGGGGTTTGTCTTCTTCATCTGTGGTGTCGTGATGACATTCACAGGAAGATTTTCCAAAGGATTCATCAATGACAATGGGGTTAGCACAAGTGAAGCCACATAGATTGGATGGATCTGCTGAAGGTTCCTTTGCAGCAACCCATGTAGTTTTGGGATACTGCTCAGGTTTCCAGTAAGAGCCATCAGCATTCATTTTCCTTACGAACCCAACACCCTCTCTCCTAGGGTTTCGGTTCAGGATCTGTCTTTTGAGGACATCACATAGTGTCTGATGCCCTTTGAGACTTTTGTACATCCCTGTTTCAAGCAATGTCTTCAACCTCGCATTCTCATCAACAATAGCAGTGGAATCCTCAGCAGAGGGGTTAGTTCCCACATCAACAGTTGAAGATATTGCAACGGTAGCAGCAGTGGAACATTCAGCAACAGAAGTAGCATTATCACGCTCAATGCATTTAAGACATGGTGGTTCAAATCCTTCCTGAGCAGAACTGATCTGTTTGGCGCGAAGTGACTCATTTTCTTTTTGAAGATCTTCATGAGCTGCTCTCAATTCTCAAGATCTTGCTTCCTTTGAAGATAATCATAGGAAAGCTTTTCATGAGTAGTTGAGAGCGTTTCATGACGACTTTCAAGTTCCTCATACTTAACGTGAAGATTTTTTATGTCTTCAATTAAGGACTCAGATCGAGTCATTTCAGCGCCTAACAGATCATCGCTTTTGTCTAACAGTTTTTGAATATGTTCCATGGCTTTCTATTGTTCAGTTGCAATTTTAGCAAGTGTTTTGTAGCTGGGTTTTGAACCACAATCAGAGTCATCGTCACTAGATGTTTGATAGTGAGTAGTGCGTGTGTTTACCTTGGCACCGCGTGCCATGAAGTAGTAGGTAGGAGCGGAGTAGTCCTTGTCATTTGCATCGGTGTCGGTGAGGAAGTCATTGCCTTCAGTGTTGAAGATGGACTTGGCAACGTATGCTGTAGCCAGACTTGCGACGCCAGAATCGGACTCCTCCTCAGACTCCACCTCCGCCTCCTCAGAAGCGGACTCCTCCTCTTAATCCATTTCCTTGCCAACAAACGCACGTGCCTTGCCAGATGAGCTCTTCTTGTGTGATGAAGACTTTGAGAAAGACTTGGAAGAAGACTTTGAGTATCTCTTCTTCTTCTTGTTGTCAGAGTCATATTCCTTGCTCTTCTTCTTCTTTCTGTTCTCATTGTCCCACTGCGGACACTCAGAGATGAAGTGGCCAGTTTTCTTGCACTTGTGGCATGTTTTCTTCTTGTAGTCATGAGCAGAAGCTTCATCATTCCTTGAGCTTGATCGTGAAGACTTTCTGAAGCCATTCTTCTTGGTGAATTTTTGGAACTTCTTCACAAGCATAGCAAGTTCCTTTCCAATGTCTTCAGGATCATCAGAACTGCTGTCAGATTCTTCTTCAGATGAGGAGACAGCTTTTGCCTTCAAGGCACGAGTTCGCCCATAGTTTGGACCGTAGATATCTATTTTCTCAGAAAGCTGAAACTCATGTGTGTTGAGCCTCTCAAGTATGTCAGACGGATCGAGTGTCTTGAAATCAGGACGTTCTTGTATCATCAGGGCTAGGGTGTCAAATGAACTGTCAAGTGATCTCAGTAGTGTCTTGACGACTTCATGCTTGGTGATCTCAGTAGTGCCAAGGGCTTGAAGCTCATTCATGATGTCAGTGAGTCGATCAAATGTGAGCTGGACATTCTCATTGTCATTTCTCTTGAAGCGGTTGAAGAGGTTGCGAAAGACACTAATTCTCTGATCTCTCTGGGTTGAGACGCCTTCGTTGACCTTGGAGAGCCAGTCCCAGACTAGCTTAGATGTTTCCAAAGCACTCACGCGGCCATATTGTCCTTTGGTCAGATGACCACAGATGATATTCTTGGCAGTAGAGTCCAGTTGAAAGAACTTCTTGACATTAGCAGCAGTGACACCTTCTCTAGCCTTGGGAACGTCGTTCTTGACGACATACCATAGGTCGACGTCAATGGCTTCAAGATGCATGCGCATCTTATTCTTCCAGTAGGGATATTCAGTTCCATCAAAGACGGGGCACACAGCAGAGACTTTAATTATCCCTGCAGTCGACATAGCTAAAACTCCAGGTGGTTAAACCGAATCACACAGAACAAGGGAGTACCTTGCTCTGATACCAATTGAAAGTGCGTTATATCGACTAGAGGGGGGGTGAATAGGCGATTTTTATGAAAGTCTTCAAAACATGGAAGTTTCGAAGACAAACGATAGAAATAAACCTATTACCATGCAGCGAAAGGTAGACTACACTAGGCAAACCATAGTCAAGTATTCAATGGAGTGAGAGCACAATGACTAATAGCAGCAATGTAGTAAGGATCAGGTAGGAAGATGTTATGAAGCCAAACAGAACACGCAGTCACTCAATGAAGACAAAAGATAGTGCAAACATACAATGACTTCACAAGGAGTAACAGTAAGTAAAGGGAAGGGGAGGATGAAACCAGTGACTCGTTGAAGACAATGATTTGTTGGACTAGTTCCAGTTGCTGTGACAACTGTACGTCTGGTTAGGGCGGCTAGGTATTTAAACCTGAGGACACACAGTCCCGGACACCCAGTCCTGAACACGCAGCTCAGGACACCCAGTCCTCACCGTATTCCCCTTGAGCTAAGGTCACACAGACCTCGCCCAATCACTCTGGTAAGTCTTCAAGGTAGACTCCCAAACCTTCACAGACTTTGTTCACCGGCGATCCACAATGTCTCTTGGATGCTCAGAACGCGACGCCTAACCGGCTGGAGGATTCACAGTCCTCAAGTGTAATAAGTCTTCAGATCACACAGACAAGAAGACTTAAGTGATGCCTAATTCTCTTTGGCTCTGGGTGGTTAGGGCTTTATCCTCGCAAGGAATTCTCTCTCAAAGGCTTCGAGATGGGTTGCTCTCAAACGACAAAAGCCGTACTCTAACTCTGAGCAGCCAACCGTTTATGGTTGTAGGGGGTGGGCTATTTATAGCCACTAGGCAACCCGACCTGATTTGTCCGAAATGACCCTGGGTCACTAGGGAACTGATACGTGTTCCAACGGTCAGATTTTAGACTCACGCGGCAGCTTTACTTGGGCTACAAGCAAAGCTGACTTGTCCGACTCTGGACAAGTTTCGCTCTCATAGTCTTCACTCGAAGACATAGGTTTTGGTTAAGCATCACTTCAGTCATTCTGACTGGTTCACTTGGACCCCACTTAACAGTACGATGGTTCCTATGACTCAACAAAGAAGAAACAGAACTACAACAGATCTAAGTCTTCGAGCTTCATAGGCTTCATGCGATGTCTTCTCTTGTCATAGTCTTCAATGTGAGTATCTTCACATACCACTTTTGACATCAATGTCTTCATACATTTTTAGGGGTCATCTCTGGTAGGAAAACCGAATCAATGAGGGACTTCTACCTGTGTTATCCTACAATTCTCACAAAAACTTCTACCTGTGTTATCCTGCAATTCTCACAAACACATTAGTCCCTCAACTAGGTTTGTCGTCAATACTCCAAAACCAACTAGGGGTGGCACTAGATGCACTTATAGATTCCCCATAAAATGACTATTGTTCTTTGTGATTAGAGTAAAATGTATCTCTTGTAAGGGACTTTGATCCAACTCCCATGACTTCTCTAAACTCATGCTTTGATCATAGATCATCATCTAAACTTTCTAATCAGTCATAGTTGCTCCTCGTCATGCATATTCTATATTATCACCTTTACGTGCTATATTCGTTTATAGAAAACAACCATCAACATAATCTCGTAGTGATGTTGTCTGTACCCTTCTTAACTTCTACGGGGCTAGATATTAAGATGTACTAGCTACTTTTTCTTCCAATTACCGTCAACATGATGAAGTTGTCACTTTTCTTGGCTATATACCATATATTTAGTTATATTATATCGTTTCATATATAAAGTGACAATGATCAGGTTGTAGATCAGCCTGAACAATCTCGCCAACATTAAAAGATCAATCGGCCATCTGTTCTACCCTAGTACGTAACCGATGCCAATAAGTTGGTCAGAAGCAATACTAAGTTCAAAACTATAGTTCTAAGATTATCTGCCAATTTTTGGGAAGTTTTTTAAACTATATGTCACCCAAACAATATTCTAATTAATTAAAAACAAATTATCAGAACATGTAATCAATTAACATTCACAAAATCTTTAAACTTTAGGATTAAATGAGAGGTAGCCATATATACATGATAAGCATAAACGCATGCCTAGTATTTAGCAATTTGTAGGTGTAGTGGAAGCGTTGAGCTTGTACAATAATTATATTTTTCTCTATTCTTACTCTAGCATTTGCGAATATCACATCATTTCTACATATGTTAACAAAACTTCTAAATAGAACATGTACATCTGAATTTTACATGACGTAACTTCTCTACCTTGGGATTAATTTATTTGTATCTGTTCCACCAGCCTTAGATCATCCCACTGGTTGTCATTGGTGCTCCTACTAACAATACAAAAATGAAACAAACAGAACACATTCATGCATGCACTTCACACCAAATTAATAGCATTTCAAAACTGATTATTTCATCTCAAAGAGAATTAAAGAGTTTGAAAGAAAACTATTTATAGGATCTGTAGTTCCTTCAAGAAAAATAATCATACATGTGAACCTGTATACATGCATCTGAGACTGAATCATCTCGTTTCCACCATGGTTATTACTGCGACACCATCCCTTGTAGGTCTGGGGCCATGTAAATAAGATCTTATTATCTTCATCGACATTGGTGCGAATTTCTGCCTCACCTTCGCCACAAAGAACAATTTAGTAAGTGTCATAGCTAATGACGTTTGTTTGCATGCACTTCAGGTAGTTTAGTTTCTCTCCACATACTGAATGCTTGAGCTTAGGAATTCAACATTGGAATCATCAGCCGGTCACAAAACAAACTAATTCATCATCGAAATATATATGGTTGATAACGAAAATCAAGTCAGTTAGCTATCTATATGATCTCGCAACCTTGCCAACTATGGCATACATGATGTAGCACGCTGCCTCTTGTCATAAGTGGTTTGAAGGAGAAAAACTTAAATAAAAGTTGGTGGTCTTTCTTACATATAAAAAATAAAAGATTGACTGTGTTAGTTCTAGGGAAAAATTAATTATGGTACTACACAACAGATTAGGTTTTTATACTTGAGTCGATTTACCTTTCTTGATATGCACATAACTGGAGATCAATGATTCTTGAGATCCACATAACTGAAGTATTGATACATTAAGTTCGGGGGTACACAATCATTGAGAGATAGCCCAATTTTGACATGCTAAGGTACACAATGGAAAATCAGAGATGTGTGGATACAACTGTAAAGTTCAATATATGAAGCAATCAGAGAAAACAAATCATTCAGAACCAATGGTGTGTCTGTGTGTCGCTGTGGCTGGGGTATCAGCGTGCAGGTTATCTGTCTACAACATTAACATGACAGCAACCATGAAGCCAGATATAGGGATGGATATACCATCACTGTTAGTGCACAACGAATTGGGCGTGCATGATCCGATGGCTAGACCCTGCAGCTGTATTATGCCGACATCTGGAGTATCAACATGGTATGTGCCATGCACTTCGGCTAGATGGATTTGTCTCAATCAGATGAAAAAACAGTTCAGAACCAATGGTGTGTCCGTGTGTGGGTGTGGCTGCGGCATCAGGGTGCACGGCTGCCACCATGAACACCAGATAAAGAAATTGAGATGCGATCAAACTATTAGTGGGAAACAAATTGGGGGAGCATCCTCTGATGGCTAGACTCTGTAGTATGCCGCCATCTGGATCTACATGGCCGGCGCATAAACTTCATCTAGATGGATTGATCTGCTCGTCACCTACCACATCAGATCTAAAGGGTGGCCTGGTGGCCCACATCTCGCTCACAAATTGGAGGTTGCCCAGAATTTTAGAGTGGCTGCAGTGTTTAGGAGTAGATTCGAGCACAACACAAACAAATCACACAAGAAAAACTAATTGAATCTGAATCCGTAAGAAAAGATAGAATAGCAAACGAGGAAAACATCAGCAAAAAATTAGTGCGAGAAAAAAGAACTTGATCTAGATGAGGAACAAATTGAGGCAGCAAGCCCCTTGAGTACGCCAGATCCATGCCCCAACATGCTTCAATTAGTTTGAGAGAGTTTTCTATGGAGGAGAGAGAAGGGATGGTGGAATAGGTTTCATGAGGGTGAGAGATAGAATAGAAAGGAAGGGACGGTGGAATAGAGGTTTTGCTTTACATGGAGAGAGAGGGATGGTGGAATATTTTCCATGGGGAGAAAAATATGGAGGAAGCCACGATGGAGCAATAGATTGAAGGAAATTATGATCTGATCTCTTTTTCAACTTAAAAATAGGATCTGATCTCTTTATTTGATCCTGCTAGTGAACGGCTCATGTTTTAGAATTAATATGGGAATTATTGGGCTAATCTTCACCATAATAACTTGGTCCCACCGGATTAACGGCTCCTAATTACTGATTATTGTGGTAATTTCTTGGGAGTCTATAATTAGTATAGGTATAGATTATTAGAGGAATTACTAGGAAACGGCCTATGATTAAAATTACCTCTATACGCGTTGTTACCAAAATTGTTCCTACCAACAAAATTCACATCCATACATTCATTATTATTCTCAATCAAAGTAGACAAGGGCATATCATTAGGATCAATATAAGCACTCTTGATAGCAAATAATTTCATAAGTTCATCCATCTTTCCACTCAAAATATTAATCTCTTCAATCGCATGCACTTTTTTTACTAGTGGAAGATCTTTCGGTATGCCATTGAGAATAATTAACAATAATATTATCTAGGAGTTTAGTAGCTTATCCTAAATTAATTTCCATAAAAGTACCTCCGGCGGCGAATCTAAAAGATTTCTAGAAGAAAAATTCAATCCAACATAATTTTTTTGCATGATCATCCATAAATTCAAACCATGAGTAGGGCAATTATGTATCATCAATTTCATCCTCTCCCAGGATTGTGCAACATGTTCCTGATCAAGTTGCTTAAAATTCATAATATCGTTCCTAAGGAAGATGATCTTAGCGTGAGGAAAATACTTGGAAATAAAAGCATCTTTACACTTATTTCATGAATCAATACTATTTTTAGGCAAAGATGAAAACCAAGTTTTATCCCGAAGTGAAAACAAAAATAGCTTCAATTTAACAATATCATTATCCACATCTTTCTTATTTTGCATATCACGCAACTCAACAAAATTATTCGGATGGGATGCGGCATCTTCACTAGGAAGGCCGGAAAATTGATCTTTCATAACAAGATTCAGCAAAGCGGCATTAATTTCAAAAGATTCCGCACTAGTGGCAAGAGCAATCGGAATACTAATAAAATAATTATTATTAGTGTTGGAAAAGTCACATAATTTGGTATTCTCGTGACAAAGCAAGCAATCTAACACATAAGCAAACAAAACGCAAACGAAAATACGAATGGAAGAAGGGCGAAGAAAAGGGCATGTCTTTTCAAAAATTGTTTTAGAAGTGGGGGAGAGGAAAACGAAAGGCAAATGGCGAATAATGTAATGCAAAAGATGAGAGTTTATGATTGATACTTGGTAGGCTTGACTTGGCATAGATCTCCCAGGCAATGGCGCCAGAAATTCTTCCTGCTACTTCTTGAGCTTGCGTTGGTTTTTCCCTTGAAGAGGAAAAGGTGATGCAGCACAGTAGAGATAAGTATTTCCCTCAGTTAAGAACCAAGGCATCAATCTAGTAGGAGAAGAATGGGAAAATCATCAATACCTGCACAAACAATCAGACACTTGCACCCAATGGGATAAGGGGTTGTCAATCCCTTCACGGTCACTTGCAAAAGTGAGATCTGATCGAGATAAATAAATAAAACTAAATGAAAGATAAAATATTTTTGGGTTTTTTGGTTTATAGATCTGAAAATAAAAGATTGTAAAATAGTAGATCGGAAACTAATATGATGGAAAATAGACCTGGGGGGCATAGGTTTCACTAGAGGCTTCTCTCTTGAAGGCAAATAATATGGTGGGTGAACAAATTACTGTCGAGCAATTGATAGAAAAGTGCAAAGTTATGACGATATCCAAGGCAATGATTATGTAATATAGGCATCACGTCCATGTCAAGTAGACCGACTCCTACCTGCATCTACTACTATTACTCCACGCATCGACCAACTCCTGCCTGCATCTAGAGTATAAGTTCATAAAGAACAGAGTAACGCTTTAAGTAAGATGACATGATGTAGAGGAATAAACTCAAGCAATATGATGTAAACCCCATCTTTTTATCCTCGATGGCAACAATACAATACGTGCCTCGCTACCCCTACTTTGTCACTGGGTGAGGACACCACAAGATTGAACCCAAAGCTAAGCACTTCTCCCATTGCAAGAAAAACCAATCTAGTTGGCCAAACCAAATCGATAGTTCGAAGAGAATTACAAAGATATCAAATCATGCATATAAGAATTCAGAGAAGATTCAAATAATATTCATAGATAATCTGATCATAAATCCACAATTCATCGGATCTCGACAAACACACCGCAAAGGAAGATTACATTGGATAGATCTCTAAGAAGATCGAGGAGAACATGGTATTGAGAATCAGAGAGAGAGAAGAAGCCATCTAGCTACTACCTATGGACCCGTAGGTCTAAGGTAAAGTACTCACGCTTCATCAGAAGGGCAATGGAGTTGATGTAGATGCCCTCCATGATCGAATCCCCCTCTGGCAGGATGCCGGAAAAGGCCCCAAGATGGGATCTCGCGAGAACAGAAGGTTGCGGCGATGGAAAAGTGTTTTCGTGGTTGCTTCTTGTGTTTCTGAAATATATGTGAATATATAGGGCCAAGGGCTAGGTCGGAGGAGTCCCGAGGGGGTGGCAAGGTAGCCCCCCTAGGGCGCGCCCTCCACCCTTGTCGCCGCCTCGCGGCTCTTCTGACTTGGACTCCAAGTCCCCCGAGTGTCTTCTGGTCCAAGAAAAATTATCGCGAAAGTTTTATTTTGTTTGGACTCCATTTGATATTTATTTTCTGCGAAGCTATAAAACAATGAAAAAATAGAAACTGGCACTAGACTAGGTTAATAGGTTAGTCCCAAAATAATATAAAATAGCATATTAATGCATATAAAACATCCAAAACAGATAATATAATAACATGATAAAAAATTATAAATACATTGGAGACGTATCAGTCAGCCACCCAGACGGCCCCCCGACCACTCCACCATGTCGACTCGCCCCTCTGGGACACATGGTTCCAGGACGAGCACGACATGCGTTGGCAAACATTTTTTTGCCGCCTGTGGTCGTAGCCCGCCCCATGTGTCCAAGAGTGCGCCTCGTGTGCGTGTACCGAGCCTGCCAAGAGTGTGCGGCCGCACGCGGGTGCGCGGCGTGACGCCAACACCGTCTCCCGTCCCGTTCTGGGGGTCGTCGCCCCACCTCTGGATGCCCCCACCCTACATCGACCTGATGAGCGACGACGAGGATGGTGGCGCCTTAAGATGGCGACTGCATTATCTTTTTTTGTTTTTAAATTTAATCATAAGTATTGTGCATTGGTCGTGAGCACGGCGGACTGTTTAATTAAGTTATTTATGTTTTAAGCTATTCCACCATGCATTTTTTGGCTTTTCAATGCTTTTTTGGTATTTTTTATTTACGTCCACCACGAACAAGTTGGGGACGCGACAACGCGTTGGGTGCCTCGACACTAGGCGTCCGTTTTCTCGTCCTAAACGGACCAAATTCGAGCAAACGAACGTCTGTATGGGGTCGCCGTTGGAGTTGCCCTAGAGGAAAACCTTCAATCTCAGTGGTCGTTTGCTCGCTGTCGCCATTGCTCGCGCTCGATGCCGCCGCGAAACCGAGCTTCACAGCAAGAGGGAGGATGACTGTCGGTGCCATGTCCACACCTAGTTGCCCATCCAAATTTGTTCATGTACAAATAGCAACTGGAAGCTCGTTCTAAAGCATGGTGCAGCTGACCATGGCTGTGCAGCCGGGACTACAGTCGTCATGCTAAGCGCTATGGCGATTGAAGAGGAATTCCTAGCGACATTTTTTTCACTTTTCGAGGTGATTGGGCTGCTTATGGGCTGCGCAAAGCTGCTGATTCTCGTTTGCAGTTCCCACATTCGAATGGCTCATGAACGGGCAATACGTATAAGACGTCCCTCTGCGAACAATTTTTGTTAAGCTGTCAACATTTCTAAAAGGTGGAACATTTTTCAAATTGCCAAACATTTTTTTTTGAACTCATGAACAGTTTTTAGAAATTCATGAACATT
The DNA here is from genome assembly GCF_056163025.1 of Triticum urartu. Taxonomy (NCBI): domain Eukaryota; kingdom Viridiplantae; phylum Streptophyta; class Magnoliopsida; order Poales; family Poaceae; genus Triticum; species Triticum urartu. The sequence continues at coordinate 188,921,163 of NC_141879.1, forward strand.
GTTTTGAAAAAGTGAACATCTTTTCAAAATCATGAACATTTCTTGAAATCGTGAACATTTTCTTTTGAAATCGTAAACATTTTTCAAATTTGTGAACATATTTCGTAAGTGTAACTTTTTTCAAATTGCCGAACATTTTTTAATTGATGAAGAGTTTTTAGAAATTTGTGAACAATTTTTTGGAAAAAGTGAACATCCTTTCAAAATCATGAACATTTCTTGAAATCGTGAACATTTTTTTGAAACCCTAAACATTTTTTGAATTTGTGAACATTTTTCTATATCATGAAAGCTTTTCATATTCACGAACAATCCTAGAAATTGTGTACATTTTCTGGAAAACGTGAACATTTTTTCAAATTTTATGAATTTGGTGAGCATTTTTAAAAAATTGGGAACATTTTTAAAATGTCCATACATTTTTTAATATTGTGAACATTTTCATAGAAATTCATGAACATTTTTTGATTTAAAAAAACTGAATAGCTGAACATTATTTTTGAAATTTTGAACATTTTTTGAATCCATGAGCATTTATCATTTCCTGAACATTTTTCAAATCATGAACAATCTTTGAACTCACAAACAATTCAGCAATTTTGCAACTTTTTTTGAAATCCCATATTACTTTAAAAAAATAAAAAAAATCTGAAAATAGAAAAAAAACGAAAAACACAAGGGGCTCCCCCTCCCCGCGGCCGGCCCATCAGGGCGCACGGGCAAGCGGTGCGTACGGCGCCGCTGGAACGGTCCAAACCAATAACTGATCTCTTAGAGCTCGTACAATGCAAGGTGCTTAGAGGAGGTGCTTAGAGAAATAAATCAGGCTTTTCTTAAGCACCCATGCTTATTTGTATAGGGTAGACACTTAGTTAGGCGTCTCTTCTATAAAAATAGGCACTAGTGCTTCAGAAAACCCGGTTTATTTTCCTAAGCACCTCTCTAAGCATCTAGCATTGTATAAGGCCTTAAGAACCAGCACTCCACGCCGCTGTAACGAGCCAAACGAGTAACAGATCTCTCCCTTCCCAGGCTCACGCGGACGCTCATTTGTTGTTTTTTCTCACTTGGTATTTCATGAACTTTGATTGTTGAGTGCTAACTTAACAAAGAATACTTATTTATAAAAAAGCTTCACGTATTTGGAAAATGTTCACGGATTTCTAAAAATGTTTGCAAAATGAAAAAAGTGAATCAATTCAAATAAAGTTCATGAATTAGAGAAAGTTCACATATTCAAAGAAAGTTCATGAATTTGGAAAAAATTTATGAATGCAACTAAAAATGCCCACAAATTCGATAACAAATACGAATTTGGAAAACATCCATAAATTTGCAAATATATTCATGAATTTGAAAAATGTTAGCGAGTGACATAAAAAAATCACAGATTTGAACAAAAAGCTCAGGAATTTGAAAGGTTCTTGTCAATTTGTAAATAAGTTCATGAGTTTGAAAAAAAATCATGAAATTTAAAATAATTTCATTTTTTGAAAAGTTCATAAATTATCAAAACAAATTCGCGAATAGTTCTGCAATTTGGTGAAAAATGACAATTTTGAAAATAGTTCACGGTTTTTTTAAGTTTGAAACTGGAAATAGTTTGTGTATTTGAAAGACATTCATGGATTTCAAAAAGAGTTCACAAATTTAAAAAATGTTCTCTCATGTGGATAAATGTTCAAAAATTTAAAATAATGTTCAGCAATTTAAAAAATGAAAAATAAAAAAAAGTTGCCTATAAAAATTTAAATAAAAAAGGAAACCCCAAAGAAAAACTGTAACATCCCAATTTTCAATTTGGATGTTATACATAGGTCATCATATGCATCTCATATTTTTTTTGCATTTTGGTTGTGATCCTAGAAATCTTAAGCAACTTAAGGACCCAAGGAGAGAGCTGGGGATTTCACAAACTTTCATATTTGAATTTTTTCTTAAATTTGAAAAGAGGATCAAGTTGATTTTAATATTTTTCTCTCCAATTATTTCCAATAATAAAAATAGAAGAGAGAAGATAAAATAACTTCTTCAATAAGAGAGGAATATTGGAGAAGAAATTTTTAAATCAAATTGTTATTTTATTTGTATTTTATTAGAAAAAATATGCATTTTTGAAAGTTGCATTTTAGGCCAGAAAAATGTTCATCTTGTCCTAAATATTAGGTTTAGACGACGAAAATTGTTTCTGGTATTTTTAGGATTTTTTATCTTATTAGGATTTTTCTTTCAGGCAAAATTTATTTAAAAAAAAAAAAACTTCTTCCCCTGACTGGGCCGAAGGCCCAGCCGAGCCAGCCCGCTACCGCTGCTGCCTTCCCGCGCCGGGACGGAGTCCCGCTCCCGCACGCCTCGCCGGAGTCCGGACCGGACTCCAAGTCAGCCGTTACCTCGTGCTCCTTGTCCAAGCCGGGCTGATCCCCCCTCTTTATAAGCCGCAGCCGCCACCCCTCCTTATCGCCCCGTCACGCCGCTGCCGCCGCCCGCGTGCCACAGCCGCCGATTGCGCGTCGCCGCAGCCCGCGTGCTGCCGCCCCGCGCCGCTCCCCGCCTCCCTTCGCCGCCTCCCGCCACACCCCTGTAGCGACCCGACCCGAATGGATCAAGTCTCTGTGCTTAAGTGTCATCCCTGGATCGGTATGCTGACACACACAGTACTCGAGGATTTATAACAGAGGTAAATCACATGTAAAAGTAACGTAAATACTATTACCTCAATCCAAAATAGCGGAAGTAACAAGGTTGTGGATTCCCATCAACACCAACGGCAAAGTTGAGTGTGGAAATCGTAACCCTAATGTATCACTTACTCGTCGTACGATAATCCTGCAACATGAGACGTTGCAGCCACAAAAGGTCAGTACATTGAATGTACTGGCAAATTCACACCATAGAGAATGATGAACAATGACTATCACTACATGCATATTTGGCTGGTGGAAAAGCTCTATGGTTATAAGGTTTTTGCGAAAAGCCATTTTTCCCCTACTGCAAAGGAATAAATTTTAGTTAACTATCATGGTGGTTGTTAAACATTGAGAATGGTTGACAGCATTCTCAATCCCAATTAAGTAACATCATTAAACCGAACAAAATTAATTTAAAGTAACATGATGAGATTCACATGATAATCCAGGTACTAGATACTCAAGTTTGTCCATAACCGGGGACACGGCTAATCATGATTAGTTTATACACTCTGCAGAGGTTTGTGCACTTTTCCCCACAAGACTCGATCTCCTCCGTTGGGATACTCGCAGTGCATGGTGTTTGAGAAACGGATGACCGAGACATAGTCTTTCAGAAGCGCTAGCACCTTACGATCGGGTAGACCGTTACACCTACTTTCCCCTACATCTGCTAGTCTACCACTGTAAGAGTTTGCACAACTTAGTCAACTATGCTAGAGCCCATAGTAGCTTGTGGCTGCACACGGAAGTTTCTAGTATGAATAATCTCATGATCCCTTTGAGCCTGGGTGGCGGTCCATAAAAAAATAGGCAATCTTGGAATACCCAGGTGCCTAGACAGGCAATCGCTGGAATACCCAGGTGCCTCAATCCACCCAGATGTGTGTTAAAGTTGCCACCTTAAGTAAACCATTAATTAACAATCTCACATCTGTCATGAAATCCTCTCAAACCCAATCCATGTCTACGAGCATAGCATAGAAGTGTAAGCATAACGTAATAGTAACTCCCAAGGTTTGAATGCAGGGCAATAGGTTCCTACCTCATCAACTACTTCCCAATACCCATATGTTATCAATCCTACTCATGCAATGTTTGAGGGTTGAGACTAATGCATAAAAACTGGGTATGAAAAGGGATATGATCAAAGTGTTGATAGATCTACTCGTCTCACTCCGGTCAATCTATCGTAAGCAAGCAATAGGAACCACACATAAGCAATCACTCAAAAGATCAGAAAGATCGAAGAAGACGATTCGGAAAACTTCAAAACTAAGAAAATAACTCTCGCAATATAAAACAATTTCTAACAGTACCAAAATTATGTGAATTTGGCCTTATCAGAAAGTTTAGGTCAAGAGCTTCGATTTGCAAAAAGAATCAACTCAAACGGAGCTACGAAACTCAAGTTATGATCAAACGAAGTTTGAATACAAATCTGATCTAATTCAAATTTTAAAATTTTCAAAAACATGTTTAAGTTGTTTATCTGGATAGACGAGATCATAACGAAGATGTGAGCGTTGGTTTCATTGGATTTGGACAAACGAGCGAAAAGATGTGGTCGTTTGAAGTACAGGGACTAATCTGTAAAAGAAACTGCTACAAATAGGTCCCTGGACAGAAAACTAAAGAAATAAAAGAAAAAAAACTAAATAGTGAATGTTCGCTACAGAGAGCTAAAGAACGAACTCGTTCTCTACCGAATCCTATCTAATGAATGTCCATAAACTAAATCTAACTAAATGAGAAAAACCGATCTAACTAACCGAAAAAGACCGAAATAAAAACCGTTCTAGGGTTTTACCAGTCGGGGGCGGTTTTTCGTTGGAAAACCGGCGGCGAAACTCCGGCGGCTTCCCGCGGCGGCGGGCGTCGGCAAGGAGCGGGGCGATGGCTGCGGGCGAGCAGCAGTAAGGCGCGGCGCGGCAGCGGGGAGCGGTGGTGCGGGCGGCGGCAGCGAGGGGCGACGGCGGCAGCAAAGTGCGGCGGCGGCGACGGTTGGTGGTGGCGTGAGGCGAGGGGCGCGACGCTCGAGGGAGAGAGAGGGGGAGAAGAGGGCGGCGGGGGCGGCGCATTTATACAGGAGGGGAGGCGCGGTGGCGTGGGGAAGGGGCGGCCGGTAGCGTGGCGGCGCCGGACTCCGGGAGGAGTCCCCGTCGGGGACGACGGGCGAGGCGGCGCGGAGCGGGGCCTTGGCCTGGCTGGGTGCTAGGCCGGCCCAGTCGGCGAAGTTTTTTTTAAAAAAACATTTTTTTCAGAGAACTAAAATAATAAAACAAAATAAGTAAAAATATTATATAGGCATATAATGTATCAAAATTTTCAGAAAAAGATTTTCTACGACATGAACATTTTTCTAGCATTAAATAAAATACACACAAATTCAGATAATTCAAAGAGTGCTACTGGTGCAATAAAAACTCAATAAAATCATTTTAAAAAATACCAAAATGAAATCAAATTTATTTATCTCCAATTTTCTGTTGTAGGGAATCATGTTACCCTATTTTCCATGTATTTTATTTTTGGAGAAAAATGATTTGAATAAAATCCAAATAACTCCAAATTGAAAAATAATTCCAAAAGACTTTGAATTTGATATTTTGAAACTCCCAACTCATATTTCATATAATTTGAAGAAGTCATTTTATCTCCTCTCGTGAAAATCATTGAGTTGCATAAAGTTCCAGAATTGGAAATATTTTCCAAATGAAATTCAAATATTTTCAACACCCCTTGTCATTTAAATAAATGGAAGAAGTCATGTCATCTTCTCTCCAGGGTTTCGTGGTGAAAACAATTTGAATTCACGGAGATCACGAATGCAAAATGAAAGTTTGGGAAATTCCTTTTATTCCCTCTCATTTAACTTTCAAAAAGGTTTCGAATTTCACTCAATTTCACACAATCAATCAAACAATCAATCAAATCTATCTATTTATTATAACATTTCCAAAATTTAGAATTTTGAGATGTTACAAACCTACCACCCTTTAAATGAATCTCATCCTCGAGATTCGGAGAGGCTAGCAAGAAAAAGGTTAGGGTTTGGGGGTCTCCTCAAAATCCATCAATCGCCATAGGGATCTGGGGTGTTACCACCCATAGAAGCATGGTTACGGTTCCCTCGAAACTCATATACTTCATCCATATTGTTAATAGTGTCGGTCTTCTCAGATCTTCAGGACAATTCCTTATTTGGGCTCTTTCGGTAGTGGCATAACCTTTTCCTCAATTCTTGTGTCTTTCATCTAGGTAAGGTTCTTCTGTTACTGGGTCCTCTTAGCTGTCGGGTCTGGCGCCAATACTAAACAACTATCGATATCTCATGGTGGTCAACCATTTATGGTTTCTCCTGCAGGAAATGGGTCTGGGTTGATCCTCAACGTATAACCTACGGTTGGAAAAAAAATGCCTTGTACAAGGGAAAAATACCTATACCATTCTAAAGTTTAAACAGGGTTTTGATCGTCATCTCTCTACTATAGGTAAGTCACTCAGATTTACCATCCCATATATCAAGGCGAACAATAAGAGTAAGTCGGTATGGTGATCAATCCATCCCGCACCCAAATCATTACCTTGTATACGGTTTAGCGAATCTCGCATTATAACACTCGGTCATCCTCACAAGCATTGCAGAATTTCTCTTATCGACGAACCAAGGTTCGGATAAATCCATTGATTCTGCAAACCAAACAAACATCTATCGTTCCTTCACAACTCTCAGGTTTTGCATTACTCCTATAAAATCGTCTGCCGATAAACGTCGTATCTTCCTCCAGGGTTTTTCCTTCAGCAAGAATGTGCTTGCTTCTTGGCAGGTCCTGGGGCCTGTGGGTTATGGCCCATCTCATCACTTGTAGTGCTTGAACTTATCATCGAGCAACTGATCATTATTCCAACTTCCAACTTCCTAGTATTCTTAAATCCATCCAATTGTATTGTCTTCCTTCCTTCTATTGGCACCAAACTAGGACATGATTACTCAGACTCATCATGGAGTTTCCATTGATCCATATTTCTGACATCATGCCTCCTTTATATCCAATAGTAATTTATCTCTTCATCCTCGTGGGATATCCCACATACTGAGATACAATTTATACTCATGAAGTACATGCTCCATTTCGTGGAACATCATTATCCTTTCTAGGGTCAAGCATCCTTATAGGGGAATATTGGCCATCTCTGCATGGTACTCTTCAACTGGGAAACGTGAAACACATCATGAACTCCTGACAGTCCTTCGGGTGACTCCAACTTGTTGGCCACTTCTCCCATACGCTCCAAAACTTGGTATGGTCCTACAATTCTCGGGGCTAACTGTCCCTTAACTCCAAATCGTTTAACTCCTTGCAGAGGGGACAAAGACATGCTCTATCTCCAATTTCATAGACTACCTCCTTGCGTTTTTTAGTCTGTATAACTCTTCTGTCTAGACTGAGCTACCTTCAGTCTATCTCGAATCAACATACATTCTCTTCTGACTCCTTGATCATATTTGGTCCAAACAACTGACGGTCTCCAACTTCATCCCACATACTCTTGGGGTATCACACATATCGAGACAAAACTCGTATTCATTTTGTCCGAAATCCACTTAGTGGAGTATCCTTATCTTTTCCAGGGGTCAACGGTTCTTACAGGGTACTACCACCCTTAAAATGCACAAATCTTCCATAGACCATATTTCTCATATCCTCAAAATGGCCAAAATTCTTCTTCATAGAGTACAACTCATAAAATCCATATCAGTACTGAAAGATCGTGGATGTCGCCTAGAGGGGGTGAATAGGCGTTTTAAAATAATTACGGTTTAGGCTTGAACAAATGCGGAATAAATCTAGCGGTTAATTTGTCAAGCACAAAACCTAAAACAACTAGGCTCACCTATGTGCACCAACAACTTATGCTAAGCAAGATAAGCAACTATGCGATAGCAAGATATATGACAAGAAACAATATGGCTATCACAAAGTAAAGTGCATAAGTAAAGGGCTCGGGTAAGAGATAACCGAGGCATGCGGAGACGATGATGTATCCCGAAGTTCACACCCTTGCGGATGCTAATCTCCGTTTGGAGCGGTGTGGAGGCATAATGCTCCCCAAGAAGCCACTAGGGCCACCATAATCTCCTCACACCCTCGCACAATGCAAGATGCCGTGATTCCACTAAGGGACCCTTGAGGGCGGTCACCGAACCCGTACACTTTGGCAACCCTTGGGGGCGGTCACCGGAACCTGTCAAATTTCTCGGGGCAATCTCCACAACCTAATTGGAGACCCCGACGCTTGCCCGGAGCTTTAGACCACAATGATTGAGCTCCGAACACCACCAACCGTCTAGGGCACCCAAGCACCCAAGAGGAACAAGCTCAAGGGCACCAAGCACCCAAGAGTAATAAGCTTCTCAACTTGTAACTTCCACGTATCACCGTGGATAACTCAAACCGATGCACCAAATGCAATGGCAAGGGCACACGGAGTGCCCAAGTCCTTCTCTCTCAAATCTCACCGAAGCAACTAATGCTAGGGAGGAAAATGAGAGGAAGAACAAGAAAGAGAACACAAAGAACTCCAAGATCTAGATCCAAGGGGTTCCCCTCACATAGAGGAGAAAGTGATTGGTGGAAATGTGGATCTAGATCTCCTCTCTCTTTTCTCTCAAAAACTAGCAAGAATCCATGGAGGGATTGAGAGTTAGCAAGCTCGAAGAAGGTCAACAATGGGGGAAGAACATGAGCTCAAAGGATTGGGTTCAAAGGGGAAGAAGACCCCCTTTTATAGGAGGGGGGAAAATCCAACCGTTATGTGCTCAGCCCGCACACGAGCGGTACTACTGCTCCACGAGCGGTACTACCGCTCAGGTGGAAGAAACAGGGAAAAGGAGCAACAAAACATGAACCTTGGGGTGGTAGTACCGCAGGAGACAGCGGTACTACCGCTCCCTTCGGCGGTACTGCCGCGCAGAACGAAGGGTAAAGGGAAAGAGGGAACCGAGCGGTACTACCACGGAGGAAGGGCGGTACTGCCGCTAAGGAGCGGTACTGCCGCACTACTGCCGCAGCGAGGTACCGCATAATCCGACACAGAAAAAGACCCCTCGAATCGATGCGGTAGGGACCTGGTAAGCCAGCGGTAGTACTGCTGCGGAGTCACCGCCGGTACTACCGCTACAGAGCGGTACTACCGCTGCGGAGCGGTACTGCCGCTTGTGACCCCTCAGCGGTACTACCGCTGGGTACCACGGTACTACCGCTGGGACCCTGACAAAAACCACACTCAAGAAAACAAGAACTGCCATAACTTCTGCATATGAGCTCTGAATTGAGCAAACTCAAGCTTGTTGGAAACAAGACGACGAGTAGCATCAAAACAGCGGCTGGTTATAGTAAGAAGAGGCAGGGGATGTATGCCAACAAATAGAGGAGAGAAACCTCCAACCGAGAAGAACCGGCAAAACCTCCAACATCGAAAACATCATAGAAGAAGCATGTGAACTCCGTTTTTGACGAACTCAAGCTTGTCATCAAGATGACCATAAGCTCTAAGATTCACAAAGAGAACCAAACAAGAACCAAGAAAGATGATGCAAGGATGCAATGGTTTGAGGTCTCAACGAACGATACGATCAAGATACTCATCGAGAGCCCCCCTTGATAGTACGGCATTCGATCCTATAACCCAGTCTCCCAACTACCATCATGAGACCGGTAAAATAGAAAACCTATCAAGGGCAAACCTTTGCCTTGCACATGGTCCACTTGAGCTAGATGATGATGATCTTGACTTCCTCAAGTTGGACCACCTTTCTTGATTGTGTTGGCTCGATGAAGACTAGTTGATTGCTCCCCCATACTCCACTATGGGTGAGCCACTCTTCCTCACATCTTCACATGTCCATTGTCACCACAATGGACGGCAAGCTTCAAGCATTTGATCTCTTCGTGATGCTCCACTTGAACTTGCACACCGCAACCTTTCTTGATTGTGTTGACTCGATGAAGACTAGTTGGTTGCTCCCCCATACTCCATTATGGGTGAGCCACTCTTCCGCACATCTTCACAAGTCCATTGTCACCACAAAGGATGGCAAGCTTCAAGCATTTGATCTCTTCGTGATGCTCCACTTGAACTTGCACACCGCAACCTAACCCCACAAAGAACCCTCACAAAGACCATGGGTTAGTACACAAAGCGTAATTGACAATGCTTACCATACCATGGGATCACTTGATCCCTCTCAGTACATCTTCTACGCTTTGTGGGTTGATCAACTTGATTCACTCTTTGACTTAGTCTTGATCAACCTCTCACAAGACCAATCTTTAGGTAATTCCTTGAATAGCACCTTGGTCGACACAAACTCTCCTTGAAACCAACACATGTACTCCAAGAAAAGCCTATGGACAAAACCTTCAAATATAACTCAAGGAAACCATTAGTCCATAGAGATTATCATCAATTACCAAAACCAAACATGGGGGCACCGCATGTTCTTTCAAGTACCAATGATGCTAACTTTATTCATTCTCAAATGATTACAATCTCTCGCTTTTCCATTACATGTCTCAAATCAACACCTCAATATAAAAGAAAATGTTCTCACTTCTACTACTCCATTTCTTTTGTTGCAAACTCAACTATCTAGCACAAGTTTCCTTCTCCTTGGGGCATTCTCTGGCAAAGTGTCCTGCTCCATTACAACTAAAACATATTACTTCTGACAAGTATTTAGGTTTCCTTTTTGGGCAACTATTGAGGTAGTGCCCTGACTCCTTGCACCTGTAACAGGTGATATGACTCAGGTCCCTCCTGGGCTCCAATCGGTTTCTCTTCCTAGCCTTTTCCATTCCAATCAGGCTTCTATTTCCTGTGGTTCATATTCTACTTCCTCTGTCGGGAATTCTACTAGATCCCCATTCAAACAATTTTGGGAGATGTGTCCTTCTTCTCCACATGAATAGCAAGACTTAGTGCAGGGTTTACTCGGGTCTTCTTTAGGTGTGTCCTCCATCTCTTCCTTCATCACGGGTTCTTCTAAAATTTCCATAAGGGCTCCTTCCTTTACTTCTTTCTTCTGCTAGATGGTTTGTTGTACCATGGGGTAAATGTGACACTGAGCAGGATAGTGGGTAGTCCCTTCACACAAGAAACAAGTAATCTGCCTAGTTGGGCATTCTTCAACTGGGTGACTTCCTTCACAATTAGGGCATTCATCCTTGTGTTCTTTATGGGTGTGTCCTATTTCTCCACAAAGCTTGCATGAACAAGGTTTCTTCATATACTTTCTAGAAGGCTTCAACTTCTGGGACACAAGCCGAGACTTTGGCAGAGTCAACTTAAATTCTTTCCAAGTGGTTACTCCTTGCCATCCATTGATGGTTTGGTACATCCTCCACCAAGTAGCACCACCTCTTTCAAAGCACTGAAGAGCATGATGGGTCATATCCTTTCCGACTATAGGGTTATTCTCCATGTGATCCTCCATGTTCTGAATCCATTGGTCTGTCTCCAACTGACTCATCAGTCCAGAAAATACAAGCTCATCTCCATTCATCCTCTATTGGGTCCAAGGGTTTGGGATGAGATAAGAGAGATAGAGATGGATACACACAATACAAACAAAAGTTTTGAAAAGACAGATTTTATTGTGGCTTTCGAAAAACATCAAACAAATGACAGCTCACAAACGTCGCATCTAACATAGGTATATAACAGGGGTTTGGTCTTCTACAGGTCAATAAATCTTCAATGTCTCCAAACTCTTCAAGCCTTGTTCATGCCTCCAATGGCTTCTTCCGATCATGCTTGTCTTCTCAAGTTCTTTTGCCAGGTCATCTCTGTTGACGTGAAATCTCTCGTGACATCCTATAATATTCCAGAGTTGCATTCCAAACTTCTGGGTTTCATCATCCTTGGCATGAGCCATGGTCATACTGTCCTTCAGTCCCTGACAGATCTCCGGTATCTCGAGGTTGTAGCTCCTCCAGCTTGGCTACTTTCAGCTTTTGGTTCCTGAGTTCTTCACGAAATGCTTCCTTGTCTAATACGGCCTCATGGAGCTCCATCTTAAACTTCTTGTTGTACTACTCCAGATCCTGGTGATACACCGGCTAAGGTTAAAACTTCACCTCTTGCTGATAGATGCTCCATCAGCCTTCTACCATCCAATCCTTCCATGAATATGCATGCTTAACTCAGCATGGTGACCATAGTATTAGTGGCGATGACATCACGGATAACCGTGTTTCTGCCCTTGTCATTGCGATGAGCTATCTTCCATAGTTGATATCTCCTGCCTTAGGGTTTTCCTTGGCAGAACTTTGAGTTTTTAACTGTCCATGCTCCGGTCTTTCTCCGATACACCTTGATATCGGGTATTGACAACTTCCATAGTCTGCCAAGTTCCATAAGGGTAGCCTTCCTAGGTCACACAAATCTAGAAATTCTTCAGAGTCTCCAATTCTCCTAGTCTTCAGAGTCTTCAACAGTTGTAGTTTCCATCATCATAATGTATGGTAAAATCCTCTTCATTCCGAATGGTCTCGGGTGTCTAATATCTTGTACTTCTTGGAGTCGTCTCATTAGTCGAATCTTCATGTGGTTAAAAGGGAAAAGGGGGTATGATCTCACTAAAAGGGGATATTTGAATAAGCTCAGAAGAGAAGACAGGTAAAAGATCTTTTTGAAAAGTAAAGTTTTTAGAGAAAAATCTTTCCTATGGGCTTGCCAGTTTCTAGGGTCACGTCCTACAGTCAACATGTGCTCTGATACCATATTGTAGCTACCCGACCCGAATGGATCAAGTCTCTGTGCTTAAGTGTCATCCCTGGATCGGTATGCTGACACACACAGTACTCGAGGATTTATAACAGAGGTAAATCACATGTAAAAGTAATGTAAATACTATTACCTCAATCCAAAATAGCGGAAGTAACAAGGTTGTGGATTCCAATCAACACCAACGGCAAAGTTGAGTGTAGAAATCGTAACCCTAACGTATCACTTACTCGTCGTAAGATAATCCTACAACATGAGACGTTGCAGCCACAAAGGGTCAATAAATTGAATGTACTCGCAAATTCACACCATAGAGAATGATGAACAATGGCTATCACTACATGCATATTTGGCTGGTGGAAAAGCTCTATGGTTATAAGGTTTTTGCAAAAAGCCAATTTTTCCCTACTGCAAAGGAATAAATTTTAGTTAACTATTATGGTGGTTGTTAAACATTGAGAATGGTTGACAACATTCTCAATCCCAATTAAGTAACATCATTAAACCCAACAAAATTAATTTAAAGTAACATGATGAGATTCACATGATAATCCAGGTAATAGATACTCAAGTTTGTCCATAACCGGGGACACAGCTAATCATGATTAGTTTATACACTCTGCAGAGGTTTGCGCACTTTTCCCCACAAGACTCGATCTCCTCCGTTGGGATTCTCGCACTGCATGGTGTTTGAGAAACGAATGACCGAGACATAGTCTTTCAGAAGTGCTAGCACCTTATGATCGGGTAGACCGTTACACCTACTTTCCCCTACATTTGCTAGTCTACCACTGTAAGAGTTCGCACAACTTAGTCAACTATGCTAGAGCCCATAGTAGCTTGTGGCTGCACACGGAAGTTTCTAGTACTAATAATCTCATGATCCCTTTGAGCCTGGGTGGCGGTCCATAAAAAAACAGGCAATCCTAGAATACTCAGGTGCCTACACAGGCAATCGCTGGAATACCCAGGTGCCTCAGTCCACCCAGATATGTGTTAAAGTTGCCACCTTAAGTAAACCATTAATTAACAATCTCACATCTGTCATGAAATACTCTCAAACCCAATCCACGTCTATGAGCATAGCATAGAAGTGTAAGCATAACGTAATAGTAACTCCCAAGGTTTGAATGCAGGGCAATAGGTTCCTACCTCATCAACTACTTCCCAATACCCATATGTTATCAATCCTACTCATGCAATGTTTGAGGGTTGAGACTAATGCATAAAAACTGGGTATGAAAAGGGATATGATCAAAGTGTGAACTTGCCTGCAATGTTGATGAAGATGATTCGCACTCACAACTCTTGATAGATCTACTCGTCTCACTCCGGTCAATCTATCGTAAGCAAGCAATAGGAACCACACATAAGCAATCACTCAAAAGATGAGAAAGATCGAAGCAGATGATTCGGAAAACTTCAAAACTAAGAAAATAACTCTCGCAACATAAAACAATTTCTAACAGTACCAAAATTATGTGAATTTGGCCTTATCAGAAAGTTTAGGTCAAGAGCTTCGATTTGCAAAAAGAATCAACTCAAACGGAGCTACGAAACTCAAGTTATGATCAAACGAGGTTTGAATACAAATCTGATCTAATTCAAATTTTAAACTTTTCAAAAACATGTTTAAGTTGTTTATCTAGATAGAGTAGATCATAACAAATACATGAGCGTTGGTTTTGTTGGATTTGGACAAAAGAGCGAAAAGATGTGGTCGTTTGAAGTACAGGGACTAATCTGTAAAAGAAACTACTACAAATAGGTCCCTAGACAGAAAACTAAATAAATAAAAGAAAAAAACTAAATAGTGAACGTTCGCTATAGAGAGCTAAAGAACGAACTCGTTCTCTACCGAATCCTATCTAATGAACGTCCATAAACTAAATCTAACTAAAAGAGAAAACCGATCTAACTAACCGAAAAAGACCGAAATAAAAACTGTTCTAGGGTTTTACCGGTCGGGGCGGTTTTCCGTTGGAAAACCGGTGGCGAAACTCCGGCGGCTTCCCGCGGCGGCGGGCGTTGGCGAGGAGCGGGGCGATTGTGACGCCCGAGTATTTAAGCTACAGTAATTCTCTGTTAATGGTGCCACGTCACTTCAATTACTGTTGCTAATCTCGTGTTAGTTCGAAACCGATTCAAATTCAAAATCAAAATCAAGCAAACAATAAAAGTTTTCAAACATTAAAACTAAAATGTTCTAAATGTGACAAATATTCCATAGAGAATTATGGTGGATAAACCAACATTTTATAAAGTGTCTAAGTGCCCCCAAAATATTTAAATCAGTGGCTAAAACAATAATTTAAATGCTTTTTAAATTATAAAAATTCCAAATCTTTTCATTTAAGTGCCAAACTCTTTGTGGCAGTGGTATATAATGTAATGTATTTATGGGACTAGTTACATATTTTCACAAAAGCCAACTAGTGGCTAAAGGAATTACAAAACAGAATTCATAAAAGAAAAACAGATTAGAAATAAAAGAAAAGGTAGAAAAGTGAAACGGCCATAGGACACTGTGCACTTAGGCCTGCATAGTGCCAGTGCAGCCCAGCCTGCCTCCCCTGCTTGTCGTCTTTCCCCCTCCTGTTCCCTGATGCGCTGGATGCCTGAGCGTCGTCCATGGCGCGGGATGCCGCACGCATCGGCCATCCGCTGCTCCCCGACGTCTACAAGGGATGCCACGACCTCCTTGCCCCGCGGACAAAACCCTAGCGCCCCTCTTTCCTCCCTCGCATCGCCCCCTTTCTCCACAACTCGCGCCCGACGCCGTCCTCGCCATGGCCGCCGTCGCCCTCGCCCTCACCATCGCCCATGACGTCTAGGAGCTAGTCCAGGAGCTCCGTACGCCTCCACTACTTCGCCTAGGCCAACGAGCACGAGCCCAAAGCCCCTACATCGCCGGGAATCATCATCGACATCTCCGGCAACCCGCCGGCGACCCTCTTCGATCCGTCGCCTCTACCACTCCCCGTCCCTCGACGAGCCTTCCTTGTGCTCCCCCGGTGAGCTCTGCTCCTTTCCCCTCTTCTTTCTCCACGGATCCGTGCCCGTAGCCATAGTAGCCGCCTCCGCCGTAGCTCGCCCTCCGCCACCGTGCTCGTCGCCACCAATGCCGTCACCAACGAGCTCGTCTGAGCACGTGGCCTTGCTCAGCGCACGCATAGGAGCTCAACGTCACCGCTAGCTCACCCTGCCTTGCCACCGCCCACTACCGATGCTGCTTCTGCAGCGCCTGCTGCCGCCGCTCCCTGTCCGCCGATTGCCGCGTCCCTGGCCGTGCCTCACCGCGCGCCGGCCGCCCCTGGGCCGCGCCCACTCGCCCCTGCTTCTGCTACTCTGCTACTGCTGCAGCTGCGCTTCCCTGGTGCCTCGCCTCGCCGCGCTTCATCCACTGCCACCGCTCGCCGCCGCCCAGCCTCACGCGCTCCGGCCGCCGCAGCTCCTCTCGCCTGCGCCCGCCAGCGCGCCGCCGTGGCCACCCCGTGCTCGCGCGCCCGCCTGTGGCCTCGCCGGGGCTGCGCCTGCCGCCGGAGCCCCTCGATCGCGTCAGGACCTCGCCGGCATACACAAGCACGCACGCGTGTGATTTAACGGGGGTTGACCGCTGACTTAGGGGCCCACCTTGCCTAATTAGCCATTAATAAAAAAATATATGCCCTAAACAGACACTGCCAATGGGCCCCTCATCTTATTAACCTAAATTAGATTAGTTTAAATGAATAGTTAATACTGTGTCCATGACACGTGGGACCCACGCTCACTGTTTGAGTGGATAAGGCCGAACCAGTCAGCCTCTGCTGTCTGGGCTGTTGACCCAGTCAACAGTGGCCCACCAGTCAGTCCCTGTGTGGCCTGGCTGGGTACACTTCTGTGTACATATAGCATTTTTCTATTGAATTCGGATTAATGATATTTTAGAAAATGATTTAAAACTTTAAAAATTAATATAAAATAAACCGTAGCTCGGATGGAAAAACTTTGTATATGAAAGTTGCTCAGAACAATGAGACGAATCCGGATACGCAGCCCATTCATCCGCCACGCATCCCTGGCATAGCAAACACGCAACTTTCCCCCTCCGGTTCATCTGTCCGAAAACGCGAAACACTGGGAATACTTTCCCGGATGTTTTCCCCCTTCACCGGTACCACCTCGTACCGTGTTAGAGCACACCTAGCATCACGCTTTGTCATGTCCTGCATCGTCATGCATCTGTTTGCTTAATATTTATTGTTTCTTCCCGCTCTTCTCTCGCTAGACACCGAGACCGACGCCGCTGCTACCCAGTACGACTACGGTGTTGACGACCCCTCTCTCTTGCCAGAGCAACCAGGCAAGCCCCCCCTTGATCACCAGATATCGCCTACTCTCCTCTATACTTCTTGCATTAGAGTAGTTTAGCATGTTACTGCTTTCCGTTAATCCTATCCTGATGCATAGCCTGTCCTTGCTACTACTGTTGTTACCTTTACCTGCAATCCTAATGCTTAGTATAGGATGCTAGTTTATCATCAGTGGCCCTACATTCTTGTCCGTCTGCCATGCTATACTATCGGGCCGTGATCACTCCGGAGGTGATCACGGGTGTATACTATATACTTTATACATGTTACATGTGATAACTAAAGTCGGGTTGGCTCGAGGAGTACCCGCGAGTGATTCACGGATTGGGGGCTGAAAGGACCTTTGTCCCACGGCCCTCTGGGTGGATCTTTGTGGCAGAGTGACAGGGCAGGTTGAGACCACCTAGGAAAGAGGTGGGCCTGGCCCTGGTCGGCGTCTGTGGTTATTTCAAAATAACATACTTAACAAGATCTTGGTATTTGATCTGAGTCTGGCCACTGGCCTATACGCACTAACCATCTACGCGGGGACAGTTATGGGCACTCGACGTCGTGGTATCAGCCGAAGCCTTCGTGACGTCAGCGACCTAGCGGCGCGCGCCGGGTTGGACCGCGTAACGCAACTTCCTTTGTAATGGAGGTTGCTAGGTCTGCTCACCGGCCGCGTACGCAACGTGCAGGTGTGCAATGGGCGATGGGCCCAGACCCCTGCGCCATAGGATTTAGACCGGCGTGCTGACCTCTCTGTTGTGCCTAGGTAGGGCTGCGACGTGTTGATCTTCCGAGGCCGGGCATGACCCAGGAAAGTGTGTCCGGCCAAATGAGATCGAGCGTGTTGGGTTATGTGGTGCACCCCTGCAGGGAAGTTAATCTATTCGAATAGCCGTGATCTTCGGTAATAGGACGACTTGGAGTTGTACCTTGACCTTATGACAACTAGAACCGGATACTTAATAAAACACACCCTTCCAAGTGCCAGATATAACCCGGTGGTCGCTCTCTAACAGGGTGACGAGGAGAGGACCACCGGGTAGGATTATGCTACACGATGTTACTTGGTGAACTTACCTTGTTCTCTCTTCTGTATGCTACAAGATGGAGGTGGCCAGAAGCATAGTCTTTGATAGGACTAGCTATCCCCCTCTTATTCCGGCATTCTGCAGTTCAGTCCACATATGTTACCCTCTTTTCCATTTGATACCAATGCATACATATGTAGTGTAGCTCCTTGCTTGCGAGTACTTTGGATGAGTACTCAGGGTTGCTTTGCTCCCTCTTTCCCCCCTTTCTATACCCAATTGCTGCGACCAGACGATGGAGTCCAGGAGCAGACGCCACTGTCGATGACGACTACTACTTCTCGGGAGGTGCCTACTACTATGTGCAGCCCGCTGTCGACGACCAGGAGTAGTTTAGGAGGATCCCAGGCAGGAGGCCTGCGCCTCTTTCGATCTGTATCCCAGTTTGAGCTAGCCTTCTTAAGGAAAACTTGTTTAACTTATGTCTGTACTCAGATATTGTGCTTCCACTGACTCGTCTTTGATCGAGCTCTTGTATTCGAGCCCTCGAGGCCCTGGCTTGTAATATGATGCTTGTATGACTTATTTTATTTGTAGAGTTGTGTCGTGATATCTTCCCGTGAGTCTCTGATCTTGATCGTACACGTTTGCGTGTATGATTAGTGTACGATTGAATCAGGCGCGTCACAAGTTGGTATCAGAGCCAACTGCCTGTAGGAATCCCCCTTCCACACTCCTTGGCCAAATTGAGTCTAGACATTACAAAACTTTTACTAACATGGCTGTGTGTCTTACGGGCCCACATCGCCATTTGGGTGGTATTAGGATCTTTTACTCCTCGTCTATACTCTGGGACTCTGATCTCTCTTCTATTCAGGTAAATGATTTTTACTAACTCTGACTCTAGGTTCTTGTAACTACTTCCTCCCGGAGAGCCCCTCACTCCAGATGATTGCTTAGTGCCCAAGAAGATTCCGAAGATACTCTTCGATGTTCTCTCGAGGGCTTGTGCCCATCACTTTTGCAATTCACTTCCATCGTTTAACTTCTATGGATAACCACGTACACGTGCCATTCATACAATCATTCCCCAGTGATCTTGTTATTACCCGATACCCCAAAATTCTCTCTATTGTACCGAGAATACTATGTGGCTACTACCTCACAGTTCTTTGCCCCATGATACCCCTATGGATAATTCCTCGCACTTATCGAGTATCTGTTCATTCCCAGTTGTTCATATGTTTCACAAAAGTCTTTGAAATGCTATTCAATCTTTCGAAAACCCTCAGCAAGCTATTGCTCTTGAAATTCTTGCTTGCCTACATTATGATTAATCCCATAAGTCTGGTAATATTATTGGCAACCTTTGTCACTATCATTTTGAGTCCATTGATTCTATATGTTGCGAATGCTCGCAATCCTTAATCAGATCCTCAAATTCATCCTTCCAGCTCAGTCGTCATATTAAACATGAGCTGGATCTCGACCAATGAAATTGCCATTGATCGTACCCTTAAGCCTACTCAACTTATCCATCCTTGATCAGAGTGTTTGCTTCTGATCCCTTGATTTGGAGCTCATAATTCCTTTGCATTTGAGCTTTGAATTAGTCAAATGTTTTGATAATCCGATCGCCTTGCTTTCTTTCTTCTTCTGATTGAGTACCGATGCTCACATCAGATCCCTTGTGGACCACTAGAACCTTTACTGGATTTTATCCGACGACGTCCTTCATATTCTATAACTTTGTGAGTCTTTTCTCGGATACATAATGCCTTTGGTAAATTGAATCCTCTGCTTTATCAACCATGCTCTGCTTTCGAGCTTGTCTTATTTACTCCTGAAGTTTGTGGTATATGTTCCTAAGAGGCCCCGATGGGTTGGACATATGCCTTCTTTAATACATGTGAACGCGAAAGTTTTCACTAGTCATACTCTTCTGATATTTTGCCAGATAAAATTTCAACACTACAACTTCATCGAAGGCGAGAAGTGAATGAAAGGTTATGCATTGGAGAAGTGGGAGTCGACCTTGAACTTTGTGTTCATGCCCATGGAAACGATGTATGCCTTATCATGGAAGCTTCTCTTAAAATAATTATCCCCTTGTTATAAGTTCATCTTGTATCTGTGGACATGGTTCCGACCATGTTTCCCCTTGATTCCATTTCTCGTGCAAGTTTGAGCACTTGTCTTCTACAGAGCATTACCCTAGTCCAACCTCTACTATGATCTGTCATCGAGTATTACCCCCTGGTATCTCGAGATTATCATGGAACTGTATACTTCTTAGAGTTCTTCATCAAGTGCTACATTCTCACTGATTCCAATTTTTCACGGGCTCTGAGTTATTAAACACTCAAAGACACCGATAACTTCCTGAAGTCCGCACCATGATTAAACAAATCTTGGTAACCTTCATGACTTACGAGTTTGAACTCGATCGCGTCATTCCTAGCCTGCTTGGCTATATCCTTGTCATGCCGATTTTAACTGTGCTACCTGGTCCTTCTTTCTAGAGCAAAAATTTCGAGGTGAGCTAATGTTACGTCGATCTTCCTCGTCATAACAATTGTCCTTGAATGACAAGCTTGATTTCAAGTTTGTGTCGAACCTATGGTTTCAATAACTTCTCGCTTCATCATTCTGTTGACTCGATGTCATCGCCGATCGGTTACATCTTCTTGAAACCTCTCGACAAATGTGTCGTGATCATCATCAACATTTTGACCCCTTCCAAGATATCAATTGAATTCATGATGAGAAGTACCCTCCTTGCCCTCGATGATTTGTGTTATCATCGACCACTTTATTGCCTTCCGTTTAACACTAACTTGTTCATGTCTCTAGCAACCCTATTGCTTTCAAGTTAATGGTCGATATTTCATTCTTAGACTATTGGTTGTTGAATCACCTTTCTAACATTGATCATGCTACCTAAGACCATATTTTGGTTGCACTTTTCAACCAATGCTTAATTGTGTATATTTTCCTCGAGCATACATCCTTATATCATTTGATCCGACAAATGTTATCTCCTTGTTCAGATAAGTGTGGAAATCCATCTTTTGAAAATCTCAATGAATTGTCGCTGAGTTCATCAGCCACCTCTTCATCCTATCCTTGGTTTTAATGATGAACTCTTGTTTTGGAACTCGCTTCCATAGTACATTTCCCGAGAATCTTACAATGTCATCTCGTCAATTGTGTTGCACCTTTTCTTCTCAGGCATCCTGAGTCTGAGGCATCCTGGCACCAATAAGATCTGAATCTCGGTCAGATATGATGGTTGGAACATATTTCCAAGAGTTATTACATTGGTCCTTATATCTCGGTAAGGTGAGGTCATGCCTATCACACCTTGTCGGAGGACTTGTTGTTATAGATTCCTTTTCAGCAAGGTTATCCCTTCTTCCATGAGGGAATTTTAAGACCTATTCTTCAAGTTAGTCCTGATGGATCCTTTGTGTCTCCAGAGTCTGATCTTCACCTGTTGACCATGTCAATGCTATCTCGAAGCATGTCTGTGGTACTCCAATTTTCAACAAAGAACATTTGAAGCCCAATGCTAAATGTTTCTCGCTCAATTATCCAAACACCATTGTATGGGTAATGTCATGAAATTTCTCTCACCTTACCTAAAGAGTTTTCTACATTATATCCTTTCATGGATATCATGCTCTGCTTGTCCTTGGGAAGGATATACCCCTGAAATATGTGTTTAGACACATTGTCCTTTCCATTGTTCTGTTTAAGCTGATGATCACCTTCTCCTTTCCATTGTTTTGTTTAACCTTACTGGTGATCTAAATGATCTAAGCAGTAATATTCTCCTACTTATGTAAACACCTTGGTGTACCACTCTGTCAATAAGATCCTGTTACTATTGTTGATGACATTCCGGTAACCACCGATGGACGAGAACTTTGCCTATTGGTCCGCCTCGTTCAACGAGCAGGAAGATGTTTCTCTTCGTCCCTCTCCCTTGGTACCGACGTTGTTGCCGACATAACTGACACACTACCCTCTGACATGCCTTCCTATCGTGACCGTGCAAGATGTCGACCCCCTTTCTACTTTAAACCACATGGTGGGTCCATAACCCACAGTTCCACATGATCGAAACCTGACTCTCCTGTACACCCTGTTGTCAAAGTTATTCCTCGAGCTTGACTTTGTATGTAATTCACGGGCCACATGCCTAGTAATCTATTCTGGTATCAGACGCAATACTTACTCTCGCCGCTCTGAACCCCTTTCTCACTCTGGTTCAAACTTCGAGCAACTATCTATCCGCTGGGAACCTCTTATTGTACCTTCGTACCTTACTCTCGATGTACTTTATATGTTCAACTCGAGATATAATCTTATGCTCATTCATGGGTTAACCCCAGATTGTTTTCCCTCATAAGCATTCTGTCGTAGCCGAGCTGCCCCTTACCTATTCGTAAGTACGTTGGAGTTCCCGAAGAAAAGGATGACGGCTTCATCATGATGACTGAAGCATAGGGATGATAACATCAATGTTATGAATCGACCTCTTCGAGAAGAGCAACAATGATCAAGAAGAATCATTAGGATTTCGTAACCTATTCTTCCCCCTTACTCCCCTCTTAAATCTCGGGACGAGATTTCTTGTAGTGGAGGAGAATTGTGATGCCCGGGTATTTAAGCTACAGTAATTCTCTATTAATGGTGCCACGTCACTTCAATTACTATTGCTAATCTTGTGTTAGTTCGAAACCGATTCAAATTCAAAATCAAAATCAAGCAAACAATAAAAGTTTTCAACATTAAAACTAAAATGTTCTAAATGTGACAAATATTCCATAGAGAATTATGGTGGAGAAACCAACATTTTATAACGTGTCTAAGTGCCCCAAAATATTTAAATCAGTGGCTAAAACAATAATTTAAATGCTTTTTAAATTATAAAAATTCCAAACAGTTCATTTAAGTGCCAAACTCTTTGTGGAAGTGCTATATAATGTAATGTTATTTATGGGACTAGTTACATATTTTCACAAAAGCCAACTAGTGGCTAAAGGAATTACAAAATAGAATTCATAAAAGAAAAACATATTAGAAATAAAAGAAAAGGTAGAAAAGTGAAACGGCCATAGGACACTGTGCACTTAGGCCTGCATAGTGCCAGTGCAGCCCAGCCGGCCCAGCCTGCCTCCCCCGCTCGTCGTCTTTCCCCCTCCTGTTCCCCGATGCGCTGGACGCCTGAGCGTCGTCCATGGCGCGGGATTCCACACGCGTCGGCCATCCGCCGCTCCCTGACGTCTACAAGGGATGCCACGACCTCCTTGCCCCGCGGACGAAACCCTAGCGCCCCTCTTTCCTTCCTCACATCGCCCCCTTTCTCCACAACTCGCGCCTGACGCCGTCCTCGCCATGGCCGCCGTGGCCCTTGCCCTCACCATCACCCCCGACATCTAGGAGCTAGTCTAGGAGCTCCGTACGCCTCCACTACTTCGCCTAGGCCAACGAGCACGAGCCCAACGCCCCTACATGGCCAGGAATCATCATCGACATCTCCGGCAACCCGCCGGCGACCCTCTTCGATGCGTCGCCTCTACAGCTCCCCGTCCCTCGACGAGCCTTCCTTGTGCTCCCCCGATGAGCTCTCCTCCTTTCCCCTCTTCTTTCTCCACGGATCCGTGCCCGTAGCCGTAGTAGCCGCCTCCGCTGTAGCTTGCCCTCCGCCACCGTGCTCGTCGCCACCAATGCCGTCACCAACGAGCTCGTCCGAGCACGTAGCCGTGCTCAGCGCACGCATAGGAGCTCAATGTCACCGCTAGCTCACCCTGCCTTGCCACCGCCCACTACCGATGCTGCTTCTGCAGCGCCTGCTGCCGCTGCTCCCTGTCTGCTGATTGCCGCGTCCCTGGCCGTGCCTCATCGCACGCCGGCCGTCCCTGGGCCGCGCCTGCTCGCCCCTGCTTCTGCTACTCTGCTACTGCTGCCGCTGCGCTTCCCTGGTGCCTCGCCACGCTTCACCCACTGCCGCCGCTCGCCGTCGCCCAGCCTCACCCGCTCCGACCACCGCAGCTCCTCTCGCCTGCGCCCGCCAACGCGCCGCCGTGGCCGCCCCGTGCTCGCGCGCCCGCCCGTGGCCTCGCCAGGGCCGTGCTTGCCGCCGGAGCCCCTCGACCGCGTCAGGACCTCGCCGACATACACAAGCACGCACGTGCGTGATTTAACGGGGGTTGACTGCTGACTTAGGGGCCCACCTTGCCTAATTAGCCATTAATAAAAAATATGCCCTAAACATACACTGCCAATGGGCCCCTCATCTTATTAACCTAAATTAGATTAGTTTAAATGAATAGTTAATACTGTGTCCATGACACGTGGGACCCATGCTCACTGTTTGAGTGGATAAGGCCGAACCAGTCAGCCTCTGCTGACTGGGCTGTTGACCCAGTCAACAGTGGCCCACCAGTCAGTCCCTGTGTGGCTTGGCTGGGTACACTTCTGTGTACATATAGCATTTTTGCTATTAAATTCGGATTAATAATATTTCAGAAAATGATTTAAAACTTTAAAAATTAATATAAAATAAATCATAGCTCGGATGGAAAACTTTGTATATGAAAGTTGCTCAGAACGAATAGATGAATCCGGATACGCAGCCCGTTCGTCTGCCACGCATCCCTGACATAGCAGACACGCAACTTTCCCCCTCCGGTTCATTTGTCCGAAAACGCGAAACACCGGGAATACTTTCCCGGATGTTTTCCCCCTTCACCGGTACCACCTTGTACCGCGTTAGGGCACACCTAGCATCACGCTTTGTCATGTCCTGCATCGTCATGCATCTGTTTGCTTAATATTTATTGTTTCTTCTCCCTCTTCTCTCGCTAGACACCGAGACCGACGCCGCTGCTACCTATTACGACTACGGTGTTGACGACCCCTCTCTCTTGCCAGAGCAACCAGGCAAGCCCGCCCCCCTTGATCACCAAATATCGCCTACTCTCCTCTATACTGCTTGCATTAGAGTAGTGTAGCATGTTACTGCTTTTCGTTAATCCTATCATGATGCATAGCCTGTCCTTGCTACTACTGTTGTTACCTTTACCTGCAATCCTAATGCTTAGTATAGGATGCTAGTTATCATCAGTGGCCCTACATTCTTGTCTGTCTGCCATGCTATACTATCGGGTCGTGATCACTCGGGAGGTGATCACGGGTGTATACTATATACTTTATACATGTTACATGTGATAACTGAAGTCGGGTTGGCTCGAGGAGTACCCGCGAGTGATTCACGAATTGGGGGCTGAAAGGACCTTTGTCCTGACGGCCCTCTGGGTGGATCTTTGTGGCGGAGTGACAGGGCAGGTTGAGACCACCTAGGAGAGAGGTGGGCCTGGCCCTGGTCGGTGTCCGTGGTTATTTCAAAATAACACACTTAACGAGATCTTGGTATTTGATCTGAGTCTGGCCACTGGCCTATACGCACTAACCATCTACACGGGGACAGTTATGGGCACTCGACGTCGTGACATCAGCCGAAGCCTTCGTGACGTCAGCGACTGAGCGGCGCGCGCCGGGTTGGACCGCATAACGCAACTTCCTTTGTAATGGAGGTTGCTAGGTCTGCTCACCGGCCGCGTACGCAACGTGCAGGTGTGCAATGGGCGATGGGCCCAGACCCCTGCGCCATAGGATTTAGACTGGCGTGCTGACCTCTCTGTTGTGCCTAGGTAGGGCTGCAACGTGTTGATCTTCCGAGGCCGGGCATGACCCAGGAAAGTGTGTCTGGCCAAATGGGATCGAGCGTGTTGGGTTATGTTGTGCACCCCTGCAGGGAAGTTAATCTATTCGAATAGCCGTGATCTTCGGTAACAGGATGACTTGGAGTTGTACCTTGACTTGATGACAACTAGAACCGGATACTTAATAAAACACACCCTTCCTAGTGCCAGATATAACCCGGTGATCGCTCTCTAACAGGGTGACGAGGAGAGGATCACCGGGTAGGATTATGCTAGACGATGTTACTTGGTGAACTTACCTTGTTCTCTCTTCTGCATGCTATAAGATGGAGGTGGCCAGAAGCGTAGTCTTCGATAGGACTAGCTATTCCCCCTCTTATTCCGGCATTCTGCAGTTCAGTCCACATATGTTACCCTCTTTTCCATTTGATACCAATGCATACATATGTAGTGTAGCTCCTTGCTTGCGAGTACTTTGGATGAGTACTCACGGTTGCTTTGCTCCCTCTTTCCCCCTTTCTATACCCAATTGCTGCGACCAGACGATAGAGTCCAGGAGCCAGACGCCACTGTCGATGACGACTACTACTTCTCGGGAGGTGCCTACTACTATGTGCAGCCCGCTGTCGACGACCAGGAGTAGTTTAGGAGGATCCCAGGCAGGAGGCCTGCGCCTCTTTCGATCTGTATCCCAGTTTGAGCTAGCCTTCTTAAGGAAAACTTGTTTAACTTATGTCTGTACTCAGATATTGTGCTTCCACTGACTCGTCTTTGATCGAGCTCTTGTATTCGAGCCCTCGAGGCCCTGGCTTGTAATATGATGCTTGTATGACTTATTTTATTTGTAGAGTTGTGTCGTGATATCTTCCCGTGAGTCTCTGATCTTGATCGTACACGTTTGCGTGTATGATTAGTGTACGATTGAATCAGGCGCGTCACAAGTTGGTATCAGAGCCAACTGCCTGTAGGAATCCCCCTTCCACACTCCTTGGCCAAATTGAGTCTAGACATTACAAAACTTTTACTAACATGGCTGTGTGTCTTACGGGCCCACATCGCCATTTGGGTGGTATTAGGATCTTTTACTCCTCGTCTATACTCTGGGACTCTGATCTCTCTTCTATTCAGGTAAATGATTTTTACTAACTCTGACTCTAGGTTCTTGTAACTACTTCCTCCCGGAGAGCCCCTCACTCCAGATGATTGCTTAGTGCCCAAGAAGATTCCGAAGATACTCTTCGATGTTCTCTCGAGGGCTTGTGCCCATCACTTTTGCAATTCACTTCCATCGTTTAACTTCTATGGATAACCACGTACACGTGCCATTCATACAATCATTCCCCAGTGATCTTATTATTACCCGATACCCCAAAATTCTCTCTATTGTACCGAGAATACTATGTGGCTACTACCTCATAGTTCTTTGCCCCATGATACCCCTATGGATAATTCCTCGCACTTATCGAGTATCTGTTCATTCCCAGTTGTTCATATGTTTCACAAAAGTCTTTGAAATGCTATTCAATCTTTCGAAAACCCTCAGCAAGCTATTGCTCTTGAAATTCTTGCTTGCCTACATTATGATTAATCCCATAAGTCTGGTAATATTATTGGCAACCTTTGTCACTATCATTTTGAGTCCATTGATTCTATATGTTGCGAATGCTCGCAATCCTTAATCAGATCCTCAAATTCATCCTTCCAGCTCAGTCGTCATATTAAACATGAGCTGGATCTCGACCAATGAAATTGCCATTGATCGTACCCTTAAGCCTACTCAACTTATCCATCCTTGATCAGAGTGTTTGCTTCTGATCCCTTGATTTGGAGCTCATAATTCCTTTGCATTTGAGCTTTGAATTAGTCAAATGTTTTGATAATCCGATCGCCTTGCTTTCTTTCTTCTTCTGATTGAGTACCGATGCTCACATCAGATCCCTTGTGGACCACTAGAACCTTTACTGGATTTTATCCGACGACGTCCTTCATATTCTATAACTTTGTGAGTCTTTTCTCGGATACATAATGCCTTTGGTAAATTGAATCCTCTGCTTTATCAACCATGCTCTGCTTTCGAGCTTGTCTTATTTACTCCTGAAGTTTGTGGTATATGTTCCTAAGAGGCCCCGATGGGTTGGACATATGCCTTCTTTAATACATGTGAACGCGAAAGTTTTCACTAGTCATACTCTTCTGATATTTTGCCAGATAAAATTTCAACACTACAACTTCATCGAAGGCGAGAAGTGAATGAAAGGTTATGCATTGGAGAAGTGGGAGTCGACCTTGAACTTTGTGTTCATGCCCATGGAAACGATGTATGCCTTATCATGGAAGCTTCTCTTAAAATAATTATCCCCTTGTTATAAGTTCATCTTGTATCTGTGGACATGGTTCCGACCATGTTTCCCCTTGATTCCATTTCTCGTGCAAGTTTGAGCACTTGTCTTCTACAGAGCATTACCCTAGTCCAACCTCTACTATGATCTGTCATCGAGTATTACCCCCTGGTATCTCGAGATTATCATGGAACTGTATACTTCTTAGAGTTCTTCATCAAGTGCTACATTCTCACTGATTCCAATTTTTCACGGGCTCTGAGTTATTAAACACTCAAAGACACCGATAACTTCCTGAAGTCCGCACCACGATTAAACAAATCTTGGTAACCTTCATGACTTACGAGTTTGAACTCGATCGCGTCATTCCTAGCCTGCTTGGCTATATCCTTGTCATGCCGATTTTAACTGTGCTACCTGGTCCTTCTTTCTAGAGCAAAAATTTCGAGGTGAGCTAATCTTACGTCGATCTTCCTCGTCATAACAATTGTCCTTGAATGACAAGCTTGATTTCAAGTTTGTGTCGAACCTATGGTTTCAATAACTTCTCGCTTCATCATTCTGTTGACTCGATGTCATCGCCGATCGGTTACATCTTCTTGAAACCTCTCGACAAATGTGTCGTGATCATCATCAACATTTTGACCCCTTCCAAGATATCAATTGAATTCATGATGAGAAGTACCCTCCTTGCCCTCGATGATTTGTGTTATCATCGACCACTTTATTGCCTTCCGTTCAACACTAACTTGTTCATGTCTCTAGCAACCCTATTGCTTTCAAGTTAATGGTCGATATTTCATTCTTAGACTATTGGTTGTTGAATCACCTTTCTAACATTGATCATGCTACCTAAGACCATATTTTGGTTGCACTTTTCAACCAATGCTTAATTGTGTATATTTTCCTCGAGCATACATCCTTATATCATTTGATCCGACAAATGTTATCTCCTTGTTCAGATAAGTGTGGAAATCCATCTTTTGAAAATCTCAATGAATTGTCGCTGAGTTCATCAGCCACCTCTTCATCCTATCCTTGGTTTTAATGATGAACTCTTGTTTTGGAACTCGCTTCCATAGTACATTTCCCGAGAATCTTACAATGTCATCTCGTCAATTGTGTTGCACCTTTTCTTCTCAGGCATCCTGAGTCTGAGGCATCCTGGCACCAATAAGATCTGAATCTCGGTCAGATATGATGGTTGGAACATATTTCCAAGAGTTATTACATTGGTCCTTATATCTCGGTAAGGTGAGGTCATGCCTATCACACCTTGTCGGAGGACTTGTTGTTATAGATTCCTTTTCAGCAAGGTTATCCCTTCTTCCATGAGGGAATTTTAAGACCTATTCTTCAAGTTAGTCCTGATGGATCCTTTGTGTCTCCAGAGTCTGATCTTCACCTGTTGACCATGTCAATGCTATCTCGAAGCATGTCTGTGGTACTCCAATTTTCAACAAAGAACATTTGAAGCCCAATGCTAAATGTTTCTCGCTCAATTATCCAAACACCATTGTATGGGTAATGTCATGAAATTTCTCTCACCTTACCTAAAGAGTTTTCTACATTATATCCTTTCATGGATATCATGCTCTGCTTGTCCTTGGGAAGGATATACCCCTGAAATATGTGTTTAGACACATTGTCCTTTCCATTGTTCTGTTTAAGCTGATGATCACCTTCTCCTTTCCATTGTTTTGTTTAACCTTACTGGTGATCTAAATGATCTAAGCAGTAATATTCTCCTACTTATGTAAACACCTTGGTGTACCACTCTGTCAATAAGATCCTGTTACTATTGTTGATGACATTCCGGTAACCACCGATGGACGAGAACTTTGCCTATTGGTCCGCCTCGTTCAACGAGCAGGAAGATGTTTCTCTTCGTCCCTCTCCCTTGGTACCGACGTTGTTGCCGACATAACTGACACACTACCCTCTGACATGCCTTCCTATCGTGACCGTGCAAGATGTCGACCCCCTTTCTACTTTAAACCACATGGTGGGTCCATAACCCACAGTTCCACATGATCGAAACCTGACTCTCCTGTACACCCTGTTGTCAAAGTTATTCCTCGAGCTTGACTTTGTATGTAATTCACGGGCCACATGCCTAGTAATCTATTCTGGTATCAGACGCAATACTTACTCTCGCCGCTCTGAACCCCTTTCTCACTCTGGTTCAAACTTCGAGCAACTATCTATCCGCTGGGAACCTCTTATTGTACCTTCGTACCTTACTCTCGATGTACTTTATATGTTCAACTCGAGATATAATCTTATGCTCATTCATGGGTTAACCCCAGATTGTTTTCCCTCATAAGCATTCTGTCGTAGCCGAGCTGCCCCTTACCTATTCGTAAGTACGTTGGAGTTCCCGAAGAAAAGGATGACGGCTTCATCATGATGACTGAAGCATAGGGATGATAACATCAATGTTATGAATCAACCTCTTCGAGAAGAGCAACAATGATCAATAAGAATCATTAGGATTTCGTAACCTATTCTTCCCCCTTACTCCCCTCTTAAATCTCGGGACGAGATTTCTTGTAGTGGAGGAGAATTGTGATGCCCGGGTATTTAAGCTACAGTAATTCTCTATTAATGGTGCCACGTCACTTCAATTACTATTGCTAATCTTGTGTTAGTTCGAAACCGATTCAAATTCAAAATCAAAATCAAGCAAACAATAAAAGTTTTCAACATTAAAACTAAAATGTTCTAAATGTGACAAATATTCCATAGAGAATTATGGTGGAGAAACCAACATTTTATAAAGTGTCTAAGTGCCCCAAAATATTTAAATCAGTGGCTAAAACAATAATTTAAATGCTTTTTAAATTATAAAAATTCCAAACAGTTCATTTAAGTGCCAAACTCTTGGTGGAAGTGCTATATAATGTAATGTTATTTATGGGACTAGTTACATATTTTCACAAAAGCCAACTAGTGGCTAAAGGAATTACAAAATAGAATTCATAAAAGAAAAACATATTAGAAATAAAAGAAAAGGTAGAAAAGTGAAACGGCCATAGGACACTGTGCACTTAGGCCTGCATAGTGCCACTGCAGCCCAGCCGGCCCAGCCTGCCTCCCCCGCTCGTCGTCTTTCCCCCTCCTGTTCCCCGATGCGCTGGACGCCTGAGCGTCGTCCATGGCGCGGGATTCCACACGCGTCGGCCATCCGCCGCTCCCTGACGTCTACAAGGGATGCCACGACCTCCTTGCCCCGCGGACGAAACCGTAGCGCCCCTCTTTCCTCCCTCACATCGCCCCCTTTCTCCACAACTCGCGCCCGACGCCGTCCTCGCCATGGCCGCCGTGGCCCTTGCCCTCACCATCACCCCCGACATCTAGGAGCTAGTCTAGGAGCTCCGTACGCCTCCACTACTTCGCCTAGGCCAACGAGCACGAGCCCAACGCCCCTACATGGCCAGGAATCATCATCGACATCTCCGGCAACCCGCCGGCGACCCTCTTCGATGCGTCGCCTCTACCGCTCCCCGTCCCTCGACGAGCCTTCCTTGTGCTCCCCCGGTGAGCTCTCCTCCTTTCCCCTCTTCTTTCTCCACGGATCCGTGCCCGTAGCCGTAGTAGCCGCCTCCGCTGTAGCTTGCCCTCCGCCACCGTGCTCGTCGCCACCAATGCCGTCACCAACGAGCTCGTCCGAGCACGTAGCCGTGCTCAGCGCACGCATAGGAGCTCAATGTCACCGCTAGCTCACCCTGCCTTGCCACCGCCCACTACCGATGCTGCTTCTGCAGCGCCTGCTGCCGCTGCTCCCTGTCTGCTGATTGCCGCGTCCCTGGCCGTGCCTCATCGCACGCCGGCCGTCCCTGGGCCGCGCCTGCTCGCCCTGCTTCTGCTACTCTGCTACTGCTGCCGCTGCGCTTCCCTGGTGCCTCGCCACGCTTCACCCACTGCCGCCGCTCGCCGTCGCCCAGCCTCACCCGCTCCGACCACCGCAGCTCCTCTCGCCTGCGCCCGCCAACGCGCCGCCGTGGCCGCCCCGTGCTCGCGCGCCCGCCCGTGGCCTCGCCGGGGCCGTGCTTGCCGCCGGAGCCCCTCGACCGCGTCAGGACCTCGCCGACATACACAAGCACGCACGTGCGTGATTTAACGGGGGTTGACTGCTGACTTAGGGGCCCACCTTGCCTAATTAGCCATTAATAAAAAATATGCCCTAAACATACACTACCAATGGGCCCCTCATCTTATTAACCTAAATTAGATTAGTTTAAATGAATAGTTAATACTGTGTCCATGACACGTGGGACCCATGCTCACTGTTTGAGTGGATAAGGCCGAACCAGTCAGCCACTGCTGACTGGGCTGTTGACCCAGTCAACAGTGGCCCACCAGTCAGTCCCTGTGTGGCCTGGCTGGGTACACTTCTGTGTACATATAGCATTTTTGCTATTAAATTCAGATTAATAATATTTCAGAAAATGATTTAAAACTTTAAAAATTAATATAAAATAAATCGTAGCTCGGATGGAAAACTTTGTATATGAAAGTTGCTCAGAACGACTAGATGAATCCGGATACGCAGCCCGTTCGTCTGCCACGCATCCCTGACATAGCAGACACGCAACTTTCCCCCTCCGGTTCATTTGTCCGAAAACGCGAAACACCGGGAATACTTTCCCGGATGTTTTCCCCCTTCACCGGTACCACCTTGTACCGCGTTAGGGCACACCTAGCATCACGCTTTGTCATGTCCTGCATCGTCATGCATCTGTTTGCTTAATATTTATTGTTTCTTCTCCCTCTTCTCTCGCTAGACACCGAGACCGACGCCGCTGCTACCTATTACGACTACGGTGTTGACGACCCCTCTCTCTTGCCAGAGCAACCAGGCAAGCCCGCCCCCCTTGATCACCAAATATCGCCTACTCTCCTCTATACTGCTTGCATTAGAGTAGTGTAGCATGTTACTGCTTTTCGTTAATCCTATCATGATGCATAGCCTGTCCTTGCTACTACTGTTGTTACCTTTACTTGCAATCCTAATGCTTAGTATAGGATGCTAGTTATCATCAGTGGCCCTACATTCTTGTCTGTCTGCCATGCTATACTATCGGGTCGTGATCACTCGGGAGGTGATCACGGGTGTATACTATATACTTTATACATGTTACATGTGATAACTGAAGTCGGGTTGGCTCGAGGAGTACCCGCGAGTGATTCACAAATTGGGGGCTGAAAGGACCTTTGTCCTGACGGCCCTCTGGGTGGATCTTTGTGGCGGAGTGACAGGGCAGGTTGAGACCACCTAGGAGAGAGGTGGGCCTGGCCCTGGTCGGTGTCCGTGGTTATTTCAAAATAACACACTTAACGAGATCTTGGTATTTGATCTGAGTCTGGCCACTGGCCTATACGCACTAACCATCTACACGGGGACAGTTATGGGCACTCGACGTCGTGACATCAGCCGAAGCCTTCGTGACGTCAGCGACTGAGCGGCGCGCACCGGGTTGGACCGCATAACGCAACTTCCTTTGTAATGGAGGTTGCTAGGTCTGCTCACCGGCCGCGTACGCAACATGCAGGTGTGCAATGGGCGATGGGCCCAGACCCCTGCGCCATAGGATTTAGACTGGCGTGCTGACCTCTCTGTTGTGCCTAGGTAGGGCTGCAACGTGTTGATCTTCCGAGGCCGGGCATGACCCAGGAAAGTGTGTCTGGCCAAATGGGATCGAGCGTGTTGGGTTATGTTGTGCACCCCTGCAGGGAAGTTAATCTATTCGAATAGCCGTGATCTTCGGTAACAGGATGACTTGGAGTTGTACCTTGACTTGATGACAACTAGAACCGGATACTTAATAAAACACACCCTTCCTAGTGCCAGATATAACCCGGTGATCGCTCTCTAACAGGGTGACGAGGAGAGGATCACCGGGTAGGATTATGCTAGACGATGTTACTTGGTGAACTTACCTTGTTCTCTCTTCTGCATGCTATAAGATGGAGGTGGCCAGAAGCGTAGTCTTCGATAGGACTAGCTATTCCCCCTCTTATTCCGGCATTCTGCAGTTCAGTCCACATATGTTACCCTCTTTTCCATTTGATACCAATGCATACATATGTAGTGTAGCTCCTTGCTTGCGAGTACTTTGGATGAGTACTCACGGTTGCTTTGCTCCCTCTTTCCCCCCTTTCTATACCCAATTGCTGCGACCAGACGATAGAGTCCAGGAGCCAGACGCCACTGTCGATGACGACTACTACTTCTCAGGAGGTGCCTACTACTATGTGCAGCCCGCTGTCGACGACCAGGAGTAGTTTAGGAGGATCCCAGGCAGGAGGCCTGCGCCTCTTTCGATCTGTATCCCAGTTTGAGCTAGCCTTCTTAAGGAAAACTTGTTTAACTTATGTCTGTACTCAGATATTGTGCTTCCACTGACTCGTCTTTGATCGAGCTCTTGTATTCGAGCCCTCGAGGCCCTGGCTTGTAATATGATGCTTGTATGACTTATTTTATTTGTAGAGTTGTGTCGTGATATCTTCCCGTGAGTCTCTGATCTTGATCGTACATGTTTGCGTATATGATTAGTGTACGATTGAATCGGGGGCGTCACAGCGATGGCTGCGGGCGAGCAGCAGCAAGGCGCGGCGCGGCAGCGGGGAGCGATGGCGCGGTGGTGCGGGCGGCGGCAGCGCGCAGCGAGGGGCGACGGCGGCAGCAAAGTGCGGCGGCGGCGGCGGTTGGTGGTGGCGTGAGGCGAGGGGCGCGACGCTCGAGGGAGAGAGAGGGGGAGAAGAGGGCGGCGGGGGCGGCGCATTTATATAGGAGGGGAGGCGCGGTGGCGTGGGGAAGGGGCGGCCGGTAGCGTGGCGGCGCCGGACTCCGGGAGGAGTCCCGGTCGGGGACGACGGGCGAGGCGGCGCGGAGCTGGGCCTTGGCCTGGCTGGGTGCTAGGCCGGCCCAGTCGGCGAAGTTTTTTTTAAAAAAACATTTTTTTCAGAGAACTAAAATAATAAAACAAAATAACTAAAAATATTATATAGGCATATAATGTATCAAAATTTTCAGAAAAAGATTTTCTACGACATGAACATTTTTCTAGCATTAAATAAAATACACACAAATTCAGATAATTCAAAGAGTGCTACTGGTGCAATAAAAACTCAATAAAATCATTTTAAAAAATACCAAAATGAAATCAAATTTATTTATCTCCAATTTTCTGTTGTAGGGAATCATGTTACCCTATTTTCCATGTATTTTATTTTTGGAGAAAAATGATTTGAATAAAATCCAAATAACTCCAAATTGAAAAATAATTCCAAAAGACTTTGAATTTGATCCTTTGAAACTCCCAACTCATATTTCATATAATTTGAAGAAGTCATTTTATCTCCTCTCGTGAAAATCATTGAGTTGCATAAAGTTCCAGAATTGGAAATATTTTCCAAATGAAATTCAAATATTTTCAACACCCCTTGTCATTTAAATAAATGGAAGAAGTCATGTCATCTTCTCTCCAGGGTTTCGTGGTGAAAAGAATTTGAATTCACGGAGATCACGAATGCAAAATGAAAGTTTGGGAAAGTCCTTTTATTCCCTCTCATTTAACTTTCAAAAAGGTTTTGAATTTCACTCAATTTCACACAATCAATCAAACAATCAATCAAATCTATCTATTTATTATAACATTTCCAAAATTTAGAATTTTGGGATGTTACAACCCTGCCGCCCGCTGCCCGGCTTTGCGCCGCCTCGCCGGAGCTGCGCCGGATCTCGCCATGGTTTTTTTTTGAAAACCGGTAAAAACCACAAAAAACCCGCTCAATTTTCTTTCGTTTTTTCTGATTTAGGTTAGATCAGTTTTTCTTTATTTTAGTTCATTAATTAACGAACGTTCATTAGTTAATTTCTGTTCACGAAGGCATTCGTTCGCTTAGTTCTGTTAGCGAACGTTCGTTCGTTAGGTTTCCTTTTTATTTTAATTTGGAACTTATCCGCGAATACTTTTATCACAGATTAGTCCCTGATCTTCCAACCCTTGCTACTTTCTGCTCGTTTGTCCAAATCTAGTGAAACCGACGCCAAAATCTTCGTCTTGTTCCCCTCTTTCCATATAATCAACTTGAACATGATTTTGACAAAATTAAAATTTGGTTTTAAGCAGATTTGAATATGAATTTCTTTTGATCGCAGTTTGAGTTTCGTAGCTCCGATTTGATTGATTCTTTTTGCAAATCGAAGCTCTTCAGTTGAACTTTCAGTTTAGATATTTTCTATTGAGTTTTACCTTTGCATATTATGCTTGAGTGCTTATGTGTGCTATTGTTTGTTCAGGATAGAGTTTCCGGAGTGCGAAGCGTGCTACTACGAATCACTAGGGATTTCAGATCGTCAGCAAGGCAAGTAACACTTTGATCATATCCCTTTGTTACCCAGTTTTATGCATTAGTTTCAACCCTCAAACATTGCATGAGCAGGTTTGATAACATGTGGGTATTGGGAAGTAGTTTATGAGGTAGCACCTAATGTCTTATATCAAACCCTGGGTACTTTCTACATATGCTTATACTGCTATGCTATGCTCGTAGACATGGTTTGGTTGAGAGAATTCATGAAAGATGTGAGAGATTATTGTTAACTAAGGTTTAACTTAAGGTGGCTACTCTAATACACATCTGGGTGGATTGGTTTGTGGGCACCTGGGGAATCCAGTGTAGTCCAAGGAGATCCCGGGGAATTCGTGTGATCATCCTATGATTTGCCACCCAGGCTCAAAGGGATCATTATGTTATTCATGCTAGAAACTTCCGTGTGCAGCCACAAGCCATTATGGGTTCTGGCATAGTTGAGTATGTTGTGTGACCTCTTACAGTGGTAGACGAGCAGATGTAGGGGATGTAGGTGGTAGTGTCTACCCGTCGTAACGAGCTAACGCTTCTATAAGACTGTGTCTCGGTCATCCGTTTCTCAAACACCATGTAGTGCGAGAAATTCAATGGAGGAGATCGAGTCTTGTGGGGAAAAGTGCGCAAACCTCTGCAGAGTGTACAAACTAATCATGATCGGCCGTGTCCCCGGTTATGGACATCTTGAGTATCTGGTGCTTGAATTATTATGTTGATCTCATCACTTTATTTAATTAATTTGTTGGGTTATTGATTATTAATTTGGGATTGAGATGGGGTTACCATTATCAATGTTTTCAACAAAATTTGTAGTTAAATAAAATATATTCCTTTGTTGTAGGGAAAAACTAGCTTTCTGCAAATGATAACCATAGAGCCCCCACCAGTCATATATGCATGTAGTAATAGTTGTTTTCTGTTGATTGCTCTATAGTGTTATTTTGCCAGCATATTCCATGTGCTGACCTACATAGGCTGCAACGTATTATGTTTTTCTACTATATACTGCAAGGCAACAGCCTCACAGTGCTTTATTAAAACTCAACATAAAAAGTCCAGGGTACAAGACAAGAGAAAAGAATAACTATCTATCTAGGGTAAAGAGGCTAACCAATCTAGAAGCTTATCTCTATATTTACATTTGATCCTATGAGTTAGCAACGTATTATGTTGAAGAGTTTTCAGACGAAGAGTAAGGTGCACTAGGTCATTATTGTACACTCAGCTATGCCGTTGGAGTTGATGGACTCATTTACCTTCGAAGCTTCCGTTGTTATCTTATTTAGATGGCCTTCAACCATATTATTGTAATAAGTTCTCTTTTGAGACATTTGATGTAATAAGTGTGTGATTGAACTCTGTTATGAATCCTTGAGTACTGTGTGTGTCAGCATTACCGATCCAGGGATGACACTTATGCATAGAGATTTGACCGTCTAAGGTCGGATCGCTACAAGATGGTATCAGAGCACACGCTGATTATAGGACACGACCACTAAGATAAGCCATAGGACACTCTCCTCTACTCATTTTTTACTCTTCTACATTTCTACTATATAGATGGCGGACCCAAGGATCAAGTTTGCTCAACCGGACGAAGACACACCTTTTGGACGACACTTGAAGAAAGCCACTAGGTACTTGAATATCGGAATACCAAGCTTCACCGGGACCTACACCGCCACTCTAACTGAAGAAGAGCGTTGGATGATTCGAGTTAATGTTTCAGGAAGGACATTCACGCCAGTTACTAAGCCCATAGAGTTTTCCTTTGATGCACCAACCTGGAGTCTAGGAAAGAGCATGGAAACCCACATCGCCATGGGACGCATCGGTGAGGTATATCACAAGGATCTTAAGGACACCATCTACCAGATATGTGGACGCAGAGATGAGCAATGGGAGATGATTTAAACTAGGAGGGATAAATCCATTGCAGCCTACATCCAGGAGTTAAACCAACACATTCGTCGTCACGAGAACTAGATGTGCGCCAGCATGATATACATGAAGAAAGTGATGACCAGGAACATGGAGTTAGAAGAGGAACTCAAGTCTACACGTGATGGATATGAAGAAGAAATTGCAGTACTACTGGAGAAGAATGAATACATGAAGAAGAAGCTAGGAATATTCCTGGGAGATCCCGCGCTAGAGGAGGACAACCATCCCGAAGACTACATCATCATCGACGACACCGATTCCGACCCCGATAGCGATGATGATTACGAAGACGAAGCTGAAGCAGATATCATGGAATCTTCCACCGATCAAAATTTCTAGTCGACCACCAAATTATCAGTAGTATTCCCCCGTGTATATAGTAATAGTCCGAGTATTTTGTAATGGTAGATTAGATCGTTTATATGCCCGTGTTTGAAATGAGTGGTGTGAAATGAATGTGTTTGTCTCATGTGCATATGGGTAGTGATTTTCTCCTTAGACCTCACTCTATTCTATTCTCACCCCTCTAAACCTATCAGATGCCTCCGAGACGTGACCCCGGATTTGTCTTCCCATCGGAGCTCACTTAGTTGATCCAACAGCAGAATGCCTTAATGCAGCTACTAGTCCACAACCAAGGCAACAACAACAACCCACCGCCACCACCTCCAGTTCACAACTTAGCCCGTTTTCTGAGGTTGAATCCACCGGTGTTCTCTAGTAGCACCGAGCCAATTGTTGCTGATGATTGGCTCTGCAGGATTGGAAGGGAGCTGACCACCGCAGGTTGCACAGATGCTGAGAAGGTGCGCTTTGCGGCACACCAACTGGATGGACCCGCAGCCTCATGGTGGGAGAATTACACATCCACTTTCCCCATAGCTAATGTCACATGGGATCAGTTTCAGCAAGCTTTTCGCACAGCCCATGTCTCAACTGGAGCAATGAACATGAAGAAGCGTGAGTTTCGCAACTTATGTCAGGGAAATCATACTCTGGGGTAGTATGTGGATGAGTTCAGCAAATTAGCCCGCTATGCCCCGAACGATGTGGCCACAGATGTCTCAAAGCAGGAAAAGTTTATGGAAGGGCTGAATGATGAGCTGAGTATGCAGTTGATGGTGGCAACATTTGCCAACTACCAGGAGTTGGTAGACAGGGCTCTTATGATAGAAGGCAAGCAACAGCAGATAGAGAGCCGCAAAAGGAAGTATGGACATGGGAAGTATAATTCAGGAGCTCAGCAGAAGCCTTGCTTTACCCCTAACTCGGGAAATTACACCCATAACCATGGAGGCCACACCCACAATGGAGGAAGCTCACATAACTATAGTGGCCCTAAGAATGGAAATGGGAATGGAGGAAGCAGCAGCTAGAACCGTTCCAACCCAGCAACACCCGCTAAGAAGGACCTAAGTCATGTCACCTGTTACAAGTGCGGGAAGACTGGACACTACGCCAATGATTGTTGTGAGTTGAAGAATGGCAATGGAAATGGAAACTCTGGGAAGAAGCCCAATCCCTTCACTAGAGGTTAGGTGAATCACATCAATGTGGAGGAAGTTGAAAATCAGCCTGACGTAGTGATTGGTAAGTTTTTGATTAAGTCATTTACCGCTCTCGTTATTTTCTACACTGGTTCATCGCATTCATACATATCAATGGGATTTGTGGAAAAGTTTAAGTTGCCAACCTTAGCCCTTAGGTCACCCATGTTAGTAAGCTTGCCAGGAGCAGAGTATATGGCAAGCCGATGGTGTGATCGAATACCATTAACCATTGGTAGCCATGTTTTCCCCTCAGACCTAATAATTTTGGAGTCACAAGGATTGGATATAATACTAGGCATGGATTGGCTATCGAAGTACGGAGGAAACATCGACTGTGCTAGCAAGTCGATATTACTCACCACCCCTGAGGGAAAGAGGATCAAGTATTTATCTAGGCATGCACCGAGGAGGACCCAAGTGAAGTCCCTCTCGGGAGTTGTTCAGGAAGAAGTGCCTGTTGTGAGGGATTACCAGATGTATTTCTAGAGGAATTACCAGGCATGCTGCCAGATCGAGACATAGAGTTTTTATAGAGTTGTTTGATAACCCACAAGTATAGGGGATCGCAACAGTTTTCGAGGGTAGAGTATTCAACCCAAATTTATTGATTCGACACAAGGGGAGCCAAAGAATATTCTCAAGTATTAACAGTTGAGTTGTCAATTCAACCGCACTTGAAAGACATAATATCTGCAGCAAAGTATTTGGTAGCAAAGTAATATGGAAGTAATGGTAATGGTGGCAAAAGTAAAAGTATTGGTTTTGTAGTGATTGTAACAGTGGGAACGGAGAAGTAACTAAGCAAAGATCAATATGTGAAAAGCTCGTAGGCAATGGATCAGTGATGGATAATTATGTCGGATGTGATTCCTCATGCAACAGTTATAACATAGGGTCACACAGAAATAACTCCAGTTCATCAATGTAATTTAGGCATGTATTCCGAATATAGTCATATGTGCTTATGGGAAAGAACTTGCATGACATCTTTTGTCCTACCCTCCCGTGCGAGCGGGGTCCTATTGGAAACTAAAGGATATTAAGGCCTCCTTTTAATAGAGTACCGGACCAAAGCATTAACACTTAGTGAATACATGAACTCCTCAAACTATAGTCATCACCGGGAGTGGTCCCAATTATTGTCACTTCGGGGTTACCGGATCATAACACATAGTGTTGGGGATATAACTATTAGGTATGACCCGCCCGGGAGGGGCCGGGTCATCCATATGACGATTCATCACAATGAAGCCCAAGATCATATGGCGGTTCATAGGTAGGCTTAGTAGAGGGCCCAGACACGAAGGTGGCTTAAGGCCCATAGATATAAACTGCCATGTATGTAAAACTTATATCATAAGGTATGTAAGAAAGGTCACCGAGCTGGATATGTTATATAAACCAGCCGGGACTTTGAGGGTCGTAGGGCGTTAACCCATGTATATAAGGGGACGACCTAGCAGCAGCTTAGGGGAAGAGAACAAGAGATCAAGAGCCAGGTCAAGCGTATTCGCCCCCTGCTCATCGAAACCCTAGCAATACCAAATACAAACTAGACTAGGCTTTTACCTTCATCGTAAGGGGCCGAACCAGTATAAACTCCTCGTGTCCTTTGTCCTGATTAACCCCTTTAAGCTAACCTCAATGCAATGGCTCCACGACTAAGTCCTCACACTAGGACATCTGCCGTGACAATTCTATGACAGTTGGCGCCCACCGTGGGGCTATCGCATGATGGTTTCGAGTTCTTAAAGGGCAACTTCAAAGGGATCAAGGGATACGCTGTGGGTCGGATGACCAAGAGTCGTCGCGGCAAGCTCTACATCAACGATGCAGGCTGGGGCCCCGAGGCCGGCTCAATTGAGTACGGGTACCGGGTCCCCTTCGGTGGAATCCACGTCTTCATCAGCAAAATCGGCGAACCGGGCCCTGAGCCGGACATCTGCACCGACATCGTCAAGACGGCTCAGCGTGCGAGACCCGCCCGGGTTCGGCCTGCCATGAATCGTGCCTTCGTGGGGTTTATCCATGGCGTGGAATCCGAGGACAGACCAACATCTGGTGATGAGACCGTCGTTTATTCTGATGCGAGTCATCCACCGGTGAGACAGAGTCATTGTATTATCTGCCAGACGGCTGGCTTGGGGGCTGTTCCGATGGCGACAGTATTCCGGACCCCTGTGAGCCGCCGAATCGGGTTGCAATCTTCATGGCCAGTACACATCCTGTGCAACATTCATCTACGGCAGCGGAGTTGGTTTCCGGGTCAGCAACGACAGCGGGTGCCAGGGCAGGAGGCCCTGAGCGCCCGCCGGCTCAAGCTTTGACTGACTTGCTGGATAAGCTAACAACGTTGTTGACAGCGGTGGTTAACCCGACGGATCAAGATCAGCATAATGCGGCAATCACAAAGTTGCGTGATGAGATAGCGCAGGCCAAGGAGGAGCTAAACGCAGAAAATGCCAGGATGGCCGAGGAGCGGACCGCTTTGGATGCTCAGGCTCAACGGATTCAGTCACAATCTTACCGGCTCATGTTAGATCAGAACGCTTCCAATGAAGTCATGATGAGGAGGAATCAGACCCGTCTGCCTTCGGTTTATGAGGCAAGGAAGCTCTTTAACACGCCAGGAGCAGGAACCAGTAACCCGGCGGTAGCAAACCGGTTCGAAGCACCTGAGATGGGTACGCCGGTTCAGCCACGCACAATGGACCCGCCTCGTCAGAATACCAACCCACCGCAGCATGTACCGACGACACCGGGTCATTATTCTAACCCTTTGGATAACATTATCGCTGCAGCGTCACGACTGGCGGCCCTTCCGGTTGATGGTGAGTCGCCAATGGCAGTCGAGACATGGAGAGCCAGAGAGCTTCTTCAAACAGCACT
The DNA here is from genome assembly GCF_056163025.1 of Triticum urartu. Lineage (NCBI taxonomy): Eukaryota > Viridiplantae > Streptophyta > Magnoliopsida > Poales > Poaceae > Triticum > Triticum urartu. Next base: position 188,963,850 of record NC_141879.1, read on the forward strand.
GACCCAGCAGCAGGCTTATTCCTATAGTCGTGATAGGATTCATTCCACCCCTCGCCCAAGCCGAAGTTACAGCAGACATCTTGATGGGCCGGCGGTGTCAAGCAGTGGACGTAACCATAACCCGCCGCGCGGGCATAACCCGGCGGGCGGTGGTGCTGATGCTCAAAATGTGGTGGATCAAGGAAGAGCTCGTCGAGAGGCCGAGTTAGCGGCACAGTATGCAGCTCGTCAACCAACTCCGGTTCATCCAACCACCTATGTGGAGCTAGCTATGACTTTTAGAAACCTGGGCGTGCCATGCTTGGTGCCGGATCTATGTAATGAGCGCCTGCCCAAGGATTTTAAAGGTCCTCGCAAGGTGCCTAACTATACAGCCGATTTAAGTCCGGAGGCATGGATTGAGAGTTATGAGATGGCCATGGAGTTATTGGATGTCAGCGAGGCTGCATGTGCTTAAATATTTCCCCTTGATGTTAGAAGGGACGGCCCGCACTTGGTTGAAGGGGCTCCCTGCCAACTCCATCGGGTCATGGGCCGAGTTAAAGGCCCGGTTCATCCAGAACTTCAAAGACACATGCAAACAGCCCATGTCAATTGTGGATCTGGCCTCCTGTGTTCAAGAAGAAGGTGAGTCAACAACCCATTGTGTGCACCGGGTCTCAACAATCTTGCACTCGTTGGATCGCATCAATGCCGACTCAGCAGTGTTGATGTTGGAGAACAATTGATGTTTCATGCCCTTAAAACAGAAGCTAGGGCGGCTCAAACGTCATTGCAATGACACGGGGACGCTCATGGTGGCTCTCGTTAAGTATGCTGATTCTGATAGTACAAAAGACCCCGAGTCTGATGAGGAAAAGCCGGTGAAGGGAAGAAAGAACAACAATGCTAAGGGGCAACAGTATAACCAGGGAGGCAACGGTAAGCGCAAGGCTGATAATAGTTTTGACTTTGTGGCTAACACCAATGCACAGAATAATGGTCAGCGTCGAAAGGGTAAACCGCCCCCACGGGCCGGAGGATCCGGTATCAATCTTGAGCATATGCTAAATCAGCCCTGCCCAAAACATGGTACGAAAGAAAGACCATCAGGGCACCTATGGAAGGATTGTCACATTATGAAGGAGTACAAGAATTCCAATCTTTTTCATGACAGCCATGGGCCGGGTGGCGGTTCTGGGCCTGGCTCTCATGGTCCGGGTTATGGCGGTGGCAGTTCTAACTCTAGATTCCAAGGAAATCAAGGCAATTACAAAAACCAGGGTGGTTACAACCAGCAGAGTAATCAGGGGGGTCAGCAGCAGCAACAGTCTGGTTATCAGAGCAACCCGAAGCAGTTGAATAGTGGGCAATATCATGTTTTTACCACTAGCTTATGTAAACGTGATCAGAAGCCTCACATGAGGTCAGTTAATGCTGTTGAGCCGACAGTTCCTCATTAACTGCGTCGGTCTGAGCAGCCCATCATGTGGAGTAGGGAAGATCACTCGCCCCGGGTTGATAATCCGGGTCATTTGGCTTTGGTGGTCGCACCTCAGGTTGGAGGGTATAAGTTTACCAAAGTACTCATGATGGAGGGAGCAGCATCAATATCCTTTATTATGAAACTTTCCGTCGCATGGGGTTGACTGATAAAAATCTTAAGCCGTCAAACACTGTTTTCCATGGCGTGGTGCCCGGTAAGTCAGCATATCCAGTTGGTAAGATAGCTTTGGAGGTCATTTTTGGAGATGATCGTGACTCTAGGTCAGAGACATTGACCTTTGAAGTGGTCATGATCCACAGCCCATGTCATGCTCTGTTTGGACGGCCGGCTTATGCCAAGTTCATGGCGCGGCCGTGTTACGTGTATCTGCAGCTCAAGATGTCGGGTCACAAGGGAACCATTATAGTGCATGGGAGCCGTAAGATAGCTCTGGAATGTGAAGAGGGGGATGCATCTTACGCTGAGTCGGTTTGTGCGACGGAGGAGTTAAAATTTTACAAGGACAATGTTGACCCAGCGGATATGACATCTTTGAAAAATCCAACCACAGAGCATGATCCGGTTTTAAAGTTTAAGTCAGCAGATGATACCAAAATGGTTGATTTTGTTCCTGGCGACTCATCGAAGCAGTTCATCATTAGTGCTAATCTGGATCCGAAATAGGAAAGCACGCTCATCGAGTTCATCCGTGAGAACCGGGACATCTTTGCATGGAAGCCTTCAGACATGCCGGGTGTAACGAGAGAACTCGCTGAGCACACTCTTAATATTGATCCAAAGTTTAAGCTGGTTAAACAGTTTCTTCGTCAGTTTAATGAGCAGAGGCGGAAGGCCATTGGAGAGGAGGTAGCCGGCTCTTGGCAGCTGAGTTTATCATCGAAGTTTTTCATCCTGAGTGGTTGGCTAACCCGGTGCTAGTACTTAAGAAGAACGACACTTGGCGCATGTGTTTGGATTACACGAATTTAAACAAAGCTTGCCCGGCAGATCCTTTTGCTCTCCCTCGTATTGATTAGATTATTGATGCTACGGTGGGTTGTGAGCGTTTGAGTTTTCTAGATGCTTATTCTGGTTGTCATCAGATCAAGATGGTGGTTAAGGACCAGGAGAAGACAGCTTTCATAACTCCTTTTGGATCCTTCTGCTATGTGTCTATGCCTTTTGGGCTCAAGAGTGCCCAGGCGACTTATCAGAGATGTGTGCAGAATTTCCTTACTAACCAAATTGGGCGTAATGTTCATGCTTATGTGGATGATATTGTGGTAAAATCCAGAGAGAAAGAGACATTGATAGATGATTTGAAGGAAACCTTTGATAATCTCAGGGTTTATAAGATGATGCTTAACCCGGCCAAATGTGTTTTTGGTGTGCCAGCAGGAAAACTCTTGGGTTTTTTGGTGTCTAACAGAGGTATTGAAGCTAAGCCGGAGAATAGAAAAGCCATCATTTCACTGGCTAAACCGGTGTGTATCAATGACATGCAACGTCTGGCAGGTCGTATTGCGGCGTTGAGCCGGTTCATAAGCCGGCTGGGAGAGAAGGCTATCCCTCTGTATCAGATGATGAAAAATATAGATAATTTTGTCTGGAGTGATGCTGCTAATACAACGTTTGAGGATTTGAAGAAGCAACTAGCTGAGCCGCCCGTGCTTGCCGCCCCTATTGATAAGAAGCCTATGTTGTTATATGTGGTTGCTAATAGTCGGGCTATCAGTGTTGCCATTGTGGTAGAAAGAAAGGAGGCAGGCAAGGAATATCTGGTTCAAAGGTCGGTTTATTATATCAGCGAGGTGCTTATTGAGTCCAAGCAGAGATATCCGCACTGGCAGAAGCTTGTATATGGTGTGTTCTTGGCCAGCCGGAAGCTTAAACACTATTTTTTGGGTCATCCCATCACTGTGGTTAGCTCTGCTCCTTTGGGAGATATCATCCAAAACAGGGAGGCAACTGGCCGGGTTGCTAAGTGGGCTATTGAGCTTGGACCTCACGGGTTAAAATATGTACCTCGCACGACCATCAAATCTCAGGCGCTGGTGGATTTCATCAATGATTGGACAGAGCTGCAGATGCCTAAGGAAAAGCCAGATAACATGTATTGGACTATTCACTTTGATGGGTCCAGGCAATTGGAGGGCTCGGGGCTGGAGTTATTCTTGCTTCCCCTCGAGGTGATAAATTTTGTTATGTTCTTTGTTTGATGTTTCCTTGTACTAACAATGCAGCTGAGTATGGGGCCTTGCTCCATGGTCTTCGGATGGCTAAGGAGATGAATTTAAGCCGGGTTAGGTGCTTTGGCGACTCAGACTTAGTGGCTCAGCAAGTCTCTGGTACTTGGGATTCTAAGGATCCACTCATGGCAGCTTATCGACGAGAGGTGGACGTTATTGCCGGTCACTTTAAGGGTTATCAAGTTGAGCACGTTGATCGGAGGAAAAATGAAGCTGCAGATGCTTTAAGCCGGTTGGGTTCTCAACGTAAGCCAGTGTTGCCTAATATTTTTCTTGATGTTTTACATAACCCGTCGGTCAAGTTACCTACAAAGGAAGATTTGGCTATCCCTGACCCAGAGGCTCAGTTGGTGGAGGCTCTTCATGTGATTCCGGATTGGACAGTTCCTTATTTGGCTTATATGACCCGGGGTGAGTTACCTAAGGATGAAACCTTAGCCAGGCAGATAACCCGGCGGTCTAAGTCAATGACAATTGCTAATGGAGAGTTACATCATCGCAGTGTCACAGAGGCATTTCAATGTTGTGTCTCTCCAGAAGAGGGCTGTGAGATCTTACGAGCGATTCATGAAGGAGATTGTGGTCATCATGCCGGTTCAAAGTCCCTTGTGGCTAAAGCTTTTCACCATGAGTTTTATTGGTTAACAGCCCATGTTGATGCAGAGGACCTCGTCAGCGGCTGTGATGGATGTCAGAAATTTTGCACAACGAGCCCATGTGCCGGCTCAAGAATTGAGGATGATTCCAATTACTTGGCCATTTGCAGTTTGGGGGCTTGATATGATTGGACCTTTCAAAAGATCCAAGGACAAGAAGACCCACCTTTTGGTGGCGGTTGATAAGTTCACTAAGTGGGTAGAGGCAGAGCCGGTCAGTAAGTGTGATGCAGCAACAGCGGTTCAATTCATGAAGAAAGTGATCTTCCATTTTGGCTTTCCACATAGCACTATAACAGACAATGGCACTAACCTCTCTAAGGGTGCTATGGAAGAATTTTGTCAACGTGAGCATATCCGGCATGATGTATCGTCAGTGGCTCACCCTCAATCCAATGGTCAAGCTGAGGGAGCAAACCAAGAGATCTTGAAAGGCATCAAGCCCCGGCTTATGGTTCCTCTATAGAGGACGCCGGGTTGTTGGGTGGAGGACCGTGGTATGGAGCATCAATACCACCCCAAATAGATCTACGGGATACACACCTTTCTTCATGGTTTACGGAACAGAGGTAGTTCTCCCTAGTGACATCCGTCATGACTCACCTCGTGTGGCGGCTTATGTTCAAGCTGACAATGAAAGAGCACGTCAAGAAGCACTTGACCTGTTGGATGAGGAGCGTGACATCGCAGCGGCTCGTTCGGCGATTTACCAGCTGTAAGTGCATCTAGTGCCACCCCTAGTTGGTTTTGGAGTATTGATGACAAACCTAGTTGAGCGACTGATGTGTTTGTGATAATTGCAGGATAACACAGGTAGAAGTCCCTCATTGATTCGGTTTTCCTACCAGAGATGACCCCTAAAAATGTATGAAGACATTGAAGTCAAAGGTGGTATATGAAGATATTCACATTGAAGACTATGACAAGAGAAGACACCACATGAAGCCTATGGAGCTCGAAGACTTAGATCTTTCGTAGTTCTTTTTCTTTTGTGTTGAGTCATAGGAACCACCGTACTATTAAGTGGGGTCCAAGAGAACCAGTCAGAATGACTGAAGTGATGCCTAACCAAAAACACCTATGTCTTTGAGTGAAGACTATGAGAGCGAATCTTGTCCAGAGTCGGACAAGTCAGCTTTGCTTGTAGCCCAAGTAAAGTTGTCGTGTGAGTTTGAAATCTGATCATTGGAACACGTGTCAGTTCCTTAGTGACCCAGGGTCATTTCGGACAAATCAGGTCGGGTTGCCAAGTGGCTATAAATAGCCCACCCCCCACAACCATAAACGGTTGGCTGCTTAGATTGAGAATATGGCTTTTGTCGTTTGAGAGCAACCCACCTCGAAGCCTTTGAGAGAGAATTCCTTGCGAGGATAAAGCCCTAACCACCCAGAGCCAGAGAGAATTGGGCATCACTTAAGTCTTCTTGTCTGTGTGATCTTAAGACTTATTACACTTGAGGACTGTGCATCCTCCAGCCGGTTAGGCGTCGCGTTCTGAGCATCCAAGAGACATTGTGGATTGCCGGTGAACGAAGTCTGTGAAGGTTTGGGAGTCTACCTTGAAGACTTACCAGAGTGATTGGGCGAGGTCTGTGTGACCTTAGCTCAAGGGGAATACGGTGAGGATTGGGTGTCCTGAGCTGCGTGTTCAGGACTGGGTGTCCGGTACTATGTGTCCTAAGGTTTAAATACCTAGCCGCCCCAACCAGACGTACGGTTGTCACAGCAACTGGAACTGGTCCAACAAATCATTGTCTTCAACAAGTCACTGGTTTCATCTTCCCTTCCCTTTACTTACTGTTGCTCCTTGTGAAGTCATTGTATGTTCGCACTATCTTTTGTCTTCACTGAGTGACTGCATGTTCTGTATGGCTTCATAATATCTTCCTACCTGATCCTTACTACATTGCTGCTATTAAGTCATTGTGCTTTCACTTCATTGAATACTTGACTATGGCTTGTCTAGTGTAGTCTATCTTCCGCTGCATGGTAATAGCTTTATTTCTATCGTTTGTCTTCATAACTTCCATGTTTTGAAGACTTTCATAAAAATCGCCTATTCACCCCCCCTCTAGTCGATATAATGCACTTTCAATTGGTATCAGAGCGAGGTGCTCCCTTGTTCTGTGTGATTCGGTTTAACCACCTGGAGTTTTAGCTATGTCGACTGCAGGGATAATTAAAGTCTCCGCTGCGTGCCCCGTCTTCGATGGAACTGAATATCCCTACTGGAAGAATAAGATGCGCATGCATCTTGAAGCCGTTGACGTCGACCTATGGTATGTCGTCGAGAACGGCGTTCCCAAGGCTGGAGAAGGTGTCACAGCTGCTAACGTCAAGAAATTTGTTCAACTGGACTCTACTGCCAAGAATATCATCTGTGGTCACCTGACCAAAGGATAGTATGGCTGTGTGAGTGCTTTGAAGACATCTAAGCTGGTCTGGGACTGGCTCTCCAAGGTCAATGAAGGCATCTCAACCCAGAGAGATCAGAGAATCAGTGTCCTTCGCATCCTCTTCAACCGCTTCAAGAGAAATGACAATGAGAATGTCCAGCACACTTTTGACCGACTCACTGACATCACAAATGAGCTTCAAGCCCTCGGCGCTACTGAGATCACCAAACATGAAGTCATCAAGACACTACTGAGATCACTTGATAGTTCGTTTGACATCCTAGCCCTGATGATTCAAGAACGTCCTGATTTCAAGACACTCGATCCATCTGACATACTTGAGAGGCTCAACACACATGAGTTTCAGCTTTCTGAGAAAAGAGATATCTACGGTCCAAACTATGGGCGAACTCGTGCCTTGAAGGCAAAAGCTGTTTCCTCATCTGAAGAAGATTCTGACAGCAGTTCTGATGATCCTGAAGACATTGGAAGGGAACTTGGTATGCTTGTGAAGAAGTTCCAAAAATTCACCAAGAAGAAAGGCTTCAGAAAGTCTTCTCGATCAAGCTCAAGGAATGATGAAGCTTCTGCTCACAACTACAAGAAGAAAACATGTCACAAGTGCAAGAAACCTGGCCACTTCATCTCTGAGTGTCCACAGTGGGACAATGAGAACAAAAAGAAGAAGAAGAGCAAGGAATATGACTCTGACGACAAGAAGAAGAAGAAATACTCAAAGTCTTCGTCCAAGTCTTCCTCAAAGTCTTCATCACACAAAAAGAGCTCATCTGGCAAGGCACGTGCGTTTGTTGGCAAGGAAATGGATTCAGAGGAGGAGTCTGCATCTGAGGAGGCGAAGGTGGAGCCTGAGGAGGAGTCCGATTCAGGCATCGCAAGTCTGGCTACAACATACGTTGCCAAGTCCATCTTCAACACTGAAGGCAATGACTTCCTCACCGACACCGATGCAAATGACAAGGACTACTCCGCTCCTACCTACTACTTCATGGCACGCGGTGCCAAGGTAAACACACGCACTACTCACTATCAAACATCTAGTGACGATGACTCTGATTGTGGTTCAAAACCCAGCTACAAAACACTTGCTAAAATTGCAACTGAACAATAGAAAGCCATGGAACATATTCAAAAACTGTTAGACAAAAGCGATGATCTGTTAGGCGCTGAAATGACTCGATCTGAGTCCTTAATTGAAGACATAAAAAATCTTCACGTTAAGTATGAGGAACTTGAAAGTCGTCATGAAACGCTCTCAACTACTCATGAAAAGCTTTCCTATGATTATCTTCAAAGGAAGCAAGATCTTGAGAAATTGAGAACGGTTCATGAAGATCTTCAAAAGGAAAACGAGTCACTTCACTCCAAACAGATCAGTCCCGCTCAGGAAGGATTTGAACCACCATGTCTTAAATGCATTGAGCGTGATAATGCTACTTCTGTTGCTGAATGTTCTACTGCTACTACTGTTGCAATATCTTCAACTGTTGATGTGGTAACTAACCCCTCTGCTGAGGATACCACTGCTATTGCTAATGAGAATGCTAGGTTGAAGACATTGCTTGAAACAGGGATGTACAAAAGTCTTAAAGGACATCAGACACTATGTGATGTCCTCAAAAAGCATATTCTGAACCGAAACCCGAGGAAAGAGGGTGTTGGGTTCGTAAGGAAAATGAATGCTGATGGATCTTACTGGAAACCTGAGCAGTACCCAAAAACCATGTGGGTTGCTGCAAAGGAACCTTCAGCAGACCCATCCAATCTATCTGGCTTCACCTGTGCTAACCCCATTATCATTGATGAATCCTTTGATGCAAACTATATACTGTTTAAGAATCAGAATGGTGAAGTGTTTGCCAGGTACATTGGTACTAACTGCAGGAATGGAACGCCTATGAAGAAGATCTGGGTTCCGAAAAGGTGTCTGGAGAATCTTCCTGTGAATGTCATCATGACACCTCACGTGAGGAAGACAAACCTCAGACCAAGGGCTTCATACGGTCCAAAGGCTTCATACAGACAGAGGACTCACCTGAGTCGCACTAACGCAAATGTTTTGCAGGGAAACCATACTCAGGCATATGAATATGAGAGCGGTTCATCAAACCTCCATGTTCATAAGACCAAGAACTATTCTGCTTATTCTTATGAGTACTATTGTCCGCCTGCAAGATTGTTTGCTAGGGCTCCAAAGCCAAAATTCTCAGATGCTGCACTTAGACTTATTGCTTCTCAGCCACCCTTGAAGATGTGGGTGGCTAAGAAAGCTTAACTCTCTTTTGCAGGGAAAGGTCTCCAGCAGAAAACCAAAATCGTCCGACACCATTGCTGGGGACCTTAAACATCTTGTAGGGCGCAAGATCAAATGCCCGAATGGTCTTACTATGTACTTCGTTCCTGAATCGCTTGCTACTCTCCCTCTTAGTCCTAATCTGGATCTAAGCTTTCATAACCCATTGGTTCGTCAAATGTTTTTTCTTCACAATGCTCTTGGTGAAGCCTATCCCCCTAACTGCACTGTAGGGTACGACACCAACGTCTTCAGAATGGATTATTGATAGTGGGTGTACAAATCACATGACTGGCAAAAGAAGTCTTCTTATGGACTCAACCTTACGTCCATCCGACAAGAGCCACATCACATTTGCTAACACTGGTAAAAGTAAGGTATTGGGTCTAGGTAGAGTTGCAATCTCAAGGGATCAACACATGGACAAAGTCATGCTTGTTGAATCCCTTGGCTTCAACTTAATGTCTGTCTCAATGCTTTGCGATTTGAACATGATCGTAATATTTGGAAAATATCGTTGCCTTGTACTAATGGAATCTGACAAGTCTCTAGTGTTTGAAGGGTATCGAAAAGATGATCTGTACGTAGTAGATTTCTCAGCAGGACCACAGCTTGCCGTATGTCTTCTAGCAAAAGCTTCAGAATGCTGGCTCTGGCATTGGAGGCTTGGGCATGCTGGCATGAGGAACCTTCACACCCTTGCGAAGAAGAAGCATGTCATAGGCATCGAGGGCGTCAAGTTCAAGAAAGACCACTTATGCGGTGCCTGTGAAGCAGGGAAGATGACAAGGGCCAAACATCCTTCGAAGACAATCATGACCACTACTCGACCCTTTGAACTGCTTCACATGGATCTTTTCGGTCCCACTCATTACTCAACTCTTACTACTACTGCATGCCTCTATGGCTTCGTTATTGTTGATGATTACTCTAGATACACTTGGGTGCACATAATCCTTTACAAGACTGAAGTGCAGGATGTCTTCAGACGCTTCACCAATCGAGCTATGAACAATTATGGCGCCAAGATAAAGCACATCAGGAGTGACAATGGCACTGAATTCAAGAACACTGGCCTTGATACATATCTTGACACCTTGGGCATCACACATGAATTCTCAGCCCCATACACGCCACAGCAGAATGGCGTCGTTGAACGTAAGAACAGAACACTCATTGAGATGGCCAGAACGATGCTAGATGAATACAAGACCCCAAGAAAATTCTGGCCTGAAGCCATTGATACTGCATGCCATACAATCAATCGTGTTTATCTTCACAAGCTTCTGAACAAGACATCTTATGAGCTCCTTACTGGTAAGAAGCCAAATGTCAGTTACTTCAGAGTATTTGGCGCAAGGGGCTGGATCAAGGACCCACATCACACCTCAAAGTTTGCACCAAAAGCACATGAGGGTTTTATGCTTGGATATGGAAAGGATTCGCACTCCTACAGAGTCTTCAATCTCTTTCATTACAAAGTGGTTGAAACAGTGGATGTGCGGTTCGATGAGACCAATGGTTCACAAAGAGAGCAACTGGCAAATGTGCTAGATGAAGTTCCATCCAGTGAATCAATCAAGCTAATGGGAACTGGAGAAATTATACCTTCTGAAGCTCATCCTGAAGAAGAACTTATCATCTCAGCACCTGATCAACATGAAGACAATGCTCAGCCTGAAGACATTCCTTCTAACAACGACAATGATCAGCAAGAGCAAAGTCTTCGCCCTGTACATCCTCGCGTTGCCAATGAAGTGCAGATTGAAAGAATAATTGATAGCATCAATGCACCCGGTCCACTCACTCATTCAAGGGCAACTCAGCTAGCAAATTTCTGTGGGAAGTTCGCATTCGTCTCAATAACAGAACCCAAGAAAGTTGAAGAAGCCTTCATGGAACCTGAATGGATTCAAGCTATGCAAGAAGAGTTTCAACAGTTTGAGCTGAATAATGTATGGGAACTAGTTAAGCGTCCTGATCCATGGAAGCACAATATAATAGGCACCAAATGGATATACCGCAACAAACAAGATGAGCATGGTCAAGTTGTCAGAAACAAAGCTCGTCTCGTTGCTCAAGGATATACTCAAGTGGAAGGCATTGACTTCGATGAAACATTTGCTCCTGTGGCTAGACTTGAAGCCATACGCATACTGCTGGCCTATGCAAATCATCACAACATACTTCTATATCAAATGGATGTGAAGAGTGATTTTCTCAATGGCAAGGTTGAAGAAGAAGTGTATGTTGCACAACCGCCTGGCTTTGAAGATCCAAAACATCCTGACATGGTATACAAACTCAACAAGGCACTTTATGGCCTCAAACAAGCCCCTCAGACCTGGTATGACACACTCAAATACTTCCTGAAGAGCAAAGGCTTCATACCTGGTTCCCTAGACCCCACTCTCTTCACGAAGACATATGATGGTGAACTGTTTGTGTGCCAAATATATGTGGATGACATTATCTTCGGCTGCACCAATCAGAAGTACAGTGAAGAGTTTGGATATATGATGCAAGAGCAATATCAGATGTCCATGATGGGAGAGCTGAAGTTCTTCCTCGGTCTTCAAATACGACAACAACGCAACGGCATCTTCATATCTCAAGAGAAATATCTCAAAGATTGCCTGAAGAAGTTCGGTATGCAAGGCTGCAAAGGCTTCACGACGCCAATGCCAGCCAAGCATCATCTGGGTCCTAACGACAATGGTAAAGAGTTCGACCAAAAGGTATACCGCTCCATGATTGGTTCTTTACTTTATCTATGTGCATCTAGGCCAGATATTATGCTTAGTGTTTGCATGTGTGCTCGATTTCAAGCGGCACCAAAGGAGTCGCATCACTTAGCTGTGAAGCGAATTCTTCGATATTTGGCTCACACCCCAACTCTAGGATTATGGTATCCAAAGGGCTCAGAGTTTGATCTGGTTGGATTCTCGGATGCTGATTATGCTGGTGACAAAGTTGATCGCAAGTCTACATCAGGCACATGTCACTTTCTGGGATGATCACTTGTATGTTGGTCTTCAAAGAAGCAGAACTGTGTATCTCTCTCCACTGCTGAATCTGAATACATTGCTGTTGGATCTTGCTGCGCTCAGCTTCTGTGGATGAAGCAAACACTCAAGGACTATGGCATTCATCTGAAGCAAGTGCCACTTTACTGCGACAACGAAAGCGCCATCAAGATCGCCAACAACCCAGTTCAACACTCGAAGACAAAGCACATTGAAATTCGTCATCACTTTCTCAGAGATCATGTTGTGAAGGAAGATATTGATATCATACACGTCAACACTGAAGAGCAATTGGCAGATATCTTCACCAAGCCCTTGGATGAGAAGAGATTCTGCAAGTTGCGGTGTGAGCTAAATATCCTGGAATCCTCAAATGTCCTGTGATCAGGCACACATCCTAACCCTTATGCATATTGATGACTTAGATGTGCAACACACGAAGTAAAATATATCTTCAATCAATGAATACATATATTCTAAGTGTGAATACATTAATGTGGAATTTGACTTCGGAGCGCCACGATAATTGTGCGCCGTGTATGGGTCTAATACTTCCTATACGGTAGGTAACGCCACCACCAAATGTTCTATTTTGAAGTGTTTCACTCATGGCGTTACCTTGCAATGTCTTCACATTTGGTTTGGCTTTGATCTCAACATATCTTCATGATTATCTTCACTATGTTGATTATATAGATATATATATATATATATATATATTAGTGTTCTGTCCTCTACAGCATTCACTTATAGCTATGTCTTCATTGTTGAATCTTTTGAACTAAGTGAATGTGATCGGACCCTAACCTCTCTATGCTTTCTATCTCAAATTCTATCTCTCCAAATCATATGCATTCTATTGAAACTGTCGAATGTCTTCTCTGTGTCCTTGTCAGCAGAAGATACAGAGACAACCATTAAGTCCGTTTTCAATGCTCATTCCTCCACATGAAGTAGGAACGACCACCCGACAATCAAGGTGTGCGTGGGACGTGGAACAAACCCCAAAATTCTGCATAATGGCCACATGTTCCTCATATGCGAATCGCCAGGGGCACCTGTGTAATAGCGCAGTGCCGCCCATGTACCTATAAATACACACTTCACAACGGTCATTATCTCTTCTTCCACTCTCGCACGAACCCTAGCGCCACCGCTAGCCCTCGACGACGCCGGTGACGAAGCGCTTCGCTGCCGCAACCTCTCCGACGCCGTCTTCATGCCGACCGCGGACATCATCCTCTCTACCGTCGCCGTAGGTGTCCTCCGTCGCCAAGTTAGGGCACGGAAGATCGAACTGCTCGGCCTCATCTTCCAATTCGTCTAGCAGTTCTTAGTGTGGTAAATAAAACTTCCTTTTTACAGCACCGCTGATCCTATGGATTTGTCACTTTCTACCACAAGCAGTTTCTATTCACACAAGTTAGATCTCTCTCATACTGCATCTCATAACATGCCTAGTATATTCACTTATGCTTCACAAAATGAGGTCAATGTCTTCTAAACTGATTTATCTTCAAAATCTTCTGAGAATGCATATGACCTCTTCCCCTTCCCTCGCACCTTAATGCTGTCACAGGTACATGTCCGTGGGAGAATCCTTTGGTTCTCATAGTCTGCATTCATTTGCAGAATTCTTACAGCATCACATTAATTCGCCCGAAGCCAGTTCCTGTTGGTCTAGCAAGCGAAAACCTTTGAAGCCTTTGAACGTGTTGAAGCCTTTCAAGTTAAAATTTATGGCTTCAGAGAAAGCAGCAAGGAAGGGTGGCAAAAAGCATCGTGGAGAAACATCCAGAGATCTGCCAGATGAACTCTCAGAACTGTACAAGACAGATCCTGAGGAGAATTACAATCAGCGCAAGACCCGAATCCAATGGATTCGAAGATATTGGGCAGAACAATGGTTCAAATATCGATTTGTAACCCAAGAATATGCTGAGAAAAATGCCATCAAGAGACCGTGGGGAGACATCCAATACAAGAATCTTCTACCCAGGTCCAGAGATGAAGCCATTGCTCAAGGCTTCTATCCCTGCATGGTCCGTGGGCCACAGCCAGCTGATGCACACCCATCGTCACTACTATGGTGTCGTGACGACAATATGTTCAAGCGCAACTTCTAGTTTGCCCAGAACTCAGCGAAGCAGAACAAGAAGACTTTGGGGCTAGACTTCAACCCTGGTCCCTCAGCGCCAAGGGTAGATGGCACACGAGATGCAGAACCAAATGTCATCGGTCCTTTCTCCAACCTTGAAGGCCTCATCACCCGCATCTTAGTTCAAGGGACTGTAGTGAATGAGCCTGCAGCTGACACTGAATTAGAAGAAGCCTGCTACCGCTGAACCTGACGCACCAAGGCAGGAAGCAGTTCCTATTGTCTTCCCAACTAAAATGACTGGCTCGAAGCCAAAAAGTGTTGGGGAACGTAGCAATAATTCAAAATTTTCCTACGTGTCACCAAGATCTATCTATGGAGAGACTAGCAATGAGGGGAAGGAGAGTGCATCTACATACCCTTGTAGATCGCTAAGCGGAAGCGTTCAAGTGAACGGGGTTGATGGAGTCGTACTCGTCGTGATCCAAATCACCGATGACCAAGTGCCGAACAGACGGCACCTCCGCGTTCAACACACGTACAGCCCGGTGACGTCTCCCATGCCTTGATCCAGCAAGGAGAGAGGGAGAGGCCGAGGAAGACTCCATCCAGCAGCAGCACAACGGCGTGGTGGTGATGGAGGAGCGTGGCAATCCTGCAGGGCTTCGCCAAGCACCGCGAGATATGAGGAGAAAGAGAGGGAGGGCTGCACCAACAGGCAGAGATCAGATCACGTATTATGGGCAGCCCCAGGCCTCACTATATATAGGGGAGAGGGAGGAGGGTGCGCCCCCTCTAGGGTTCCCACCCCTAGGGGGGCGGCAGCCCTAGATGGGAAAGGGGAGGCGGCCAAGAGGGGGAGAGAGGGGGCGCCCCCTAGGGTGGGCCTTAGGCCCATCTAAGCCTAGGGTTTCCCCTCTCACCTCCTTTGCTGCGCCTTGGGACTTGTGGGAGGCGCACCAGCCCACTTAGGGGCTGGTCCCTCACCACCCTTGGCCCATGCAAGCCTCCGGAGCATGTGGCCCCACTTGGTGGACCCCCGGGACCCTCCCGGTGGTCCCGGCACGTTACCGATAAACCCCGAAACTCTTCCGGTGACCAAAACAGGACTTCCCATATATAAATCTTTACCTCCGGACCATTCTGGAACTCCTCGTGACGTCCGGGATCTCATCCGGGACTCCGAACAACATTCGGTAACCACATACAAACTTCCTTTATAACCCTAGCGTCATCGAACCTTAAGTGTGTAGACCCTACGGGTTCGGGAACCATGCAGACATGACCGAGACACCTCTCCGGCCAATAACCAACAGCGGGGTCTGGATACCCATGTTGGCTCTCACATGTTCCACGATGATCTCATCGGATGAACCACGATGTCAAGGACTTAATCAATCCCGTATACAATTCCCTTTGTCTAGCGGTATTGTACTTGCCCGAGATTTGATCGTCGGTATCCCTATACCTTGTTCAATCTCGTTACCGGCAAGTCTCTTTACTCGTTCCGTAACACATCATCCCGTGATCAAATCCTTGATCACATTGTGCACATTATGATGATGTCCTACCGAGTGGGCCCAGAGATACCTCTCCACTTACACGGAGTGACAAATCCCAGTCTCGATTCGTGCTAACCCAACAGACACTTTCGGAGATACCTGTAGTGCACCTTTATAGTCACCCAGTTACGTTGTGACGTTTGGTACACCCAAAGCATTCCTACGGTATCCGGGAGTTGCACAATCTCATGGTCTAAGGAAATGATACTTGACATTAGAAAAGCTTTAGCATACGAACTACACGATCTTTGTGCTAGGCTTAGGATTGGGTCTTGTCCATCACATCATTCTCCTAATGATGTGATCCCGTTATCAATGACATCCAATGTCCATGGTCAGGAAACCGTAACCATCTATTGATCAACGAGCTAGTCAACTAGAGGCTTACTAGGGACATGGTGTTGTCTATGTATCCACACATGTATCTGAGTTCCCTATCAATACAATTCTAGCATGGATAATAAACGATTATCATGAACAAGGAAATATAATAATAACTATTTATTATTGCCTCTAGGGCATATTTCCAACAGTCTCCCACTTGCACTAGAGTCAATAATCTAGTTCACATCGTCATGTGATTAACACTCACAGGTCACATCGCCATGTGACCAACATCCAAAGAGTTTACTAGTGCCACTAAACTAGTTCACATCATCATGTGATTAAGACTCAATGAGTTCTGGGTTTGATCATGTTATGCTTGTGAGAGATGTTATAGTCAACGGGTCTGAATCTTTCAGATTCGTATGTACTTCGCAAATCTCTATGTCATCTTGTAGATGCAGCTACTACGCTATATTTGGAGCCATTTCAAATAACTGTTCTACATGAAGCTACTCTAAATTGTTGCTCCATTATACGTATCTGGTATCTCTACTCAGAGCTATCCGGATAGGTGTTAAGCTTGCATCGACGTAACTCTTTACGTCGAACTCTTCATCACCTCCATAACCGAGAAACATATCCTTATTCCACTAGTTACTAAGGATAACTTTGACCGCTGTCCTGTGATCCATTCTTAGATCACTTTTGTACCCCTTGACTGACTCATGGCAAGGCACATTTCAGGTGCGGTACACAGCATAGCATACTGTAGAGCCTATGTCTTAAGCATAGGGGATGACCTTCGTCCTTTCTCTCTATTCTGCCGTGGTCGAGCTTTAAGTCTTAACTTCATACCTTACAACTCAGGCAAGAACTCCTTCTTTGACTGATCCATCTTGAACACCTTCAAGATCATGTCAAGGTATGTGCTCATTTGAAAGTACCATTAAGCGTTTTGATCTATCCTTATAGATCTTGATGCTCAATGTTCAAGTAGCTTAATCCAGGCTTTCCATTGAAAAACACTTTCCAAATAACCCTATATGCTTTCCAGAAACTCTACGTCATTTCTGATTAACAACATGTCAACAACATATATTCATCAGAAATTCTATAGTGCTCCCACTCACTTCTTTGGAAATACAAGTTTCTCATAAACTTTGCATACACCCAAAATCTTTGATCATCATCAAAGCATACATTCCAACTCCGAGATGCTTACTCCAGTCCTTAGAAGGATTGGTGGAGCTTTGCATACTTATTAGCATCTTTCAGGATTGACAAAACCTTCCGGTTGTATCACATACAACCTTTCCTCAAGAAAATCATCGAGGAAACAATGTTTTGACATCCTATCTGCAAGATTTCATAAATAATGCAGTAACCGCTAATATAATTCCAACTGACTCTTAGCATCGCTAAGAGTGAGAAAGTCTCATCATAGTCAACTCTTTGAACTTGTCGGAAAACATCTTAACGACAAGTCGAGCTTTCTTAATGGTGACATTTACCATCATTGTCCGTCTTCCTTTTAAAATCCATCTGCACTCAACAGCCTTATGACCATCGAGCTGTTCTGTGAAAGTCTACACTTTGTTTCCATACATGGATCCTCTCTCGGATTTTATGGCCTCGAGCCATTTATCGGAATCCGGGCCCACCATCGCTTCTCCATAGCTCGTAGGTTCATTGTTGTCTAGCAACATGACTTCCAAGACAGGATTACGTACCACTCTGAAGTAGTACGCATCCTTGTCATCCCACGAGGTTTGGTAGTGACTTGATCTGAAGTTTCATGATCACTATCATAAGCTTCCACTTCAATTGGTGTAGGTGCCACAGGAACAACTCCCTGTGCCCTGTCACACACTAGTTGAAGAGACGGTTCAATAACCTCATCAAGTCTCCACCATCCTCCCACTCAATTCTTTCGAGAGAAACTTTTCCTCGAGAAAGAACCCGATTCTAGAAACAATCCCTTATTGCTTTGGAATCTGAGGCAGGAGGTATACCCAACTGTTTTGGGTGTCCTATGAAGATGCATTTATCCGCTTTGGGTTCGAGCTTATCAGCCTGAAAATTTTTCACATAAGCGTCGCAGCCCAAACTTTTAAGAAATGACAGCTTAGGTTTCCCTAAACCATAGTTCATACGGTGTCATCTCATCGGAATTACGTGGTGCCCTATTTAAAGTGAATGTGGTTGTCTTTAATGCCTAGCCCATAAACTATCGTGGTAATTCGATAAGAGACATCATGGTATGCATCATATCCAATAGGGTGCAGTTATGATGTCCGGACATCACACTATGGTGTTCCAGGCTGTATTAGTTGTGAAACAATTTCCACAATGTCTTAATTCTGTGCCAAACTCGTAATTCAAATATTCATCTCTATGATCATATCATAGATCTTTTATCCTCTTGTCACGACGATCTTTCAACTTCACACTGAAATTACTTGAACCTTTCAATAATTCAGACTCGTGATTCATCAAGTAAATATACTCAACATCTACTCAAATCATCTGTGAAGTAAGAACATAACGATATCCACTACATGCCTCAGCACTCATTGGACTGCACACATCAAAATGTATTACTTCCAACAAGTTGCTTGCTAGTTCCATTTTACTGAAAACGAGGCTTTCAGTCATCTTGCCCATGTGGTATGATTTGCATGTCTCAAGTGATTCAAAATCAAGTGAGTCCAAACGATCCATCTGTATAGAGTTTCTTCATGCATATCTACCAACAAACATGGTTTGCATGTCTCAATCCTTTCAAAAATGAGTGAGTCCAAAGATCCATCAACATGGAGCTTCTTCATGCGTTTTATACTGATATGACTTACGTGGTAGTGCCACAAGTAGGTGGTACTATCATTACTATCTTTTGTCATGAACATGTGTATCACTACGATCGAGACTCAACAAACAATTCATTTCAGGTGTAAGACCATTGAAGGTATTATTCAAATAAACAGAGTAACCATTATTCTCCTTAAATGAATAACCGTATTGCGATAGACATCATCCAATCATGTCTATGCTCAACGCAAGCACCAATCTTGATGGTAGAGGGAGCGTACGATATTTGATCAACCTTGGAAATACTTCCAACACATATCGTCATCTCACCTTTCAGCTAGTCTCCGTTTATTCCGTAGCTTTTATTTCGAGTTACTAACAATTAGCAACCGAACCGGTATCTAATACCCTGGTGCTACTAGGAGTACTAGTAAAGTACACATTAACATAATGTATATCCAATATACTTCTATCGACCTTGCCAGCCTTCTTATCTACCAAGTATCTAGAGTAATTCTGCTCCAGTGGCTGTTCCCTTTATTACAGAAGCACTTAGTCTCGGGTTTGGGTTCAACCTTGGGTTTCTTCACTAGAGCAGCAGCTGAATTGCCGTTTCATGAAGTATCCCTTCGTGCCCTTGCCCTACTTGAAACTAGTGGTTTCACCAACCATCAACAATTGATGCTCCTTCTTGATTTCTACTTTTGTGGTGTCAAACATCGCGAATATCTCAAGGATCATCATATATGTCCCTGATGTATTATAGTTCATCACAAAGCTCTAGCAGCTTGGTGGCAATGACTTTGGAGAAATATCACTAACTCATATGGAAGATCAACTCCCACTTGATTCAAATGATTGTTGTACTCAGACAGTCTGAGCACAAGCTCAACAATTGAGCTTTTCTCCCTTAGTTTGCAGGCTAAGAAAAATCGTCGGAGGTCTTATACCTCTTGACATGGGCACGAGCCTGAAATCCCAATTTCAGCCCTCAAAACATCTCATATGTTTCGCGACGTTTCAAAAACGTCTTCGGTGCCTCAATTCTAAACCGTTTAACTGAACTATCACGTAGTTATCAAAATGTGTATGTCAGATGTTCGCAACATCCACAGACAACGTTCGAGGTTCAGCACACTGAGCGGTGCATTAAGGACATAAGCCTTCTATGAAGCAATGAGGACAATCCTCAGTTTACGGACCTAGTCCGCATAATTGCTACTATCTACTTTCAACTAAATTTTCTCTAGGAACATATCTAAACAGTAGAACTAAAGCGCGAGCTACGACATAATTTGCGAAGACCTTTTGACTATGTTCAGGATAATTAAGTTCATCTTATGAACTCCCACTCAGATAGACATCCCTCTAGTCATCTAAGTGATTACATGATCCGAGTCAACTAGGTTGTGTCCGATCATCACGTGAGACAGACTAGTCATCATCGGTGAACATCTTCATGTTGATCGTATCTACCATACGACTCATGCTCGACCTTTCGGTCTCTTGTGTTCCGAGGCCATGTCTGTACATGCTAGGCTCGTCAAGTTAACCCTAAGTGTTTTGCATGTGTAAAACTGTCTTACACCCGTTGTATGTGAACGTAAGGATCTATCACACCCGATCATCACGTGGTGCTTCGAAACGACGAACTTTAGCAACGGTGCACAGGTAGGGGAGAACACATTCTTGAAATTGTAATGAGGGATCATCTTATTTACTACCGTCGTTCTAAGCAAATAAGATGTATAAACATGATAAACATCACATGCAATCAAATAATAGTGACATGATATGGCCAATATCATATAGCTCCTTTGATCTCCATCTTTGGGCTCCATGATCATCTTGTCACCGGCATGACACCATGATCTCCATCATCATGATCTCCATCATCGTGTCTTCTTGAAGTTGTCTCGTCATCTATTACTTCTACTACTATGGCTAACGCTTTAGCAATAAAGTAAAGTAATTACATGACGCTTAAGTTGACACGCAGGTCATAAATAAATAAAGACAACTCCTATGGCTCCTGCCGGTTGTCATACTCATCGACATGCAAGTCGTGATACCTATTACAAGAACATGATCAATCTCATACATCACATATATCATTCATCACATCCTTTTGGCCATATCACATCACATAGCACACCCTGCAAAAACAAGTTAGACGTCCTCTAATTGTTGTTTGCATGTTTTACGTGGCTGCTATGGGTTTCTAGCAAGAACGTTTCTTACCTACGCAAAACCACAACGTGATATGCCAATTGCTATTTACCCTTCATAAGGACCCTTTTCATCGAATCCGATCCGACTAAAGTGGGAGAGACAGACACCCGCTAGCCACCTTATGCAACTAGTGCATGTCAGTCGGTGGAACCAGTCTCACGTAAGAGTACGTGTAAGGTTGGTCCGGGCCGCTTCATCCCACGATGCCGCCGAATCAAGATAAGACTAGTAACGGCAAGTAAATTGACAAAATCAACGCCCACAACTACTTTGTGTTCTACTCGTGCATAGAAACTACGCATAGACCTAGCTCATGATGCCACTGTTGGGGAACGTAGCAATAATTCAAAATTTTCCTACGTGTCACCAAGATCTATCTATGGAGAGACTAGCAACGAGGGGAAGGAGAGTGCATCTACATACCCTTGTAGATAGCTAAGCGGAAGCGTTCAAGTGAACGGGGTTGATGGAGTCGTACTCGTCGTGATCCAAATCACCGATGACCAAGTGCCGAACGGACGGCACCTCCGCGTTCAACACACGTACAGCCCGGTGACGTCTCCCATGCCTTGATCCAGCAAGGAGAGAGGGAGAGGTTGAGGAAGACTCCATCCAGCAGCAGCACAACGGCGTGGTGGTGATGGAGGAGCGTGGCAATCCTGGAGGGCTTCGCCAAGCACCACGAGATATGAGGAGAAAGAGAGGGATGGCTGCACCAACAGGCAGAGATCAGATCACGTATTATGGGCAGCCCCAGGCCTCACTATATATAGGGGAGAGGGAGGAGGGTGCGCCCCCTCTAGGGTTCCCAACCCTAGGGGGGCGGCAGCCCTAGATGGGAAAGGGGAGGCGGCCAAGAGGGGGAGAGAGGGGGCGCCCCCTAGGGTGGGCCTTAGGCCCATCTAAGCCTAGGGTTTCCCCTCTCTCCTCCTTTGCTGCGCCTTGGGCCTTGTGGGAGGCGCACCAGCCCAATTAGGAACTGGTCCCTCACCACCCTTGGCCCATGCAAGCATCCGGAGCATGTGGCCCCACTTGGTGGACCCCCGGGACCCTCCCGGTGGTCCCGGCACGTTACCGATAAACCCCGAAACTCTTCCGGTGACCAAAACAGGACTTCCCATATATAAATCTTTACCTCCGGACCATTCCGGAACTCCTCGTGACGTCCGGTATCTCATCCGGGACTTCGAACAACATTCGGTAACCACATACAAACTTCCTTTATAACCCTAGCGTCATCGAACCTTAAGTGTGTAGACCCTACGGGTTCGGGAACCATGCAGACATGACCGAGACACCTCTCCGGCCAATAACCAACAGCGGGATCTAGATACCCATGTTGGCTCCCACATGTTCCATGATGATCTCATCGGATGAACCACGATGTCAAGGACTTAATCAATCCCGTATACAATTCCCTTTGTCTAGCGGTATTGTACTTGCCCGAGATTCGATCGTCGGTATCCCTATACCTTGTTCAATCTCGTTACCAGCAAGTCTCTTTACTCGTTCTGTAACACATCATCCCGTGATCAACTCCTTGATCACATTGTGCACATTATGATGATGTCCTACCGAGTGGGCCCAGAGATACCTCTCCGCTTACACGGAGTGACAAATCCCAGTCTCGATTCGTGCTAACCCAACAGACACTTTCGGAGATACCTGTAGTGCACCTTTATAGTCACCCAGTTACGTTGTGACGTTTGGTACACCCAGAGCATTCCTACGGTATCCGGGAGTTGCACAATCTCATGGTCTAAGGAAATGATACTTGACATTAGAAAAGCTTTAGCATACGAACTACACGATCTTTGTGCTAGGCTTAGGATTGGGTCTTGTCCATCACATCATTCTCCTAATGATGTGATCCTGTTATCAATGACATCCAATGTCCATGGTCAGGAAACCGTAACCATCTATTGATCAACGAGCTAGTCAACTAGAGGCTTACTAGGGACATGGTGTTGTCTATGTATCCACACATGTATCTGAGTTTCCTATCAATACAATTCTAGCATGGATAATAAACGATTATCATGAACAAGGAAATATAATAATAACTATTTATTATTGCCTCTAGGGCATATTTCCAACAAAAAGCCGGTCAACAGCTTCAGAGCTCAAGAAGACAAGGACTGCTGAGGCTGAAGCCAGAAAGAGGAAACATTCTGAAGCCTCTCCAACTGCCCCCTCCAAGAAGAAGTGGAAGACCAAGAAAGATCGGGCAGCTCCCACAGAGCCCTTGATAGTTGAACCCATTTCTATGGTCTATCCTGAAGCTGAACACCAACTGACCATCCATGAGCCTGCTTCCACAGAGGCTCATGAAGCTGAAGACTTTCCAGCAGCTGATCCCATCGCTGCTGAAGACATTGGTCAACATGACAATGTAGAAGATGGTGCAGTCCTTCCTCAGAATAGCGAACTCATCAGCATTGGTCGTCCACTGACACCAATTGCACAGGATGCCTCATGGGCAGATCGCCCACAAGAGGAAGAAGACTATGAGGACCAACCCACTCCAACTCCACAGGCGTCGCCCGTGTTGCGCAGGCTTCACAAAGGTCCAAGGGCTCAAGTCTCTGCTAAAGACAATCCGGCTGCATCAGCTGCGGAAGATGAAGTCCCACAAGTTGCCACTCCACTGTCCCACCAAGAAGCAGTTCTCAAGGAGAACGTGCTTGAAAATCTTGCGGCTGCCACAACCACCAAAGCTAATGTGGAGCCCTCCCCGACGGAAAAAGAAGACAGTGAAGCCACTGATCCCGTCACTTCTGTTCCTGAGTCTGCTGCCGGTCCATAGTTCGACTATCATGTTGAGCACAGGCCTCAGGTACAGAAGCCAATCCCAAGATTGCCAAGGTTCCCAGGTCCTGCATCACCACCTGGCTCCTTCAATATCAATGGCTTCAGGGCAGACAACACATTCTTCGATAGCTCCAGGAACCCCTACTCAAGGGAAAGGATATCATCTGATTGGTTCTGGAGCTATCCTCAGCGAAGCTATTACTCATGCATTCTTTACAACCAAGGTCGCATCCTCCCACACAAGCGCCTTGACATTGAAGCCATAGTTGGTCTGCCTTGTCTGGAAGAAGCTTTGGATTGCTTCAAGGAAGTTGGACTGCTGCCGTTCGTTACTGACCAAGAGCATTGGAATGAAGAGTTGTTGCTCCAATTCTATGCCACACTTCACATCCGCGGGTACAGCAGAGATCCGAAGACTTGGGTCCTGGAGTGGATGACCGGAAATGTTCATCACGAAGCCAATGCATTTGACATCATTGAGCTCACTGGTTTGCCCACTCCTGGCGATCTCTACGAGCATGGCTGTCAGCTGCATAGTGAATCTATTGAGAGCATCTTTAAGAGGCCGGAACCTGATATGAGTCAGATGCTCAGCATGATGAAGCCATTGCCCCAAGATGCTGCTTATCCAACAGAGTTCTTCATTGAAGACCTTGAGTATCTGCCACGAACCATCTATCACATCATCAGGCGAACTCTCTGGACCATCAAAGGGCACTCTCCAAATGCCAAGCTTGAGGGTGCAATGAAGACTTTGGTCTTCTATATTCTTCATGGAAAATGCTTCAATGCACAGGACTTATTCATCCGCCAACGTGTTGCCTCGGGCTCTGATCTGTTTGGCTTGAAGTTCTACGCCCCATGGGTAATGCGGCTAATTAAACTTCACTCCGGTATCTCATATCAGCCATCTGCTCGCAATCATAGGATTTTTCTGCCTGATGTGGATATCTCTACTAAAGCCATCTATCCTGAGCCTGCAAAGGAACCTCTAAGTCTTCAGAATGCAGAGCATCAGAGTTTCTCCTAGAACATTGAAGGAGTTGAAGCAGTCACTCGGGTGTATCCTTTGGCTGGCACTACACATGCACCACACCCTGTGTCTACTGAAGCCACTGATAGTACAACTGCTCCAAGACCCAAGAAGCGCACTCGTGTTCTCAACGACCGAGAGCTTCTTGTGGCTCTTCATCAGAAACAGGATAGGCATCATGACTGGCCGAAGCGTCAGATGAAAAGCCTCTTGGTGGAAGTTATTCGCATTCGCAATCTTGCCACCAAGAATGCTTTCGTTGCCCATGAAACCTGTCGCTGTACATGGAAAGGGCTAACGATGATGTGTTCTGAAGATGATCTCCAAGAGGATGGCTTCACTGAGCGATTCAAGTTTGACTCCACACCTCCTCGAAGAGCTGTACTGCTAGGAACTCCATCCCTTGAAGACTCTGAGTTATCTTCATCTGCTGCAACAGTGACTGCCAGAGTTATCGAGGATGAAGATGATGCTACTTCACCACCACCTCCTTCAGCACGCGTCAACTCTGCTCCAAGCTCTTTAGTACCGCCAAACACCACCAACGACCCTGCTACTTCACCTACTCCTCCTGGGAACGAGTAGATGCTCTATGTCTTCAAACCTTTTTGGTCCTTACTGACAAAAGGGGGAGAAGCATATGAGGTTGATAGTCTTCAAGCGGGTCCATATGGGCGGGTGCTTTATATTTTGCTTCGTGCTTACAACTCTCATTTTGCTACATTTGGTTCTTTGAGTTGTAACACTTAAACTCGATGGTCGTCTACTACTTATCTGCCACTTTGTTTTGCGATGATAAATTCCGCATGTGCGACGATAAATTCCGCACTTAGATCATTCTGCAGACGTCCATTTTCCATTATGCATGTCATTATCTTCATATACTTTCACATGCATAGTGGATTGTCATCATAAGTTGAAGTGGATCTCCACAAGTACAACCTGCCATGTGCATTTGCATTCCAAAAGCAAATTACCTATATGCACATCTTCAGGGGGAGCCCTTGCAACTTATGAAGACAATTCCTTATCCTTTACAATTTCACAGATTATATTCCCCGTTGAAAACTTCAACTAGTTTGTCATCAATCACCAAAAAGGGGGAGATTGTAAGTGCATCTAGTGCCACCCCTAGTTGGTTTTGGAGTATTGACGACAAACCTAGTTGAGGGACTAATGTGTTTGTGATAATTGCAGGATAACACAGGTAGAAGTCCCTCATTGATTCGGTTTTCCTACCAGAGATGACCCCTAAAAATGTATGAAGACATTGAAGTCAAAGGTGGTATATGAAGATATTCACATTGAAGACTATGACAAGAGAAGACACCACATGAAGCCTATGGAGCTCGAAGACTTAGATCTTTCGTAGTTCTTTTTCTTTTGTGTTGAGTCATAGGAACCACCGTACTGTTAAGTGGGGTCCAAGAGAACCAGTCAGAATGACTGAAGTGATGCCTAACCAAAAACACCTATGTCTTTGAGTGAAGACTATGAGAGCGAATCTTGTCCAGAGTCGGACAAGTCAGCTTTGCTTGTAGCCCAAGTAAAGTTGTCGTGTGAGTTTGAAATCTGATCGTTGGAACACGTGTCAGTTCCTTAGTGACCCAGGGTCATTTCGAACAAATCAGGTCGGGTTGCCAAGTGGCTATAAATAGCCCACCCCCCACAACCATAAACGGTTGGCTGCTCAGATTGAGAATACGGCTTTTGTCGTTTGAGAGCAACCCACCTCGAAGCCTTTGAGAGAGAATTACTTGCGAGGATAAAGCCCTAACCACCCAGAGCCAGAGAGAATTGGGCATCACTTAAGTCTTCTTGTCTGTGTGATCTTAAGACTTATTACACTTGAGGACTGTGCATCCTCCAGCCGGTTAGGCGTCGCGTTCTGAGCATCCAAGAGACATTGTGGATTGCCGGTGAACGAAGTCTGTGAAGGTTTGGGAGTCTACCTTGAAGACTTATCAGAGTGATTGGGCGAGGTCTGTGTGACCTTAGCTCAAGGGGAATACGGTGAGGACTGGGTGTCCTAAGCTGCGTGTTCAGGACTGGGTGTCCGGGACTGTGTGTCCTAAGGTTTAAATACCTAGCCGCCCCAACCAGACGTACAGTTGTCACAGCAACTGGAACTGGTACAACAAATCATTGTCTTCAACGAGTCACTGGTTTCATCTTCCCTTCCCTTTACTTACTGTTGCTCCTTGTGAAGTCATTGTATGTTCGCACTATCTTTTGTCTTCACCGAGTGACTGCATGTTCTGTATGGCTTCATAATATCTTCCTACCTGATCCTTACTACATTGCTGCTATTAAGTCATTGTGCTTTCACTTCATTGAATACTTGACTATGGCTTGTCTAGTGTAGTCTATCTTCCGCTGCATGGTAATAGGTTTATTTCTATCGTTTGTCTTCATAACTTCCACGTTTTGAAGACTTTCATAAAAATTGCCTATTCACCCCCCTCTAGTCGATATAACGCACTTTCACCAGCAAGATCTGCGCCATTATCACAGCCGCCAGGTTAAAACCAGAACTTTTCAAGAAGGTGACCTGGTGCTCCGGCTTATCCAGGATCAGACGGATATGCACAAGTTAGCACCACCTTGGGAAGGACCTTTTGTGGTCAGCAAGAATCTAAACAACGGGTCATATTACCTTATCGATGTTCGAGACCACAAGGACTCATGCACGTCGGAGGAGGAGACCCATCGGCCGTGGAACATAGCTCATCTTCGGCCTTACTACACTTAAGCCACTGGCTCTTCCAATGTACATATTTTGACAATGTATATATTATGATCAATATAATAAAGCCGACATCCCTGTTAAAGCAGGGCCTCTGTCGTTGTTTCTCTTTAAATAATGAGTTCTTTGGTCACATGGGGGCTTCTGCTTTATACAGCAAAGTTATTATTACCCTTTGATCCGGCTTATAGGCCACACATAAAAAACTTGGGGGCTTCCTATTCAAACATAGGTGCATTCACCAAAGAGAACATAACATTACTACCCAGGTTAAAGGGACCAAAGAAAGTCTGTTGCAAAAGCACAACTCAAACATAGGTACCCATTGAGCACAACTCAAAATATTGCTTGGGGGCTCTTTTGTTATAAAGAACAAAGAGTTCATAACCTTGTAATAGGCTATAAAAGCCAGGCTTGGAAGCCTGGTGTATTCACCTAAAACCCCGGGTTATCTTGCTTGTATGCCAGATGCTTCTCCATCAGGTAATCCTGATTGACCCGCCAAACTCTTAACAGTCAATCTTTTAAACAAGACCCTAAACTCGTTAAGGTTAAAAGAACGATTTGTCATGAGAGGGCATAGTTTATGGAAAGCAAGGAGAAGCTCAGGCTGATAAATCTGCCTTCCTTGAAACTTGGATAAATCGGCCTGTGATGCACGATGCTACTCTGACCCCATGTACTCCTGATAAGTCTATCTTAAAATAAGAACTGAACTTATCTAGGGTTAAAATGTCGATTGGGTAATGTGAGAGCCGGCTCACGGAAAGCGCGTACCTTCCAGTGGCTAATGCTAGTTTCATTGAAGAAGATATTTTGGCTTGGCGGCCTATGAAAGCCTTGGATTTTCTGTTGTTTGTTGCTTTACACGTCTTTTTGAGTTTTTTTTCTTTTGTGACATAGTAATATATGGTTGAAAACCAATAAGGCTTATAATGCCTTCTGAGTCATATATGACTTTAACCAGTGTTTATTGACCCGGCCTGGTTTTGACTATAAGTCGCTAGTATAAAATAAAGATAATATCCAGTGTTTATTGACCCGGTCTCGCTTTGTTCATAAGCCGGCAATCTCCTATAATTATCAGTGTTCGAAGTTTTGGGCTATCACCATTACTGCACTATAAACCAACAGGTGTGATCAAATATCACAGGTATGACATATTTTTAATCATATATGATTATTATTTCATCCAACCTTGGTTATAAATCATGATAAAGTTCAGGTTGGGGCATTATAACCCGTCCAGTAGTAAACCGCCAGGGCACTTTTTCATCTATTGTATGTAGTAAAAGATTCAAGATTGATAATATCATTAGGCATATATAGCATAACTTCGCACGACGGATGAAGAAGTACTATAAAAAGCACAATATGCATGATGGCATAGCAGAACAAGAAGTTTAAAGCTAGCCTATTACAAAGCGATTGGTGCCCAAAAAGATAACTGTTTTTCAGTTTCATACACAGCAGATGATAAAGCCGCCCCGGTTTATGAATCTTGGCCCGACTGACTTGAAGGTTGCGACTCATCCCTTGCCGGTTCGTCCTCCTCCACCGTCTGGAAGTTGGGTTTGGACCAGTCAAAGCCACGTAGGGCGACAAATTCAGCCTTGTCATCAATCAGGTCAGACGGATCAATATCAGGGGCGAAAGTGTGCTTACGAATCGTCGGGATTAAGTCCATCACTTTATAGGAAGGAGTCTCCATCTTCTAGTTATCTGCGTCATAACCCAGCTGATACTTGTTAAGGTTGGTTTCTTCGGCAATGATTGTGGCATGAGGGCGAATCTCCTTGACGCAAGCAGCAAAGTCTTATTGATCAAAAAGAGTTCCATCTTCCTTGAGACTAGGGTACCCACTGGCTACGTCTGTCGGGTCTAACTCTGGTACCCAGGCTTTGGCACGGCTCAAAGCTGTCACAGCTCCGGCTCTAGCACAGGATTGCTTGATTTCTTGGAACCTAGCGCGCAAGATGGACAGCTTCTTCAAGATGTCACTTAATAGATTTGGTTCTTGATTAGCTGGGGAGATAGTGGCAAGAGTTCGCTGAGCTCCACTATACAATTGTTCCAGAAGCGTGTAAACCGCCTTGAGCTTTACCAGCGTATCTCGGCTCAGATTGCTGCTCCGGGGACTTGTAAAGTTTACACAATGGGTTAAGTGGTGGCTTATATTATGATGACAAATGCTCAGTTTGAGTAAGTAACAAGGTGACTTACCGAAGATTGCAGAAATCATTTGAGACACACGGTTCTTTAAACCGGTGAGTTCAGAGGTAACCTCTTCTAGAGCCGCCTCAGCCTTCTCAGCATGCTGCATCAAGGTGATCTTCTCATTGGCCCAAGCCACTTTCTCCGCAGTGAAGCTGGTCTTCAGTTTTTCTACTTCAGACACACTTAACTGGAATTTGGATTCAGCTTTCTTTGTCTCAATCTCTTGAGCCACCAGCCGGGTCTTAGCCTCAGACAATTGATTTTCCAGTTTTGTGGTCGCAGCCTGCATACAGCATAAGTTTTTTCTGTTTCATGGTGGAGTACAAAACACAAGTCCCAAGCACTTTGCAAGCAAACAACACTTGGCACTTGCGGGCTAATGTCTATCAAACGAAATTTTTCAAAGGAATCGGTTCTTTCCAAAAAGTCCCAAGTGCTTTGCACACAATAACACTTGGCACTTGGGGGCTAATGCATATTGCTTGTTTTCTTATTAAAGATGAGCCGGGTGTGATAGTTCTAGCTGACTCATGAAGGATATGCAATTAAATTTTGGTCTTCTACATAATGACTAGTAGGACCGGCTCATTCCTACTGATTAAACCGGCCCTTGGGGACTACACATGCAAATTGAAATACTATAAAGCATCCGGTTTAGTTGCAAACTGGACTTGGAGGGAGTCTAAGATAGAGGCTTCTAAGTATTCTAAGTCTACATATCATTCAATCTTATCATAATCATAAGACCTGGAGGCTGGCAGGGTATATAACTTATATAAGCCAAAGAACGTACCTCATATTTTGTATGCATCTGTTTAACCATCTCAATTTTTGAATCACGGCTGCAGTGCACTTGATTGAGATAACCAGATAGCACTTCACTAATACTCAGATGAGCATAGTGGGAGACGTCAAACCTCACTTTCTGCCTTTCCATAACTTCCTGTTTGGCAGAGTGTCTCACCAATACAGTTGGGTTCCCTGGTTCAATGAATCTGGTGCCAGTGATTAAAACATCATCGTCGTGAGTCTCTGGCGGGTTAGCTGAGCTTGATGGTTCAACAGTTAATGGATCAAGAATGGTTTCGTCAATAGATGGCTCAGGTAAATCCGGTTGAGCGTTGATAGCAGGATCTTCCGGTGCTTCAGAGGGTTCCGGTACAAGGGTCGGCTGCTCCGGTTCAGCAGTTTTCGGATCCTCGGCCGACTTTGTCACCTTTGCTTTTTGGGCTTTGCTTGACCGCTAAAAAGAATTTGGACAAGTCAGTATAATGATGCATATATAAAGGTACAGAAGAAGGATAATTATCTTTACCCGGGGGCAGTCTTGAAAGCCGGTAATTGAGTTTGTGATGAATCACCAGAGGAGGAACGAGAAATCTCCTGCAAGGATGGAATCAAAATTGAGTGATTAATAAAGGTAATTCGCTGAACAATACAAGGGTTAAAGGTTAAAAAGAACCTCATTCTGGCGTTTCCGAGGAGTGTTCGGTAAGCCGGAGGGTAAGTTGTCATCTCCACCGGTTCGGGTCTGGCGGCGGCTCTCATGCTGTTGTTGTTTCAAAATAAAATGAGGATCTAAATAAGCCAAGGGGTGTGAAAGCCTTACTTTCCGGGTTACCCGCCGAGGTTTCTGCCTTGGTAAAGGTTCTAAGTCGGAGGAAATAATATTTACCTCTTCTTCGACTGCCTGGCAGGCCCCCGTTTCATCCTGGCAATAGTCAGTGTCAATAAGGTTGTTAAAAAACAGGCCAAGAGAGTCAAGGGCTACCTCCGACTCAGAGGTGTCATCCAGCTTGAGTAAATCAGAGGCAGTTGGTTTCTTCTTAGACTTTCCGACAGTCTTCTTGGCGGCTCTCGCAGCAGCTCTAGCTTTTTTAGCAGCCTCATGGTCATATTTGGCTTTCTAGAAGTCAGATTTGGCCTGTGGAAGGGTAACATGTTGAAGTTCATGCGATATTTAAACTGCTGAAGGAAAAACTAAGTCAAAAAGATTTACCTCTGGCGCCGGGTTAAGCTTGCAGAAAGGATTCAAACCCACCAGGCTGCAGTCTTCATATTTGCTATTGACAAGTGTGGTTGCCGTTTCAATGATGGCCTCTTCGGTCAGACGCAGGGAGCTATGATGTAAGGGATCGTCAGTTCCTCCGGTGTATGAATACATTAAGCCGGGTATTTGGCATCAAGGCGATCAGTGCGATAACCTGGCATTGGATTTTCACCAGACGACAAGGTATCTTTGCAATAGAACCATGTTTGATTCCAGTCCTTGGGATGGCTTGGCAGGACTACTAGAGGGAAGATGGCATCTCGTCTGTGTTGAATTGAAATCCCGCCAAGTTCCAAGCTAGGACCATTGGTGTACTTGTTCTTGCGGTTTAGATAGAAGTATTCCCTGAAGAGTTCAACAGTAGGTTCTTCTTGAAGGTAAACTTCACAGAAAACTTGGAAGTTACAGATGTTTGATACGGAATTAGGTCCGATATCTTGCGGATGGAGTTTGAAAAAGTGCAGAACATCTCTAAAGAATTTTGGGCCGGGCGGCGAGAAGCCCCGGTTCATATGATCAGTGAAGACAATAATTTCACCATCCTTCGGCTGAGGTCTTTCTTCGGCCGGATCAGGAGCACGGTAAGGCATGACACTCTTTTCTGGTAAGTATCCAACAGTGACGAAATCTTTCAAGGTGCTCTCAGTGACTGTGGAAGGGACCCATTTGCAAGTTGTCATCGTCTTCGGCGGCATGGTGGAAGGACAATCTAAAAGGAAATAGTTAAGAATTATAGTGCATGTTTATAATGGCGGCTTAAGCCAGGGCTAATGATATATGAAGAAAAGATAAGCCCGCAGGTTAAGCCGCCATGACTAAGATATTCAAAGAGTTGCCAAAAGCAACATTGGCTCAGTACTGGGACAAACAAGTTCCGCAGATGGAGGTTACAAATTTGGATCTACCGCTTTTTAGAAAAAGGGAATAAATTCATCTACAAAGGGTGACAGTGGAAAAGCAGAAGGATCCCTAGAGGAGATCTGTCGCGGTGGGGATATGATCTAGTATTAAAACAAGCGCTAAAACTACTACTGCGCAAGATTCCTATGGTTTTTGGATCTAATACATGGATCTAAACAAAGGAAAAGAAGGACGGTGACGAATGCAGATGAACACGGAAGAACACCGACAAACCCTAATGGCAGATTTGTGACGAAGAAAGGAAGGCTTACTGGTGCTGTTAGAACAGCAGAGTGGCGCCGTAGTTCTCTGGTCTACTCAAGGCAATGCAGTGGCTGGAGTCAAGGATGAGGACGGAGGTTGACGGCGGCAAGGTTCTTGCGGGACGATGCGTTGTGAGGAGGAAGGAGAAGGAGAGGAATGAGAGATGACCCTATGGTCCTATTTATAAGGAGACAGGAAAACAGGCAGGCGCGATAGACGAGGAGGCCGAATGATGGTTATCCAACTAATTGGATGCCTTGATTTTTGGGAAGACATTAAGATAAAGATCTGTTAAAGATGACGTCGTGGAGGGTTTCCAAAATTCTTGGAGATGACGTCATGGCGGGTTACAAAGCTTTCTGCAGCGGATATGGAAGGATTTTTCTAAGTCATGGAGATTGACATGAACAAGTTCAAATCAACCGGGGCCTAATGTTGGGGATATAACTATTAGGTATGACCCGCCCAGGAGGGGCCGGGTCATCCCTATGACGATTCATCACAATGAAGCCCAAGATCATATGGCGGTTCATAGGTAGGCTTAGTAGAGGGCCCAGACCCGAAGGCGGCTTAAGGCCCATAGATATAAACTGCCATGTATGTAAAACTTGTATCGTAAGGTATGTAAGAAAGGTCACCGAGCCGGATACATTGTATAAACCGGCCGGGACTTTGAGGGCCGCAGGGCGTCAACCCGTGTATATAAGGGGACGACCTAGCGGTGGCTTAGGGGAAGAGAACAAGAGATCGCGAGCCGGGTCAAGCGTATTCGCCCCCTGCTCATCGAAACCCTAGCAATACCAACTACAAACTGGACTAGGCTTTTACCTTCATCGTAAGGGGCCGAACCAGTATAAACTCCTCGTGTTTTTGTCCTGATTAACCCCTTTAAGCTAACCTCAACGCGATGGCTCCGCGACTAAGTCCTCACACTAGGACATCTGTCGTGACAATTCTACGACACATAATAGATGACTATTGACTTGCAAAATAGGATCAAGAACTCACATATATTAATGGAAACATAATAGGTTCAGATCTGAAATCATGGCACTCGGGCCCTAATGACAAGCATTAAGCATATCAAAGTCATAGCAACATCAATCTCAAAACATAATGGATACTAGGGATCAAACCCTAACAAAACTAACTCGATTACATGATAAATCTCATCCAACCCATCACCGTCCAGCAAGCCTACGATGGAATTACTCATGCTCGGAGGTGAGCATCATGAAATTGGTGATGGAGGAAGGTTGATGATGATGATGGCGACGGATTCCCCTCTTCGGAGCCCCGAACGGACTCCAGATCAGCCCTCCCGAGAGAGATTAGGGCTTGGTGGCAGCTCCGTATCGTAAAACGCGATGAATCCTTCTCTCTGATTTTTTCCTCCCCGAACGTGAATATATAGAGTTGGAGTTGAGGTCGGCGGAGCATCAGGGGGCCCACGAGACAGGAGGGCGCACCCCCACCCTCGTGGATAGGGTGTGGGCCCCTTGACGTTGATTCTTTCGCCAGTATTTTTTATATATTCCAAAAATATTCTCCGTGAAGTTCCAGGTCATTCCGAGAACATTTATTTCTGCACAAAAATAACATCATGGCAATTCTGCTGAAAACAGCGTCAGTCCGGGTTAGTTCCATTCAAATCATGCAAGTTAGAGTCCAAAACAAGGTCAAAAGTGTTTGGAAAAGTAGATACGATGGAGACTCATCAACTCCCCCAAGCTTAAACCTTTGCTTGTCCTCAAGCAATTTAGTTGACAAACTGAAAGTGATAAAGAAAAACTGTTTGATCTTGTTGTTGTAAATATGTAAAACCAGCATTCAAGTTTTCAGCAAAGATTATGAACTAACCATTTTCACAATAACATACATGTGTGTGGACCGGTGCTTGGGTGCTGTTCTTACTTGAACAAGCATCCCACTTATGATTAACCTCTATTGCAAGCATCCGCAACTACAACAAAAGAATTAAGGTAAACCTAACCATAGCATGAAACATATGGATCGAAATCAGCCCCTTACGAAGCAACGCATAAACTAGGGTTTGAGCTTCTGTCACTCTAGCAACCCATCATCTACTTATTACTTCCCAATGCCTTCCTCTAGGCCCAAATAATGGTGAAGTGTTATGTAGTCGACGTTCACATAACACCACTAGAGGCTAGACAACATACATCTCATCAAAATATCAAACGAATACCAAATTCACATGACTACTAATAGCAAGACTTCTCCCTTGTCCTCAGGAACAAACGTAACTACTCACAAAGCATATTCATGTTCATAATCAGAGGGGTAATAATATGCATAAAGGATCTGAACATATGATCTTCCACCAATTAAACCAACTAGCATCAACTACAAGGAGTAATTAACACTACTAGCAGCAATCCCGGACTTGGAGACAAGAATTGGATACAAGAGATGAACTAGGGTTTTGAGATGAGATGGTGCTGATGAAGATGTTGATGGAGATTGCCCTCTCCCGATGAGAGGAGAGTTGGTGATGACGATGGCGATGATATCCCCCTCCGGAGGGAAGTTTCCCCGGCAGAACAGCTCTGCCGGAGCCCTAGATTGGTTCCGCCAAGGTTCCGCCTCGTGGCGGTGGAGTTTCGTCCCGAAAGGTTGCTTCTGATTTTTTTTCTCGATGAAAGACTTCATATAGAAGAAGATGGTCATCAGAGAGCCACCAGGGGGCCCACGAGGTAGGGGGCGTGCCCTAGGGGGGGCGCCCCCACCATTGTGGAAAGGGTGTGGGCCCCCTGGTCTTCATCTTTGGCGAGGATTTTTCATTATTTATTATAAGGTATTCCATGGAGTTTCAGGACTTTTGGAGTTGTGCAGAATAGGTCTATAATATTTGCTCCTTTTCCAGCCCAGAATTCCAGCTGCCGGCATTCTCCCTCCTTATGTAAACCTTGTATAATAAGAGAGAATAGCCATAAGTATTGTGACATAATGTGATATAACAGCCCATAATGCAATAAATATCGATATAAAAGCATGATGCAAAATGGATGTATCAACTCCCCCAAGCTTAGACCTCGCTTGTCCTCAAGCGAAAGCCGATAACAATAAATAAGTCCCCATGTTTAGAGGTAGAGGCGTCGATAAAAATAAAATACGGACATGAGGGCATCATGATTATTCTCATAACAACAACATTGTCATATGATTACTTATGTTCAAGTGATGATCTATTCACAATGCAAAAGTATGAATCAGAAACCTTATTGAGAACCAATAAACTATAACCTCAGTCATTGAAGCAATTGCAATTTATCATAACATCAGAAAGAGTCTATGTCAGAGCTAAAAAGCAAGTCCACATGCTCAACTATCATCTAGTCCTTCATAATTGCTAACACTCGCGCAATACTTGTGGTTACGGAGTTTTAATCGGACACAGAGAAAGATAGGGGCTTATAGTTTCGCCCCACAACCTTTTTACCTCGAGGGTAATGTCAACAATAATAAGTCATGCCCCCTACATCCAATTAGATATATATATATATATCAGGTTCTTTCCAACATGCTGGGCTTGCCAAAGGATAAAATGAAAAAGGGAGAGGTGAAGATCACCATGACACTTGCATAAGGTAGAAGATAATAATAAAAGATAGGCCCTTCACAGAGGGAAGCAGAGGTTTCCATGCGCTTTTATGGTTGGATGCACAAAATCTTAATGCGAAAGAACGTCACTTTATATTGCCCCTTATGATATGAACCTTTATTATGCAGTCTGTCGCTTTTATTACTTCCACATCACAAGATCATATAAAGCTTATTTCCACACTAATCATACATATTTAGAGCAATTTTTATTGCTTTGCACCGATGACAGCTTACTTGAAGGATCTTACTC
Organism: Triticum urartu; assembly: GCF_056163025.1. Taxonomy (NCBI): domain Eukaryota; kingdom Viridiplantae; phylum Streptophyta; class Magnoliopsida; order Poales; family Poaceae; genus Triticum; species Triticum urartu. Next base: position 189,000,878 of record NC_141879.1, read on the forward strand.
AATCCATAGGTAGATATGGTGGACTCTCATGGCAAAACTGGTTTAAGGGTATTTGGAAGCACAAGTAGTATCTCTACTTGGTGCTGCGAATTTGGCTAGCATGAGGGGGAAAGGCAAGCTCAACATGTTGGATGATCCATGACAACATACTTTATCTCAGATATAAGAAAACATAACCCATTATGTTGTCTTCCTTGTCCAACATCAACTCTTTAGCATGTCATATTTTGATGAGTGCTCCCAATCATAAAAGATGTCAAGAATAGTATATTTATATGTGAAACCTCTCTTTCCTTATTACTTCCTATTAATTGCAACGATGACCAAAGCTATGTCTGCCAACTCCCAACAACTTTTAATCATCACACTCTTTCTATGTGACGTCATTACTATCAATAAGATCAATATGAACTTTTGTTTCTTCTTATTCTTTTTCTCTTTTCTTTTATTCACCCAAGATCATAGCAAGAAAATCAAGCCCTTGACTCAACACTAATCTTTATTATATAGCTCACGGACTCGATTACATAGAGAGATCATAAGGCAAAACTCAAAACTAGATCATGCCATAAACTTTATTCTATTAGATAAAAATACTACTAATAGGATCGAACTAAGGAAAACGGTAAAGATAGGAGTTGTGATTGTGATACAATACCGGGGCACCTCCCCCAAGCTTGGCAGTTGCCAAGGGGAGTGCCCATACCCATGTGATTATATCTCCTTGGTTGGTGAAGATGGAGGTGATGGATAGTCGCACATCGAGCGTAAGAGGTCCTCTAGCTTGCGAATAATGCCCTTGAGTGCAAAGATATGCTCCTTCAACAAAATATTTTCACTTGTGAGATACTTGTTTTGAATACGAGTTAACTCAATCATCTGGAAAGCTTCGATCTCAGTTGGGGTAAGAAGGTTGTGATCAAGTTGAAGGATGTCTTCTGTTGTCGTAGCTTGGTTCTCCATGGCCTTCTTGATCCTTTCATCCTTATTTATCTCCATGGGTTCTTCCCTCTTCAGCTCTATCTTCATTAGCCAGGCATCTTTGTCACCATTGTTGGAGGAGGGGGATGACATGATGCCTGGCCTTGGCAACCCTGACAGATAACAGCCCAAAACAAGAACAGAGGATATTTGCGTGATACGGGAGTCAAAACTTTCGGGAGAATATATAGTGAATTTTTACCGACCAAAATACGTATCGTGCAAGAAAACGGAGTCTGGAAGGCACACGAGGTGCTCACGAGGTAGGGGGCGCGCCCAGGGGGTAGGGCACGCCCTCCACCCTCGTGGGGCCCTCATGTCCTTCCCGGACTGCTACTTAATTTTCTATTTTTCTAAATATTCCAAAACAGAGAAATATTGCCTTAAAAATTGTTTTGGAGTCGGTTTACTTACCGTACCACATACCTATTCCTTTTCGGAGTCTGAAACGTTCTGGAAAGTGTCCCGTATGTATTCCTCCGGGGTTACGGTTTCAATAATATTGGTTTCAATATTTATGGGATTACCTGAGATATAATGTTTAATTCTCTGATCGTTTACCACCTTCGGATTTGTGCCTTCGAAGTTGTTGATTTTTATGGCACCGGAATGATAGACCTCCTCGATAACATAGGGGCCTTCCCATTTAGAGAGAAGTTTCCCTACAAAAAATCTTAAACGAGAGTTGTATAGCAATACATAATCACCTACATTAAACTCACGCTTTTGTATCTTTTTGTCATGCCATCTTTTAACCTTTTCTTTAAACAACTTGGCATTTTCATAAGCTTGGGTTCTCCATTCATCAAGTGAGCTAATATCAAATAACCTCTTTTCACCGGCAAGTTTGAAATCATAGTTGAGCTCTTTAATAGCCCAATATGCCTTATGTTCTAGTTCGAGAGGTAAGTGACATGCTTTTCCATATACCATTTTATACGGAGACATACCCATAGGATTTTTATATGCAGTTCTATAGGCCCATAATGCATCATCAAGTTTCTTGGACCAATTCTTTCTAGACCTATTGACAGTCTTTTGCAAAATTAATTTAAGTTCTCTATTACTCAATTCTACTTGACCACTAGACTGTGGGTGATACGGAGATGCAATTCTATGATTGATGTCATACTTAGCAAGCATTTTACGGAAAGCACCATGAATAAAATGTGAACCACCATCGGTCATTAAATATCTAGGGACTCCAAACCTCAGAAAAATAACTTCTTTAAGCATTTTAATAGAAGTGTTATGATCAACACTACTAGTTGGAATAGCTTCTACCCACTTAGTAACGTAATCAACAACAACTAAAATATGTGTATATCCATTAGAGGTAGGAAAAGGTCCCATATAATCAAAGCCCCAAACATCAAATGGTTCAATAACAAGTGAATAATTCATAGACATTTCTTGACGTCTACTGATATTACCAATTCTTTGACATTCATCACAAGATAGGACAAACTTACGGGCATCCTTGAAGAGAGTAGGCCAATAAAAACCGGATTGCAATACCTTATGTGCAGTTATATCTCTCGTGTGGTGTCCTCCATAAGTTTCGGAGTGGCACTTGCGTAGGAACTGTTCCTGTTCATGCTCAGGTACACAACGTCTAATAACACCATCTACTCCTTCTTTATAAAGATGTAGGTCATCCCAAAAGTAATGTCTCAAATCATAGAAGAACTTTTTATTTTTTTGGTATGTGAAGCTAGGTGGTATAAATTTAGCAACTATGTAACTAGCATAATCAGCATACCAAGGGGTACTACGAGAAGTACTTATGACATTTAATTGTTCATCAGGAAAGCTATCATCAATAGGTAGTGGGTCATCAAGAACATTCTCTAACCTAGATAAGTTGTCTGCAACGGGGTTCTCAGCTCCTTTTCTATCAACAATATGCAAATCAAATTCTTGTAGCAAGAGAACCCATCTAATAAGTCTAGGTTTAGCATCTTTCTTCTCCATAAGATATTTAATAGCAGCATGATCAGTGTGGATAGTTACTTTAGAATCAACAATATAAGGTCTGAACTTATCACAAGCAAATACAACTGCTAAAAGTTCTTTTTCAGTAGTAGCATAAGTTATTTGAGCATTGTCTAGAGTCTTACTAGCATAATGGATAACATTCAATTTCTTATCAACTCTTTGCCCTAGAACAGCACCTACAGCATAATCGCTAGCATCACACATAATTTCAAAGGGTAAATTCCAGTCAGGTGGCTGAACAATAGGTGCAGAGACTAATGCTTTCTTAAGTATTTCAAATGCTTCTACACAATCCTCATCAAAGACAAATGGTATATATTTTTGTAATAAATTAGTCAGAGGCCGAGAAATTTTTGAGAAGTCCTTAATGAACCTCCTATAAAATCCGGCGTGACCAAAGGAACTTCTTATACCTTTGATGTCCTTGGGACATGGCATCTTTTCAATAGCATCAACCTTGGCTTTATCAACTTCAATACCTCTTTCAGAAACTTTATGCCCCAAGACAATACCTTCATTAACCATAAAGTGGCACTTTTCCCAATTCAAGACAAGATTAGATTCTTCACATCTCTGCAAAACTCGATCAAGATTGCTCAATCAATCATCAAAAGAAGACCCATAGATAGAAAAATCGTCCATGAAAACCTCACAAATCTTTTCACAAAAGTCAGAGAATATAGCCATCATGCATCTTTGAAAGGTAGCAGGTGCATTACATAAACCAAAAGGCATACGTCTATAAGCAAAAGTACCAAAAGGGCATGTAAAAGTAGTCTTTGATTGATCTTTAGCTGACACAGGTATTTGAGAGAAACCAGAATAACCATCTAGAAAGCAGTAATGTATATGTTTGCATAATCTTTCCAGCATTTGATCGATAAAAGGTAAGGGGTAATGATCTTTCTTAGTAGCCTTATTTAATTTGCGGAAATCAATTACCATCCTATAACCTGTAATAATTCTTTGTGGAATCAATTCATCTTTATCATTAGGAACAACAGTAATACCTCCCTTCTTGGGGACACAATGAACATGACTTACCCACTAACTATCAGCAACGGGATAAATTATACCTGCCTCCAGAAGCTTTAGTATTTCTTTTCTTACCACTTCTTTCATTTTAGGATTCAGACGTTGTTGAGGATCACGAACTGGTTTGGCATCTGCTTCCAAATTTATTTTATGTTGACATAGAGTGGGACTAATGCCCTTAAGATCATCAAGAGTATATCCAATAGCAGCGCGGTGCTTCTTCAGAGTTTCCAATAATCTTTCTTCTTCATGCTCTGAAACGTTAGCACTAATAATAACAGGATATATCTTCTTTTCATCAAGATAATCATATTTAAGATTATCAGGCAACGATTTAAGCTCAAACACGGGATCACCTTAGGTAGAGGGGGATCCCCTAGGATTTAATAGGCAAATTGTGTTTCAGAATAGGTTCCTGTTTAAAGAATACTTCATCTATTTCCCTTCTTTTATTCATAAACATATCGTTCTCATGGTCTAGCAAATATTGTTCTAAAGGATCGCTAGGAGGTACGGCAATAGAAGCAAGACCAATAATTTCATCCTTACTAGGAAATTCTTTTTCACGGTGTTGTTTACTAAATTTAGAGAAATTAAACTCATGAGTCATATCATCTAAGCCGACAGTAACAACATCCCTTGTGCAATCTATGCTAGCATTAATAGTATTCAAGAAGGGTCTATCAAATATAATGGGACAAAAGCTATCTTGTGGGGAACTAAGCACAAGAAAATCAGCAGGATATTTAGTTTTCCCGCACAAGACTTCAACATCTCTAACAATTCCCACTACTGAAATAGTATCTCTATTAGCAAGTTTAATTATGACATCAATATCTTCTAACTCAGCAGGTGCAATTTCATGCTTGATTTCTTTATACAAGTCATAAGGTATAACACTAGCACTAGCACCCATATCACATAAGCCATGATAACAATGATATCCTATTTTAACAAAAATAACAGGCACGCCTACCACAGGTCTATTTTTATCTTTAGCACAAGGTTTAGCAATTCTAGCAGTTTCACCGCAGAACTGAATAACATGCCCATCAATATTATCAGACAAGAGATCTTTAACAATAGCAATATTAGGTTCTACTTTAACTTGCTCAGGAGGTGTATATGTTTTAATATTGCTTTCACGAACCATAGTTGAAGCTTTAGCATGATCCTTTATAAGTAGGAACAATAGGAGGTTTATTGATGGTTGAAATTTATCCTAACAGGGAAAGGTGGTTTCTCAACACATCAAGTAGGAACAATAGGATCATTATAAGTGACAGTCTTTTCTTCAACTTTAATTGGTGCAACTACTTTTACTTCTATGGGAGGATGATATTTAAACCACTTCTCCTTAGGGAGATCAACATAAGTAGCAAAAGATTCATAGAAAGAAGCTACTATCTCAGAATCAAGTCCATATTTAGTGCTAAACTTACGGAAAATATCGGTATCCATAAAAGATTTAACACAATCAAACTTAGGTGTCATACCTAACTCCTTACCTTTGTCGAGATCCCAATCTTTAGAGTTGCATTTAATTCTATCCAATAAATCCCATCTAAATCCAATAGTCTTCATCATAAAAGAGCCAGCACAAGAAGTATCGAGCATGGTGCGATTATTTTCAGAAAGCCGAGCATAAATTTTTTGAAGAATTGTTTCTCTTGGGAGCTCATGATTGGGGCATGAATATAACATTGATTTAAGCCTCCCCAAGCTTGAGCGATGCTTTCTCCTTCGCGAGGCCAAAAATTATCTATCTATCTATCTATACCTATACTAATCCTAGACTTCCTAGAAATTCCCACGTTAATTATTACGGTGTAGATTGATTCACAAATTCCTTCATAGTCACATTTCTCCTAATCTCTGAGATATTTTTTTGCTAGCTCAATCTCTCACGTTTCTCTCCTTTCTTCTCACGCACCTCTTTCTCTCATGTGTTCCGTTCAAACTCTTAGGTTTGTCTCTCTTATCTCTGTCTATCTACCATTAATTAATCACAGGAAAAAAACATATCCATCTCTCCTGCTTCTCTCTTTACTTCTCACGCGCCTCTCTCTCTCATCTGTCCCGTTCAAACTCTCAGCTATGTCTTTCTTCTATCTATTTACATTACTAATTAATCACAAAAAAAATATCGTCAAGATTAATTAGAAAAGGCCAGGTTAGCTTTACTTCAGCCATGGATCCCATGTGCTAAAGGTGTTCATTCAATCAAAAAATCGTTTTCTTAGACTATTTATTCTTGATTTTGTTTCTTCCCCATTTGAAGTTGAATCCATCACATCTTTTCCTTTGGATCCCAATTCAATGCTTTCAGCAAGGTAATAAATCGCGGTCGAAACACAAACCTCTCATCAAATCACGGCGATTTGATCTATTTAGGAAATCGCGGGCAATCGCGCCGAGATTGCGGAAGATCGTGAGTTTCCTTCCTTAACGATCGTGGGAGATTTTCCTTCCGCTAATTCGTTGCGCACGATTTTTTCCCTTGGTTTTTAATGCTTTTCATGGATTCAATCTCGAACCTGTCCCCAAGCAATTTTACTTGGTTGGATTTCTATCGCTTATTTCTTTTCCTCTTACACGACTGCTATGGTGTTTTATTGCAGATGTGTGATACAAGTTGAACAAGGAAGGTGCGAGGTGATACAAGTTAAAGATTAGCGTGGCCTGGAAGGCGACAACCACAGCTAGAGACGCCCGCCATTCACATGATTTGTAATCAGCAACAGCTTGGCTTTGGCGTCAAGGATATAACAAGGACAAAATCATTCCCCATCTGCATGAGTTACTCCTCGCATCCCAATTGAATAAACGTTTGTTTGAGATAATATTCAGAGAAAATAGTATGCAGGTTCAGTTGTTTCTTTTCAGATGATTGTGGAGATTTATAGTTCATAAAGGATAAAAGCTAACAAAATAACCTTCAAACCAATGCTCAAGTTCCAGAATTTAGGATATGGTGTATTACATGGTATACATACTCTCTAACTAACAGTCATCAGTCGGTATTTTTTTCCAAATATTTGTTCTACATGCCAATGCGTATTCTTATTGCTGCCAATGAATTGCATAGATTGTTTTATGCTCATTAAGTAAAAGTAGTTATTGTGTTGTGTGCCGATCAATTTGTTTATTGCTGCAAACCAAATTGACCCTCATCTCTCTCTCTAAAGAATTAGTGGCTATACATGGCTCTTCATATGACTTCTGCACGTTCAGATCTTTATGTATGTTTATTCTTGCATTATGTACTTGATCTAGCAAGTTTTGATTACAATTTTTTTAATATCTTGCCCACTGTAGTTGATTGAACTCGGACACTGGCTATTTTGAAGGAATGGTCAAGAGCGACGTGCAGCAAGATCAGTTTGTTTTTCTACTATTATACTTGGATTGGATCTGATTACTGCTGCTCACGTTCTTAAATAGTAAGAGCTCTGGTTTATTACTTATTAACACCACTTTTTATTCATGAGATATAGTTGTCATAGCAACTTACATCGGACTTGCTGAAGAAGCGTAGACAACTCATGGGATTTCAAAGATTCAAGATTATTGTGATTCGAATTGAGTGATATATTGAAAGAAACTAAATGGCTACAAGTACCATGGTTGCTAATAGTTACGAGTCTTGGAATATACAGGGATCAAAACATTAATGTGAGAAGGTCAAAAAATTGACGAGGATTCTTTGGACAGTGTAGTCATAGTAACATTAACAGCTGTCAGAAATTTGAAACCTATGGATTTATATTAATAGGATGTAAGTATTGTTATGTTCATGTCGGTTTGAAAATCATCAGGTAACCCAATACCTTTACATGCAAAATTTTGCTGAAACATAAATAGATTTGCGAACAGAGAAATGAGATCGAAGTAAAGATTTCATAGAACCCATTGATTGCGATGAGGTGTGGATTGGCGTTGTGCTGAGCAGAACTCTGTGATTGTAGCAATAAATTTCTATACGCAACGAGGTCTGAGCAGAAATCCATGATTGCAGATGTCATCTTAGCTTATTATTTTCTTTGAAATTTTTGTATTGTGCTTCCATTTTATTTTGTCTTGGTACACAAATATAGATACGATTTAATAAATTGATAGAAAATTCATACGCAATGGTACATAATTTCTGTTTCTAGATGCTCTATGTTAGGACCTCCTAATTTTGAAGTTGTTGAAATGAAGCCAACAGAGCAATGTTGATTAGCAGAGCAATGTTAGTACAGAATTTATTCTTGAAAATAACTAGTATTAGTCCTGAAGTTTGTAGATTATTATTTATTATGTTTGCAGGTTAAATATCACGAGTCATCCCGGGCAAAAATCTAACAACTTATCAACTTTGTTATGATACTATCCTAACTATCATGAAAAATCACTTCACAATGATAGATATTCTCATTCCGATGAGCTATATACAAACAGGTACATGTCAATGTCCGTGGGTAGGAATGAGAAGCTCACTCACTGCCAAACGAACTGTCTCTCATGGCATAGTCTCTTATGTGTGGACAAGCTATGGTCTCCGATGCTAAGCTAGAATATTCTAACCTGTACGATCAAGTTTTCTCATATTATTATATGGTGTAGTAATAAATTTCTCCTTGTGGTTTCTATTTTCTGACATATAGCAAGTTTTTATGATAAATTTAATATATTTACTAATCCATCGTGTAAATCAATTGGTGTTGTACTATTATATTCAAAAATACTTTCTTTCAAAGAGCACCCTTTCAAATTTTGTTCCAATAATAAATGTGTGTGAAGATCTTTATCTATTTTTTTCATGATGAGTGCTTTTCAAAGTGATCGGATTGAATATAGACAGTCTGGTTATAATGTGTGCTATAGTTGCCATGGTACTTCTTGCATGAACTAATGCCTGTATTTTTTCCTGCAGGCCTCTGCTTGAATGCTATTTCAGATGGTAAAGAAATTAGTGAAGAAAGATTCTTATGACTGGAATCACCTGGTAAATTTCCTTACCAAGGCGATTCTCCTGTTTTGCACTGAAATTTCAGGTGTTATGTAAACTTTAAAGATAACAGTGATGAAGGTGCCATTGTATGGCTTAGAATTTTTGTTATACCTGATATTAAATTACAAATTTCATTAATTAAGTCGTATTTTTGTTGGACATTTAATATGTCAACTAAGAGGAGTTTGCCAAGCTTTATCTTTCCAAATCCGGTGAATGATGTAACTATTTTATGTAATCAAGAAAGCTTCCCATGATGACTTCCCCAAAATAAGTATGCAGGGCACCGAGAAAAGTGTAATCGAGCTCCGGTATTAGGAGTGGGATAAAAGTAAGATAATGTATGAATAGCTAAAATAAACTACATGTAGTTTCTACGACTTTCCATGTTCACGGTCTCTTCCAGATTTTCAGTCATATAAAAACAAGAATAAGATATGAAAAATAACACAAGCTGCGCCAAAAATAAGATGTCATAAAATATTTTTAAGGTCATGAAAGTGACTACATTCGGCTTACATCACTTTATATAAAAGTTAAAAGTTTACATTACTTTAGCGTCCTTTCTTCTTATAGATTTATGCTTTACTAACAATTTTACTAGGGTAATGTTTTCCAGCAAAGGTTCCCTGGGAAGTGTGGCAATTTTGATTGTTTTGGTGGCAACTTTAGGCTTGCGAGGACGGACAAAGATAGCAATTTGAGTTTTCAAGCACAACACTTTTTGGCAGAAAACACAAATATAATGCAGTGTAGTTGTCATGCTCGCGACAACTAAAATTACCATCAAAACATTCATAATTGTCAACTTTACCTTGGTAATGTTCGCAGGCTATTGGGGTCCTTTTACTAAGCCAAACATTTTTTATAACAACTTTGACTTATTTTCCTACCTAATCTAAACAAGCTAGGTAAGACACTGTAGAGTTTAAACTTTAAGAAGCCGAGGAAGAGTCTAATTGTTCATGAATATTTTATCACATACTACAGGAACATAACATTTAATTCTATTATGGGAACAAATAAAAATGCATTTTTATGTCATGTGTTTTCTTCCACGACTATACTCTGTGACTTGGTGTAGCTCTGAATTTGGAACCATTTTCATAGCACTTAGGATGTCAAAATTGCATTCTTTTCAACAAACCGAACTTTACATGTTTACAATATGAATCCTTCAAAAGTCTTATATTATATTTTCTACCTCTAAACATTGTGTATCTAAGAAATAATGCTGTTAATATATTCATTTATCCTTTTTAGAAAATACTAGCGCCCACGCGGAAGCACAGGTTGACGACTAGAATTCATCTAACCATTCCATTCAACTTGAATTTATACAACATTTTTGAGGTCATAGTAAGGACAGTATGGTTATAGATTATATCCTCGGTTAAACACTAAGCAAAATTTCCCTAAATGTGAATCTAGTTTTATTACCCCTGGATTCTTTAACCCAAAAAGTTAGTGCTAACCACTACTAGAGGTTTTGCAAAATATTTTTTTTTTCTTTCACACATGGAAGTGTAACTAACCATGTTGCAACTATGTTGTAGAAATTTACCTTAATTTAGATGCATATATATTTCTTATCAATCCTAAATAGGATTCTGGTATAGGAATTCATCACCATTCACAAAAGGTACATCCACATACGTGGACATGCACACCAACGTAGGTTTAACCCATTTAAGTTAGCATATGGATTGGGATACAGATGGCATTTCTTCAAGCTTTTTTATATGAAGGTAAACACTTGCATGTTTTTTGCGGAAAAAAAACACTTAGATGTTCTCAGTAGTATTTTAAAAACACTAAAGTTATAAAGTTAGCTTACAAGTTTACAATCTCATATGGACAATTCATGAATAGAAAATCGAAGGCAACCAAAGCTATTGATACATGACCAAATAATAATGTTATGTAGAATCGGACTAGCCCGTGCAAATGCACGGGTTGACGACTAGTATATATAATTGCGGTCACGATGAACAAGATGCATAGGGTAATACTTTTGATGAAATTCCAATTTCAATCTTCTATAGTTCCATGATCTCGTATCATCACATAGCCTATACCATGTCAATGCGTCTCCCTTCAAAGATAAAGGGAAGACCTTCTTCTTAGCAACATCATCGGGTATACCTGCAAGCTTAAATAATCCACAAACTTCATCCACATATATTAGGTGTTCATCAGGATGCTTTGTTCCATCTCCTGTAAAAGGATTAGCTAGCAGTTTTTCTATCATACCCGAAGGATGCTCATAAGGAATTTCATTTTCAATAGGTTCAGTAGGTTGAGGAGAAACTCTTTGCTCTACTGGTCGGGGTGAAGATACCCCGAACAAGCCCCTCAGAGGATTACTTTCCATAGTAACAAGTGACAGTAAATTTCAGCACACTTATATAAATTTTTCCTTACCAAATTCCACCTACCAAAGGCGCTTCACTCCCCGGCAACGGCGCCAGAAAAGAGTCTTGATGACCCACAAGTATAGGGGATCTATCGTAGTCCTTTCGATAAGTAAGAGTGTCGAACCCAACGAGGAGCAGAAGGAAATGATAAGCGGTTTTCAGCAAGGTATTCTCTGCAAGTACTGAAATAAGTGGTAACAGATAGTTTTGTGATAAGATAATTTGTAACGAGCAACAAGTAACAAAAGTAAATAAAGTGCAGAAAAGTGGCCCAATCCTTTTTGTAGCAAAGGACAAGCCTGGACAAACTCTTATATAAGGAAAAGCGCTCCTGAGGACACATGGGAATATCGTCAAGCTAGTTTTCATCACGTTCATACGATTCGCGTTCGGTACTTTAATAATTTGACATGTGGGTGGACCGGTGCTTGGGTGCTGTTCTTACTTGAACAAGCATCCCACTTATGATTAACCTCTATTGCAAGCATCCGCAACTACAACAAAAGTATTAAGGTAAACCTAACCATAGCATGAAACATATGGATCCAAATCATCCCCTTACGAAGCAACGCATAAACTAGGGTTTAAGCTTCTATCACTCTAGCAACCCATCATCTACTTATTACTTCCCAATGCCTTCCTCTAGGCCCAAATAATGGTGAAGTGTTATGTAGTCGACGTTCACATAACACCACTAGAGGCTAGACAACATACATCTCATCAAAATATCGAACGAATACCAAATTCACATGACTACTAATAGCAAGACTTCTCCCTTGTCCTCGGGAACAAACGTAACTACTCACAAAGCATATTCATGTTCATAATCAGAGGGGTAATAATATTCATAAAGGATCTGAACATACGATCTTCCACCAATTAAACCAACTAGCATCAACTACAGGGAGTAATTAACAATACTAGCAACCTACTAGCAGCAATCCCAGACTTGGAGACAAGAATTGGATACAAGAGATGAACTAGGGTTTTGAGATGAGATGGTGCTGATGAAGATGTTGATGGAGATTGCCCTCTCCCGATGAGAGGAGCGTTGGTGATGACGATGGCGATGATTTCCCCCTCCGGGAGGGAAGTTTCCCCGTCAGAACAGCTCTGCTGGAGCCCTAGATTGGTTCCGCCAAGGTTCCGCCTCGTGGCGGCGGAGTTTCGTCCCGAAAGGTTGCTTCGGATTTTTTTCTCGACGAAAGACTTCATATAGCAGAAGATGGTCATCGGAGAGCCACCAGGGGGCACACGAGGTAGGGGGCGCGCCCTAGGGGGGCCCACCCTCGTGGAAATGGTGTGGGCCCCCTGGTCTTCATCTTTGGTGAGGATTTTTCATTATTTATTATAAGGTATTCCGTGGAGTTTCAGGACTTTTGGAGTTGTGTAGAATAGGTCTCTAATATTTGCTCCTTTTCCAGCCCAGAATTCCAGCTGCCGGCATTCTCCCTCCTTATGTAAACCTTGTAAAATAAGAGAAATAGCCATAAGTATTGTGACATAATGTGAAATAACAGCCCATAATGCAATAAATATCGATATAAAAGCATGATGCAAAATGGACGTATCACTCTCCAACTGGTGCTCTTTAATAAGAGGATGGTGACTCAACATAAAAGTAAATAGATAGGCCCTTCCCAGAGGGAAGCAGGGATTTGTAGAGGTGCCAGAGCTCGATTTTTTAAATAGAGATAAATAATATTTTGAGTGGTATACTTTCATTGTCAACATAACAACCGAGAGATCTCGATATCTTCCATGCTACACACATTATAGGCGGTTCCCAAACAGAACGGTAAAGTTTATACTCCCCCGCCACCAACAAACATCAATCCATGTCTTGTCTGAAACAACGGGTGCCTCCAACTAACAACAATCCTGGGGGAGTTTTGTTTGCAATTATTTTAATTTAAGCATGGAACTGTGCATCCCGGTTACCAGCCATTTTCTCGTGAATGAGGAGCGGAGTCCACTCCTCTTGAGAATAACCCGTCTAGCATGGAAGATATAGACAGCCCTAGTTGATACATGAGCTATTCGAGCATACAAAACAGAATTTCATTTGAAGGTTTAGAGTTTGGCACATACAAATTTACTTAGAACGGCAGGTAGATACCGCATATAGGAAGGTATGGTCGACTCATATGGAAAAACTTTTGGGGTTTATGGAAGTGGATGCACAAGCAGTATTCCCGCTTAGTACGAGTGAAGGCTAGAAAGAGACTGGGAAGCGACCAGCTAGAGAGGGACAACAGTCATGAACATGCATTAAAATTAATCAACATTGAGGCAAGCATGAGTAGGATATAATTCACCATGAACATAAATATCGTGGAGGCTATGTTGATTTTGTTTCAACTACATGCGTGAACATGTGCCAAGTCAAGCCACTCGAATCGTTCAAAGGAGGATACCACCCTATCATACCACATCACAACCATTTTAATAGCATGTTGGCATGCAAGGTAAACCATTATAAACTCCTAGCAAATTAAGCATGGCATGAACAACTATAATCTATAATTGTCATTGCAAACATGTTTCATTCATAATAGGCTGAATCAGGAATGATGAACTAATCATATTTACAAAAACAAGATAGGTCGAGTTCATACCAGCTTCTCTCATCTCAATCAGTCCATCATATATCGTCATTACTGCCTTTCACTTGCACGACCAAACGGTATGGATAATAATAATAGTGCACATGTATTGGACTAAGCTGGAATCTGCAAGCATTCAATACAAGGGAGAAGACAAGGTAATATGGGCTCTTTGTTAGATCAACAATAATGCATATGAAAGCCACTCAACATTTTCATGATGGTCCTCTCCTCTCGACCCCAAAGAAAAGAAAAGAAACAAAACTATTTACACGGGAAAGCTCCCAACAAGCAAAAGAAGAACGAGAAATCTTTTTGGGTTTTCTTTTAATTACTACTACTACAAGCATGTAAAGTAAACTAGCTAAAAGCTACAACTAATATATTAAGGTTTTCAAACACACAAGAAGAAGGCTTAAAAAGAAAATAAACTAGCATGGATAGTACAATGAAAAAGTATGAGCACCGACAACTGGCATGAGTGTGTGAACATGAATGTAATGGCGGTGAGAAATACGTACTCCCCCAAACTTAGGCTTTTGGCCTAAGTTGGTCTATAGCCATGGCTCAAAGGTGCCCTCTCTGGTGTACGGAGGAGTGTCCTCCGGATCCCACTGATAAACAGACTGACGGTAGGGATCAAGTGGTGGCTCCGGCTCAGGCTCTGGGGCTGATGTCAGGCTCCAGTATGCATGAACGGCCTCCGGCAACACGAGGTACGTGCCTGAAAATATGTTAAACAAAGAGGGAGCAGGCAAGGTAATAATCTCATAGTAGTTTTTATCAAATATCAATCTATATTTAAGCATCTTCTTCTTATCCTTAACAATGAAATCATGTGCTACCATACTCTTATAATCTAGAAAAATAGGAGGCAGCAAGTTTTCCTCTTTCTCATAATGCCTAATAGGTAAGTTAAAGTGTGCAGCAAGGCGCGAAGCAAAGATGCCTCCAAAGATGGGACCTTTTGTGCGGTTCAGATTTAACCGCTTAGCAACAATAGCGCCTAAACTAAAAGTGGTATCACGAAACAAAGCATGGCGCAAAATAACAATATCAGGAGCACTGAGATTTCCACTGTTCCCGCGACCAATTAAGCATCTACTAGCAAATATTGCAAAGTAACGTAGAACAGGAAAATGTATGCTAGTAATTCTTGCATCGGAAACTTTCCTCGTTTCCCCTACAACAATAATATCAATAAATCCCTCCACATCATTACGATGTGGTTCCTCTATGCTGCCCGCAAAGGGTATCTTACAGACCCTACAAAACTCATATAGTGAAATCTCCTTAACCTCATCATATAAATGAAATTCCATTGAAGGTGGTGATTTCTTAGCATGAAAGTAAACATTTTGCACGAAAATATTAGTGAGGAGGAGATACTGTTCGCGCTGGTTGCGGAGGAAGTAGACGAGGCCTGCATTCTCGGCCAAATAATAAAAGTCTTCATAAATCCTGGCTTCTCTCGAGGACTCATCACAAGGCCATTCACACGGCCGAACCTCCGCAGTGCGAGGGAGATTATATTTGGGCATCTTATTCTCTTCACTTTGCTCATCCTTTGAGCTTCGGCTCGAAGAGCCCCTCAACAATCTCTTCATCATTTTCTTTTTCTGAAAAATTTCTGAAATTTTTAGTGACTCAAAATAAAAGTGAATCAAACTCAACAAGATTGATAGCAACTACTCCTACAAGTGCCTAGAGGCCATATCATGCATTAAAACTACTTTTGACCACATAAATTTGACATGCAAGCTCAAGAACAGGGTCACCTAAGTAGCAAAAATTTGCAATAAATAAAGCACTAGAACAAAAACTAATTGGACCATTGAAGGAGTCACATACCGAAGAACAATCCCCCAAAGCAGTTTTGTGAATGGAGCTTTGAGCAAGGAGATCGAAAATGGTAGCAAGATGAGCTAGAACACTGGTTTGAGCTGGTGGAGGATTTTTTTCTGGAGGAAGACGAAGTGTGTGGGTGCTGGAATAAGTGGAGGGGGCACACGTGGGGTCCATGAGGCAGGAGGGCGCGCCCTAGGGGGGTGGGGGCGCCCTGGGCCCTCGTGGCCAGGTGGTGGGTCCCCCTGGTGTGTTCTCGGTGCCAATAATTCTTAAATATTCTAGAAAAATCATATAAATTTTTTAGGACATTTGGAGAAGTTTTATTTTCGGGGTATTTTCTATTGCAAGGATAATTCAGAAAACAGACAAAAATACTATTTTTTGCTTTATTTAATCTAAATAACAGAAAGTAAAAGGAGGGTACAGAGAGTTGTGCTTTCTAACTTCATCCATCTCATGCTCATCAAAAGGAATCCACTAACAAGGTTGATCAGGTCTTGTTAACAAACTCTTTCCGAATAACATGAAATCAGAGAATTTTCGAATAACACTAAGTTACCTCAACGGGGATATGGATGTCCCCAACAATAAGAATATCATATTTCTTCTTGACAGTAGGAAGAGGAAATTCAAAACCTCCAATAGTAATTGTTGAAGTTTTTCCAATAGAATTTATACTGTGGACTTGTGGTTGTTTCCTCGAAAAATGTACCGTATGCTCATTACCATTAACATGAAAAGTGACATTTCTTTTGTTGCAATCAATAACAGCCCCTGCAGTATTCAAAAAGGGTCTACCAAGAATAATAGACATATTATCGTCCTCAGGAATATCAAGAATAACAAAGTCCGTTAAAATAGTAACATTTGCAACCACAACAGGCACATCCTCACAAATATTGACATGTATAGCAGTTGATTTATCAGCCATTTGCAAAGATATTTCAGTAGGTGTCAACTTATTTAAATCAAGTCTATGATATAAAGAGAGAGGCATAACACTAACATCGGCTCCAAGATCACATAAAGCAGTTTTAACATAGTTTCTTTTAATGGAGCATGGTATAGTTGGTACTCCTGGATCTCCTAGTTTCTTAGGTATTCCACCTTTAAAAGTATAATTAGCAAGCATGGTGGAAATTTCAGCTTCCGGTATCTTTCTTTTATTTGTAACAATATCTTTCATGTACTTAGCATAAGGATTCATTTTAAGCATATCAGTCAAACGCATACGCAAAAAGATAGGTCTAATCATTTCAACAAAGCGCTTAAAATCCTCATCATCCTTTTTCTTGGATGGTTTCACTACAGGAATCAGCTACTTTGCCGTCTGCCAAGGTGGACGGCAAAGGCATGGAAGGCGAACGGCAAAGGTCTTTGCCGTCTGCCATGGACGGCAAACGGCTCCGGCAAAGAAAGGATCGGCAAAGACCTTCTTTGTCGTCTGCTTCCTGACGCGGACGACAAAGGAACCTTTGCGATCAGCGGCGGATGACAAAGAAAGTAGATGGCAATAAACTCGCTATTAGTCCGTTAGGTGGCTAACGGCAGCCTTTGTCGTCCGCCGCTGACGGCAAAATTTGTCCGGCCTTTGCCGTCCGCCGAATGATGTCAGCTGGACGTCACTACACGACAGGTCTTTGCCGTCCGCGGCTGTAGGCAAAGCCTTTGCCGTCCGCCGCTATAGGCAAACTGGCCAAATGGGTCAGTTCCCAGGAGGTACAGGTGGCCACCGCGTGGCTGCTTTGCCGTCCGCGGCTATCGGCAAAGGTGGCTTTGCCATCAGTGGCAGACGACAAAGAGCCTGCATTGCCTCTTTTTTCTGTTTTTTCTTATACTCAACCATTCACAACAAAATAGATGATACATATATATTTTCACATGGCAAGTTCACAACAAACATATGAGATATCCAACACATATAATTTCATCATAAATGTATAGTTCCATCAACCATACATAGCAAGTTCCACATACATCCATCCAACCATACATATTACAATAGTGTCATCAAAGCATACATGCATAGTTCACCGATACAAAAGAAACATAGTTCATCCAAACAAGCACTCCATGTATGCAAGCTTCCATGAAGCGAATGAATTCTGCAAAATGGGAAATAAGAAAGTTAGAAGAAGAAGATTAGAAGAAGAAGAAGAAAAAGAAGATTAGAAGAAGAAGAAGATGATGATGATGATGATGATGAAGAAGAAGAAGAATATATGACATTTATGAGCTAATTTAGGTGAAATTGATCGTTTGTGAGCTAATATAGGTGAAATGGATCGTTTATGAGCCAACGTAGATGAAATGGATCGCTTATGAGCTAACTTAGGTAAAATGCATCATTTTAGAGCTAACCTAGGTAAGATGGATCATTTTGGAGCTAACCTAGGTAAGATGGGTCATTTTAGAGCTAACTTGGGTAAAATGGATCATTTATGAGCTAAGTAAGGTAAAATGGGTCATTTTAGAGCTAACTTAGGTACAATGGATCGTTTATGAGCTAACTAAGGTAAAATGGATCATTTTAGAACTAACTTAGGTAAAATGGATCGTTTATGAGCTAACTAAGGTAAAATGGATCATTTAGAACTAACTTAGGTAAAATGGATCGTTTATGAGCTAACTTAGGTGAAATGGATCATATATGAGCTAATTAAGTTGAAATGGGTCGTTTATGAGCTAACTAAGGTGAAATGGATCATTTATGAGCTAACTTAGGTGAAATGGATCGTTTATGAGCTAACTTAGTTGAAATGGATCATTTATGAGCTAACTTAGTTGAAATGGATCGTTTATGAGCTAACTAAGGTGAAATGGATCGTTTATGAGCCAACTAAGGTGAAATTGATCGTTTATGAGCTACCTAAGGTGAAATGGATCGTTTTTGAGCAAACTTAGGTGAAATGGATCATTTATGAGCTAACTTAGTTGAAATGGATCGTTTATGAGCTAACTTGGGTGAAATGGATTATTTAAGAGCTAATTTAGGTGAAATGGATCGTTTTTGAGCTAACCTAGGTGTGATGGGTCATGTTGGAGCTAACCTAGGTAAGATGGGTCATTTTGGAGCTAACCTAGGTGAAATGGGTCATTTTAAAGCTAACGTAGGTAAAATGGATCATTCAGGAGCTAATCTAGGTAAAATGGGTCATTTTAGAGCTAACTTGGATAAAATGGATCATTTATAAGCTAACTAAGGTAAAATGAGTCATTTTAGAGCTAACTTAGGTAAAATGGATCGTTTATGAGCTAACTAAGCTAATTATGCAATTTTTGACATAAGTAAGCTAAGTACAGATCGTTTTAGAGCTGACTTAGGTAAAATGGATGGTTTTGGAGGTCAGTAAGCTTATTAAGTCATTTTGGAGGAAAAGAAGCTAACTCTAGTTCATTATGGTAAGCATATTGGAGGAAATAAAGCTAAATCTAGGTCTTTATGCATTTGTTAAGCAAAACAATAGAGAAACTTACCGTGATCATGGAGGTGTAGGAGCGGGCTGGCTCATGCCGGTAGCTGGAGAAGGATCGTGCGATGCTTGTTTGGAGTTACGCTGCACCAAAGATCATTTCCAATGTCTCGTTAGCATGATGACACTCAAATGTTAAGACTAGCAAGTAATGTCCATTCAAATTAAACTCACCATGGTCCTAGGAGCAATCACTGGCATCAGCGGAGCGGTCTGACCGGACTTCTTGCACACAGACTGCACATTTGGTTTTGACAACTCAGTCATACTAGTTAGTAATGAGACAAACACTACATGAATGTTTTGGCTAATCTGCAGAAGAAACTTACCACAAGGAGCTCGTACATGGCCCTTGCTTGCATGTCATTTCGTGCCCTCTCCTCCTCCAACATCTTTGTCGTCCTCTCCTCCAACTCCCGCTACCTCTCCGCCGCCTGCGCCAGAAGTTTCTCCGTTCTATCTCTCTCACTCTATATAGCAGCCTGCAACACCACTCACATGACCATTTGTAATCATTGATGGAAGCGCACACAATGTAATGGAGAAAGATAGCTGAGTATGTATAACTAACCTTGATGGCGAGTTGGACTGGCCGTTCACGAGGCCTTATCTCAGGAGCGGAGCTCTACTGGCGTGCCTTGATCTCCGGGAGAGTGCTAGGACAACGGATAAGTCCATCTCCCATGGCTATGGAGCCATGGGACCTCCCGCCACCAGATATCATCAGCAGCTCTGTATCAATGGGACCCTGGCTCGGGTTAAAGTCCTCCCCTTTCCTCGCCTTCCCCTCATCTCTATATTTCACGAGCTTGTCGTGGGAGGAGATGTTGGTGAAGTTCTTTGGATCATTGAGGTCAGACGCAAAGAATGCCTTGACTTTCTAGTAAGAGCCAGTGTGGGCCATGGCATACAGGTCGTACACCTCTGGTACCTTATCCGCCTTATTGTAGCGTGCCTGAAAGAGAGAAACAAAGTAAATTAGTAATTAAAGGGCTAAAGCTAGCATGATGGATGAATTGCATGAATCATGAAGCAAACCACATACCCAGTTCCGCCCGAACTGATATAAGTTGGAGCTGCCTTGATGGTGTGGCACACCTTCCATTTGGGCATGTTTGTCCTTGGCCTTGTTGTGGAGGGCTAGCCATTCTTTTGAGCACCACTCATTGACCAACACCTCCCAACAATCCATCTGATCCGCACACCATCTCGGAGGGGCCTAAGTTAGCAAATAGAAACTTGAGCACTACGGCTATGAACTACTAAATGAAGGAAGTAAGTACAAGGCCTTAAGAATTACCTTCATGTACTCCTCCTTACTCAAGAACTTATCGCGGCATGCCCTCTTGGTCTTCTTGATACCACGCAAGGCGTAGTAGTCACGAACAGATTGCACCCAAGCCTCGTGCCGTAAGTTCTGTAGTAGGCGCTTGCAGACGTTATCGATAACATTTGCCGCTTCCTCCTCGTATCCCTCCTCACACCTGTAGAATGTCTGCAATCAAATGAGACAATATTGATTAATACAATTAATAACTAGCTAGTTGAAGATTTTTAATTGTGTAAAGCAGAAATTACCCAGAACTTTCTAATCACCACGTCTGCCCTCGTCTTGCACAAGACACCGTCGATAATCTCACCCGGCGGGGCCGAGGCAGCCAAGTAGTGCTCCCAACTCAATCCAAGCTCTGGAAGCCGACTCTCACCAGGCAACATGACAAACCCCGGGAAGTTTTGCTGACAAAGAACTCCAAGGACGGAGTTGGGCCGGCGGACACTATGATGGTGGTCCCAACCCCTACAGCATGACAAGGCCAACGCATTAGTTATTTGAAGAAACGTGAATGCAGAAGGTACAAAAAGATTAAATGCACTTACCTCTCCCCATCAGGGAAAATCAACCACCTCTTCTCGCGGGTCGCCGGCACGGACAGGAGCCATGTACAACCACGCTGGTAGACGGTGCCCCCTCCTCCTCAATATCAGTCGGCTCCCCGCCATCATCAGCATGGCCACTCGGCTCCTCAGGCTGATCCGGCCAGGTACCCCATCCAGACGTGTGATCCTCCGGGGTCTCGTGGGCCGAACTCTCGTGGGCTGAAGGCCCATCGACCCGAGGCTCATGGGCCAAAGACCAGTGGACCGGAGGCTCATGGACCGAAGTCCGTGTAGCCTCCTCCTCGGACGAGTCCACCCTAGCAGTCACGTGCTCGGGTGAAATAGCTGGGGGTGGCGGCCAGGAAGGCTCCCTAGTAGTCACCCTACCTCCTCTCCCGCGACCACGTGCTCCAGCTCCTCTCTTCTTCTTACCTCGTCCCCTGCTGGGCACCGCGGTCAACGAAGAAGGGCCCGGCGGTGTCGCCATACTGTCCAGCAACGCTCGGCGGAGAGGTGCGTGTGGAACGGAAGACCTCAGACCACGCGCCGACGAAGAAGGGGCCTCGGCGCGCTCCCGACCAGCGCCCACCATCTTTCAACACATGCCATGACAAAGAGTAAACAAAATTAGTACAACATAAAAAAATACCGACATGAATAATAATATGTATATCACTTAAGTGTATCATCATCAAGTACAACATAAAAAAATTGAATACCTGACACTACTAATAGTCTCGATCAGTATCATCAATAAATGCATCATCATCATCATCACTATAATCAATGACGGGTTCATAGGGTTCAGTGGCATCAACATGTGGAAGGCCACCTTGATGTAATCGGTCAAGCATTGACAGGTCATCCGCAGCAGTAACCTCTTCTTGTTCTGGCTCTTCTTGTTCCTCCTCTAGGGTGATGTCAGATTCACTATCGCTGTCTACTTCAATGTTTTGGGGTGAAGTATAGCGGTTCTTGAAACGCTTTTCAGAAAGACATGTCTCTTGGAAGAATTCTCCTTCATATGTGTCTGGGTTAATGTGAGGTTCATAATCCTCTTCCTTTGGGGGAGATAGTCTAGCACGTGGCGGCACTTCATAAACGACATCCCAACCTTTCAGATTTGGATTAGTTTGGCAGGCCCACGGTAGATAGAATACTTGGGTCGTCTGTTGAGTCATAATATAGACATCAGGAACATCTAAATGGGTGCTTTGGTTGATTTCAACTAGCCCTATATGTTCATGAGTCCTTCTAGTCTCCTTCGGCTGAAACCAATAACATTTGAAGACTACGACATTCGGTGGGTTTTCATCATAGAATAGAAGTTCATAAATTTCTTCAACTCTCCCATAATACTCGGTACCTCCTTCGCCGATAGCAGATACACAACAATTTGTAGACTTTCGGTCGGCCATAGATAGCTCTTTGCCATAGGTACGAAAGCGATACCCGTTGATGTCGTATTTGTCAAATGAACGGACCTTATAGTCAAAACCATTAGCGACTTGTCTCAGTTCGGCGTCCATAGACTCTGAATTAGCCTACAAGTTTAATATGAAAGGATTGTTGCATTACACACAAATTAGCGAATGAAATGAAATTGTCTAATAGAAATTACCATTTGTTTGAACCAAGAGATGAAACCAGGATAGCCGCCTCCTTGCTTTGCGAGAAGCTCATACTCTTCGACGGAATCCTTTTGGATCACCGCTCCATACGAGAATATGGCGACATATCGACTGTATGAAATATCCAGGAATAAGAGCAGTTCGAAGGAAATAGAAGTTGTGAAACAGTACCGAGAACGTACTAGATGTACGGCCGCACTTCTATCAGGTTGTTGAAGATATACAACGAAATGGTCCGCCATTCTTCGTTATCCAAAGATACTGGCTTTGAAACACTGGCTGGTGCGAGATTCCCTTTGAATAGGCTGAGGTTGGATCCACCCTTTTAGGGTCGTCAGCATTGTACCGAGGCTTCGGATTATGCAAATGACGATTTTTGTCTTCATAGTGTGCTGTCACGAAGTTTGCCGCCTCCTCAGTGATGAATGCCTCAGCAATCGATGCTTCAATTCTACGTTTATTTTTACATTTTTCTTGAAGCGTCTTCTGCATCCTCTCAATTGGGTAGCACCAACGATTTTGCATGCCCCCCCCCCAATCTTGCCTCGGTCGGGAGATGCAAAATCAAATGCTGCATTGGATTAAAGAAGCCTGGTGGAAAGATCTTCTCTAACTTGCAGATCAACTCTGGCGCCAACTCTTCCATTTCCTCTAGCACGCCAGGCGATAGTTCTTTCGCACAAAGAACACGGAAGAAATAGTTGAGTTCTCCCAGTACTAGCCATTCATCCTCAGGGATGAAGCCACGCCACATCACCGGCATTACCCGCTCAATCCATATGTGCCAATCATGACTCTTGAGACCAAATATCTTCAATTTATCAAGACTCGCTCCCCTCTTTAGATTAGTTGCATACCCTTCGGGGAACATCAACTGCATTTTCACCCACAAGATAATTTCCCTCATAGCTGGCCTTCCAAGATTGAACCATGCCTTTGGCTTCGTCTAGTTCTGCTTTCCTTTCGGTTCTTTCATGTTTTGTAACGGCCTATCACATAGCGCCTCCAGATCGACTCTAGCCTTAGTATTATCCTTTGACTTCCCATCTATGCCGAACAATGTACCAAAAAGTGCCTCAGCGATATTCTTCTCAGTGTGCATCACGTCAATGTTGTGTGGGCAAAGGAGGTCTTTGAAGTAACGCAGATCTCATAAGCATGTCTTGTGAGTCCAGGCGTGCTTATAATTATACCCCTTGAAGTACCATGGACGCTCTGGATCTGGCTCGAGAGCGTTTAACTGATCCAGGGTCTGTTGGCCTGTCAACGCAGGTGGTGCAGAGTTTTTGACAACTCTACCTCTGATGAAGTTCTTCTTGTCTTTCCTGAACTTATGGCGAGGATCCAGGAACTGTCTATGCATGTCGAAGCAAGAAAACTTGCGACCGGCCTGAAGCCAACGAAACTCAAGAGCTCCCTTGCATGTGGGGCACGGGAACCTTCCATGCACACACCAGCCAACGAATAGCGCATACGCCGGCAAGTCATGCGTCGAGTACATGTACCAGACATGCATTATGAAGTTCCGTTTGCTATAGGCGTCGTATGTCTTGAACCCATTATCCCAGGCTTCTTGCAATTCGTCCTTAAGCGGCTGCATGTACACATTCATATTTTTCCCCGGATAGTTGGGCCCTGGAATTATCAACGTCAGGAAAAGGTTCTTTCTTTGCATAATCTGTCCGGGGGGAAGATTGAGTGGAAAGACAAATACGGGCCAACAACTGTATTGGGCTGCCGTCATACCAAACACACTGAACCCATCCGTGCAGATGCCGACTCGAGGATGCCTCGGATCTGCCGCTTTGTCAGCATGTAATTCATCAAACTTTTTCCACGCAACACCATCCGATGTGTGTACCATCATCAGATTCCCATCTGCATCTAGTTCGGTTCTTTTGCCTGTTTTGTGCCATGTCATCTGTTTGGCCGTCTCTTCGACCATGAAAAGACGTTGAAGTCTTGGTACGATTGGCATATACCAAAGAACACTAACGGGGATTTTGGTCTGTGTCTTCTCACCCATACCGTTGTCTACCACAACATACCTGGAAGACTTGCAAATGGGACAATAGTTCAAGTCCGCATAGTCAAGCCTAAATAAGGCACATCCTTTCTCACAGGCATGTATCTTCTCATAGGGCATCTCCAATGCACGGAGGATTTTGTCCGACTGGTACAGGTGTGCAGGCATTACATGGCCTTTGGGTAGAAAGCGTCCAAATACTGTCATCATTGCGTCGTAGCATTCTCTGCCCAAGTTGAACTGAGCCTTCAGAGCCATTACTTGTGAGATGGCATCCAACTGACAAAGCTCAGTGTGCTCGTGGAGCGGATGTTTTGAAGACTCCAACATTTCATTGAAGGCCTTTGCAGATTCCTCCATCTCCTCGTCCGAATCCCGAGCATCATCATAGTCTTGCACCATGTTTTCCATCCTGGTACCATGCTCGTCGGTGCGACGACGATCCACCTCAGCTCGGTCACGTTGGGCAGACTCACCAAGATATGTCCACACCGTATAATCGGGCGTAAAACCACTCTTCTGCAGGTGTTTTCCCATTTCAGCCTCTATCCTCTTTTTCCAATTGCCGCACCGGAAACAGGGGCACCAGGTTTTCCTTTGGCCATTTGCAAATGCGGCTTGCACAAACCCCTTGGTTTTCATGAACCATTTAGTGCTCTCATACGTCTCCGTCATATCTATAATTTTTGATTGTTCCATGCCAATACTATTCAACTTTCATATACTTTTTGGCAACTTTTTATATTATTTTTGGGACTAACATATTGATCCAGTGCCCAGTGCCAGTTCCTGTCTGTTGCATGTTTTTGGTTTCGCAGAATATCCATATCAAACGGAGACCAAACGGGATAAAAACGGATGGAGCTTATTTTTGGAAAATATGGAAAATTCGGAAGGAAAATCAACGCGAACCAGTGCCCGAGGTGGTCACGAGACAGGGCCCCCACCTTAGGGCGCGCCCCTACCCTCGTGAGACCACAGTAAGGCGGTTGACGCTCTTCTTTTGCCGCAAGAAAGCTAATATTCGGAAAAAATCACGGTGAAGGTTTCAGGCCAATCGGAGTTACGGATCTCCATATATATATATACGAAACGGTGAAACAGAGCCAGAAGAGAACGCAGAACCAGAGAGAAACAGAGAGATAGATCCAATCTCGGAGGGGCTCTCGCCCCTCCCATGCCATGGAGGCCAAGGACCAGAGGGGAAACCCTCCTCCCATCTAGGGAGGAGGTCAAGGAAGAAGAGGAAGAAGGGGGCCCCTCTCCCCCTCTCCTCCGGTGGCGCCGGAACGCCGCCGTGGCCATCATCATCATCACCGCGATCTACACCAACACCTCCGCCATATTCACCAACATCTCCATCACCTTCCCCCCTCTATCTATAGCGCTCCACTCTCCCGCAACCCGCTGTACCCTCTACTTGAACATGGTGCTTTATGCTTCATATTATTATCCAATGATGTGTTGCCATCCTATGATGTCTGAGTAGATTTTCGTTGTCCTATCGGTGGTTGATGAATTTCTATGATTGATTTAATTTGCATGTGGTTATGTTGCTGTCCTTTGGTTCCCATCATATGAGCGCGCGCATGGATCACACCATAGGGTTAGTTGTATGTTGATAGGACTATGTATTGGAGGGCAAGAGTGACAGAAGCTTCAACCTAGCATAGAAATTGATGCATACGGGATTGAAGGGGGACCAATATATCTTAATGCTATGGTTGGGTTTTACCTTAATGAACATTAGTAGTTGCGGATGCTTGCTAATAGTTCTAATCATAAGTGCATAGAATTCCAAGTAAGGGATGGCATGCTAGCAGTGGCCTCTCCCACATAAAACTTGCTATCGGTCTAGTAAAGTAGTCAATTGCTTAAGGGACAATTTCGCAACTCCTACCACCACTTTTCCACACTCGCTATATTTACTTTAGTTGCTTCTTTACCTTAGCAGCCCCTAGCTTTTATTTTCTCGCTCTTTATTTTCTTGCAAGCCTACCCAAAAACACCTACAAAGTACTTCTAGTTTCATACTTGTTCTAGGTAAAGCTAACGTCAAGCGCGCGTAGAGTTGTATCGGTGGTCGATAGAACTTGAGGGAATACTTGTTCTACCTTTAGCTCCTCATTGGGTTCGACACTCTTACTTATCGAAAACTGTTGTGATCCCCTATACTTGTGGGTTATCAAGACCTTTTTCTGGCGCCATTGCCGGGGAGTAATAGCATGGGGTGAATATTCTCGTGTGTGCTTGTTTGCTTTATCACTAAGTAATTTTTATTTGTTGTTCTTAGTTGTTTTCTATCTTTAGTTATGGGTAGGAAACGCAAAATACCAAAAAAATTAGTTGTGCCTACTGAACCAATGGTTGAAGAACCAATCAAAATCTATCACACTGCTGAAGCTTATTACTTGGATCATCTTCGATCCCTATGTGCTCGTGCTGAAACCCCAACTAGCTTAGTTGAGGGCAAATCCTTAGATGATCATGCTTGTTATGTGCGACACCGTATATCTGAAAAAGGGAAACTATTATGGGGTCAAATTCAACGTTTGCAATGCTATGCTTGGAATTTATGTGAAATATATTATTTTACTTGTTTTTCTGAAAACCCTAAGAAACACCTTCCCTATCAATGTGAGTTTAGTGATAATGGAATCTTATCTTCGTATGCTAAGGGTGTTTACAATTACTATGATGTTCAACAAATTGAAGAATTTGTTGCTTTTAAGGGTGCTTCTGAAATTGCTTCTTTTATTGAAAAGTATGATGCTACTTTTCACAAATCTGAAAATTTTGCCATACTTGAATATTGTTATGAGAATTATGCTTCTAATGCCTATGTTAAACTATATATTGAGGAATACTCCGCTGTCCAAGAAGAGACTAATATTTTGCAGGAGTTTATGGAAGAAGAAATTGATGAAACTGTGAGCTCATTGGATGAAAAAGATGAGGAGGAGAGCGAAGAACAAAAGGAGGAAGAATGGATTGATCACCCGTGCCCACCTTCTAATGAGAGTAACTCTTCAACTCATACATTGTTTAATTCCCCTCCGTGCTTACTGAAGGATGATTGCTATGATGACTGTTATGATCCCATTGATTCTCTTGAAATATCCCTTTTTGGTGATGCTTGTTATGCTTGTGGCCAAGATGCCAATATGAATGATGCTTATGGAGATGAACTTGCTATAGTTCCTTATGTTAAACATGAAATTGTTGCTATTTTCACCCACGCATGATAGTCCTATTATCTTTTTGAATTCTCCCGATTATACTATATCGGAGAAGTTTGCACTTATTAAGGATTATATTGATGGGTTGCCTTTTACCATTGCACATGATGATTTTGATAAATATAATATGCATGTGCTTGTTGCTCCTACTTGCAATTATTATGAGAGAGGAACTATATCTCCACCTCTCTATGTTTCCAACATGATAAAATTGCAAGAAACTGTTTATACTATGCATTGGCCTTTACTAGGTGTGCATGAATTGTTCTTTTATGACATGCCGATGCATAGGAAGCGAGTTAGACTTCGTCATTGCTTGATATATGTTGCTTTGTGCTCACTACTAAATTACAAATCATTGTTAATTAAAATTGGCTTTGATATACCTTGGGATCCGGGTGGATCCATTACTTGAGCACTATATGCCTAGCTTAATGACTTTAAAGAAAGCGCTGCCAGGGAGACAACCCGGAAGTTTTAGAGAGTCATTTATTTCTGTTGAGTGCTTTCATATAGTTTAAAAACAACAAAAATAAAGAGGGGAACCCAAAACTTTTTCAAAAGGAAAAGTGAAAGTGAGAGAGACAAGCATTGTGAAAATGGGGGACGTCCTTGAACTTTGTTCATGCCCATGGGAACTTTGTGAATCTTAATTACAGAAACTTTTCAATAAAAATAATTATCCCCTTGTACAATTCCATTGTATTATAAAAATAATGTGCCAAGGTTTGCCTTTAGGATGTTTACATTTGCTTGATGGTTTGTATGGTGCAGGACAGAAACTTTGGCTGTAGTGCGAGATTTTACATTTTTAGCTGGAACGTCAAATGGTTCTGATTCTTTTTTCACTGTCTTCCTATACAAATTGTTTATTTTTCCTAATTTTGTTAGAATTTTTCAAGTATCAGAAGTATGGTGAATGTTCATATTATTACAGACTGTTCTGTTTTAGACAGATTCTGTTTTTGATGCATAGTTTGCTTGTTTTGATGAAACTATCAATTTATATCAGTGGATTAAGCCATGGAAAAGCTATATTACAGTAGACACAATGCAAAAACAAAATATGAATTGGTTTGCAACAGTACTTAGAGTAGTGATTTGCTTTATTATACTAACGGATCTTACCGAGTTTTCTGTTGAAGTTTTGTGTGGATGAAGTGTTCGATGATTGAGAAGGTCTCGATGTGAGAAGAAGGAAGAGAGGCAAGAGCTCAAGCTTGGGGATGCCCGAGGCAACCCAAGTAAATATTCAAGGAGACTCAAGCGTCTAAGCTTGGGGATGCTGGGGAGGCATCCCCTCTTTCTTCAACAAATATCGGTATGTTTTCGGATTAGTTTTGTTCATGCGATATATGCAAGTCTTGGAGCGTCTTTTGCATTTAGGTTTTTATTTTTATTTTTATGCACCATGCTGGTATGAGATAATCCTTGGTTGATTTATAGAATGCTCATTGCACTTCACTTATATCTTTTGAGTATGGCTTTATAGAATGCTTCATGTGCTTCACTTATATCATTTGAAGTTTGGATTGCCTGTTTCTCTTCACTTAGACAACCGCCATTTGTAGAATGCTCTTTTGCTTCACTTATATTTGTTAGAGCACGAGCATATCTTTTGTAGAAAGAATTAAACTCTCGTGCTTCACTTATATCTATTTAGAGAGATGACAGGAACTGGTCATTCACATGGTTAGTCATAAAATCCTACATAAAACTTGTAGATCACTGAATATGATATGTTTGATTCCTTGCAGTAGTTTTGCGATATAAAGATGGTGATATTAGAGTCATGCTAGTGGGTAGTTGTGGATTGAGAAATACTTGTGTTGAGGTTTGCAAGTCCCGTAGCACGCACGTATGGTGAACCGTTATGTGATGAAGTCGGAGCATGATTTATTTATTGAATGTCTTCCTTATGAGTGGCGGTCGGGGACGAGCGATGGTCTTTTCCTACCAATCTATCCCCCTAGGAGCATGCGTGTAGTACTTTGTTTCAATGACTAATAAATTTTTGCAATAAGTATGTGAGTTCTTTATGAGTAATGTTGAGTCCATGGATTATACGCACTCTCACCCTTCCATCATTGCTAGCCTCTCTAGTACTGCGCAACTTTCACCGGTACCATAAACCCACCATATATCTTCCTCAAAACAGCCACCATACCTACCTATCATGGCATTTCCATAGCCATTCCGAGATATATTGCCATGCAACTTTTATCATCATCATATACATGACTTGAGCATTTATTGTCATATTGCTTTGCATGATCGTAAGATAGCTAGCATGATGTTTTCATGGCTTGTCCGTTTTTTGATGTCATTGCTATGCTAGATCATAGCACATCCCGGTACACCGCCGGAGGCATTCATATAGAGTCATACCTTATTCTAGACATTGAGTTGTAATATTGAGTTGTAAGTAAATAAAAGTGTGATGATCATCATTATTAGAGCATTGCCCCAGTGAGGAAAGGATGATGGAGACTATGATTCCCCCATAAGTCGGGATGAGACTCCGTACTTTACAAAAAATAAAAGAGGCCAAAGAAGCCCAAATAAAAAAAGAGGCCAAAGAAGCCCACCAAAAAATAAAAAAAAATAAAAAAAATAAAAAAATGAGAGAAAAAGAGAGAAGGGGCAGTGCTACTATCCTTTTTCCACACTTGTGCTTCAAAGTAGCACCATGTTCTTCATATAGAGAGTCTCTTGAGTTATCACCTTCATATACTAGTGGGAATTTTCACTATAGAACTTGGCTTGTATATTACGATGATGGGCTTCCTCAAACGCCAGAGGTCTTCATGAGCAAGCAAGTTGGATGCACACCAACTTAGTTTTCAGTCTGAGCTTTCATACACTTATAGCTCTTAGTGCATCCGTTGCATGGCAATCCCTACTCACTCACATTGATATCTATTGATGGGCATCTCCATAGCCCGTTGATACGCCTAGTTGATGTGAGACTAGCTTCTCCTTTTTGTCTTCTCCACAACCACCATTCTATTCCACCTATAGTACTATGTCCATGGCTCACGCTCATGTATTGTGTGAAAGTTGAAAAGGTTTGAGAACGTCAAAAGTATGAAACAATTGCTTGGCTTGTCATCGGGGTTGTGCATGATGTGAATATTTTGTGTGGTGAAGATGGAGCATAGCCAGACTAAATGATTTTGTAGGGATAACTTTCTTTGGCCATGTTATTTTGAAAAGACATGATTGCTTTATTAGTAGGCTTGAAGTATTATTGTTTTTATGTCAAATGATAGACTATTGCTTTGAATCACTCGTGTCTTAATATTCATGCCATGATTAGACATATGATCAAGATTATGCTAGGTAGCATTCCACATCAAAAATTATATTTTTTATCATTTACCTACTTGAGGACGAGCATGAATTAAGCTTGGGGATGCTGATACGCCTCCGTCGTATCTATAATTTTTGATTGTTCCATGCCAATATTATTCAACTTTCATATACTTTTTGGCAACTTTTTATATTATTTTTGGGACTAACATATTGATCCAGTGCCCAGTGCCAGTTCCTGTCTGTTGCATGTTTTTGGTTTCACAGAATATCCATATCAAACGGAGTCCAAACGGGATAAAAACGGACGGAGCTTATTTTTGGAAAATATGGAAAATTAGGAAGGAAAATCAACGCGAACCAGTGCCCAAGGTGGTCACAAGGCAGGGGGCGCCCCACCCCCCCTTAGGGCGCGCCCCTACCCTCGTGAGCCCACCGTAAGGCGGTTGACGCTCTTCTTTTGCCGCAAGAAAGCTAATATTCGGAAAAAAAATCACAGCGAAGGTTTCAGGCCAATCAGAGTTATGGATCTCCATATATATAGGAAACGGTGAAATAGAGCCAGAAGAGAATGCAGAACCAGAGAGAAACAGAGAGATAGATCCAATCTCGGAGGGGCTCTCGCCCCTCCCTTGCCATGGAGGCCACGGACCAGAGGGGAAACCCTTCTCCTATCTAGGGAGGAGGTCAAGTAAGAAGAGGAAGAAGGGGGGCCCTCTCCCCCTCTCCTCCAGTGGCGCCGGAACGCCGCCGTGGCCATCATCATCATCACCGCGATCTACACCAACACCTCCGCCATCTTCACCAACGTCTCCATCACCTTCCCCCCTCTATCTACAGCGGTCCACTCTCCCGCAACCCGTTGTACCCTCTACTTGAACATGGTGCTTTATGCTTCATATTATTATCCAATGATGTGTTGCCATCCTATGATGTCTGAGTAGAGTTTTATTGTCCTATCAGTGGTTGATGAATTTCTATGATTGATTTAATTTTCTTGTGGTTATGTTGCTGTCCTTTGGTGCCCATCATATGAGCGCACGCATGGATCACACCATAGGGTTAGTTGTATGTTGATAGGACTATGTATTGGAGGGCAAGAGTGACAGAAGCTTCAACCTAGCATAGAAATTGATGCATACGGGATTGAAGGGGGACCAATATATCTTAATGCTATGGTTGGGTTTTACCTTAATGAACATTAGTAGTTGCAGATGCTTGCTAATAGTTCCAATCATAAGTGCATAGAATTCCAAGTAAGGGATGACATGCTAGCAGTGGCCTCTCCCACATAAAACTTGCTATCGGTCTAGTAAAGTAGTCAATTTCTTAAGGGACAATTTCGCAACTCCTACCACCACTTTTCCACACTCGCTATATTTACTTTAGTTGCTTCTTTACCTTAGCAGCCCCTAGCTTTTATTTTCTCGCTCTTTATTTTCTTGCAAGCCTACCCAAAAACACCTACAAAGTACTTCTAGTTTCATACTTGTTCTAGGTAAAGCTAACGTCAAGCGTGCGTAGAGTTGTATCGGTGGTCAATAGAACTTGAGGGAATACTTGTTCTACCTTTAGCTCCTCATTGGGTTCGACACTCTTACTTATCGAAAACTGTTGCGATCCTCTATACTTGTGGGTTACCACACTCCATTTGTTCTGACCAGTTTGACCGGTATACATCCACGCACGATTACTCATCTTGACTTTCAGAGCTACTGGACACACAACAAATATATATATTCATCAGTTGATCTACTTTGTTAATTTTATTACGTCCATGCAACCTACACTCTAATAGGTAATGATAGGTCCTAATCCCACCCGAGTATGTGTAGATTGGGTTCATTTTCCCATGCTATGCTTCGGATCGGACGCAAAATTTCAGCAGCACCTCCCCACTGTTCTCCTGATACACGTCTCTGCAATAAACAGAGAGGATGTGTACCAGGAGAACAACAGGGGAGGCACTGACGAAATTTATGCGTCGGATCCGGAGCGAAGCATATGGGAAAACGAACCCAATCTACACATACTCGGGCTGTCCATGGATAGCGTTGGACAATTCAAAAGAATCAAGGTTATAAATATGCAAATGCATGCATATTTATAACTATAACGCTTTCGAACGGGAGACACATATTGGTTACGCATACTGATGATTCAAGACACATATACAGCTAGCTATCAAGTTTCATCGGCACGAACACCGGAACAGAGCAAATAATTAATGGGGGAGGAGGACATGTCATTTGTGCTCACCCACGAACGAAGGGGCAGAGCTCGTCAAACGCACGGCGAGGTCGTCGAACACCAAGCCTCGCAGCGATGAAACAACTGCACATTTAAATCTACCCGATCAACACAATTATATATATGATATTTTTCATAACAAAATCGAAAAATATATGACCTAACTAATAATTCACAAATATATGACCCCGTCGGCCTCTGGAAGGCCAAAGAACACCTTTTCGGGAGGTGTCGGGGGTCGGGGTGTCGCGTCGGTGTCGGGGTGCCGTGTCGGGGTCGGGCTGCTGTTTCGGGGTCGGGGGTCGGGGTGTCGTGTCGGGGTCGTGGTGTCGGGGTTAGGGGGTCAGGGTGTCGGGGTGTGGTGTCGGGGTGTCGTGCTGAGGTGTCGGGGTGTCGATCGGGTGTCGGGGGTCGGGTCTCTTTTTTCCTTTTTTTCCTTTTCTTCTTCTCTTCTTCTTCTTCTCCTCCTCTCCTCTTTCTTCTTCTTCTTCTTCTTCTTCTTCTTCTTCTTGTTCTTCTTCTTCTTCCTCCCCCTTTCTACTTATTCTACTTTTCTTCTTCTTTTTTCATTAAACCTAAAACTGAACCTAAACAAAAAAAACTAAACTAAATAACATAAACTAATTAAATCTAAACTATTTAAACTAAATAACCTAAACTAATTAAACTAAATAACCTAAACTAACTAAACTGAAAAAACTTAAACTAAATAACCTAAACTAAACAGAAAAGAAAAACAGAAAATAAAACAGGGGCAGGGGCTCACTGTGGGGGGCGGCAACGGGTCGTGGAGGGGGCGACGACGGGGCGGCGGCGAGGCGGGGTGGCGACCGGGCGGGAAGGGCCGGCGACGGGCGGCGCTCCTCGAGGGGGCGGCGGCGGCCCGGTGGAGGGGAGGCCACGGCGGGTGGGGACGGCGGCGGCCCGGTGGAGGGGGAGGCCGCGGCGGGACGGGGCGGGGCGGCTGGACGGCCGCGACGTGGCTGGCTGGTGTGGAATGGGTGGCGGGGGTGCGGTGGACGTCGGGGCGCCGCAGGAGAGGGGTGTTGGGCGACGGGGCGAGGGGCGAGGGGGCGGCGGCGGGTGTTGGGGCGACGGGGCAAGGGGGGCGGCGGCGGGTGGCTGGTGGTCTCGTCGGGAAGAGAGAACACACACAGAGAGAGAGGGGGAGGGAGGGAGGGGGCGGGGTGGGGATCCAGCCGTTAGTTAGGTTATCTCTTTGCCGTCCGCCCCCCTTTGCCGTCCGCTTTTTTGCTCTTTGTCGTCCGCTGGCGGATGGCAAAGAGGGGGCCGTTATGTTTTTTTTCTGAACAGCTCGTTAGTGGGGCCCACCTCCCTCTTTGCCGTCCGCCCGCTGACGGCAAAGATTCTTTGCCGTCCGTTCTTTGCAAGCTGACGACAAAGACCTTCTTTGTCGTCCGCCAGTAGACGGCAAAGAATAGGCAGGCGGCAAATAAGCAGATTCCAGTAGTGTTTAGGAGGAAAAGGCATGGGTTTCTGAACCCATGGTTCTCTTTCTTTACCGTGCTTCCTAGCAACGAAGTCTCTCTTATCATAACGTTGATTCTTTGATTGTGGGTTATCAAGATCAACAGCAGGTTCAATCTCTACATCATTGTCATTGCTAGGTTGAGAACCAACATGAACATCATCATTAATATTATCACTAGGTTCATGTTTATTACCAGATTGTGTTTCAGCATCAGAAATAGAAATATCACTAGGATTCTCAGGTGTGTCAACAACTGGTTCACTAGAAGCATGCAAAGTCCTATCATTTTTCCTTTTCTTCTTCTTAGAAGAACTAGGTGCATCAACATTAGTTCTCTGAGAATCTTTCTCAATTCTCTTAGGGTGACCCTCAGGATACAAAGGTTCATGAGTCATTTTACCCCCTCTAGTCACAACTCTAACAACATTTTCATTTTTCTTATTATCTAATTCATTGAGCAAATCATTCCGAGCTTTAAGTACTTGTTCTACTTGAGTGGTAAACATAGAAGCATGTTTACTAATAATTTTAAGTTCACCTTTAACTCTAGACATATAATCACTCAAGTGTTCAATCATATAAGCATTACGTTTCAATTGTCTACCAACATAAGCATTGAAGTTTTCTTGTTTAACAATAAAATTATCAAACTCATCCAAGCATTGGCTAGCAGACTTATTACGAGGAATATCACCTTCATCAAATCTATAGAGAGAATTTACCTTTAATACCTATGTCGGGTTATCAAGACCATGTATTTCTTCAATAGGTGGTAAATTCTTAACATCTTCAGCTTTAGTACCTTTTTCTTTCATAGTTTTCTTTGCCTCTTGCATATCTTCAGGGCTGAGAAATAGAATACCCCTTTTCTTCGGAGTTGGCTTAGGAGTTGGTTCAGGAAGTGTCCAATCATTTTCATTACTCAACATATTATTCAATAGCAATTCAGCTTGATCAACAGTTCTTTCCCTGAAAACACAACCAGCACAACTATCCAGATCGGTTAGTCCATTATAAAAGATATCAAGTATTTCATTTTTCTTGAGAGGATGATCAAGCAAAGCATTAAGTAATCAGAGAAGCCTCCCCCAAGTTTGTGGGAGACTCTCTTCTTCAATTTGCACAAAATTACATATTTCCCTTAAGGTAGCTTGTTTCTTATGAGCGGGGAAATATTTAGCAGAGAAGTAATAAATCATATCCTGGGGACTACGCACACAACCAGGATCGAGAGAATTAAACCATGTGTTTAGCATCACCCTTTAATGAGAACGGAAATAACTTAAGGATATAGTAGTAACAAATTTTCTCCTCATTAGTGAGCAGGGTGGCTATATCATTCAATTTAGTAAGATGTGCCACAACAGTTTCAGATTCATAGCCATAAAAAGGATCAGATTCAACCAAAGTAATTAACTCAGGGTCGACAGAGAAATCATAATCCTTATCGTAAATACAGATGGGTGAAGTAGCAAAAGCAGGGTCATATTTCATTCTAGCATTCAAAGATTTTTCTTTCAGCTTAGCTAACAGTTTCTTAAGATCATATCTATCATTGCAAGCTAAAAAGTCTCTAGCAGTTTCTTCATCCATAACATAGCCCTCAGGAACAACAAGCAATTCATATCTAGGGGGAGAATCTTCATCATCACTTTCATCAATATTATCAGTTTCAATAATTTCATTCTCTCTAACCCTAGCAAGTTGTTCATCAAGAAA
Organism: Triticum urartu; assembly: GCF_056163025.1. Taxonomy (NCBI): domain Eukaryota; kingdom Viridiplantae; phylum Streptophyta; class Magnoliopsida; order Poales; family Poaceae; genus Triticum; species Triticum urartu. Next base: position 189,037,779 of record NC_141879.1, read on the forward strand.
TTCACCTAATGGCACAGTATTATCAAGCATAGAAGTAGTTTCATCATAAGTATCATGCAGAAGTGGCATCATCAATAACATGTGACATATCAGAATAAATAGCAAGAGTGGGTGTCGCAAGTTTACTCAAAACATAAGGTGAATCTAGTGCAGAGCTAGATGGCAGTTCCTTACCTCCCCTCGGAGTTTAGGGATAAATCTTGGTTCTTTCATCTTTCAAGTTCTTCATAGTGATCAATAGATATAAATCCCAAGTGACTCAAAGAATAGAGCTATGCTCCCCGGCAACGGCGCCAGAAAATAGTCTTGATAACCCACAAGTATAGGGGATCGCAACAGTTTTCGAGGGTAGAGTATTCAACCCAAATTTATTGATTCGATACAAGGGGAGCCAAAGAATATTCTCAAGTATTAACAGTTGAGTTGTCAATTCAACCGTACCTGAAAGACTTAATATCTGCAGCAAAGTATTTGGTAGCAAAGTAATATGGAAGTAACGGTAATGGTGGCGTATTGGTTTTGTAGTGATTGTAACAGTGGCAATGAAGAAGTAACTAAGCAAAGATCAATATGTGAAAAGCTTGTAGGCAATGGATCAGTGATGGATAATTATGTCGGATGTGATTCCTCATGCAACAGTTATAACATAGGGTGACACAGAACTAGCTCCAGTTCATCAATGTAATGTAGGCATGTATTCCGAATATAGTCACACGTGCTTATGGGAAAGAACTTGCATGACATGTTTTGTCCTACCCTCCCGTGGCAGCGGGGTCCTATTGGAAACTAAGGGATATTAAGGCCTCCTTTTAATAGAGTACCAGACCAAAGCATTAACACTTAGTGAATACATGAACTCCTCAAACTATAGTCATCACTGGGAGTGGTCCCGATTATTGTCACTTCGGGGTTACCGGATCATAACACATAGTAGGTGATTATTGACTTGCAAAATAGGATCAAGAACTCACATATATTCATGGAAACATAATAGGTTCAGATCTGAAATCATGGCGCTCGGGCCCTAGTGATAAGCATTAAGCATAGCAAAGTCATAGCAACATCAATCTCAGAACATAACGGATACTAGAGATCAAACCCTAACAAAACTAACTCAATTACATGATAAATCTCATCCAACCCATCACCGTCCAGCAAGCCTATGATGGAATTACTCAAGCTCGGCGGTGAGCATCATGAAATTGGTGATGGAGGAAGGCTGATGATGACGATGGCGACGGATTCCCCTCTCTGGAGCCCCGAACGGACTCCAGATCAGCCCTCCCGAGAGAGATTAGGGCTTGGCGGCGGCTCTATATCGTAAAACGCGATGAATCCTTCTCTCTGATTTTTTCCTCCCCGAACGTGAATATATAGAGTTGGAGTTGAGGTCGGCGGAGCATCAGGGGGCCCACGAGACAGGGGCGCGCCCCAGGGGTGGGCGCGCCCCCCACCCTTGTGGATAGGGTGTGGGCCCCCTGAAGTTGATTCTTTCGCCAGTATTTTTATATATTCCAAAAATATTCTCCGTGAAGTTTCAGGTCATTCCGAGAACTTTTATTTCTGCATAAAAATAACACCATGGCAATTCTACTGAAAACAGTGTCAGTCCGGGTTAGTTCCATTCAAATCATGCAAGTTAGAGTCCAAAATAAGGTCAAAAGTGTTTGTAAAAGTAGATACGATGGAGACGTATCATTGTTGCCAAGCACCGGACCTATATCAAAGAGACCATATCGGATGCCCGCAAATGATCTGGAGGAAATCAAGAAGCAGATTAAGGAGTTAATGGAAAAAGGTTATATCCGACCAAGTTCATCACCGTGGGGAGCCCCAGTGCTCTTAGTTGAGAAGAAGGATGGATCTTTGAGAATGGTTGTTGATTATCGGGCATTGAATGAAGTGACGATCGAGAACAAGTACCCACTACCGATGATCAATGATTTGTTTGACCAGTTGCAGGGAGATAAAGTATTCTCCAAGATCGATCTTCGATGAGGATACCACCAGTTGAAGTTCCGAGAACAGGATATACCTAAGATAGCTTTTACCACAAGGTATGGGCTATATGAGTACACAGTCATGTCTTTTGGATTGACTAACGCCCCTGCCTATTTTATGAGTGTGATGAACAAGGTGTTCATGGATTTTTTGGATAAGTTTGTTGTGGTGTTCATTGATGATATATTGCTGTACTCGAAGAATGAAGAGGGGCACAAGGAGCATTTGCGCTTAGTTCTCGAGAAGCTCAGGGAACATCAGCTATACGCCAAGTTCAGCAAATGTGAGTTTTGGTTGAAGGAAGTTGGATTTGTTGGACATGTTATATCAGGAGAAGGTATAGCAGTAGACCCTACCAAGGTTCAATCTGTCACTGAGTGGTTGGCACCCACCTCAGTAGGAGAGATCCGCAGTTTTCTGGGACTCGCAGGATATTATAGGAGGTTCATTGAGAATTTTTCAAAAATTGCGAAACCCATAATGGAGTTGTTGAAGAAGGACACCAAATTCAAATGGACCGAGGAATGTGAGGCTAGTTTTCAGGAGTTGAAGAAACGTTTGGTTACATCCCTAGTGCTGATTCTTCCGGATATACGCAAGGATTTCCAAGTTTATCGCGATGCTTCTCGCTTGGGACTCAGAGGTGTACTTATGCAAGATGGAAGAGTTGTTTCATATGCCTCACGACAGCTTCGACCTCATGAGTTGAATTATGCCACGCATGATTTGGAGTTAGCAGCCGTAGTGCATGCGCTCAAGACCTAGAGACGTTTTCTTATTGGAAACCGTTGTGATGTGTACACGGATCACAAGAGTTTAAAGTACATTTTCACACAGAAGGAGTTGAATCTCAGGCAGAGGAGATGGTTGGAGCTAATAAATGATCATGATATGAAGCTACATTATCATCCAGGAAAGGCCAATGTCGTAGCAGATGCTTTGAGTCGCAAGAGTTGTGTCAATACCCTCGTAACCGGAGGATTACCACAGGAGTTAGTCGATGATCTCAAGGAACTTCATTTGGAAATAGTTCCAAGAGGTTTTGTTGCAGCAATGGAGGTTCAGTCCACATTATTGGGAAAGATTCGAGAAGCTCAGGAGGATGATAAAGAAATTGTTGAGATAAAGGAGAAGATTAGCAAAGGAAAAGCCAAGGGTTTTCATGAGGATGAGCACGAAACTTTATGGTTTGAAGATCGTATATATGTGCCCAATAATGCGGAGATCAGGAAGTTAATACTTCAGGAAGCCCATGACTCGCCATACTCGATTCACCCCGGAAACACCAAGATGTATTTGGATTTGAAGAAACGTTTATGGTGGACAGGTATGAAGAAGGATACTGCTGAGTATGTAGCAGTATGTGATGTATGTGAGAGAGTGAAGGTAGAACATCAGAAGCCAGCAGGGTTACTACAGCCTATGCCGATACCCGAATGGAAGTGGGATAAACTTGGCATGGATTTCATCACTGGATTACCCAGGACCCGATCAGGATATGACTCCATCTGGGTAGTAGTAGTAGATCGCTTGACCAAAGTGGCTCACTTTATCCCCGTGAAAACCACTTATACGAGTGCGAAGTTGGCCAAGATATACATGACCAAGATCGTATGCCTACATGGAGTTCCGAGGAACATCGTATCAGATAGAGGAACACAGTTTACTTCGAAGTTTTGGAATCAGTTACACCAGACTTTGGGTACCAGGCTAGAGTTCAGTACAGCCTTTCATTCGCAGACAGATGGACAGACCGAGAGAGTTAATCAGATTCTGGAGGATATGTTGAGAGCTTGTGCACTAGATTATGGATCTAGTTGGGATGATAACTTGCCCTACGCAGAGTTCTCATACAACAACAGCTACCGGGCTAGTTTGAAGATGGCCCCTTTCGAAGCTTTGTATGAAAGAAGGTGCAGGACACCGTTAATGTGGGATGAAGTCGGAGACCGTTAGTTGTTTGGACCAGATTTAATTAAGGAGTCTGAAGAGAAGGTTAAGTTGATTTGTGATAGACTGAAAGTAGCTCAGTCCAGGCAAAAGAGTTATGCCAATACTAAACGCAAGGAGGTAGTCTACGAAGCCGGAGACAGAGCATATATTCGTGTGTCACCGCTTTGAGGAGTTAAACGATTTGGAGTTAAGGGAAAATTAGCCCCGAGATTTGTAGGACCATACCGAGTTTGGAATGTATGGGAGAAGTGGCCTACAAGCTGGAGTTACCAGAAGGATTGTCAGGAGTTCATGATGTGTTTCACGTTTCCCAGTTGAAGAAGTGCCATGCTGAAATGGCCGATATTCCTCTAAGAGATACAGTGCCCCTGGAAGCAATTCAATTGGAAAGTGACCTAATCTACGAGGAGAAACCCATCAAGATTCTCGAGTTTCCAGCCGAGTTACACGCAACAAGGTTATCAAGTTTTGCAAAGTTCAGTGAAGCCACCATACTGAGGAAGAAGCCACCTGGGAGCGAGAAGAAGACCTACGGAAAGGCCACCCGCACCTATTTTTTAGCCAACCGAATCTCGAGGACGAGATTCATCTTAAGGGGGGTAGGTTTGTAACATCCCAATTTTCAATTTCGATGTTATACATAGGTCATCATATGCATATCATATTTTATTTGCATTTTGGTTGTGATCCTAGAAATCTTAAGCAACTCAATGACCCAAGGAGAGAGTTGGGGATTTCACAAACTTTCATATTTGAATTTTTTTTCTCAAATTTGAAAAGAGGATCAAATTAATTTTAATATTTTCTCTCTAATTATTTCCAATAATAAAAATAGAAAAGAGAAGATAAAACGACTTCTTAAATAAGAGAGGAATATTGGAGAAGAAATTTTAAAATCAAATTATTATTTTATTTGTATTTTATTTTCTATTTTATTAGAAAAAATATGCATTTTTGAAAATTGCATTTTAGGCCAGAAAAATGTTTATCTTGTCCTAAACATTAGGTTTGGATGGTGAAAATTGTTTCTGGTATTTTAGGAATTTTCTTTCGGGCGAATTTTTTTTAAAAAAAAATTTCTTCGCCCGACTGGGCCGAAGGCCCAGCCGAGCCGGCCCGCTACCGCCGCCGCCTTCCCGCACCGGGACGGAGTCCCGCTCCCGCACGCCTCACCGGAGTCCGGACCGGACTCCGTGTCCGCCGCCGCCTCGTGCCCCTTCTCCAAGCTGGGCTGACCCCCTCTCTTTATAAGCCGCAGCCGCCACCCCTCCTCCTCATCGCCCCGCCGCGCCGCAGCCTGCCCTGAGCCGCCGCCCGCCGCCGCTTGCACGCCGTCACCTCGCGCTGCTCCCCGCCTCCCTTCGCCGCCTCCCGCCGCACCCCGCCGCCCGCTGCCCTGCCTCGCGCCGCCTCGCCGAACCGGCTGAAGCCGCACTGGATCTCGCCGCCGTTTTTTTCGAAAACCGGTAAAAACCGCAAAAAACCTCTCGGTTTTCTTTTGTTTTTCGGTTTAGGTTACATCGATTTTTCTTTATTTTAGTTCGTTAATTAACAAACGTTCATCGGTTAGTTTTTGTTAACGAACGAATTCGTTCGTTTAGTTCTGTTAGCGAACATTCGTTCTTTAGGTTTTTCTTATAATTTTAATTTTTTCGGCCAGGGACCTATCTGCGAATACTTTTATCACAGATTAGTCCCTAATCTTCAAACCCCCGCTACTTTCTGCTCGTTTGTCTAAATCTAGTGAAACCAACGCCAAAATCTTCGTTTCGTTCCCCTCTTTCCAGATAATCAACTTGAACATGATTTTGACAAAATTAAAATTTGGTTTTAAGCAGATTTGAATTCGAATTTCTTTTGATCGCAGTTTGAGTTTCGTAGCTCCGATTCGATTGATTCTTTTTGCAAATCGAAGCTCTTCAGTTGAACTTTCAGTTTGGAACTTTTCCCTTGAGTTTTACCTTTGCATATTATGCTTGAGTGCTTATGTGTGCTATTGTTTGTTCACGATAAAGTTTCTGGAGTGTGAAGCATGCTACTACGAATCACTAGGGTTTTCAGATCGTCAGCAAGGCAAGTAACACTTTGATCATATCCCTTTGTTACCCAGTTTTATGCATTAGTTTCAACCCTCAAACATTGCATGAGTAGGTTTGATAACATGTAGGTATTGGGAAGTAGTTGACGAGGTAGCACCTAATGTCTTATATCAAACCCTGGGTACTTTCTACATATGCTTATATTGCTATGCTATGCTCGTAGACATGGTTTGGTTGAGAGAATTCATGAAAGATGTGAGAGATTATTGTTAACTAAGGTTTAACTTAAGGTGGCTACTTTAATACACATCTGGGTGGATTGGTTTGTGGGCACCCGAGGAATCCAGTGTTGTCCAAGGGGATCCCGGGGAATCCATGTGATCATCCTATGGTTTGCCACCCAAACTCAAAGGGATCATTATGTTATTCATGCTAGAAACTTCCGTGTGCAGCACAAGCCATTATGGGTTCTGGCATAGTTGAGTATGTTGTGTGACCTCTTACAGTGGTAGACTAGCAGATGTAGGGGATGTAGGTGATACTGTCTACCCGTCGTAACGAGCTAATGCTTCTGAAAGACCGTGTCTCGGTCATCCGTTTCTCAAACACCATGTAGTGCGAGAAATTCAATAGAGGAGATCGAGTCTTGTGGGGAAAAGTGCGCAAACCTTTGCAGAGTGTATAAACTAATCATGATTAGTCGTGTCCCCGGTTATGGACATCTTGAGTATCTGGTGCTTCAATTATTATGTTGATCTCATCACTTTACTTAATTAATTTGTTGGGTTATTGATTATTAATTTGGGATTAAGATGGGGTTACTATTTTTAATGTTTTCAACAAACTTTGTAGTTAAATAAAATATATTCGTTTGTTGTAGGGAAAAAATAGCTTTCTGCAAATGATAACCATACAACCTCCACCTGCCATATATGCATGTAGTGATAGTTGTTTTCTGTTCATTGCTCTATAGTGTTATTTTGCCAGCATATTCCATGTGCTGACCTACACAGGCTGCAACGTATTATGTAACAGAGTTTTCAGACGAAGAGTAAGGTGCGCTAGATCGTTGTCGTACACTCAGCTATGCCGTTGGAGTTGATGGACTCATTTACTCCCTCCGGTCCTTTTTACTCTGCATATTAGGTTTGTTTGAAGTTAATCTCATCCAACTTTGACCAAGTTTATATAAAAAATTATAGACATTCACATAACAACACCAATATCATTAGATTCATCTTGAAATATATTTTCATATTATATTTATTAGATATTATAGATGCTAATAATTTCTAATATAAAGTTGGTCAAACTTAGCAAAGTTTGACTTTCGGCAAATACAATGTGCAGAGTAAAAAGGACCGGAGGGAGTACCTTCGAAGCTTCCGCTGTTATCTTATTTAGATGGCCTTCAGTCATATTATTGTAATAAGTTCTCTTTTGAGACATTTGATGTAATAAATGTGTGATTGAACTCTGTTATAGATTCTCGAATACTGTGTGTGTCAGTATTACCGATCCAGGAATGCCACTTATATACAGAGATTTGATTGTCTGAGGCCGGATCGCTACAAAAACCAACCAAACAAACTAAAAAAGGAAACTAGACGGGGAAAGTGTTTTGAAATTTTTAGCGTTATATTTGACATAGAAGTAAGCAGGCACAATAGGTTGTTACTGCGGGTGATTGTAAACTATGAGGTCCGGAGTTTGAAACTCACATCACGCACACATTTTTTGAAGGTTAAACTATGAGTTCCGGAGTTTGAAGCCTATAACCGGTGTTGAGGGTGCCAAATAGGAGGAGTTGGGAGCCATGTTATCCATTTCTTGGGCATTCCATATTTGACGCTTGAGGCGCCGTTGCTATTGTTTTTGCAGACGAGCTTTCTTTTATTCTTTTATGTTGTTAAAACCCCAAAAACTGCACGCACGCCTTCGAAGTGATCCGAACTGGCGAACTCCTGGTCATTTGTAGGCCGCACTAACTACCCCACCGTCCTCAATTCATGTGCTTAGATGTATATTCTTCATTCTTTTCTTCTTACGTCTTTCTTTTTTTCTATTTCTTTTTTCTTTTCCTGTTTTACCTTTTTATTCGAAATGGTTTTGTTCAGTTTTTATTATTTTATCTTTTTTTCGTTTTAAGTTGAATGAACTTTTTTTTTAAATTGATGATTTTTTAAAAAAAATTGAAGATCTTTTTTCAAAATAAATGTTTTTTTCAAAATTGATGAACTTTTTTCAAAACTAATGAACTCTTTTAAAATTGATGATTTTTTAAATGATGAACTTTTTTTTAAATTCGGTGAACATTTTCCAAATTCAATGATTTTCTTTCAAATTTGAAGATTCTTTTTTTCAAATTTGATGAACTTTTTTTTGAAATTCAAGGTTTTTTTAAATTGATGAAACTCCTTTTTAATTTGTGAACTTTTCTTAGAAAATGATGAATTTTTTCTAAATCAATGAAGTTATTCAAATTCATGATTTTTGAAATATTTCAGAAAACTAAGTGATACAATACACATGCAATAAATAGCGCGGCCGCATGTTCTTATATTGTTGACGCTTTTATCATTCACTATAGTTGGTTATGCACACTTCTACGTGAAGACAATGGCTTGTTTTTTAGCTCTTATGTGTTCTGTGTAGCGTGTTCGTGGGCCGGCCCAACTGGGCGCTGCTTTGAGTAGCAAGTTATAAGGCCGATATCACTAATTGACCACTCCCGTCTCCTTGGGTTGTGACAAAGTGGCGTGCTGCATGTGCATCATTTGTCGCAACCTGAGAGTTTTCCCTTTTTCGTAGATTCATTTATTCAAAATATTTTATCTCTTAAATCGTGTGTCCAAATCTTGAATCGTTTTCATCCTTGGATTCCCCGTGTTGAGATCTTCAAAACTAGATTCCATGTTGATAGGTTTTGACGGATTTTTTCTACAAAAAACTGGACGAAAAAACTGAACCGGAAGCACTGTTTGTTCCTTTTCCAAAAGAGGCACGGTCGTGCCTCTTGCGAAAGCACAATCGTGCCTCTCGCGCAAGCAAAACCGTGCAACTCGCGGAAGAAAAGAAAAATAGAAAACACGCCTTTTTCCGTTTCCGAGAATCACGACTAAAAAAACCCATGCCTCTAGTGGAAGAAAAAAAATAGATTAACACATTTTTTTTGTTTCCAAGAGACACGACTGTGCCTCTCGCGGAAGAAAAAAATGCATTTTTTCCATTTTCTGAGAAGCATGTTTGTGCCTCTCGTAAAAACAAAGTCGTGCCATTCACGGAAGCAAAATCATGCCTCTCGTGGTAGCAAAAACATGCGTTTTTCATGAAATATTTATTTTTCAAATTTATTTTTTTTCCAAAAGTTAAGGAAGACTGATCAAAAAGCAAAAAGCCAAAAAAATCTAGAAAAACCATTTAAAAAGCCAAAAACATGTGAAAGAAAAACAAAAATCCAGAAGAAACGCCCAGAGCGCGACACGTGGCGGCAGCCGAGAGCGCGCTCTCAGCCTACCCACAAATGATCGTTGAGAGGCTTCCGAATAAGCGCTCGTCAACTAGTTGCTTTTTATATCTTTTTATATGACGCCTAATAGGAGGTCCCATTTTTCTTAGTCTAGCCACGTTAACCAAATGAACGCAATCCATAGCCTTTTTTTTCTTTTTCTTTTAGGCAAACGCAATCCAGAGCCGAGTAGCACCATCCCAGATAAAATAGACTATCAGCCCATGAGCAAAACAAGCCCAATCACTCTCATTACCCCTTTCCTGCCGCCACCGCCGCCGCTGAAGGGCGTTCATGGCGCGGTGGTCGTCTCCGAAGGACCCGGCTCTGGAGGCGGCCCTCCGCCGCAACCGGCGCTGGATCGTGAACAACCAGATCAAGCGCCTCCTCCTCCGCTTCCCGTCCCGCTCCGCCCCCGTCCGCCTCCTCCAGTCCCGCTTCAAGACGCTCGACCTCCTCGGCCGCGCCGCCAACTGGCTCCGCAAGTATCCCTCCTGCTTCGAGCTCTTCACCGGCGAAGGCCCGGCCGGGAGCGGCGGGGAGCTCTGCTTCGGCTTCACCAAGCGGATGGCGGAGCTCGTCGACGCCGAGGAGGCCGCCGTCACCGCGTCCGAGCCGGCCATGGCCGACCGCCTCGCGCGCGTCCTCATGCTCACCCGCGGGCGCCGCCTCCCGGTCTCCAAGCTCGCCGCGCTGCGCGGCCCGCTCGGCCTCCCCGACGACTACCTTCTCCGCATCCTCCCAGCCCACACCGATCTCTTCCGCCTCGCCAACCCGTACCCTCACCGCCGCAATGCCGCAGAGCTGGAGCTGCTCCGGTGGGTCCCTTCCCGCACGGTCTCTGCCATCGAGGCCGCTGCCTCGGCGAGCAACTCCCTCCCGCGGTTCACCTGCTCGTTGCCGTCCTCTTGGGCCAAGTCCCACGACAAGATGGAGGACTTCAACGCCACACCCTACATTTCGCCCTACTCGGAGGACGGGGCAGTGCCTGGCACAGACGCACAGGCTGAGAAGCGTGCCGTGGCTGTGGTTCACGAGCTTCTTTCGCTCACCTTGTGGAAGAAGATTTCGGTTATGAAGCTAGAGCACTTCAGATGGGAGTTTGGGCTGCCAGAAGACACAGCTAGGATGCTGCTCCGGCATTCTTGCCTCTTCTATGTGTCGAATCGGTATAAGATTCACACGGCGGTGCTCCGTGAGGGTTACGAGGGGTCTGAGCTGAGGGTGAAGGATCCAGTGGTGGCAGCAAAGGATAGACTCGGGGAACTGATGCAGGAGGGTCTGCACGAATTTAATCAGCGTCGACGTGCTGTGAATTTGGAGAAGAAGAGGAGGAAAGGTGAAGTTGATGTGAAGAAGGAAGAAGAGGAGCTCGAAGATGAGGCAGGGGCACTGTTGGATAGTGCGGAGAAGAGGGAGGAAAGACGGAGGTTTTACAAGGTGTTGTTTGGTGATGATAACCGGTGATTGGTGTATGTAAGCCTGATGCCCCTCTAGACAAATTGTTGAACGAATGATGATATCTTGTGATACACTAAAGCAATAAGAGTGACACTGCTATGAAGAGACGACACATCTATCTGCACATGGAAATCTGTATAAGAATTGATTTCCAACCTGCTAGTTTTTCTTTTCAGGACATGTAATTGGAGAACTGCAGGAATACCAGCCAGCCAGGCAGTTTGATCTTTTTGTAGATTATAGCATGCCCCTTCAGGATAAAAGCAATCACATATGGATTCTCCTAAATGAATAAATGGTGGAATTCTGGTGTAAAAGGGGTCCTTATCAAGGAAACCAAACATATGGATGCAATCAATGTGTGTGAGAAAGATCGACAGATCTGCAGAACTTGCAAGTGAAATGCCAATGCACACTGGTCTTATATTGTCAGAGAGAACAGAAATCATGAGCAGCAAATGCTGCATGCAAGCATGTGCAATTGACTATCTACAAAAGAGAGCACTGCGATTTTGGTGGATATTTGCGCACAGTTGGAGTTATAGCCTTCTTGTATAGCAAATATGATCATCCCCAGAAATGGAACTTTGATGAGAATGATTTTAGGTACACACCTTTTTCCTGTTTTTTTAGGAAAATGTTTTGTTATAGTTGAACTTCTGTGTGTTGACATTTCAGTTATGAGGTTTTATAGATGGCAACCTTAAAAAAATTCATTCGTGTCCTGTCTAGTCATTGTTATCACAAAATTCTTTAGTTAATCATTTAAATTCTACTGGGATGATGCTTTGTCCTCACGTAAGCACTTATTTGCTTATGCCAGTTTGGCACTGAGTGGTGGATTACTGGACTAATGACTCGTTGCATTTTGAAATGAGTAGTATATTTCTATGTAACAGTCCATGGGCCTGTATAACCAATTAACAGCTTGCTCAACGAGTAGCAAGTTATATACTATATGTTGCCTGCTGATGTTGGGGTATAAGTAAAAGTAAGAAAATTAAACCTAAACAGAAGGATACATAAAAGGAGCTTTAACACTTGATAACCATATGTGGCAAGGATATAAGCCTGCCTTTATGTTTGAAGAGCATAGGGAAGTGGGAATCAATGGAAAGCTATTGAAGAGAAGTGCCAACCATCACAAGCACCAAATTCTGGATTTATTCATGGTCTAAAAGCACATCCATCCCTTGTTTTTCTGGTGCTGCCATGCCTTCCGTTATCTTGTTGCTACCTTCCCATCCTGCAAATGTGATGTAAATCACAGTTTAGTATTTTTAGTCATTAAAGCTTGTGTTGTGAACATGCATGTTTTGTTTTATATTTTGTTTCAGCAAGGAGAGATACCTTTGGACATGTTGAAGCCACGATTTTCCAGCTGCTTGTACTCTTGGCATAGTGCGCAACTCTCACAGCACATGTGAACAAAGCAGTCCATGCAGGGTGATCCTTGGAAGTTGTACTGTGCCCGCATTGAGGAACGTTTGGTACAAGAATACAACCAGTTGCAGCCTATGGATCCTAGCAAAACATACAGGGTCCCATGCATGCAGCATGCTGGAAACAAGGGGAGTTAGCCAACAAGATGTATGTTTTTATGCTTGATCCCAAGCGCAAATTGTAATTGAAGCACATTCATCCTGAGCCTCTGTCCACAACCTCAGCAATGCGACCAAATGTAATGCAGGGGCACCAACAAGTCAAGCAACCTGCAGCATTAGCCACAAAAATGAAGCATCAGGATGTAAGTGAAATGCACTCTTATAAATCCCCCAATGTATAAGCCATAAGGACTTGTGAGAAGAGCATGAAAGATAGTTCTCCATACAGGTGCCGCAATCTCCAAAGCAGTCACAAAGCCCAACCGACCACTTCCCTGACATGCTGCTGATTTCTTGTGGTTGTGATCTGTGGAATATGGAAATAGATGGTGTGTAGCTGTGCCTTTGCGAGCAAGAATACCTTGATCCCGTTGGTATTTATAAACTAGCAACAACATGGTATCAGTGCCTGTTTGCACAAGTATCTGCTCATAGTAGATTCCAGTGCATCATTTTTGTTGTCTCATGGGCTTTCTGCTTTCTTCTTGCACTTTAATGTTGTATGTTGTGTTTACAGGTTTTGCTGTAAATTAGCGTTTTTAGTCACATCATGTTCACTTGGCTTGTTCTGTTTGATTGCTCCTTCGGGAAATCTTATGCTCAGTTAGCATCTGGCAGCTATTTGGAGTTTCCAGTTTTGGTTGTAGCATAGACCCCTTTTGTTCTTTTGCATCATTCATTACTTGGCAAGTAATAGCTGCTATGATGATTGGAATTCGTGGGCTGACGATGATCACGATGATTGGAATCCAGTCTCACTATGTTTTCAGTTTCATTAGTCGTGCAACACCTGATTGAAGCTATGGAAAATGTCACTGCAGTCCTCTTTCTGAGGCTTTTCAATGTAAATTCAAGTTGGATAAGATCTTCTGCTTCCGAGATTTCCTTGAGGAGCTCATACTGTACCCTTAATAAAAGCCCCAAATTTCGGTTGCTGTTTTCTAGTTTCTTAATCGCCTCCAGTTCTGTGCTCGCTTTGGGTTTTGTCCATTTGTATTTGGGAGGCATTATCTGGCTCTGCTATCTGTACTGTACAAATTATATAACCTACAGCTAGCTAAGATATTGACCAATTTGCACAGTTATGTGGAGATCATTTGTCATACACCGTGAAGTACCGTTGTTGGTGTGCCAGGGTTTGCTCTTGCAAGTCTTGAGCTAAAGAATTTGCTGATCTGTCCCAAACTGATTGGCTACAGGACAGGCTATGGCGCAGTCAATGTACAAGGACTACATCATGCATGCATGACATTGACAATATGGTCCATATTCTGGTTTGATTTTTACCTTTTTTCCCTGTGGTTTAATCTTTCCTAGGACAATGTTTCGTGTGGCTGAACTATCTCTTGTGTGAAATTTTGCCATCTCGACTATGAGCTTCTGCAGATGTCAGAACCTTTTCAACCTTTCTTGCTTGTTCTATAGCCTTCTTTAACATAATTTTTTCTTCAATCATCTTAAGCATACAAGATATCCAATCTTCAAGTATTATATTTCATATCCAGTTCGGCGGTCAGTACCAAGTCAAGAGACTCATAGCTTTACAAATTGAGCAGTACATTTTAGTTCATATGCCACTAAACTTCAGTATGGTCTACAACCATATAATGCTCGACTGTCATCAAGACGTCAAGTAACAGATCACATAATATATGTTGCCTGCTGGTGTGAGAAAACATAAATGAAAGTAAGAAATTGAACCAAAATCACATGGACAGATAAAAGGATATTTAAGAACTTGGTTACCAAATGGAGCAAGTCATATAAGCCCGCCTTTATTATCCCTTTGGATGTTGGAGAACATCGCGTAACAAAAATTAACAGAAAACAGTAGAGCCAATCATCATATTCATAGCCATCAAATCATGGACATGTTCTAGAAGCACATCGCTTGCTTCACTGGTGCTTTCATGCCTTGCACACACCCCACAAACTTGTTGCTACCTTTCCATCCTGCAAATGAAAATGGTGTAGAGCATGATTTAGTCATGATTATTTCTTCTTTGTTAACATTAATACTCATGATTATGCTTTCTTTCAGTAAGACGCAGAGACCTTTGGCCATGTTGAAGCCGCGATTTTCCAGCTCCTTGTACTCTTGGCATAGCGCGCAACTCGGATAGTGGAGGTGGACTTACCAGTCCATGAAGGGCCATTCTTGCAAGTTATATTGAGACCGCATCGCCGAGCGTTTGGGAAAAGAATACAACCAGTGGCAGCATAAGAGCGACAGGCAAACATACAGGGTCCCACTCATGCAGCATGCTGAAAACGAGGAGAGTCAGCCGAGAAGATCGATGATTTTTATGCTTCAAACCAAGCACAAATTCTAAGAGAAACACCTACATGTGGAGCCTTTGTCTGCAATCTCAGCAATGCGGCCAAAGGTAACACAGGGGCACCAGCAAGTCAAGCAACCTGCAATGTTAGGAAATATAATGATACACAAATGAGTACTGCAAATGGGGTAAATAATCCAGTCCCCCAGTACTTTGCATGCTGCTTTACAAAACCCATGTATAAGAGGCACAAGAAGAACAAAAAAAGGCTAGCTCTGCATACAGATGTCAAAATCGTCAAGGCAGTCGAAAAGCCCAACTGACCACTCCGCAACCATGGTACTAGTTAGTTTGGTAGATTGTGAATTTGTAACCTATGGAGTTCGGAATAGCGTGGTGTGCAGCTGTGCCTTTGTGAGCAACCAATGTTTATATACTAGTAGTAATGGCGCAGTACTAGCTAGAAGATATGAAAAGGTCAATTGATTCAACCGACTCCAGTGCAGAAATTTCTTTCTTGTTTTTATCAGTTTTCTCTTGCAATCTGCACCGGTTGTTGTTCGCTAATGCTGTGTTTACAGGTTTGGCTTTGGATTGGTCTTCCCAAGGACACCGTGTTCAATTGGCATGTTCTGCTTTGGATCAATCTTTTGGAAATCCCATGCTGAATCAGCATATGTCAGCACTTTGGAGCTTCCAGCTTTGGTGGTAATTTCCATGCCGTATCGTCGTTTTCCTTATGTATGAAATCAGCCTGATAGTAAAATACTGATGATAATCACCATGTCGATCTCGGTCTAAAATGGGGGAACCATGCCTGGTGATAAGCTTGTAAAAGTGTTGGTCATAACTTCTCCCTGTCCAAGCCTACAGATAGCTAAGTAATTAACGAATATTGGACAGTTATTATGTGGAGATCCAATATCGTATACTGTAAAGTCCCCTCGGTGTGCCAGGGCTTGCTCTTAAAGTTTTGAGATGAGGAATTCGCTGATCTGGCCCGAACTGATTGGCTACAGGACTAGAGGGTACCATGAAGTCAACGTAAAATGACTACACCATGCATGCAACATGGTCCATATTCCGGTTTGATTTCTTTTTGCCCTGTGGTTTATATCTTTCTTAGGACAACGTTTCATGTTTCATGCGGCTGAACTACCTCTCGTGTGATTTCTTTTGCCATCGCAATTATGAGCATCTGTATATGTCCAATCTTTCTTGAAATTTCTTGCTTGTTGTGTAGTTTTTTGTTATCATATTTTTCTTCAAACATCTTAAGCATACAGGATGCCCCATATTTATTCCCCATGCCAGTTCGGCAGTCAGTATTGAGTCAAGAGATTCATAGCTTTACAGCTTGAGCACTGCATTTTAGTTCACAGGCCACTAACTTCAGTACAGTCTACAACCATATAATGCTTCTCAAGTGACAGATCATAAATGGAAGTACGAAAACTGAATCAAAATCACAAGGACAGATAAAAGGAGATTTAACAACTTGATTACCAAATGGAGCAAGTCACTAGGCCTGCCTTTATTTCCCCTTTGAATGTTGTAGAACATCATCAAATGAAAATTAACAGAGAACAGGAGAGCTAAGAGCATCATTTTATAGACATGTTCTAGAAACACATCCCTTGCTTCCCAGGTGCTTTCATGCCTTGCACACACCCCACCATCTTGTTGCTACCTTCCCATCCTGCAAATGTAATGATTTAGTCATGATTACTTTGCCTTTGTGAAACGCATGAATTTTCTTGACTATGCATTCTTTCAGTAAGACGCAGCGACCTTTGGCCATGTTGAAGCCACGGTTTTCCATCTCCTTGTACTCTTGGCATAGCGCGCAACTCTCACAGAAGAAGTGGACACAGCAGTCCATGCAGGGCGATGCTTTCAAGTTGTATTGCGACCGCATCGCCGAGCGTTTGGTACAAGAATACAACCAGTTGCAGCCTACGCAAGCCAGGCAAACATACAGGGTCCCATTCATGCAGCATGCTGAAAACAAGGAGACTCAGCCACAAAGATGGATGATTTTTATGCTTCAACCCAAGCGCGAATTCTAAGTGAAACACCTACATGGGGAGCCTTTGTCCACAATCCCAGCAAGACGACCAAAGGTAACACAGGGGCACCAGAAAGTCAAGCAACCTGCAATGTTTGGAAATGGAGCGGAACATAGATGAGTACTTTGCAAGTTTGCATGCTGCTTATGAAACCCATGTACAAGGGGTGCAAGAAGAACAGAGCAAAAGCTAGGTCTGCATACAGGTGCGGAAATCCCCAAAGCAGTCGAAAAGCCCAACTGACCACTCAGCAACCATGGTGCTAGTTAGTTTAGTAGATTGTGGATCTGTGATCGTTGGAGTATGGGAATAGCAGCGGTGTGCAGCTGTGCCCTTGTGAGCTTTGATGCTACCGATGTTTATATACTAGCAGTAACAGTGCAGTATCAGGTATGACAAAGTCAATTGCTTCAGCAACCAATTCCAGTGCAGCGTTTTTTTTTTGTTTTACGGGGTTTCTCTTGCAATCTGCACCGAATATTGTGCGCTAGTGCCGTGTTTACTGGTTTTGCTTTGAATTGGTCTTCTCAAGGAAACCGTGTTCAATTGGCATGTTCTGCTTTGGACCAATCTTTCTGGAAATCCCATGCCCAATCAGCATATGGCAGCATTCTGGAGCTTCTAGTCTTGGTGGTAACTTTCATGCCTTATCAAATCGGCTTGATAGCAAGTAATATACTATAATGATAATCACCATTTAACTCTCCATTTAGAGTAGGGGAACCATGCCTGGAGACAAGCTTGGTAAAGGTGCCAGTTATAAATCCAAGCCTTTAACCAGACACTTGCCGGTTAACATAACGTATGGTTTCTGCACAAAGGTGTGTCCTGCTTGAACTTTCTGGTTACGGCCACGGTTTTGTTTTTCGTATCGCCAACTAGAGCTAGAGTATTCCCTGTTGGGGATGATGTTGATGTGCTTCTTTTGATCTTCTACTGATAGGCTACCATCTGCTTGTTGAAGCTGAAAGTTCTGTAACAGTTGAAACAAATTTGGTAGAAACTGAATATTCAGAGTAGCAACCAGTCGGGTAACGCCTCCTGGCAACCTAAAGAATATCGGCAAAATCGAATGTTTAACACTGTTCTGGGGGCTGGGGGCTGCTGGCAGCGAGTTTTTCTTTGGAACTGTAGTGAGTGTTTTCGTTGCTTATTACATGACGGTTGTCCCGGATAAGGTTTCTGGTTTCGAGGGGAAACAGTTTGTTTTGGATAGGGTGTGTTCAGCTGCAGCAAAAGATCAGGCCACGCTCGCTCTATGCAAATACCTCTCGGGCTCGGTCAGTTCCGAAAGAGAAAAGTACTGCGTTAGTTATATTTTGTTTTACAACATCTACAGACAATTTTTTTACTGAACCAAACACACAACCTAGTTTTATTTTTCTTTTGAAATGCCATGTCCTACTTTCATTTCTAATCTTTACCTATACTTTTATTAGTTCATATACATGTATCATTATATTGAAAATACATAAAGTTCCCCTTTTATATTTACATCC
The DNA here is from genome assembly GCF_056163025.1 of Triticum urartu. NCBI lineage: Eukaryota > Viridiplantae > Streptophyta > Magnoliopsida > Poales > Poaceae > Triticum > Triticum urartu. The sequence continues at coordinate 189,056,192 of NC_141879.1, forward strand.
TTATTTTTATTGTTGTTTTCCCTCCCAGCGCTGATATTTTTATCATTGGTTTTCCCTTAAACCAACTCAATTGTCCCACGTCTTGTTTGCTTACAAAAACAAAATGATTTTTTTGACAAATTAACAAGTTCTTAAAAAATGTTTATCATTTCGGGATTATAACAGTTCGGACTTCACGAAAATATGCAAAATAAGGTTGAACTTTTTGACCGTGGTCCTGGACAGAAAATGGGATGTAATAAATTACTTAGAATTAGCAAATGGGCTGCAAATTATTAAAAAAACAAATAAGCTTTATGTTGTCTATCACAAATTTGGAGGCTAACTTGTGGACCTACTAAGTTCATGCGTACATAAAGTTTCTAAAAAAAAACTTAGTCAACAATCAACTCTACTAGCGTCAGACCGTTAGATGTCAATCTAATGGCAATCGTGCTTCTTCAGTCTCAGATCTTTCTGCTCCACCCGCTCAAACTAGCGCCGGCGGAACCACCTGCTCCCGCCTCTCATGGCCGGCTGTGCTGCCGGGCAGGCCTCACGAGTCACGACCCCACCAGACTTGCATCCTTGGCCTGACTATCCCTCTACTCACCCACACCTTCTATTATTTTCCGGCGACGACAACCGAACCAGTCAACCCTCATACTCCCCACCACGTGGGCAGCCACTGTCGTGTCTTCCTCGGCTCCGTGTCGTTCCCTTCCTAGGCCTCGCCGTCGTCCATCGCCCTGGTGCTCTCGGTGCGCCGTGGTCAACGTGGTCAACGAACGACATCCATCGGACGTGGACTTTACGTCGAGAGGCTAACAACTGGGTCCACGGCCGCACATAAGGAAATGTCTCCTTATTACGCGCAAAATAATGATTCCTCCACCTGACATCTAGGACCCACCAGAAGGGCCTCTGTATTTCGTGAAAAAAACGCCCCCTGCTGACAGGTCAGACCCACCAGCTATATCTTCGCACGCACGCAAGGAAGTGCCTCCTTATTACGCACAGAAAAATGAATACTCCCCCTGCTAGCTGGGACCCAGCATAGTGGGAGGCTGACATGTGGGCCTACTAAGTTGACGAGGACGGAGGGCTTTGTCAACTTAGTCAATATGAACGATTCTAGCTCCACTGACTGTACGATGTCCATCCAATGGCCGTAGTGCTTCTTCAACCTCTGGTCTTCTTGCTCCAGCCGCCCAGAGCAGCGCCGGTCGTGCCGCCTGCTCCTGCCTCCCGTGACCGGCTGTGCTGCCGCGGAGGCCTCGCTGCCCCCTACTACTCCCACCGCTGGCCAGGCCCTGTGACGACGGCAGCCTCACACCGCAGTGGAACCAGTGAACCCTCATACTCCTCTCCGCGCGGGCATCCACTGCCGTGTCTTCCCCGACTCCACGTCATCCCCTTCCTAGGCCTCGCCGTCGTTCACCGCCTTGGTGCTCTCGGCACGGCGTGGTCAATGTGGTCAACGATCGACTTCCATCGGAAGAGTACTGTACGTGGAGAGGCTGACAGCTGGGTCCACGACCGCAGCAAGGAAGTGCCTCCTTATTACGCGCAAAATAATTATTCCTCCACCTGACAGCAGGGACCCACCGGACGGGTCACCGTATTTTACAAAAAAAAACGTTTTCGCCCTGACTGCTGGGACCCACCAGCTACATCTTCGCACGCAAGGAAGTGCGTCCATATTATGGGCAAAAACAATGATTCGCCCCCTGACTACTGGGGCCCACCAGCTACATCTTCGCATACAAGGAAGTGCCTGACAGTCGGGACCCACCTGGTCGATGCGTACGTAGCGTTGTCATTCTGGTCGCGAACGTGTACGTACATACTGGTCGATCGGTCTTTCTGCAAGTATAAACTGTGGCCGAGTAAGTAGCGGCACGTGTGTCGTTGTAGAGCACGCAAAATAGCAGTTCACGCAGCCCCGTCTAAGTTCTGTACACGTACGTACAGCCACATGGCAAAGAATACGGCCCCATACGTACATACGGGCGGGGTCTCGAGCATGTACTCGCGGACAGCCAGGGCTTGTGTACATGGAGAGGCAACGGATGGGAGCAACGGCGTCCTGTTCATCGGGCAGCGAACTGACTGGGCCGGAACGGAGAAACAATGTCGTGTTCATCGGGAGGCAACGGAACGCGTGCTGTTCATCGAGAGCCAACCGTCTTGGACAGAATAGCCGATGGAAACGAGGCCTGGCGTACCGCAAAACAAAGGAAACGACCTTGTGTTCGACCAGCCATGGTCGAAACGGGATCATGTTCATCGGGAGGGGTCTGCCGTACCGCAAAACGGAGGAAACGGACCTCCTACGGTGGAAACGGGGTCCTGTTGATCGGGAGGGGTGTGGCGTACCGCAAAATGGAGGAAACGGACTTGTGTTGGAACGCTACGGTCGAAACGGGGGTCCTGTTCATTGGGAGGGGTGTGGCGTACCGCAAAACGGGACTCCACGGGATACTGTTCATCTCCACCGTCGACTGCCTCCACGGGCTACTGTTCATCCACCGTCGACTGCCTCCATGGGCTACTGTTCATCTACCGTCGACCTCCTCCAGCCTCCACCAGCGACTGTTCATCCACGGGCTCCTATTCATCCAGGCTCACACCGTGCGCTCCTCCATCGGCTACTGTTCAACCAATCCTACACATAGAAAACTGCCATTTGTAGAATGCTCTTTTGCTTCACTTATATTTGTTAGAGCGTGGGCATATCTTTTGTAGGAAGAATTAAACTCTCTTGCTTCACTTATATCTATTTAGAGAGATGACAGGAACTGGTCATTCACATGGTTAGTCATAAAATCCTACATAAAACTTGTAGATAATTGAATATGATATGTTTGATTCCTTGCAATAGTTTTGCGATATAAAGATGGTGATATTAGAGTCATGCTAGTGGGTAGTTGTGGATTGTAGAAATACTTGTGTTGAAGTTTGTGATTCCCGTAGCATGCACGTATGGAGAACCGTTATGTGATGAAGTCGAAGCATGATTTATTTATTGATTGTCTTCCTTATGAGTGGCGGTCGTGGACGAGCGATGGTCTTTTCCTACCAATCTATCCCCCTAGGAGCATGCGTCCATTACTTTGTTTCTATATCTAATAATTTTTTGCAATAAGTATGTGAGTTCTTTATGACTAATGTTGAGTCCATGGATTATACGCACTCTCACCCTTCCACCATTGCTAGCCTCTCTAGTACCGTGCAACTTTCGCCGATGCATTAAACCCACCATCACCTTCCTCAAAACATCCACCATACCTACATATTATGGCATCTCCATAGCCATTCTGAGATATATTGCCATGCAACTTCCACCGTTCCGTTTATTATGACACGCTTCATCATTGTCATATTGCTTTGCATGATCATGTAGTTGACATCGTATTTGTGGCAAAGCCACCATTCATATTTTTTATACATGTCACTCTTGAGTCATTGCACATCCCGGTACACCGCCGGAGGCATTAATAGAGTCATATATTTGTTCTAGTATCGAGTTGTAATTCTTGAGTTGTAAGTAAATAAAAGTGTGATGATCATCATTATTAGAGCATTGTCCCATGTGAGGAAAGGATGATGGAAGCTATGATTCCCTCACAAGTTGGGATGAGTCTCCAGACTTTACAAAAGAATAAAAGAGGCCAAATAACCCACAAAAAAAAGAGGCCAAAGAATCCCACCAAAAAAATGAGATAAAAGAGAGAAGGGAGAATGTTACTATCCTTTTTCCACACTTGTGATTCAAAGTAGCACCATGATCTTCATGATAGAGAGTCTCCTATGTTTTCACTTTCATATACTAGTGGGGAATTTTCATTATAGAACTTGGCTTGTATATTCCAATGATGGCCTTCCTTAAATTGCCCTAGGTCTTCGGGAGCAAGCGAGTTGGATGCACACCCACTTAGTTTCTTTTTGAGCTTTCATACACTTATAGCTCTAGTGCATCCGTTGCATGGCAATCCCTACTCACTCACATTGATATCTATTGATGGGCATCTCCATAGCCCGTTGATACGCCTAGTTGATGTGAGACTATTTCCTTCCTTTTGTCTTCTCCACAACCACCATATTCTATTCCACCTATAGTGCTATATCCATGGCTCACGCTCATGTATTGCATGAAAGTTGAAAAAGTTTGAGAACATCAAAAGTATGAAACAATTGCTTGGCTTGTCATCGGGGTTGTGCATGATTCAATACTTCGTGTGATGAAGATGGAGCATAGCCAGACTATATGATTTTGTAGGGATAACTTTCTTTGGCCATGTTATTTGAGAAGACATGATTGCTTTGTTAGTATGCTTGAAGTATTATTGTTTTTATGTCAATATTAAACTTTTGTTTTCAATCTTATGGATCTGGATATTTATGCCAAAATAAAGAAAATTACATGGATAAACATGTTAGGTAGCATTCCACATCAAAAATTCTTTTTCTGTCATTTACCTACTCGAGGACAAGCAGAAATTAAGCTTGGGGATGCTTGATACGTCTCCAACGTATCTATAATTTTTTATTGTTCCATGCTATTATATTATCTGTTTTGGATGTTTGATATGCATTAATATGCCATTTTATATTATTTTTCAGACTAACCTATTAACCTAGAGCCTAGTGCAAGTTTCTGTTTTTTCCTTATTTTTGAGTTTCGCAGAAAAGGAATATCAAATGTAGTCTAGATGGAACAAAACTTTTGTGATGATTTTTCTTGGACCAGAAGACACCGGTAGGACTTGGAGTCCAAGTCAAAAGACCGAGGAGGCGGCGGCAAGCCATAGGGGCGCGCCCTAGGTGGGGGGGGGAGGGAGGACGCGTCCCCCTGTCTTGTGGCCCCCTCAGGATTCCACCGACCTACTTCTTCATCATATAAATTCACATATATTCCCAAACCCTCAGAACAAGCCACAAAAATACTTTTCCGCCACCGCAACCTGCTGTTCCCGTGAGATCACATCTTGGGGCCTTTTCCGGCAAACTGCCGGAAGGGGATTCAATCTCGAAGGGCATCTACATCAACCCTATAGCCCTTCCGATGAAGTGTGAGTAGTTTACCTGTAACATCCCAAATTTTCAATTTGGAATGTTTTACAGTTATTAGCTAAGCATCTATGCTTTTTGATTGAGCTGAGTGACATTTGAAAATTTCAGTGGCAATTGAGTTTTATTTGCATTTGGATTCAACTTGGCATTTGAACATTCATTCAAATATCCCTGGCAAATACTTGATCAAAAGTATGAGAGGAGCTAAAATGACACTCCAAAAATGTCAGAAGAAAATAATGCCAAAAGTTTGAATTCAAATATGGTTTTATTTGGAATTTTCAAAAAAAAATGTTTATTTCCTCTAACAGCTGGACCCCACAGCATCATCTCCTTTGTCCCGATACTCCCGTGCCTATATCTCGTTCCGTTCGACGCTGGCCGCATCCGCACCTCTCTCAAAACCCTAGCCCGACTCGACCCCTAGCCCAAGGAACACGTAGTATAAGTACCCCTACCCGTCCTCCCGCGAGCCCTTCAAAACCCTCGCAAAAACCTCCCACGTCTGCTGCCATCTCCGTTCCGATCTCACCCCATCCATCATAGTTCACTACCGTTCTTCTTCACCGGCGAGCCCTTTGCGACTTCTTCTTTCACCAAATCGCTTGTCCTCGCCGTGGCCCATCGTTTTGACAAGGTTCCATCCTCGTTTCTTTGCTCCAGCTTCGTCAACAAGTTCGTCCGGCTCGCCGGAGCACGGTGAGATTACGGGAGGTTCTCGAGCTTGTTGTGCTCGCGGTACCCGTCACCAACACCACCCAGATGAACCCCTCGCGCCATCGCATCTCACCGACCCCTCCGCCGACGCCCACGACCCCAGAATCGCCGCCTCGCTCGACGCCGACCGCTGCTCCATTGCCTCTGTACGTCATCAACGTCGCTGTAAGCCACCTTCACCTTCATCTGTTAGATCAATATCCAACGCTCCAGATTAGATCTAGCCAAGAGTTAGGTTTATTATTATTACATTGGTTTGTGATACGTCTCCAACGTATCTATAATTTTTGATTGCTCCATGCTATATTATCTACTGTTTTGGACATTATTGGGCTTTATTATCCACTTTTATATTATTTTTGGGACTAACCTATTAACCGGAGGCCCAGCCTAGAATTGCTGTTTTTTTGCCTATTTTAGGGTTTCGAAGAAAAGGAATATCAAACGGAGTCCAAACGGAATGAAACCTTTGGGAACGTGATTTTCTCACCGAACATGATCCAGGAGACTTGGACCCTACGTCAAGAAACAAAGGAGGAGGCCACGAGGTAGGGGGGCATGCCTACCCCCCAGGCGCTCTCCACCCTCGTGGGCCCCCTGTTGCTCCACCGACGTACTCCTTCCTCCTATATATACCTACGTACCCTCAAACGATCAGACACGGAGCCAAAACCCTAATTCCACCGCCGTAACTTTCTGTATCCACGAGATCCCATCTTGGGGCCTGTTCCGGAGCTCCGCCGGAGGGGGTATCCATCATGGAGGGCTTCTACATCAACACTATAGCCTCTCCGATGAAGTGTGAGTAGTTCACCTCAGACCCACGGGTCCATAGTTATTAGCTAGATGACTTCTTCTCTCTTTTTGGATCTCAATACAATGTTCTCCCCCTCTCTTGTGGAGATCTATTCGATGTAATCTTGTTTTTGCGGTGTGTTTGTTGAGACCGATGAATTGTGGGTTTATGATCAAGATTATCTATGAACAATATTTGAATCTTCTCTGAATTCTTTTATGTATGATTGGTTATCTTTGCAAGTCTCTTCGAATTATCAGTTTGGTTTGGCCTACTAGATTGATCTTTCTTGCAATGGGAGAAGTGCTTAGCTTTGGGTTCAATCTTGTGGTGTCCTTTCCCAGTGATAGTAGGGGCAGCAAGGCACGTATTGTATTGTTGCCATCGAGGATAACAAGATGGGGTTTTTATCATATTGCATGAATTTATCCCTCTACATCATGTCATCTTGCTTAAGGTATTACTCTATTTTCATGAACTTAATACTCTAGATGCATGCTGGATAGCGGTCGATGAGTGGAGTAATAGTAGTAGATGCAGGCAGGAGTCGGTCTACTTGTCTCGGATGTGATTCCTATATACATGATCATACCTAGATATTCTAATAACTATGCTCAATTCTGTCAATTGCTCAACAGTAATTCGTTCACCCACCGTAAAATACTTATTCTCTTGAGAGAAGCCACTAGTGAAACCTATGGCCCCCGGGTCTATCTTCATTATATTAATATTCCCATACTTAGTTATTTTCATTGCCTTTTATTTTACTTTGCATCTTTATCATAAAAATACCAAAAATATTATCTTATCATATCTATCAGATCTCACTCTCGTAAGTGGCCGTGTAGGATTGACAACCCCACATCGCGTTGGTTGCGAGGATTTATTTGTTTTGTGCAGGTGCGAGGGACTCACGCGTAGCCTTCTACTGGATTGATACCTTGGTTCTCAAAAACTTAGGGAAATACTTACGCTACTTTGCTGCATCACCCTTTCCTCTTCAAGGGAAAACCAACACAGTGCTCAAGAGGTAGCAAGAAGGATTTCTGGCGCCGTTGCCGGGGAGGTTCGCGCAAGTCAAGATTTGACTCCCGACAATGAGCCATTTCTGGCGCCGTTGTCGGGGAGTCTATGCAAAAGTCAATATACCAAGTACCCATCACAATCCTTATCTCCCGCATTACATTATTTGCCATTTTCCTGTCGTTTTCCTATCCCCCACTTCACCCTTGCCGTTTTATTCGCCCTCTCTCTCTATCCTCCCTCTCTTTCTCTATTTGCCTCCTTTTGCCCGCTTGCTTTTTGTTTGCTTGTGTGTTGGATTGCTTGCTTGTCATGATGGCTCAAGATAACTCTAAATTGTGTGACTTTACCAATACCAACAATAATGATTTTATTAGCACTCCGATTGCTCCTCTTACCGGTGCTGAATCTTGTGAAATTAATGCCCCTTTGCCGAATCTTGTCATGAAAGATCCATTTTCCGGCCTTCCTAGTGAAGATGCCGCTACCCATCTAAATAACTTCGTTGATTTGTGTGATATGCAAACGAAGAAAGATGTGGATAACGATATTGTTAAATTGATGCTATTTCCTTTTTCGCTTAGATATCGTGCTAAAGCTTGGTTTTCGTCTTTGCCTAAAAATAGTATTGATTCATGGAACAAGTGCAAAGATGCTTTTATCTCTAAGTATTTTCCTCCCGCTAAGATCATCTCTCTTAGAAACGATATTATGAATTTTAAGCAACTTGATCATGAACATGTTGCACAAGCTTGGGAGAGGATGAAATTAATGATATGTAATTGCCCTACTCATGGTTTGAATTTGTGGATGAATATACAAATTTTTTATGCCGGATTGAATTTTGCTTCTAGAAATCTTTTAGATTCGTCCGTGGGAGGCACTTTTATGGAAATCACTTTAGGAGAAGCTACTAAACTCCTAGATAATATTATGGTTAATTATTCTCAATGGCATACTGAAAGATCTACTAATAAAAAGGTGCATACAATAGAAGAAATTAATGTTTTGAGTGGAAAGATGGATGAACTTATGAAATTATTTGCTAGTAAGAGTGTTTCTTCTGATCCTAATGATATGCCCTTGTCTACTTTGATTGAGAATGTAGCGACCCAACCTAAAACGGTCAAGCCTCTGTGTATCCGTGCCATCCCTAGATCGGTATGCTGGCACACACAGTACATCAATGTATATATCAAAGTGCAATCACATGTATAAATAACGTAAAACTGATATATACCTCAGAAGTCTCAGCGGAAACAAACATAAGGGTGTGGAGTCCATCAACGCCAACGGCAAGTTGAGTGTAGACCGTAACCCTACAACGTAACTCTTACTCGTCGTAGAAAATTCCTGCAACATAAGACGTTGCAGCCCTATAGGTCAGTACATTGAATGTACTGACAAGTCACATCATAAGAGTAATGAACCTATTTGTACATGCAATTTGGCTGGTGGAAAGCTCTAAGTTTAGTTTTTGCATAAAGCTAGTTTTTCCCTAGAATAAAAGATATTATTCTATCACTATTGTATAGCATAGGATGAGTTGGTAAACCCAACTCAATCCATTCCCAAAGTTTCATTTAAAACCCAACTGTTTAATTAAGAGTGAGGAGATCTCCCAGCATTTCCACTACTAGATGCTCAAGTTGTCCGTAACCGGGGACACGGCTAATCGATTAGGTTTTAACACTCTGCAGAGGTTTGCGCACTTTTCCCCACAAGACTCGTTCGCCTCCCTTGAAATTCTCGCACTGCCTGGTGTTTGAGAACAGGATGACCGAGACATAGTCTTTCGAAAGTATTTCCCCTTAACCCACGGAGAGGCCGGTACACCTACTCATTCTACATCTGGTAGCCTATCCCGGAAGAGGTCACACTATCTACTCAACTAAGCCAGAGCCCATATTGGCTTGTGGTTGCACACAGAAGCTTCTAGACATGAGAATACGATTGATCTCTTTGAGCCTGGGCGGCCGACCACTAGTGGTGCACCACCATGGATTAACCATGCATGCTCCCACTGTACTTCGCCACCATTCAAACCAAATACCGCCCAGGTAGTTCATTTACAAGTCTTGGTCCTGATTACTACTTTGTCACTCATGTCTCACCATGTTCGCTTCCCAAACCACGTCTACATTTGGCGAGGCAAACATAAACTTACACGTTGGTGACAAGGATGTATAGATCAGACCTACCTCAAATGAACTACTCGGTAACGGCATAGCCATCTGGCAACAATAAATCCTACCATGCAAACCTACCACAAAAGGACTAAGTGCATAATATAAACACAGGTAATTGGAAGAATGGTCAAATGTGAACTTGCCTGGTAATAGTTGATGAAGATGATATCACTCTAAAAAATTTACTTAATAGAACTATTCGTCACTCTTTGATGAAAATCTATAAAGTCAAACATTGCACTCACATAAGCAATCATTTCAGAGAACCAAGAAGAACATGCAAAGAAAAATTCTTGGAAAACCAAATGAACATTCAACACACTTAACTAGCATGGAAAAAAATCCTAAGTGCAAAACAACATGTGACATAGGGTGCAAAGATGTGATGTGTACTAAAGTGCATACATGGCATAATAGTAAAACTATCATAGACAGACCATTTTTGTGTGGAAAATGTGTGACAATGGTCCAAGTGGTAGGGTTTGGCTACGGTGACATGGTGCAAAAAGAACCACATCAATCGGAGCTACGGTTTAGGAGATATGGCCAATTGAAGTTTGAATTCAAATCTGAATAAAGTTCAAATTTGAATTTGGCCAAAAGTTTTCAAAGTTGGTTTTCTGGATAAAGCTATTCGAGACGAACATTTTTGTAACGCCCTCGATACCGTTACAAGTTGGTAATCAGAGCCTTCCCCGACCTTAGGAGCCCCCTGCTTGATCGAATCGCTGGCGTTGTTGAGTCTAGAAAAATGTTTTGAGTCTTTTAGGATTATATATATCGGAGAGTATGATTCTTTTTACTCCTCAGTCCCTTCGTCGCTCTGGTGAGGCATCCTGACGTAGAGTTTTGACTCTTCTCTCCTCAAATTTCACTAAAAAAAATTTAGGATCTCGCGGGTATCTTGGAATCGTTCTGATGGTTTTGTGACGAGAACATTGTTCTTGGTGCCTCCTGACATTTAGGGGTTGTGGCAGTGTCCCGGGGAGTTGAGCTCCGAGGTGTTGTCGTCACAATTTTATCGTTGCAATTCTGGAATACCTGAGTTTCGCCGACATCGAAAATCTCTTTTATGCAGTTGTTGGTGAGATAACCTCGATGCCACCCAGTACTGGGGCGGGAGTTCGGGAGTATTGCCATAACTCATATAACGGATGCTTTTCGAAGGTTGAGGTAAATGATTTCCGAAGGTTTCTTGGTTATGTGTTGAAGGATGGATACAGCTGGATGTAGGATTTGTTAGTTTTGGGTGAGATATTATGCTTCCCCTTAATCCCCAACACCTGATTGCATAACCGGAAAGTTTCAGGAGTTTATAAGTGGGAATTCAAGTAGCTCTTAGGATATCTTTCCGACATATGTATGATATGAAATTGGGGTTCGACGTCTAGTGGTCCGCCTATCCACGGTTGGTTTTACAATGGTCTCATTGTGTCTTAAAGAGTCCTTGGCTATGCCGACTCGGGGATGCTTCGTATGTCATGTGCACTGCCTTGTACATGATGGTGCTGTACGATCAAGCCCGTGTAGGCCCCACCACAAAAACTTCGGACGAAATCTCTATCATATGTTTGTTCCGGCTTATTCTGCAAGCCAATCCTTTGTTTTTGTTTTGAGCTGTGGTATTCGAGTTGCTTCAAAGTCAAATGTTGATTCCATACCTTTCCTAAATGGTGTTCTCATACTCCGATGTGAATACTAATCCTTTTTGATCATCGAGATTGTCTTGTCAATCCTTTTTCACCGGCGTGTTTCTCTTCAAGTGGATCCGATCTTTTCAACATCCGCAAGATCAAGTATCAGTTCTTCTCAATGGTGTTTGTTTCATTCGTCCCCAAGTTGCCTTTGTTTTTCCCGCCCACCCACCCCTTTTCTTCAAGAAATTCGATGTCTTAATCAAGTATCCATTTTATTCGTGTGAAGTCTCTTCATTCTTTTCTTTCAATGTTCTTATCCGGTGATTCTCATGAAGATCCTAACGGAGCCTCAAGTTCATCATTCTTCATTCTTTTCATCTCCGGTGGTTTCAAGTCAAGCTTTGTTGATCATATCTTTTCCTCATTTCAATGCTTTTCTTATGCCGGTGCACCTCATAATATTCACTTCTCGCTACTCATTTGTTCCGGAGTGCTCAAGATGTCTCAAAGATTCATGTTTCCACTCTTAATACGTTCGAGCTATTTTGAGGATGTTATCTCATTCAAGTCATTTAATTCAACCGACGCTATCTCTCTTTTAAATCGGTCTACGGTGTAACTTTTGAGTGGGCCCTAACCCACAGGTCTTTTCCCAGGGTCTTACCTGACTCTTCTTATTTTACCGGAGCTATTCTCTAATCTTTCAAAGTTTGACGTAAGAATGATTTATCATCAGTCAAATGCCTTTTCTCCAAGATCTTTCAAATTCTTTCATCATTGGCTCAACCTTTTCTATTTTTCATTCCGGTGTGCCCAATAATTCATGGTGGTGTTTCTCGTCATCATTCTCGGATTGTGAAGACCGAAGAAGAGTTCCTCTCTATCCGTTCTCTTGAAGATTCATGGTGCTAGCCTTATGACATCCTCTCATAATTGTTTTGATTGTGAGGATTCTTTTCACCCACCCGGAACATTTAATGAGTTGTTTCCATTTCTTTCCTACAAAGGCCATCTTTTCAAATATTTTTCATTCCAGCCTTCAGCTCACATTCTCCAAATCTTACCGGTGCATCATTCAAATATTCTCTAATCAGTTCATGATCTCTTCATTCTCTTATATCTAAACTCTCTCATATATCTTTGTTCATTTGCTAATTCTTACCGGTGATTCACCCCTACTTCGATCATTTTCAATTCTTACGATGGTTCGTTCAAGAGTTCTCTTCCTTGGTTACCGGATCAATTTATTTGTTCTTCCAAATCCTAATGGTAGTTCGTGGAAGACATTCTCAAGTTTATGTTATCTTAATCCTTTCTTCGAGAATAAGTAGTGTGCCAAATCCATTGTTTGTCATCAATTTAATTGATGAAGGATACACATAATGTAATTCTTATTCTTGTTTCATCCATATGTTAACCCTTTCTTCCGGAGTTTGTTCACGATGATTATATTCTTGGTTTCAAGTGCTCATCTTTCTTTTACGGAGTTCAAAGCTCTCGCTACTATATTATCACGGAGATTCATCTAAATCATCGCAAGGCTTCACTTTGTGTTTTCAACATCTCTTTCATTCCGTTCGGTCATTCCTTTTGTTACCGGAGTTCTTCATGAAGGTTCTACATGATGGTTCATCAAGGATTTAATTCCTTCTCGAAGTGTTCATCAAGATTCTTTTCAGAGGAGCTCAATCATTCTTCATTTTGCATTTCAAAGTGCAATTCTTTCAACCGTATCATTCGAGGTGGTATTATGTCATTCTTGATAATTTGAGTTCATGTCTCATGATTCACATGTTGTTAAGAACGAGGTATTTTAAATCCATCAATCTCGTCATTGGAGTTATCTGGGGTTATATTTCACCTAAAGCTTTCCCTAAGGATTAATTCTATTAATGGTGATAATATATGATCCAAGTTCTCCATCTACCCTCCCGGTGAAATATGTTCTCGTCTGCTTGTTCATATCAATCCAATTCTCCTTCCCGTGAGTGGCAGGTTGTCACCTCATAATTTGAGATGTATTCCATAAGACCATATCAAGATTATTCTTTTCATTGTTGGTTTTCCAACAACTCCGTTCTAGAATTTGTTGTAAGCGTGCTCTCTCAAGATCGTGTTTCCCTTCGTTCATTCCATTCCATTCTCTCTTTTCTTCCAGAGGCATTGTGATGTTGCTCTTTTCAACCCATCATCTCGTTTTAACCGGAGTGCTTGCATGTACTTCTTGTCCTTTCCAACCTTTCTCTTGTGTCTCTCAACCTACAGGGTTCTCGTGATGTTCCTTGTTCCTCTTTTCTAATGGAGATTTTCAACTTTGTTCATCTTTGTTGTATTCTTTCTTTCAAATTTGTTCAACCTTTTCAAGGTTCTTTGGTCTCACTCATTTGTCAAAGAAGCAACTTAGCTTTACCTCTTCTCTTTCTCTTCCGTTTTCCCTCCGGTGCCATTCTAGATCTCGGGACGAGATCCTCTTGTAGTGGTGGAGTGTTGTGACGCCCCAAGACCGGAGCTCCAGTTGCCTTCCAGGGTTTCCGGGTTTTCGTTGTGTGATTTTTTTAGCTTGTTGCATTCATCATTGCATATTTTGCATTGCATCATTTCATGCATGACATTTTGTTGCATGCCCCATGTGAGATCCATGCATCACCACCTTCCTTCCTTCTCTTTTCTTTCTTTTTGCAAGTGCCATCTTTCCCTCCTCCTTCATTAATGTTCATTCTTTTCCTGGTGCTAGTTCTCCATGCCTAAACCCTCTCTGTCAAATTTCAAATCCTTTGGAGTTGTTTTGGTTAGGTTCAAAAATGCCTCAAGTTTGAATCATATTTAAACTTGTTTTATTTTTCTACCTCTAAAAATGTCCAAACCAATTTTATCAAATAGGGCATGAATTCAAGGTCATGAGGATATTTTTATATTTCTCATACACCTCTTCTTTTCCCCTGTGATTTTCTCTTTATTTTCCGCTTGAAGAAAATTAGAGAAAGAGGAAACAGCAATTTCGGGCCAGCCGCAGCCCACCTGGGCCTCTCCATCACCAACCGGCCTGTTAGACCTCCTCTCACTGGGCCTCTCGCGCCGGCCCAACAACCCCGCTGCAGTCCGTAACCCTAGGCCCAACCTCTCCCCTCGCCCGGACCCTCTCCCTCGATCCCCTCCTCCTTGTCTCCCCGCTTGCGCCGCCAGGAGAGCCGAGCGCTCGATCCCAACCTCCCTCGCTCGCACCGCATCTCTCCCTCGATGCCCCGCCTCCTTCTCCCACCAACGCCTCCAACCTCCCTCTTCCTCTCGCTCCTCCCTCCTCTCGCTTCCTCCATCCCTCTCAGCGCGACCAGGAGGGGGATCCCGATCCCTAGGCTGGAGCCTGCTCGCCGCCACCGGCCTTCGCCTCACCGCGCTGCCCCAGGACATCGCTCCCCTGCCGTCTCCGGCGCTGTACCACCGGAGCTGCTCCTTCCCCGCGACCCCGAGCCCCAAGCGCCGCCTCGTCTCCTCTGCTACGCCCGCACCTCGCATGCGACTTCTCCGCGCCGGCGACCTCCATCAAGTCTCCCTGCTTTGTCTGGCCGCCGCGCCACCATGCTCCAGCGCCGCCTCGAGCTCATCTTCCTCGACCTCCATGCCGTCCCGCGGCTCCCTTGCCCCGCTCGATCTGGACGCGGGATCCCGAGCGCCTCGACCCGCTGCCTACTTGCCGGAGCAGCAACAACAGCCCCATGTGCTGCCCGGGCCTCCCCTGCATCCTCCTCACTGCTGAACCGGCCTCCTCTCCATCTCCTCTGCGCCCATGGGCCTCGACGCCCTTGTTGCTACAGCTGCTAGACCACCACGGCGCCATCAGGAAGACTATGGCCACCACCGAGAACCCCCGGACCTGTCAAGACGTGCACACGGAGACCCAAGTCAGGAGACTACCGATGGCCCTCCAAGTTCAACAATCGTCGACATTGGAGTACCACTACTTCAACAGGTGTACAACTACGCGGTTTCGCTGAGTACCCCTTCGGATTCGTCGAGTTTGACTACCCCGCAAGAACCGGAGCGCCAAGTACCTCTACCGCCTTCTTCGGAATCCTAAAAACGCCAAGTACCCCTTCAGTTCGGCAAGTCCGGCAAGTTCGTCTTCACTGAACGTTCACACGACCGTAATCGGGACCGTCAGGCATCTTCTTTGAGATTTTTGCCAAGTACCACGACGACGCGTCTTGTTCATCTACCGCCGTTTTCGGAACCGCTAAGAACGGCAAGTACCTCGACAAGTACCTTGACACCCGATGCATAGAACAACTACCGTCGCCGACGACCCGAGTACCACTACCGTCGACCCTCGAAGACTCCGTGGACGTCAAGATCCTCGCCGTGACCTCGAACATCTACGGAATGTGCACGACTACAAAATGGGTACCACTACCGTTGCCGAAGACCCGTGTAACGGTATCATCAAGTTCGACTACCGCCGCGTGAACAACTACTTCCTCTACCATCGCCGAGTACCACTACTTCCCACGACGATCATGAATGACTACACCTCTTGACCCGAACCCCTCCGCCAACACACTTCGAAGGTATAACCGCCGAGAACGACCACCGTGGACGAATGTTGTGTGATACGAGATGAACCCTGTGTTTGCAGCATGCCCGTTTGACTCATGCACGACCCTCGGTTTCCATGCCACCGACACTTGGGACACCCGGTATCCGGGAGCGCCCCACCTTCTTTTGCTCGCTCCCGCCACTTTTCCTTTTGCACCGGTATCCTCGTGAGCTACCCGATCATCAGAAGGTTGCCATGACATCATTTCCGTTTCGCCGCCGTGGCACCATTCCCGTTATCGTTGCCGTGGCACCTCTTTCGTTTCCGCCATGATGACAATGCTTCATAATATGCTCCTGTCAACATTTTTTCTTAAAAAAATTGCATAAACTTGCACATGTTATCCGCATCATGTTAACAACATCAAGAATGTTTAAAATTGTTGTTTGTATTAATTTGCTAAATGCATATGGGGATTTACCGGATTTGTTGTTTGCTATATCCGACCCCATTTAAATTGTTTAGATAGATAATTCCTTTATGTCTCACCTCTTGCCATGTTAACCAACCTTTAATATTGTTGAGTACATAAACGAGATCGGACTAAATAATTGATGTGGTGTTCCGTCAATATGCAACTCGTTGCATATTGAGCTCCACTTAACTTGTAGTTTTGTTTGTGCCCCTTGCCATGCCATGCATATTTAAACCGGACATGCATCATACTTGGTTGTGCATCATGCCATGTGTATGTGGTGGTTGTTTACTATGTTGTTTGCTCCTTTCCGGTGTTGCTTCTTCGGGTTGGTTCCGATAACATCGCGTTTGTGAGGATTCGTTCGACTTCGTCCGTTTGTCTTCTTCATGGACTCGTTCTTCTTCCTTGCGGGATCTCAGGCAAGATGACCATACCCTCGAAATCACTTCTATCTTTGCTTGCTAGTTGCTCGCTCTTTTGCTATGCCTATGCTGCGATACCTACCACTTGCTTATCATGCCTCCCATATTGTTAAGCCAAGCCTCTAACCCTCCTTGTCCTAGCAAACCGTTGTTTGGCTATGTTACCGCTTTGCTCAGTCCCCTCTTATAGCGTTGATAGTTGTAGGTGAAGATTGGAGTTTGTTCCTTGTTGGAGCATGGATATTTGTTGGGATATCACAATACGTCTTATTTAATTAATGCATCTATATACTTGGTAAAGGGTGGAAGGCTCAACCTTATGCTTGGTGTTTTGTTCCACTCTTGCCACCCTAGTTTCCGTTATATCGGTGTTATGTTCCCGGATTTTACGTTCCTTACACGGTTGGATTATAATGGGAATCCCTTGACAGTTCGCTTTGAATAAAACTCCTCCAGCAAGGCCCAACCTTGGTTTTACCATTCGCCACCTAGCCTTTTTCCCTTGGGAGTCGCGCATCCCGAGGGTCATTTTATTTTAACCCCCCCGGGCCAGTGCTTGTCTAAGTGTTGGTCCAAACTAGAGCCCCTTGCAGCGCCACCTCAGGGAAACTCGAGGGCTGGTTTTAGTTGTACGGATTGCTTATCTGGTGTTGCCCTGAGAACAAGATATGTGCAGCTCCTATCGGGATGTCGGCGCATCGGGCGGTCTTGCTGGACTTGTTTTACCATTGTCGAGGATGTCTTGTAACTGGGATGCCGAGTCTGATCGGATTGTCTTGGGAGAAGGAATATCCTTCGTTGACCGTGAGAGCTTGTGATGGGCTAAGTTGGGACACCCCTGCAGGGATTTGAACTTTCGAAAGCCGTGACCGCGGTTATGGGCAGATGGGAATTTGTTAATGTCCGGTTGTAGAAAACCTGAAGTTGATCTTAATTAAAATGCATCAACCGCGTGTGTAACTGTGATGGTCTCTTCTCGGCGGAGTCCGGGAGGTGAACACGGTGTTGGAGTTATGCTTGACGTAGGTTGCTCTAGGATCACTTCTTGATCATAGTTTCTCGACCGTGCTTTTGCCTTCTCTTCTCACTCTCTTTTGCGTATGTTAGCCACCATATATGCTAGTCGCTTTCTGCAGCTCCACCTCATACCTTTTACCCTTCCCATAAGCTTAAATAGTCTTGATCGCGAGGGTGCGAGATTGCTGAGTCCCCGTGACCCACAGATACTTCCAAAACCAGTTTGCAGGTGCCGATGTTACCAAGCAGGTGATGCAACCAAGCCAAGGAGGAGCTTGATGAAGATCTTGCCCTTTGTGTTGTTTCGTTCTAGTTGATCAGTAGTGGAGCCCAGTTGGGGTCGATCGGAGATCTGTGTAGCATTTGGGGTAGTCTTCTTTTATTTTGGTTCCGTAGTTGGACCCTGATTGTATCTGAGTGATGTAGTTCTTTATTCATGTAATTGTGTGAAGTGGCGATTGTAAGCCAACCATGTATCTCTTTCCCTTAAGTATTACATGGGTTGTTTGCGAAGATTACCTCACTTGCGACATTGCTTTCAATGCGGTTATGCCTCTAAGTTGTGCTTCGACACGTGGGAGATATAGCCACATCGAGGGCGTTACAATTTTGCCGCTGGTTTCATCAAATTTGGACCTACGGGTAAAAAGTTGGGGCTATTCTAAGTTTAGGGACTAATCTGCTAATTACAGGGACTAGACAGTGAAGAAAACTATTGCAAATAGGTCCCTAACACGTGGCAAATTCCTAGTGGCTGAAAGGTGTTCGCCGCGTAGCTTATACAGCGGACGCTTGGACTTTAAGCAAAACAGCGGCGACGGCTAACAAAAAAATGACATCGGTTTAAAATAAAACCGTACAGTTAAACTAAAACCGCACGGTTAAATAAAAACCGCGATTAACCGATCTAAAAAAACTAAACGGAAAGGGGGTTAGCTCATGGTGGCAACGACGACGAACAGGAGACGGTGGCGCAGGCGTTGGGTGGTGGACGGGGCGGCGGCTGCGGTGCTCCTCGGCGGCGGGGAAGAGGACGGACGGGACGGGCGCGAGGTGGGCGGTCCGGTGGTGGTGACGGCGCGCGTCGGGGTGGCCGGGACGGGTGGATCAAAGGGCGGCGGCTCCGTGCTCCGGCGAGGACGCAGGTCGTCAGGGCGGCGTCTCTGGTGACCTAGGGACAAGAGGAGGATGTCAACGAGATGCGCTTCGACTCGGGCAACAAAAAGAAGTAGTCGGTGGAGGCTGGGGTGGCTCACGGGCGATGAAATCCTCCGGTGAACTAGCATGGCTCCGGCGAGATCCAAGTGGCTACGGCGAGCGATGCGAGAGGCATGGTGACGAACGGATTAGCTGAACGGAGGCAGGGGATCGAGGGCTTCTTATAGGCGGAGAGAGAGGGCTCGGGATGCAGCGGATAAGTTTATCCGCGAGGGCAATGGCGCCGGTGGTTGCGGGCGGCAGCCTCGTGCTCTATCCCGAGCGGAACGAGCGGAGGTTGGGGACGATGGGCGCGGGGCCCACGGGTCAGCGGGACAGAGAGGGAGACGAGGAGCGGGCGAGCATGCAGTGGCCTCCGGGCGCGGGGGCGGCCTGGCTTGGCCTGCTATGGCCGTGGGCCGGCTCTGGCCAGTGGTGGCTGAGCCTGCGCGCGGGTGCGTGTGCGCGTGCGTTTTTTTAAACGGAAAGAAAACTCCAACAGAAGTAAATTAAATAAAAAAATATACATAGGCATATCATATACCAAAATGCTCAGGAAAATACCTCGAATAAGATGAACTATTTTTCAAGTTCAAATAAAATCCAAAATAAATCATAAAAGTCAAACAATGCTACTGTTATATTTAAAATCAATAAAAATCATTTTTAAAATAGCAAAATGATTTAAAATTTATTTTCTCCTAATTTTCTATTGAAGGGAATCATTTTACCCTTATTTCCATTTATTTAGTTTTAGGAGAAAATATTTTGAATAGAAACTCAAATAACTCCCAATTGGATTTGAATTTGGAATTTCAAACAACTTCAAATGGAAAATGAGTTTCAAATAACTTCAAAGTGACTTCCAATTTATTTCTTTGAAACTTCCAACTCTCTTTCTTCAAATATGAAGAAGTCATTTTATCTTCCCTCATGAACTCATTGAGTTGCTTAAAGTTTCTAAATTTAAAATATTTCAAATGGAAATTCAAATCATTTTCGAACCCCGTTTCATTTCTTTAAATGTAAGAAGTCATATTATCTTCACTCTAGGGTTTTGTAATGAAATGAATTTGAATTCGTGGAGATCAAGAAAAATGCAAGATGAAAGTTTCGGGAAAGTCCTTTTATTCCCTATCATTCAACTTTCAAAAAGTTTTCAATTTCCACTCAATTTCACACAATCAATCACACAACAATCAAACAAACAATCATAGTTATTTATTTAATATAACATTCCAAAATTTAGAATTTTGGGATGTTACAAACTACCACCCTTAAAATGAATCTCGTCCTCGAGATTCGAAGAGGCTAGAAAGAAGGTTAGGTTTGGGGGGTATCCTTGAAAATCCATTCATCAACACGAGGTATGGGGTGCTACCACCCTTAGAAGCATGGTTACAGTTCCGACAAAACTCATGTACTCCATCCTTTGCATTGACGGTGTCGGCCCTCTCATACTCCCTGGAGTAACTCTTTCTTTAAGGCTCTTCAGGTAAGGGCATGACCTTTTCCTCCAAATCTTGAGTCCTTGCATCAAATAAGGTCCTTCCGAATCTGGGTCTTCTTAGCTGTCAGGCTGTTGCCAATGCTAAACAACTATCGAAATCCTCATGGTGGTCAACAATTATTGGATCCTCCTGCAGGAAATGGGTCTGGGCTGAACCTCACCGCATAACCTATGATTGGGAACAGGTGCCTGTACAGGGTTTCCATTGTCCTGCCATTCTAGGGTTTTGGCTTGTCGAGTCGACACTCTTCTAGGGTTTTAAGGCTCTCTGATTTTCTATCAACATATGATAGCTCATGATAGAAGTCTACGGTATGGGGGCCAATCCATCCCGTACTTGAATCATTACTACATACGCAGATAGT
This sequence comes from Triticum urartu, assembly GCF_056163025.1. Taxonomy (NCBI): domain Eukaryota; kingdom Viridiplantae; phylum Streptophyta; class Magnoliopsida; order Poales; family Poaceae; genus Triticum; species Triticum urartu. The sequence continues at coordinate 189,077,129 of NC_141879.1, forward strand.
GAATCACGTTTTCTAACACTTGGGCATCCTCACAAGCATTGCAGAACTTCTCTTCTCCATGAACTAGGTTCGGGTAAATCCATTGGTTCTGCAAGCCAAACAAAACCTCTATCGTTTCTTCACAACTCTCGGGTTTATGTAACCTCCTATGGAACATCTGTTGATGAACTCATAGCTTCTTCCAGAATTCTTTTCTTCAACAAGATTGTGCTTGTTTCCTTATCAAATCCTGGGTCCTGTGGGTTATGAGCCCACTTAAAACTTGTATATCCTTAACTCATCCTTGGAGTTACTATTGCTCCATATTCCAACATTATATCTCCTTTAAATCCAATAGTACTTCATTCCTTCATACTCTTGAGATAACCATCATAACTAAAACAAAACTCCAACTCATTTTGTCCAAACTCCAACTATATATGGAACAACATTTTCCTTTCCATCGGTCAAGTGTTCACACATACAAGTATCGCCAAAAAAATGCACTGGTTCATCCATAATTCATATTCTCTTCATATCAAATCCTTTATTACATCCTTAATCACAACTCAAAACTCAAATTTCAAAAGTACTCTATTACAAAAGCTGCCACCCACATAGTTTGGCATGGTCAAGCATTACTTCCATATTTATTCTTTTGCCCTACTTGAAGATGCTTCAGTCCCACTAGAATTTTGCGATGTGATCCTTTAACTCATTGATGTTTCGCTTCATCGTGGTGGCCATGAGCTTCATCTCCATCATCTCTGCATGCACCTCCCTCAGGTATTCCCGAGTGTGACGGAGTCTTGCTTCTAGTATTTCTCCAATCTGACGTATGGCTTCCATAGCAGCTTCATGAACAGAATCAAAGAATGTTGCTCATGGCACTCGAGAAATGAATAAGTGTTGACCCATAGTCTTTGGGAAAACTCCCTTCACATGGTGGAGGTGTACCTCCACATACCAAAGTTCAACTCCCTTCTCCATGAAAGGATAACCCTTGTAAACTGCATCTCCTTCAAGATTAATATGCTTCATCATGTCCTTCAGGATCTTCGGGTAATCCTGATCACTGGTCAGGGTCATGATCATTTCTGGGCCCTTCAGAAAAGACTTGTAAAGGGTTGTCATCTGCAGGCATAAGATAGAAGGGGTACTCAGGATACTGTATGTATTTCCTTGGGTGAAATGTGGTTATTTTGGGGGGAAGGTTTGGGTCATCTTGCCCATGGGCTCAAGTTTTAAGTCTGGGTGACATGGCGAGGGAGGCACTCACAATCAACAAAGAACTCATGACACCTCATATGAGATTTCAAACATATCAACTTTTATTCCTTCACGAACTATTACAATTTCCATTTCATAACTCTACTCAACATCTCCAACGAAAATAAAAGTGCATCCCATATTTATTACATGCTTTATTCCAATATCAAGATCTCAACTACTCTGCTCAAGCTTTCCTCGAGTCTGAACATTCTCTGGCAAAATGTCCTACTCCTTTGCAGCATAAACAAATGACTTCAGACAAATCCAGGGGCTTCCTGGTGGTTATCTTGGCTCCTTGTGTTCTTGGCTTCCTTGCTGGGCATTTGCTAGCATAATGACCTAAATCCTTGCACCTATAACAAGCGATTTGACCCAGGTCCTTTTCTGTAGAAATTGGGTTGTTCTGGGATACATGCTCTTTCTCTTCCTCGACTTCTTGGTTCCGATCAATTCCTCTATCTCTTGTCGATCAAACTCCACTTCTTCCGTCGGGAAGGTTCCCAGATACTCTTGGTTTTCCTTCGTGCAATACTATGAAAAATGTCCTTCTTCTCCACATGAATAGCAATCATTGGAGTAAAATCTATTTAGGCTTTCTCCATCAGGGTCGTCAACATCTTCTTTCATCACCGGTTTTCTTAAACTTTCCCCGAGGGCTTATTTCACTGCTTCCTTCTGCTGCTTGGTAATTTCTTGTACCTTGGGATAAATATGACACTGGGCAGGGTAGTGCATAGTTCCTTCACACAAGAAACAAGTAACCTTCATGGCTGTACATTCTTCGGCTTGGTGATTTCCTTCACAATGAGGGCATCCATCCTTGTGTTCTTCATGGGTATGTCCTATCTCACCACAAATCTTGCATGCATAATGTTTCTTCATTTTATTGCCATAGGGCTTCTGAATAAGACGAGACCTCAGTAGAGTCATCTTGAATTCCTCCCTAGTTTTTGCTCCGTTACATCCTTGTATGGTCTGATGCATTTTCCACCAGGTTGCAGCACTTTTTGTAAAGTACTGAAGAGCGTATTGAACCTCATACTTCCTTGCAACCAAATTGCTCCTGAAGTGATTCTCCATGTTTTGAATCCATAGCTCTGCCTCCAACTGAGTGATCGGTTCAGAGAATACAAGTCCATCTTCATTCATCATCTATTGGGTCCAAGGGTTTTGGGATGAGATACGAGAGAGGGATAGAGAGATACACACAATACACACAATATAGTTTTGAAAATAAGTTTTATTTGTGGCTGTCAGGAAAAACATCAAACAATGACAGCTCACAAACATCGCATCTAACGTGAGTATACAACAGGGGTTTGGTCCTCTAAAGTTCATATAAATCTTGGAATATGTCAGTGTCTTCAAATTCTTCAATTCTTCAGAGGATTCGTCAGTAGTAGCTTCAGTTCTTCTAGTGTATGGTGAAGTCTGATATCTTGTCGTTCTCGGAGTGGCTTCAGTTCATCCTCCGCGTGGTCCAAAGGGAACGGGGTATTGTCTAACTATTTGAGGTAAAAGGAATGATTTGATAAAGCTCAAAAAAGAAGAGAGGTAAAGGACCTTTTTGAAAATAAAGTTTAAGAGAAATCCTTTCCTAAGGGCTTTCCAGTTTCTAGGGTCATATCCTACAGTCAACATGTGCTCTGATACCATCTCTGTAGCGACCCAACCTCAAACAGTCAAGCCTCTGTGTATCCGTGCCATCCCTGGATCGGTATGCTGGCACACATAGTGCATCAATGTATATATCAAAGTGCAATCACATGTATAAATAACCTTAAACTGATATATACCTCATAAGTCTCAGCGGAAACAAACATAAGGGTGTGGAGTCCATCAACGCCAACGGCAAGTTGAGTGTAGACCGTAACCCTACAACGTAACTCTTACTCGTCGTAGAAAATTCCTGCAACATAAGACATTGCAGCCCTGTAGGTCAGTACATTGAATGTACTAACAAGTCACATCATAAGAGTAATGAACCTATTTGTACATTCAATTTGGCTGGTGGAAAGCTCTAAGTTTAGTTTTTGCATAAAGCTAGTTTTTCCCTAGAATAAAAGGTATTATTCTATCACTATTGTATAGCATAGGATGAGTTGGTAAACCCAACTCAATCCATTCCCAAAGTTTCATTTAAAACCCAATTGTTTAATTAAGAGTGATGAGATCTCCTAGCATTTCCACTACTAGATGCTCAAGTTGTCCGTAACCGGGGACATGGCTAATCGATTAGGTTTTAACACTCTGCAGAGGTTTGCGCACTTTTCCCCACAAGACTCGATCACCTCCCTTGAAATTCTCGCACTGCCTGGTGTTTGAGAACAGGATGACTGAGACATAGTCTTTCGAAAGTATTTCCCCTTAACCCACGGATAGGCCGGTACACCTACTCATTCTACATGTGCTAGCCTATCCCGGAAGAGGTCACACTATCTACTCAACTCAGCCAGAGCCCATATTGGCTTGTGGCTGCACACAGAAGCTTCTAGACATGAGAATACGATTGATCTCTTTGAGCCTGGGCGGCCGATCACTAGTGGTGCACCACCATGGATTAACCATGCATGCTCCCACTGTACTTCGCCACCATTCAAACCAAATACCGCCCAGGTAGTTCATTTACAAGTCTTGGTCCTGATTACTACTTTGTCACTCATGTCTCACCATGTTCGCTTCCCAAACCACGTCTACATTTGGCGAGGCAAAAATAAACTTACACGTTGGTGACAAGGATGTATATATCAGACCTACCTCAAATGAACTACTCGGTAACGGCATAGCCATCTGGCAACAATAAATCCTACCATGCAATCCTACCACAAAAGGACTAAGTGCATAATATAAACACAGGTAATTGGAAGAATGGTCAAATGTGAACTTGCCTGGTAATAGTTGATGCAGATGATATCGCTCTCAAAAATTTACTTAATAGAACTATTCGTCACTCTCCGATGAAAATCTATAAAGTCAAACATTGCACTCACATAAGCAATCATTTTAGAGAACCAAGAAGAACATGCAAAGAAAAATTCTTGGAAAACCAAATGAACATTCAACACACTTAACTAGCATGGAAAAATCCTAAGTGCAAAACAACATGTGACATAGGGTGCAAAGATGTGATGTGTACTAAAGTGCATACATGGCATAATAGCAAAACTATCATAGACAGACCATTTTTGTGTGGAAAATGTGTGACAATGGTCCAAGTGGTAGGGTTTGGCTATGGTGACATGGTGCAAAAAGAACCACATCAATCGGAGCTACGGTTTAGGAGATATGGCCAATTGAAGTTTAAATTAAAATCTGAATAAAGTTCAAATTTGAATTTGGCCAAAAGTTTTCAAAGTTGGTTTTCTGGATAAAGCTATTCGAGACGAACATTTTGCCGCTGGTTTCATCGAATTTGGACCTACGGGTAAAAAGTTGGGGCTATTCTAAGTTTAGGGACTAATCTCCTAATTACAGGGACTAGACAGTGAAGAAAACTATTGCAAACAGGTCCCTAACATGTGGCAAATTCCTAGTGGCCGAAAGGTGTTCGCCGCCTAGCTTATACAGCGGACGCTTGGACTTTAAGCAAAACATCAGCGGCGGCTAACAAAAAAAAACGACATCGGTTTAAAATAAAACCGTATGATTAAACTAAAACCGCACGGTTAAATAAAAACCGCAGTTAACCGATCTAAAAAAACTAAAAGGAAAGGGGGTTAGCTCACGGTGGCAACGACGATGAACAGGAGACGGTGGCGCAGGCGTCGGGCGGTGGACGGGGCGGCGGCTGCGTTGCTCCTCGGCGGCGGGGAAGAGGACGGACGGGACGGGCGCGAGGTGGGCGGTCCAGGGGTGGTGACGACGCGCGTCGGGGTGGCCGGGACGGGTGGAGCGAAGGGCGGTGGCTCCGTGCTTCAACGAGGACACAGGTCATCGGGGTGGCGTCTCTGGTGACCTAGGGTCAAGAGGAGGATGTCAATGAGATGCGCTTTGACTCGGGCAACAAAAAGAAGTAGTCGGTGGAGGCCGGGGTGGCTCACGGGCGACAAAATCCTCCGGTGAACTAGCACGGCTCCGGCGAGATCCAAGTGGTTACAGCGAGCGATGCGAGAGGCGTGGTGACGAACGGATTAGCTGAACGGAGGGAGGGTCGAGGGCTTCTTATAGGCGCGGGGAGAGGGCTCGGGGTGCAGCGGATAAGTTTATCCACGAGGGCAATGGAGCCGGTGGTTGCGGGCGGCAGGCTCGTGCTCTATCCCGAGCGGAACGAGCGGAGGTTGGGGACGATGGGTGCGGGGCCCACGGGTCAGCGGGACAGAGAGGGAGACGAGGAGCGGGCGAGCGTGCAGTGGCCTTCGGGCGCGGGGGCGGCCTGGCTCGGCCTGCTATGGCCGTGGGCCAGCTCTGGCCAGCGGTGGCTGGGCCTGCGCACGGGTGCGTGTGCGCGTGCATTTTTTTTAAACGGAAAAAAACTCCAACAGAAGTAAATTAAATAAAAAAATATACATAGGCATATCATATACCAAAATGCTCAGGAAAATACCCCGAATAAGATGAACTATTTTTCAAGTTCAAATAAAATCCAAAATAAATCATAAAAGTCAAACAATGCTACTATTATATTTAAAATCAATAAAAATCATTTTTAAAATAGCAAAATGATTTCAAATTTATTTTCTCCTAATTTTCTATTGAAGGGAATCATTTTAGCCTTATTTCCATTTATTTATTTTTAGGAGAAAATATTTTGAATAGAAACTCAAATAACTCCCAATTGGATTTGAATTTGGAATTTCAAACAACTTCAAATGGAAAATGAGTTTCAAATAACTTCAAAGTGACTTCCAATTTATTTCTTTGAAACTTCCAACTCTCTTTCTTCAAATATGAAGAAGTCATTTTATCTTCCCTCATGAACTCATTGAGTTGCTTAAAGTTTCTAAATTTAAAATATTTCAAATGGAAATTCAAATCATTTTCGAACCCCGTTTCATTTCTTTAAATGTAAGAAGTCATATTATCTTCACTCTAGGGTTTTGTAATGAAATGAATTGTAATTCATGGAGATCAAGAAAAATGCAAGATGAAAGTTTCGGGAAAGTCCTTTTATCCCCCCTCATTCAACTATCAAAAGTTTTCAATTTCCACTCAATTTCACACAATCAATCACACAACAATCAAACAAACAATCATGGTTATTTATTTAATATAACATTCCAAAATTTAGAATTTTGGGATGTTACAGAGAATAATAATGAATCTATGGATGTGAATTTTGTTGGTAGGAACAATTTTGGTAACAACGCGTATAGAGGAAATTTTAATCCTAGGCCTTATCCTAGTAATCCCTCTAATAATTATGGTAATTCCTACAACAATTCTTATGGAAATTATAATAAGATGCCCTCTGATTTTTAATCTAATATTAAAGAATTTATTACTTCGCAAAAGAATTTCAATGCTTTGATTGAAGAAAAAATGCTTAAGATTGATGAGTTGGCTAGGAACGTTGATAGAATTTCTCTTGATGTGGATTCTTTGAAACTTAGATCTATTCCTCCTAAGCATGATATCAATGAGTCTCTCAAAGCCATGAGAATTTCCATTGATGAGTGCAAAGAAAGAACCGCTAGGATGCGTGCTAAGAAATATGCCTTTATAAGAGCGTGTTCTTCTAGCTCCTATGAAAATAAAGATGAAGATATAAAAGTTATTGATGTGTCCCCTATTAAATCTTTGTTTTGCAATATGAATCTTGATAATGATGGGACTGAATATGATCCACCTTTAACTAGAAGGCGTTCCAAAAATTTGGAGTTTTTAGATCTTGATGCTAGAATTGATGAAAGTGGGGTTGAAGAAATTAAAACCCTAGATGTTGCTAAACCCACTATTTTGGATTTCAAGGAATTTAATTATGAAAATTTCTCTTTGATTGATTGTATTTCCTTGTTGCAATCTGTGCTAAATTCTCCTCACGCTTATAGTCAAAATAAAGCATTCACTAAACATATTGTTGATGCCTTGATGCAATCTTATGAAGAAAAACTTGAGTTGGAAGTTTCTATCCCTAGAAAACTTTATGATGAGTGGGAACCAACTATTAAAATTAAGATTAAAGATCATGAGTTCTATGCTTTATGTGATTTGGGTGCTAGTGTTTCCACGATTCCAAAGACTTTGTGCGATTTGTTAGGTTTCCGTGATTTTGATGATTGCTCTCTAAACTTGCACCTTGCGGATTCCACTATTAAGAAACCTATGGGAAGAATTAATGATGTTCTTATTGTTGCAAATAGGAATTATGTACCCATAGATTTTATTGTTCTTGACATAGATTGCAATCCTTCATGTCCTATTATTCTTGGTAGACCTTTCCTTAGAACGATTGGTGCAATTATTGATATGAAGGAAGTAAATATTAGATTCCAATTTCCGTTAAGGAAAGGCATGGAACACTTTCCTAGAAATAAAATTAAATTACCTTATGAATCTATTATGAGAGCCACTTATGGATTGCCTACCAAAGATGGCAATACCTAGATCTATCATCCCTGCTTTTTATGCCTAGTGTGATAGCCTGGCTTATTAGGGATGATAGACTACTCATACCAATGAGGAATTCCTTCTTTTCCGGAAGCCCATTCGGACAGAACTCCAAAGTTAAGCGTGCTTAGCTTGGAGTAGTTTCAGGATGGGTGACCGACCGGGAAGTTGCTCCTGGGTGCGCACGAGTGAGGACAAAGTGCGCAGAAAAGACTACTATTGATCTGTGGGGCCAGTCTGGATCTCGCCAGGAGTAACGACCACCGGCGGGTGTGGCCGGGGCATTACAAGTTGGTATCAGAGCCGACCCTCGTGGTTACACGGATGTTTGCGGACAGGTGCGCGGTCATGTTGTTCATGACGTTTGTGACCCGTCATGGCACCCGACATGTCACATGTACCGGACTGGATGCACAGACGTATGTACCAAGAGGGAACGTTCCTATGGCCCGACGAGGACGTCGGTTCCTCTGAGTGGGGGTGTATGTGATAGTCTGGCTTATTAGGGATGATAGAGTACTCATATCAATAAGGAATTCCTTCTTTTCCGGAAGCCCATTCGGACAGAACTCCAAAGTTAAGCGTGCTCAGCTTGGAGTAGTTTCAGGATGGGTGACCGACCGGGAAGTTCCTCCCGGGTGCGCACGAGTGAGGAAAAAGTGCGCAGAAAATACTAGTATTGATCTGTGGGGCCAGTCTAGATCCCGCCAGGAGTAACGACCACCGGCGAGTGTGGCCGGGGCGTTACACCTAGCTAGGGGCGTTAAACGATAGCGCTTGTTGGGAGTCAACCCAATTTTATTTTTATTCCTTGCTTTTTGCTCCTGTTTAGTAATAAATAATTTATATAGCCTCTATTTAGAATGTGTTTTTTGTGTTTAATTAGTGTTTGTGCCAAGTAGAACCGTTGGGAAGACTTGGGGAAAGTCTTGATATCTTGCTGTAAAAAAACAGAAACTTTAACGCTCACGAGAACTGCTGCCATTTTTATTTGAAAAGTGCTATTTAGTTAATTATTTTTGCAGATGATTAATAAATAAATTCCTCACGTCCATAATTTTATTTTAGAATTGTTGGGGTTCCAGATCTTGCGCTAGTTACAGATTACTACAGATTGTTCTGTTTTTGACAGATTCTGTTTTTCGTGTGTTGTTTGCTTATTTTGATGAATCTATGGCTAGTAAAATAGTTTATAAACCATAGAGAAGTTGGAATACAGTAGGTTTAACACCAATATAAATAAAGAATGAGTTCACTACAGTACCTTGAAGTGGTCTTTTGTTTTCTTTCGCTAACGGAGCTCACGAGATTTTCGACTTTAAGTTTTGTGTTGTGAAGTTTTCAAGTTTTGGGTAAAGATTTGATGGATTATGGAACAAGGAGTGGCAAGAGCCTAAGCTTGGGGATTCCCATGGCACCCCCAAGATAATCTAAGGACACCTAAAAGCCAAAGCTTGGGGATGCCCCGGAAGGCATCCCCTCTTTCGTCTACTTCTATCGGTAACTTTACTTGGAGCTATATTTTTATTCACCACATGATATGTGTTTTGCTTGGAGCGTCTTGTATGATTTGAGTATTTGCCTTTTAGTTTACCAAAATCATCCTTACTGTACACACCTTTTGAGAGAGCCATACATGATTTGGCATTTGTTAGAATACTCTGTGCTTCACTTATATCTTTTTGAGTTATATAGTTTTGCTCTAGTACTTCACTTATATCTTTTAGAGCACGGTGGTGGATTTTTTTTTATAGAAACTATTGATCTCTCATGCTTCACTTAGATTATTTTGAGAGTCTTAAATAGCATGGTAATTTGCTTAAATAATCCTAATATGCTAGGTATTCAAGATTAGTAAATTTTTTCTTATGAGTGTTTTGAATACTAAGAGAAGTTTGATGCTTGATGATTGTTTTGAGATATGGAGGTAATAATATCAAAGTCGTGCTAGTTGAGTAGCTGTGAATTTGAGAAATGCTTGTTTTGAAGTTTGCAAGTCCCGTAGCATGCACATATGGTAAACGTTATGTAACAAATTTGAAACATGAGGTGTTATTTGATTGTCTTCCTTATGAGTGGCGGTCGGGGACAAGCAATGGACTTTTCCTACCAATCTATCCCCCTAGGAGCATGCACGTAGTGCTTGGTTTTTGATGACTTGTAGATTTTTGCAATAAGTATGTGAGTTCTTTATGACTACTGTTGAGTCCATGGATTATACACACTGTCACCCTTCCATCATTGCTAGCCTCTTCGGTACCATGCATTGCCCTTTCTCACATCGAGAGTTGGTGCAAACTTCGCCGGTGCATCCAAACCCCGTGATATGATACGCTCTTTCACACATAAACCTCCTTATATCTTCCTCACAACAACCACCATACCTACCTATTATGGCATTTCCATAGCCATTCCGAGATATATTGCCATGCAAATTTCCACCATTCCGTTTATCATGACACATTCATCATTGTCATATTGCTTAGCATGATCATGTAGTTGACATAGTGTTTGTGGCAAAGCCACCATTCATAATTCTTTCATACATGTCACTCTTGGATCATTGCATATCCCGGTACACCGTCAGAGGCATTCATATAGAGTCATATCTTATTCTAAGTATCGAGTTGTAATTCTTGAGTTGTAAGTAAATAGAAGTGTGATGACCATCATTCATAGAGCATTGTTCCAAAAAAAGAAAAAAGAGAAAGGCCAAAAAAAAGAAGGCCAAAAAGGGGGACAATTCTACTATCATTTGCCACACTTGTGCTTCAAAGTAGCACCATAATCTTCATCATATAGAGTCTTTTGTATTGTCACTTTCATATACTAGTGGGAAATTTTCATTATAGAACTTGGCTTGTATATTCCAACAATGGGCCTCCTCAAATGCCCTAGGTCTTCGTGAGAAAGCAAGTTGGATGCACACCTACTTAGTTTCTTTTTGTTGAACTTTCATACATTTATAGCTCTAGTACATCCGTTGCATGGCAATCCCTACTCGTTGCATTAACATCAATCGATGGGCATCTCCATAGCCCATTGAGTAGCCTCGTTGATGTGAGACTTTCTCCTTTTTGTCTTCTCCACATAACCCCCATCATCATATTCTATTCCACCCATAGTGTTATATCCACGGCTCGCGCTCATATATTGCGTGAAAGTTTATAGGTATGAGATTACTAAAGTATGAAACAATTGCTTGGCTTGTCATCGGGGTCGTGCATGATGAGAGCATTCTTGTGTGACGAAAATGGAGCATGACTAAACTATATGATTTTGTAGGGATGAACTTTCTTTGGCCATGTTATTTTGAGAAGACATAATTGCTTAGTTAGTATGCTTGAAGTATTATTATTTTATGTCAATATGAACTTTTATCTTGAATCTTTCGGATCTGAATATTCATACCACAATTAAGAAGAATTACATTAAAATTATGCCAAGTAGCACTCCGCATCAAAAATTCTGTTTTTATCTTTTACCTACTCGAGGACGAGCAGGAATTAAGCTTGGGGATGCTTGATACGTCTCCAACGTATCTATAATTTTTGATTGCTCCATGCTATATTATCTACTGTTTTGGACATTACTGGGCTTTATTATCCACTTTTATATTATTTTTGGGACTAACCTATTAACCGGAGGCCCAGCCCAGAATTGCTGGTTTTTTGCCTATTTTAGGGTTTCGAAGAAAAGGAATATCAAACGGAGTCCAAACGGAATGAAACCTTCGGGAACGTGATTTTCTCACCGAACATGATCCAGGAGACTTGGACCCTACGTCAAGAAACAAAGGAGGAGGCCACGAGGTAGGGGGCGCGCCTACCCCCCAGGCGCGCCCTCCACCCTCGTGGGCCCCCTGTTGCTCCACCGACGTACTCCTTCCTCCTATATATACCTACGTACCCCCAAACGATCAGATATGGAGCCAAAACCCTAATTCCACCGCCGTAATTTTCTGTATCGACGAGATCCCATCTTGGGGCTTGTTCTGGAGCTCCGCCGAAGGGGGTATCCATCACGGAGGGCTTCTACATCAACACCATAGCCTCTCCGATGAAGTGTGAGTAGTTCACCTCAGACCTACGGGTCCATAGTTATTAGCTAGATGGCTTCTTCTCTCTTTTTGGATCTCAATACAATGTTCTCCCCCTCTCTTGTGGAGATCTATTTGATGTAATCTTGTTTTTGCGGTGTGTTTGTTGAGACCGATGAATTGTGGGTTTACGATCAAGATTATCTATGAACAGTATTTGAATCTTCTCTGAATTCTTTTATGTATGATTGGTTATCTTTGCAAGTCTCTTCGAATTATCAATTTGGTTTGGCCTACTAGATTGATCTTTCTTGCAATGAGAGAAGTGCTTAGCTTTGGGTTCAATCTTGCGGTGTCCTTTCCCAGTGACAGTAGGGGCAACAAGGCACATATTGTATTGTTGCCATCGAGGATAACAAGATGGTTTTTTTATCATATTGCATGAATTATCCCTCTACATCATGTCATCTTGCTTAAGGCGTTACTCTGTTTTCATGAACTTAATACTCTAGATGCATGCTGGTTAGCGGTCGATGAGTGGAGTAATAGTAGTAGATGCAGGCAGGAGTCGGTCTACTTGTCTCGGACGTGATGCCTATATACATGATCATACCTAGATATTCTCATAACTATGCTAAATTCTGTCAATTGCTCAACAGTAATTCGTTCACCCACCGTAAAATACTTATGCTCTTGAGAGAAGCCACTAGTGAAACTTATGGCCCCCAGGTCTATCTTCATTATATTAATCTTCCCATACTTAGTTATTTTCATTGCCTTTTATTTTACTTTGCACCTTTATCATAAAAATACCAAAAATATTATCTTATCATATCCATCAGATCTCACTCTCGTAAGTGGCTGTGTAGGGATTGACAATCCCTTATCACGTTGGTTGCGAGGATTTATTTGTTTTGTGCAGGTGCGAGGGACTCGCGAGTAGCCTCCTACTGGATTGATACCTTGGTTCTCAAAAACTGAGGGAAATACTTACGCTACTTTGCTGCATCATCCTTTCCTCTTCAAGGGAAAACCAACATAGTGCTCAAGAGGTAGCAGTTTGATTCCCGGTTTAGTTATGGTTTATTTTGTTTAGATCGAATCGGTCGGTTTAGTTATTAGCCGCGTAGGTTTTTGTTAATTTCCGCCCGAGTGCTGCTTAGCTACAGACCGCACCCCTCCTAGGCCCAGTAGCATCATCTATTTTTTTAGTTCTTTTTTGTTTCTATTTTTAAAACAGAAAAGTTCCAATCTTGAAAATTTTATATCTCTTAGGTTATTTAGAGTTTTTGATTTATTATTTTTTCTCTAGCCTGCAAAATTCCTAAAGTTTCTGTATAAAATAGTTTCGCCATGTTTTAGTTTTTAAAAATTGTTTTATATGAGTTTTAGTCAGATTAATATTTCTACTATAAAATGAGCTAGGATTAATGTTTTTAGTGAATCTTTTTTCCACTGCTTTGTTTTGACATTGCCTAGTAGTAGGATTAATTTGGGTATTTATAGATTTTATTAAAATTAGTTTTACATGAAAACAACCCTGTTTTAGTTCTTTCACTTTGTTGCTGTTTTCTGTTGTTTTAATTACTTTATAATTTATTTCCACCTATGTTGTATTTTATTTCCGATTTGTTTCTATAGTTAAAGAAGGTGAACTTTTATTTACAGAAAAAGAAAATGTTTTATTTTTTTCTTACAAGTTTTGTTTTAATCATAATTAAAGTTTTAAAGTAACTTTTAATGTGTTTCTTTTTTCACAATGTTTTTATAATGTTTTCCTTTGTGTTAGTTAACAAAACTTTTGTTTTGGTTCTGTTAAGAAAACTTTTTGTATGATAAAACTATTCTTGCTAGTTGTTGGCTTGGAGTAAACGAAGCCTATTTTAATTTCAATTGGTTTTCTTTGGTTTTGGTTGATTGTCTATGTGTGAAGTATGATAGCTTTACTATTATGTTACTATGTTGGTATTGCATGCTTATGTGTTTATTGTTTTCTTCGAATATAATTCCCGGAGTGCGAAGCTTGCTGTCACAAGTCACTAGCATTCGAAGACCGTCAGCCAGGCAAGTCTTGATCATGAATTTTAATTCCTATGTTTTATTGCATTAGTAGTATTTCCTCCCCACCATGCGTGCAGTAGGAGAAATTGAATAAGTCTTGAGTAGTATCATGTGGTAGGTTGACCCAAAATCCCTTTGTTACCATTGCTCGGGACGATGTAGTTTATTTTGCTATGCTCGTAGATGGGGTTGGTTGAGCGATTCATAAGGGAGATGTGAGAGTCAAGATGATGACAACCCCATGACTTCAAGCTCAAGATGGACTTCAAATTCACTACTAGGTGGAGGACGGTTGATGGGCACCCTGGAGAAACTAGCGGATGGCCTGGATGCATGGAGAAGCGCCATGACATCTTGCGGAAAGCTTCACCCAGCCACGAAGAGACGGATGGATACACCTTGACTGGAAGCTTACCTGTGCAGCCGCAAGCCATTATGGGCTCTGGCTTGGTCGACCCTAGGCGTGACTCTGGCCAGACGGTGCTACGAGATGTAGAAGAACGGTAGGATAGGATGGGCCCGGCAGTGGCCTAGAGGAACTCTATGGAAGACCCTGTTTCGTTCGTCCCGTCTTCAAACACTAGGCAGTGCGAGGACATAAAGGAGGGAACGATTCTTGCAGGTAAAGTGCATAAGACTCTGCAGAGTGGAAACCTAATCGATTAGCCGTGTACCCGGTTATGGACAATCGAGCCTCTGGAATTGGAGTATTTCAGAAATCTCAACATCGAACATAATTAATTAATTGATGGGTTATTAATGTTTTTTGGTATGAGACACTGGTTGGCGGAACCATCTCAATAACAACCAATATTTTGTAGTAATTGCAAGCAAGTCCTTTTTGTTGTAGGGAAAAATTATTTTTTTCGCAAAAATTTAAACTTAGAGCCCTGCAGCCAAATTGCATATAGTGTTAGCATTATTATTGTTCTCTCTATGACTTGCCGGCATATTCAAAATGCTGACCTACATGGCTGCAATGTCTCATATTGTAGAGGAGTTTTCTGACCAGGAGTGAGGCTACGATCTACGCTCGGTGATTGCCCTATGGAGTCAGATGGACTCGCTTATCGTCTACGCTTCCGCAGCATTTAGTTTTTCTCATGAGTTGGCCTTCGGTCGAATTTATTCTATTGTAATAAAGACTCAATATGAGAATCGTGTAATAAATCAGGCGTATTGAACTTTGAATTTTTCATCAACGTATTGTGTGTGCCAGCATGATCTTGGGATGGTACTGATACACAGAGACTTGACCGATTTCGGGTCGGGTCGCTACAGAGATGGTATTCAGTGCACACGCTGATCGTAGGACTTAACCCCTAGGATCGGAAAGCCATAGGAATAAATTATTTTATTTTATGTCCTTATCATTTTGTACTTCTCCCTTGTTCATTTCTGACTTCTCTCTGATTTTCAACATTCTAGATGGCCACCGAGTTCACCCCAGTTCTTCTACCGGTGTTTTGCCAGCCGGATGAGACGATGCTTTTCGGCAAGAAGCTGGTTCAGATCATGAAGAAGCTGAAGATTGCTCTGCCCTCAATCACCGGGAAGCCTACCAATGCACTTCCGATGGATACCCGCTACAGGATTAAGGTGCACATTCCAGGGAGGACCTTCGGAGGATATTCAGAGCCCATCGACTTTGAGTTTACCGCTTTCACTTGGATCCTCGGAAGAGACATGACGATTTATCGTGCACTTGGACATCTCCGAGAAGAGTACATGGCCGAGCTTGACTCATCAGACCTCGCCATGATTTCTCGCCGAGCTAGGAATGGAGATATCATCCGTACCACGGAGGACGACTCCATTCTTTCATATGTCCAAGACTTGGAGAGTCACATCAGGAACCAGGAAATTCAGACGCGTCGAAGCTCGAAGGTACATAGGAGGTTGTTGTTCCATGAACTGGAACTAGAGGAGAAAGCATGCGTGGACTTCCTTGAACATGAAGAGGAGGTCAAGGATTTTATGGATAGAATTGAGGACTTGGAGAACTACATTGCCACACTGGAGGAAAAGATGGACCAGGGAGAAGACCTCTTCCCGACTGGACATGATGGACCCCTTGTGAGCAATGACCAGGATTATGAAGAGAGCTCCACCGAAGGAAGCCACAAGAGGAGGCGCCGCACTAGAGGACGCCGCACCGAAGGACGCAAGAATAATTGATGAAGACATTTAGTCGACCACCATGTTTTATTTTTATTTTTTTCATCGATCAGTTAGGCCGTTTTTTCGATTAGTCATGAGATTTTGTAATCCGAGATTGAACCTTGTTTGAGATGAATGAATAAATGATTGGTGTGATTATGATTGTGCATTCATTTGGGTAGTGCTATTTTCTCATTAGACCCTTGTTCTATTCTAATTTCTCATCCACTCCAAAACACCAGATGCCTCCGAGACGTGACCCCGGTTTCACTTTCCCGCTGGAGCTCACCCAGCTGATCCAACAGCAGAATGCCTTGATGCAAATGCTCATCCAGAACCAAGCCAAAAGCAACAACAACAACAATCCACCGCCACCACCCCCTGTCGACAACCTGACCCGGTTCCTAAGGCTAAATCCACCGGTGTTCTCTAGCAGCACCGAGCCGATTGTAGATGATGATTGGCTCCCCAAGATCGAAAGGGAGCTAGCAACTGCTGGATGCACAGATATTGAGAAGGTGCGTTCTACCGCACATCAACTGGATGGACCGCAGCCTCTTGGTGGGATAACTACACCACCACCTGTCCCATAGCCACCATCACGTGGGATCAGCTTTAGCAGGCCTTCCGCACCGCTCATGTTTCAGCTGGATCCATGAGTCTAAAGAAGCGCGAGTTTCACAACTTACGCCAGGGAAATCATACTGTGGGACAGTACGTGGATGAGTTCAGCCAGTTAGGTCGCTATGCCCCGGGTGATGTGGCCACATATGCTGCAAAATAGGAGAAGTTCCTCAAAGGACTTAATGATGAGCTAGGAATGCAGCTGATGGTGGCCACCTTCAATAACTACCAGGAGCTGGTAGACAAGGCCATCATCCTTGAAGGAAAGCAACAGCAGATTGTTAGCCGCAAGCGAAAGTATAGTCAGGGGAAGTACAACTCGGGAGCTCAGCAGAAGCCTCACTACACCCCGTACCCAGGAGGTCACACCCATCACACCCATGGAGGACACAACCATGGAGGGAATGGGAACAATCGCAACAACAACAACAACTTGAAGTCGGGAAATGAGGCAATGGTAACCAGCACCGTCTCGCTCTGGCTCAGAAGGATTTGAGTCATATCAACTGTTTCAAGTGCTAGAAGACAGGACACTATGCCACCGACTGTCTGGAGGCCAAGCGGGGGAATGGAAATGGCAATGGCAACGGAAGCTCATCAACCAAGAAGCCCAATCCTTTTCCTCGTGCCCAGGTGAACTACATCAACGTGGAGGACGTCTATGATCAGCCAGACACTATGGTTGGTAAGTTTTTATTAAACTCACGTCCAGTATTGGTACTGTTTAACTCTGGTGCACCGCATTCATTCATATCAAGGGTAGTTGTGGAAAAGTATGGGTTGTCCACTAGAACCCCTCTTCAGGTCACTTCCCCAGGAGGAGAGATGACGGCAGGCTTAGGCTGTCATTCGACCCTCAGCATAGGAAATCATGATTTTCCCGCAGGGATTGGACGTGATCCTAGACATGGACTGGTTGATGAAGTTTGAAGGAAACATTGACTATGCTCGCAAGACGATCTTGCTCACCACCCCGGAGCATAAGAGGATCAAGTATATATCCAGACGCACACCGATGAAGAATTAGGTGAATTCCCTCACGGGAGTTGTTCAGGAGGAAGTGCCCGTAGTGCAAGATTTTCCCGATGTATTTCCAGAGGAATTACCAGGAATGCCACTAGACAAAGACATTGAGTTTTTGATTGAGTTATTGCCCGACACAACCCCAATATCCAAGAGACCTTATCGGATGCCCCCGAACGATTTGGAAGAGATCAAGAAGCAAATTAATGAGCTATTGGAGAAGGGATATATTCGGCCAAGCTCGTCACCTTGGGGAGCCCCAGTTCTTTTGGTAGAGAAGAAGGATGGAAACCTGAGAATGGTTGTGGATTATCGTTCGTTGAACGACGTGACCATCAAGAACAAGTACCCTCTACTGATGATTAATGATTTATTTGATCAGCTAGTCAGAGCCAAGGTATTCTCCAAGATCGATCTTCGACCAGGGTATCATCAGTTGCAGATTCGTGAACAGGATATACCTAAAGCAGCTTTCACCACCAGGTATGGTTTATATGAGTATACAGTCATGTCATTCAGATTGACTAATGCCCCTGTGTATTTTATGAGCATGATGAACAAGGTATTTATGGAATATCTGGACAAGTTTGTCATGGTGTTCATCGATGACATATTGGTGTTCTCCAAGAGCGAGGAAGAGCATAAGGAACATTTGCCTCTAGTTCTGGAGAAACTCCAAGAACATCAGTTATATGCCAAGTTCAGCAAATGTGAATTTTGGTTGAAGGAAGTCGGATTCCTTGGACATGTTATTTCAGGAGAAGGAACAGCAGTCGACCCCACCAAGGTTGAATCAGTCACCAAATGGCAGTCCCCCACCTCTGTCAAGGAGATCCGCAGTTTTCTCGGACTTGCAGGATATTATTGGAGATTTATTGAGAATTTCTCCAAGATTGCTAAGCCCATGGCGGAGCTGTTGAAGAAGGAAACTAAGTACATTTGGACCGAGGATTGTGAAGCCAGTTTTCAGGAGCTGAAGAAACGTCTGGTTACAGCCCCAATGCTCATTTTGCCGGACATACCACTACAAAAAAATACACTTCCGTGCTGATACGTGTTTGTCACAGTAGGTCATGTTTTCTATCATGCATGTACATCCATGACAAATTTATGACAGAATGAAGATAGTCATACCTGTGCTGTCGTAGAAGTGTTCCATGACATTACCAAAATTATCATCATGGAAGTGTCCACTTCCATGACGATAAATCGCGCGTCATAGAAGTGCTTTCGTCAAGGATGACCGACACGTGGCATCCACCGTAACGGAAGCCGCTAAGCTATTGGGTCTGGTTTTGGATCCGATAACCCACTAATAGCCATGACCAATGCCGATTTTCCATGTGTAAAATCTCATTGGCCGAGGGAACCATGCGTCAGCTCCGCGTTGGCACATGTGTCACTCATCCAACGGTCGAGATGGGCCTATGATATGTTGACACGTGGACGGGCCCAAAAGTGGCCCATAAAGTTTAAATGGGCCGGCCCAACTAAAGGCCCACAAGATTTAATGGACCATAATGGGACGGCCCAGCTAAAGGCCCACAAGATTTTGCAGACCATAATGGGCCGGCCCAGCTAAAGGCCCACAAGATTTAGCGGACCACAATGGGCCAGCCCAACTAAAGGCCCACAAGATTTTGCAGACCATAATAGGCCGGCCTAGCTAAAGGCCCAACATTCTCAGTGAAGGCCTGTACGACTAGTGTCAAATCTGTAGGATCGAAAGTATGTCTAGAGGGGGGGTGATTAGACTACTTGACCAAATAAAAACTTAACCTTTTCCCAATTTTAGTTCTTGGCAGATTTTAGCTATTGTAGGACAAGTCAAGCAATCATCACACAATTCAAGCAAGCATGCAAAGAGTATATTGGCAGCGGAAAGTAAAGCATGCAACTTGCAAGAATATAAAGGGAAGGGTTTGGAGAATTCAAACGCTATTGGAGACACGGATGTTTTTCCCGTGGTTCGGATAGGTGGTGCTATCCTACATCCACGTTGATGGAGACTTCAACCCACGAAGGGTAACGGTTGCGCGAGTCCACACAGGGCTCCACCCAAGGGCAACAGTTGTGCGAGTCCACGAAGGGCTCCACCCACGAAGGGTCCACGAAGAAGCAACCACCCACAAAGGGTCCACGAAGAAGCAACCTTGTCTATCCCACCATGGCCATCGCCCACGAAGGACTTGCCTCACTAGCGGTAGATCTTCACGAAGTAGGCGATCTCCTTGCCCTTACAAACTCCTTGGTTCAACTCCACAATCTTGTCGGAGGCTCCCAAGTGACACCTAGCCAATCTAGGAGACACCACTCTCCAAGAAGTAACAAATGGTGTGTAGGTAATGAACTCCTTGCTCTTGTGCTTCAAATGATAGCCTCCCCAACACTCAACTCTCTCTCATAGGATTTGGATTTGGTGGAAAGAAGATTTGAGTGTAAAGCAACTTGGGAAGGCTAGAGATCAAGATTCATATGGTAGGAATGGAATGTCTTGATCTCAACACATGAGTAGGTGGTTTTCTCTCAGAACATATGAGTAGGAATGGTGTGTGTGTTCTGATGGCTCTCTCACCGAATGAGAAGGAGGTGGAGGGGTATATATAGCCTCCACACAAAATCCAACCGTTACACACAATTTACCAATCTCGGTGGGACCGAATCAGAAAACTCGGTCTGACCGAAGTAGTAAACCTAGTGACCATTAGGAATTTCGGTGGGACTGACATGCAACTCGGTAGGACCGATTCGGTTAGGGTTTGGGCATAACGTAATCTCGGTGAGACCGATTACACAAACTCGGTGAGACCGAATTTGGTAATTAGCTAACCAGAGAGTTGGTCAGGCAAACTCGGTGGGACCGATTTGCTCTTTCGGTGAGACCGAGTGGAACTCGGTGAGACCGAAAAGTTACAAAGGGGAAACACTGAGTTTACATTGCAATCTCGGTGGGACCGATTCGCTCTTTCGGTGGGACCGAAAAGTTACGAAAGGGAAATAGAGAGTTTGCAACCCCATCTCGGTGGGACCGAGATCCTTATCGGTAGAACCGAATTGCCAGGGTTTGGCAGTGGCTAATGACAAGTGAAACTCGGTGGCGCCGGATAGGAAGAATCGGTAGGACCGAGTTTGGCTTAGAGTTTAGGTCATATGTGGATATGGGAAAGTAGTTGAGGGTTTTGGAGCATATCATTAAGCACATGAAGCAAGAGGCTCATTAAGCAACACCTCATCCCTCCTTGATAGTATTGGCTTTTCCTATGGACTCAATGTGATCTTGGATCACTAAAATATAAAATGAAGAGTCTTGAGCTTTTGAGCTTGAGCCAATCCTTTGTCCTTAGCATTTTGAGGGTTCCACTTTCACATCCATGCCATGCCAATCATTGAGCTTTCCTGGAATAATCACCTTGGAATAGCATTAGCTCAATGAGCTATATGTTGTTATGAATTACCAAAACCACCTAGGGATAGTTGCACTTTCAGTCTCCCCCTTTCTGGTAATTGATGACAACATATAGATCAAAGCTTCGACAAATGATAATAAGCATGAAGTATATCGTCGCTTTGAGAAGTATGTGATAAGTAAGAGCTCCCCCTAAATTTGTGCATATTTAAAATTTGCTTTGGACTGCAAATGCACAAAGAGTTAGAGTCATGGGTTACTCTTCCATGTCACATACATCTTGGTGGAGCGCTCAAAATGATAAGAATGAAATACATGCACTCATCACCAAGAATAGTGAATGATCACAAACGATAGATAGAATGATAATATTTAAGCAAGCATTAAGCAAACTTTAAGTGTAGCTTATGATCAAACACATGATCATCGATGTCTCACAAATAATGACGTAGTATCAAGCACTCAAAAGCAGAAAAGGTTCGAAAAACCACCAAATAAAGCAAGAGAGAAAAGCACACTCTCTTTCTCGAAGCCTATGATCTATACATCTTCTCCCCCTTTGGCAACAAGTTACCAAAAAGTTCCTAGAAAATGCATAGCACTAGGTCGACGCTCAGGCTTGATCTTTAGGTGGTGGTGGAGTCCGGATCACTCCAAGGACGAAGGCTTCTGTAGATGTTGAAGTAGTCGCTGGAGTTTGAGCTGAAGGAGATGCTGGAGCCGAGGCTGTAGCTGGTGCTGAAGTAGTGGCTCTGGTGTCAGCAACTAGCACGGCAGACGACCTCGGGCCTCGTGGCACTCTAGAAAAAGCATGAGTCGTGGTCCTGCCTCTCCTCTCATTCATGTCCTCCTGGAGCTGCTCCACTGCAGACTGAACTTCCGTTACTTTGACATCCAAGTCATAGAACTTCTGTTCCATGATCCTCTCGAGGCTCTGCTGATTATTAGTGAGGTTGGCCAGACTTTGCTCAATTCTCAGCGTGGATGCAATCAAGTAACCAAGCTGCTCTTGTTTGGTCTTCAAGAAGTAATCAGATGCCTCCGCTTGAGTAGGCATCCTGGCAGCTTTTTCCTTCTTCGCCTTCTCCTTCTTTGCAAATTCTTGGGCAGATGATGGCTCGTTCTCTGTCATCACAACTTCATTGTTCTCAAAATTTGGACGGATGGGCAGGTGTTCCTTATCCAACAAATATACGCCCGTGCCCATCTTGGAGTTGATGAGCTCCTGAATCTGAGGGGCATATCCATAGCTCCTCTTCTGATCTGCCGCAGTCCTTTTGATCGTTTCCACTATGAGGCTCATGACTTTGAATTTTTTAGGCACGTCAAAAACATGAAGCAAATTGATCGCGTGACCTCTGATCATCTTGTGATCTCCAGACTTGGGCAGAAGGGTGTGCCTAAGGATCCAGTTGATCGTAGGCAATCCTGATAGCAGATAATGCACTGAGCCAAACTTGAACGTGTCGAGTGCTTCATTCGGAATCTCCTTGTACATGTTGGACATGGAGTTATGGTCCATCTTCTTCTTGGCATAGATATCCAAGTCATCTGCTTGCTCCTCTGGGGCATTGATTAGCTTCGCCCATTCCTTAATAGTAGAGTGGTACCTTGTACCTTCTGACATCCATGTGATCTTGCCATCCGGATAAAAGTGAGCTGTGGAGTAGAACTGCATGATAAGTTCCTCGTTCCACTTTGTGAGCTTCTGCCCAACAAAGTCCTCTACTCCACACGCTCTGAAGCTGTCCTGAACTCCTGGGTAGTACTCTTCATTGTCCTTGATATAGGTCCAGTCGACCCATCTCATGTCACATACAATTGGCTTCTTGTCAAGTAGCACGGTCTCATAGAAATCCTGCTGCTCCTTGGTATGAAACCTGTAGTCCACTGTAGTCCTTCTCCTAGAAGCGTATGGATCTGCTTCTCTCCATTTCCTGAGCCCTGAGTCTCTCCTGAGCTTCATATCCTCAGCCACAGGATGAGCATCGTTGTGGTCTGGGATCTTGGGCTTGAGCTTCCGAAGGACATTCTCTTCCTCATCCTCAGCAACAGTCTCAGGCACTGGGGCCTTGTTCTTCTCAGTGGCTGGTATGCTTCTTGTGTTTCTCTTGGGTGCAATCTTAGGCTTAGATGCAGCCTTAGGTGCTTCCTTGGGCTTGGATGCAGCTCCCCCTGACCTTATGGCATCTCCCATAAGTTTGGCTGCCTTGGGCGCTGGTGCAGCTGCCTCTTCTTCCTCATCCTCTTCTACCATGATGGAGGCCTTGCCAAGCACCCTAGCCACAGTCTTTTTCACTCTTTCTTTCCTTTTCTTGCCCTCAGCTGCAGCTGGCTCTTGGGAAGTGGGCTTCTTAGTTGAGGCTCTAGCCTTTGACATGGGCTGCCTGCCTGCTGGCCTCTTGATTTTCAGGCCTGGCTTTGAGCCTTGAGCTGGCTCAACTCTCTTGGAGGTGGCCTCTTCCTCTGCCACATAGTCCTCATCTTCAGAATCTGAGGTTCTCTTCTTCCTTTGTCTCGTGGCAGCTTTAGGCAAGTTGCTGGGTGTGCTCCTGCTGCCATCATCTGAGGAACTTGAGGGGCTAGTGCCCTCACTCAGCTGCACTTGCTGCTCTGACAAGTTTTGGCTGTCACTCTGGTCTGACATGATGCA
This sequence comes from Triticum urartu, assembly GCF_056163025.1. Lineage (NCBI taxonomy): Eukaryota > Viridiplantae > Streptophyta > Magnoliopsida > Poales > Poaceae > Triticum > Triticum urartu. The sequence goes on from NC_141879.1 coordinate 189,100,892, forward strand.
AACTGACTGCTGACCCTGTGAATAGATTATAGAGGAGATAGAGTGGATGAGCATCACAAAATGCAGAGATTTTTGCAAAAAGAATGATCCAAAAACTTAGTTTTAGTTTCCCACTAAAATCATCTCGGATCTACTGATTTTCAAACTCGGTGATACCGAAGCAGTTTTGGAACCTAAACTAGTGAACTCGGTAGGACCGAGTCACAGTTCGGTGGCACCGAGACTGTTAGGGTTTCACAGAGTTCCAAAATCGGTCACACTGATAGTAATTCTCGGTCAGACCGAGTTTTACTTGTGCAATGGCATAAGCCAAATCGGTGGGACCGAGTTTTTCAACTCGGTGGGTCCGAGATGGTTTCGGCGAAAACCTAAACCTAGAATTTTCGAATCAAACCTAATCTATGAGCGTTTTGACTGGATAGAAGTTTATCAAACATGGCCAGAAACAATGTGATCACAATGTGCTAGGAATCAGATCGAGGAATAGCACAAAAATCAGGTCCATACCCTAGTTCGGCAGGGACTTGCTACGGCGGCAACGGCGGGGCAGAAATCCCGTTGACGGCGGCGGAGACCAGCGACTGGAGGCTGCTGGCGGCGAGAAGTCGATCCGGAGACCTCGGGGGCAGAGCAGGCTATCGCGCGGGCGAAGGGGTTCGGAGAAATTTCCAAATTTTGCCCGTGACTATATATAGCCCGACCCTGTCGGTGTGACCGAGTGGAACAACTCGGTGGCACCGAGATTCATAACTGCGTGCAGTTACTGAAACTCGGTGTGACTGAAAGGTTCAAATCGGTTGCACCGAGATCGAAAACCTAGATCAACTTAATGATCTCGGTAGGACCGAAAGTGGAGTATCGGTCAGACCAAGAATCATAAAGAGGTTTTGGAAGTTTAAGTCTATGACGAATCGGGGACTCCGAGCGCTCCTCACACAGAGTGGTTCGAATCTGACTTGATCAAATTTTGTGATGCAGCATGAATAGAGTTTGAGACGAGAAAAGCATAGATAGCTAGAGGAGGTTCTTAGGCATTCTTGTCCATCCACTTGGAAAAAGAGGATAAAGCCAAACAGTCAAAACAATAAGTGGATGTCCTCGAATGAGTAAAATATGCAATCAGCATGCTCACACAATAAGATGGCAAATGAAATATGTGGCAAGGCATGCAAAACCAATTCTAGCATCTATCAAGCAATTTGCGATGACTAGGTCATCTATATATGAGTATATTGACTTTGGAGTCAAGTGAGAACACTTGATCGTAGGTCATACTCATCGTTTAAGCTCAAGTGGGGTTACCACTTTTACATAAAGCATTGTTTTGTTCACATCTTTAGAGTTGCTTTAGCTCAAGTCTTAGAGTAAAGCTCCCCCTAGATGTGATATCCCCCCTAAGAGGGATGAACTAACCTTGGGTTTTGTCGATGATGACTTCATGTAGATATTGAAGATGTGGATGCTCAATGTTGATGTAGATCTCTTGGAGCTATCCATTTGAGTGAATTGCACTTTCAATACCTACATGGGTTAGTCCCACAAGGAACAAACAAGGATATCCATAGACATAGAGTGATGCACACAAAAGATGATGTCCATGAAAACTTTTAGGTTACCTTGTCCCTTGTCTTACCTACAAGAGGGTTTGTGACTCCTTGAACTAGTGCAAGATGTGGAAGTTGATTGCACTTGTTCTTGCCAAAATGATAAGAGTGAAGTATGTTGGCGGAGTCACCCTCAAGAACTCTCTAGTTCTTCTTCTTTTGGATCCACATCATCTTGATGGGAATCCTTGGAGTTGTAGTCGTACTTGATGAAGTGGAACTTGAGGTAGTCTTGGGAATCCACTTGAGTAAGGTCTTTGGAGCTTCTTCAAATGCATCAATTTCCTCTTGAAGCTTGTCCTTGCCTTTTTTCTCGTAGTCTTGTGGTGGAAGATCATCTTGAGCTTGTGTCCCCTTGAAAGAAGTATACTTCTCTTGTTGAGGGACAAACTTCGTCTTGGGGTATTGATCTTCTTCCCATTCAACTCCATTGGCATTGAAATTTCGTTCAAAACCAACACCTTGATTCTTCCGGTGCATTCCTTGCTTGCGCACAATTTCCTCAAATTGCTTACTTCCGGCAAGGCTCTTGTACACTCCTTTCTCTATAATTCCCTTCAATAAGCTATTTTCTTGCTCAAGTGTAACTTGGCTAAGAGAATCATTAGTGGAATCAAGAGAACTACTAGAAGAAACAATATTGGATTTAGCATGATCATTGTTACTACTAGAGGAAGAATCTTTCTTGTTACTAGACTTGACTTGAGGCATGTAAGTGGATAAGAGTAAACGCTTGGCAATGTAAGAAGAACTTTTCTTGCGGAGATCATCATTGATTGCCTTTAAGAACTCATGCTCTTGCTCAAGATTGAGCTTTTCAAAGCGTAGTTTCTCATGAGCTCTTAAAAGTTCTTGGTGATCTTCGAAGATAGTGTCATGAGCTATCTTAAGAGTTTTTAGTTCTTTAGTTAGAGCCTCAATCTTCTCCTTATCATTGTCACTCGTTTTATCTTGATTAGCATGATTAATTGGTCTTTCATCATAGTATTCATCACTAGAGTTGTCACCAATCAAATCATCACCTAACAAGTCATATTCATCACTATTGAAATCAACATACTCGGGGTGTGTTACCTTAGGACCTTTGGCCATGAAGCATCTTCCAATTCCTTCATTTGGTGAGTCAAATATGTCGTAGGAGTTGGTTGACACAAGTGCTAGACCGGCAACACCTTCATCTTGAGTATCTTCGGAGTCGGAGTGATAACTTCTCTCGGAGTGGCTGTCGGAGTCGGAGCCAGATACCCATTCACCAACATGAGCTTGATGTCTTCGTCTTGTGTAGCTCCTTGATGATTTTTCCTTCCTTTCCGAATCCTTGCTTCTCCGTGAGTATCTTCGTTCATAACGATCATCTCTACTCCTTCTCTCTCTTGGTGGTGATCCTTTGCTTCTTCTTTTTGGAGAATCTTCTCTTCTCTTGTAGGGAGCCGTACACTCATTGGAATAGTGTCTGGGTCTTCCACAATTGTAACAGTTTCGCTCTCGACTAGAAGATCTTTTGTCATTGTAGGACCTTGACTTGGAGCTTCTATCTTTGCTTCTACTCTTGTAGAACTTGTTGAAGTTCTTCACCATTAATCTCAATTCTTCATTGAAGTCTTGTTTCTCACTTGATGATGTAGGGGCTTCACATGAGGCTTTATAGGCACCACTTGATTTGTTGTGAAGTTCCTCTTTATCCTTAAGTGACATCTCATGAGCAACAATTCTTCCAATCACCTCCGTTGGCTTGAGATCTTTGTAATTGGGAATCATTTGGATCAATGTGCACACGGTATCATATTTTCCATCCAAGGCTCTTAGGATCTTCTTGATGATGAATTTATCGGTCATCTCTTCACTTCCTAAGCCGGCAATCTCATTTGTGATGAGAGCAAGCCTAGAGTACATTTCAGCGACACCTTCACCATCCTTCATCTTGAACTTGTCAAGTTGGCTTTGAAGCACATCCAACTTGGATTCCTTGACGGAGTCGGTACCTTCGTGCATATCAATCAAAGTGTCCCAAATTTCCTTTGCATTCTCAAGGCGGCTGATTTTGTTGAATTCTTTGGGGCACAATCCGTTGAAGAGAATATCACAAGCTTGAGCATTGTATTGCAACATCTTCAACTCATCTGCGGTAGCTTCACGGTTTGGTTCTCTCCCATCAAAGAAGTCACCTTGCAAACCAACACACACAATAGCCCAAACGGCGGGGTTATGTCCAAGAATATGCATTTTCATTTTATGCTTCCAACTAGCAAAATTAGTACCATCAAAGTAAGGACCTCTATGGTGATAATTTCCCTCGCTAGACGCCATACTCTCCTAGGTTGTGAAACCAAGGCTATGACCACCAAAAGCTATGGAGATCAAGCAAATGGAGACCAAAGCTCTGATACCACTTGTAGGATCGAAAGTATGTCTAGAGGGGGGGTGATTAGACTACTTGACCAAATAAAAACTTAACCTTTTCCCAATTTTAGTTCTTGGCAGATTTTAGCTATTGTAGGAGAAGTCAAGCAATCATCACACAATTCAAGCAAGCATGCAAAGAGTATATTGGCAGCGGAAAGTAAAGCATGCAACTTGCAAGAATATAAAGGGAAGGGTTTGGAGAATTCAAACGCTATTGGAGACACGGATGTTTTTCCCGTGGTTCGGATAGGTGGTGCTATCCTACATCCACGTTGATGGAGACTTCAACCCACGAAGGGTAACGGTTGCGCGAGTCCACACAGGGCTCCACCCAAGGGCAACGGTTGCGCGAGTCCACGAAGGGCTCCACCCACGAAGGGTCCACGAAGAAGCAACCACCCACAAAGGGTCCACGAAGAAGCAACCTTGTCTATCCCACCATGGCCATCGCCCACGAAGGACTTGCCTCACTAGCGGTAGATCTTCACGAAGTAGGCGATCTCCTTGCCCTTACAAACTCCTTGGTTCAACTCCACAATCTTGTCGGAGGCTCCCAAGTGACACCTAGCCAATCTAGGAGACACCACTCTCCAAGAAGTAACAAATGGTGTGTAGGTAATGAACTCCTTGCTCTTGTGCTTCAAATGATAGTCTCCCCAACACTCAACTCTCTCTCATAGGATTTGGATTTGGTGGAAAGAAGATTTGAGTGGAAAGCAACTTGGGAAGGCTAGAGATCAAGATTCATATGGTAGGAATGGAATGTCTTGATCTCAACACATGAGTAGGTGGTTTTCTCTCAGAACATATGAGTAGGAATGGTGTGTGTGTTCTGATGGCTCTCTCACCGAATGAGAAGGAGGTGGAGGGGTATATATAGCCTCCACACAAAATCCAACCGTTACACACAATTTACCAATCTCGGTGGGACCGAATCAGAAAACTCGGTCTGACCGAAGTAGTAAACCTAGTGACCGTTAGGAATTTCGGTGGGACTGACATGCAACTCGGTAGGACCGATTCGGTTAGGGTTTGGGCATAACGTAATCTCGGTGAGACCGATTACACAAACTCGGTGAGACCGAATTTGGTAATTAGCTAACCAGAGAGTTGGTCAGGCAAACTCGGTGGGACCGATTTGCTCTTTCGGTGAGACCGAGTGGAACTCGGTGAGACCGAAAAGTTACAAAGGGGAAACACTGAGTTTACATTGCAATCTCGGTGGGACCGATTCGCTCTTTCGGTGGGACCGAAAAGTTATGAAAGGGAAACAGAGAGTTTGCAACCCCATCTCGGTGGGACCGAGATTCTTATCGGTAGAACCGAATTGCTAGGGTTTGGCAGTGGCTAATGACAAGTGAAACTCGGTGGCGCCGGATAGGAAGAACCGGTAGGACCAAGTTTGGCTTAGAGTTTAGGTCATATGTGGATATGGGAAAGTAGTTGAGGGTTTTGGAGCATATCATTAAGCACATGAAGCAAGAGGCTCATTAAGCAACACCTCATCCCTCCTTGATAGTATTGGCTTTTCCTATGGACTCAATGTGATCTTGGATCACTAAAATATAAAATGAAGAGTCTTGAGCTTTTGAGCTTGAGCCAATCCTTTGTCCTTAGCATTTTGAGGGTTCCACTTTCACATCCATGCCATGCCAATCATTGAGCTTTCCTGGAATAATCACCTTGGAATAGCATTAGCTCAATGAGCTATATGTTGTTATGAATTACCAAAACCACCTAGGGATAGTTGCACTTTCAAAATCGGCCCGTCAACGGCCTGTCCTAAACTTGTCATCATCGCGGCCCATGGTCACTTCTGGCCCTTTAACAGTCTGCTAATTATATGGGCCGAATTACGGCTCGGTGTATTTCCAACCTGTTAAAGGTCCTGCTTCATTTGGGCCCATTTACAGGCCATTGAAACTTTCGGCCCATAAATGACCGTGAAGGATTTGGGTCATATTCGGCCATGTCTCACATTCGACCTGTTAGAGGCCCACTATAGATTTGGGCCACTTTCGGCCTGTTGTGATTTTCAGCCTGTTAACGTCGGACGAAATCCATGGGCCATATGTGGCCCAACATCACATCAGGCCCATTAACGGCCCATATAAAAATGACGATAATCTAGCCCGACCGAACTTCCAGCCTGTTAAAGGCCCATGTATTAGGTCGGCGCATTTACGGCCCGTCCGAATTTCGTCCTGTGAAAGATCCGAATCGTAAATGGGCCACCATTTCGGCCTGCTAAGACCAGTGGGTTATTTGGCACAATCAGGGCCCAATCTCACTTTCGGTCTATTAAATACCCATGTTTTTAATGGGCTCGAGATATTTACACCTGTTAACGGCCTATTGTTACTGAGGGCCCAAATTATGTTTAGGCCTGTTAAAGGCCCACTACGGGCACATGCCTACCAAAAAAATATGAAAGCTTATGCTGATTTAGGCCCAGATATTTTTAGTGGGCTGCATGCAAATTTCAGCCCATAATTGTTTTTAGCCCAATTGGAATGGGCCCGACAAATGTTGGCATGTTGGGCTCCTACGAAGCTTTCGGCCGAATACATTACTAAGATAAACCTACACTATACAAAAATAGCATCGTAATTACTGCAACCTTTGACAGCATCATAAATGTTGTATCACAACAAAATAAATTCCAACCATACAACAAAAGGCCTGTTGGCATAAAGTTTACAGTCCTTGCAGATAAAAGCACCATCAAATGTATAGAAGCACATATCATTTGACCTGGGTGCTAATGTTTCAAGCTATAGAATCTGATGGAGCAGCACGATCTTCACCTTTTTTCCGCCATTGCTCTTGAACAACGAAGCGAATGTCTGATAGTCTGGTTTCAAAACCATTCATATCTTGACGACATTTGTCAACCACTATTCTTGTTTCCAAAACAACGTCCATTATGGATTGGACTTGTGTCTGGAGCACAGATATATCACTCTGTCTAGCAGGAAGATTTTGTTCAGTAGGCGATTTGGATGAGGTTACCTTGACAACCAACCTAGAATTACGCAGGAAGGTGCTTTTTTCACTGTTAGTGGAGAGATACTAACGCATTTCAGCAAGAGGTGACATTGTGCCCGTGGTAGCCTCGTCACCTTCAGGTGGTTGTGGCTGTTCAATCATTTGTTCCATAGCTTCCTGAAAGTTTGAACTTGTAGATTAGTGTACCAGATAAGTTACTAATGAGACAAAAACAAACAAAGTAGGTTACATGTTTATACATAACTTATTTTGGTGAACTACTATAATACATTAGCATGTATTGTAGTGCCAACTACATAATAAAATCACTTTCGGAACATATGTCCATGTAGCATGCCTACTGTATTGTCTATTTCCTCACATTCGTTGACATCTAAGGATAAATAGACATGGTTTAAAGTAGGATGAACATAGTATGACATCATTCATATCATGGCCAAACATATATAAAACAAACATGCTATTTTCTCATTGTGTGCGCACGTGAACATAACAACTAGATTACAGATCAAGACCAAAAGAATATCCTTCATCTCTTTTAAACCATGTAAGGTGAAATGATACGTTAAGACAACTGTGTATAAAAGTGAACAGAGTAACTGACATTGGCTGCAAACCAAGTAGTTAAATGAACACATCACAGTACCAATCAGTTCAAAGGCAGGAGGAGTAAGGACTTACAACATCGGCTTGAACTGGTGTGATCATGCCCTTCATCTTGCTGGTGTGGCAATCCTTGAAGATTTGCACTGCATTTGGTTCAGGTTCTTTTTGGTCCGCACAGGCTTTCCTCTGTATTTGGAACAAGTCAATATAGATACGATAATATGACACAGAAAAGAAGGAAGTAGCAGCTATTTACAAGAGCCTCGCAGTGTGCAATATAGCTACGAGATCCCATTGTCTGTTGGAATTTCACTTTAGAACAGTTGGTCTTGTTCTTCAAATAGTTAGCCTAGAAGAAGATACACTTGTAAGGCACATACATAAATACAAGTTCAATATGTGGTCTGATCAAATACATATAGCCTACCTGATACTTTGGATCAGACCAATGTTTAACGAGGGCTGTCCAGTCTTCATCTGTAATATATTCCACTGGAGATGTTTGGGCGATTTCATTGTTAGCCTTGCCTTCAAAGTGATATTTTCTAAGGTGGTACCGATACTATCGTAGAGCAGACTGAAAAACATGAGTGCATGCTTGTTTAGTTGCATCATCTTTCAGATCCAACTTGAACCTCATCTGTTGAAAAAAGAATGTGAGTCTTATTAGGAGGAAGCTAGAAAGTATGGGACAAAGCAAGACAATATGACTAATTGCGATGAATAACATTACTTACGAATAAATGGTCAAGGAAGGTGTTAAACTGGGTATTGTATTTCTCATTCCTGTACTGGATCAACATTGGGAGGATACGTGCATGACACCTAACGACAACGGCTACCTCTGATACTAACTTGGCTGACACTATAGCATCACGTGCCCTTTTTAAATCTGCTTCAAAAATGGATCTCCATTCTTCCTCCTTTAAATTTTGTTAATCTGTCAATCATTATCCCTAATGTCTGTTTCCACTTGCACCGTGGTGCTAGTTCAACAACGAATATGGAAAGTGTTAGTGTACATCAAACTGTGAGAGTACATATAAAGGAGCATGCAACTGGAACTTGACTCGGCCAAGTACCGTCTTGGTGTTGATGCTCATGAGGTTCATCTGATCTTGCCAAGTCCTGTTGTGTCAGCAGTGCTTCGGAAGTAGTGTTAGGTGTGAAGGCAGCTTGGGAACTGGCTAGTTCCGGAGCAAACGAACGAGTACCTCGTTGAGATGCTGGTACAGTTGAAGCAGATGCTGCAGCTGGTGGAGCAGGTGATACTGTGTTTGTAGATTTAGCCGGTGGACTTGGACCTTCTACTGCACTATAAGTACTAGCAGAATCTGGACGGCAGATCCTTTTCCGTTTCTCCCGACGAGTAACACCACTCCCTACTATATTATTTTCCTTGCTCTTTTTTGACTTTGCCATGTCAAGCCGTACCCACAACACAAAACAATAAAATCGCTCTTCAGAACTCATTAATGCACGATACAGACAAGCAATACTTTGATGTAAGACAACCGTATGAGGATGGAATATGTAAGAAAAACAAGATGGCATGACATATTCATAGCTACGATGTGTAAACTAAGCAGAAAGATTTTCAAGAAAATAGAAGTAATGCAAGCTAGACACCATATGAAAGATGCAACCAATATTACTCTACCAAGTTAAAAGTGTCTTGTCATAAGTGGCAATTCGAAAAATTAGAAGCAGTACAACGTAGAAATCAATGCAAGATGCAACCACTATCCAACTGCCATGTTAAAAGCGTCCAATCATGAGTGACTGATGCGGGATACACAACGGCAGTACTTTGATGTAAGAACATGGTATGATAGATAGATGCAGTGTATTCTAGACACATAACACCATGTCATATGCACATGTATAACGTATAAACTCAGCAGGTGCAATTTAATCAAAATAGAAGAAATACAGGCTAGACAACATATGCAACATGAAACCAATTATCACACTGTCAACTTAGAGCAAGCACCTGCGATGGTGGAGTACGGGAGATGAACTCATCATGTAGACTTCGGACTTCAACTTCATTAGCAGTAGAGTGGCAAATCTAGAGAGTCTCCGTTTGCGTCGGTGCGGAGGACCACCAACATCCCCTAACTTACTCTTTTCCTTCCTATTTTCTGATATTGCCTTATGAAGTCAAAACCACAAGAAGATGAATAAAATTAGCTCTGCATAACTGGTTGATGCATGATACAGACGAACACTACTTTGATGTAAGGCAAGTGCAGGATAGGAGGATGGAATATATACAAAAAAGACAGTGTTTCATATTCACACGTACGATAGGAGGATGGAATATGTATGAAAAAATAGTAAGCGGAAGGCATTTCAACAATATTAGAAGAAATGAAAGCTACACACCATATGAACATGCAACCAATATCACTCTATCAGGTAAAAAGTGTCTCGTCATAAGTGCCATTTCAAGAAATTAGAAGCAGTACAAGCTAGAAGACGATGCAAGATGCAACCTACATCACCGTCCCAAGTTAAATGTGTCTTATGGGTAAGTGATCGTTGCAGGTATAAGTTGTAAGATACGCAGATGCAATTCAACATAATCAGAAGCAATACAAACTAGACATCATACGGAAAACGCAACCACATATAACAGCTCCAAGTTAGAGCAAGCACCTGTGATGGTGGAGTAGGGGAGATGTGCTCATCATGTACACGTATGTTCTAGAAACAGGAACACGTGTCATATGCACAGGCATTATGTGTAAAGTAAGCAGATGCAATTCAACAAAGTTAGAAGCAATACAAGCTAGACATCATACGCAACACGCAACCACATATAATAGTGCCAAGTTAGAGCAAGCACCTGTGATGGTGGAGTAGGGGAGATGTGCTCATCATCTACACAGCTACGTTGACTGTCCAGCCTTGTGTTGTCTTGCGAATCTTGTTGGGAGGATGGCGGAGTAGAATCTATAGAGACCCCCTGTTTGAGTTGCTCCGAAGGACCACCATCATCCACTGCCGGACTAATTTCCTTCAGCTGTAATGATTTTGCATTGTGAAGTCAAACCGATAATAAAAAGGAATAAAATTCGCTCTTCAGAACTCATTCATGCATGATACTGATGAACACTACTCGGATGAAAGGCAAACACATGATGCGAGGATGGAATATGTATGAAAAACAGGATGGTGTGACATATTCACACCTATGATGTGGTAACTAAGAAGAAGGCATTTCAATAAATTAGAAGCACTGCAAGCTAGACACCATATGAAAGATGCAACCAATATCACTCTGCCAAGTTCAAACTGTATGTCGTTTCAACAAATTAGAAGCAGTACATGCTAGAAATCATATGCAGGACACAACCAATATCACAATGGCAACTTAAAGGTGCCTTATCATAAGTGACTAATGCGGGGTATGCAAGAACAGTAGTCTGATGTAAGAACATTGTGTGATCAGATATAGTATGTTCTAGAAACAGGAACATATGTCATATTCATAGGCATTATGTGTAAAGTAAGAAGATGCAATTCAACAAAGTTAGAAGCAATACCCCCCATTTCTTTTTACTCTACATATAATATTTGGTCAAAGTCAAACTGCACAAAGTTTGACCAAATTTATATAAAAAATATGAACATCTACAATACTAAAACTATATAGTATGAACATATGTTTCATGGTGCATCTGATAATATTGATTTCATATCGTGAATGTTTATATTTTTCAATATAAAGTTAGTCAAACTCTACAAAGCTTGACTTTGACCAAACCTTATATGCAGACTAAAAAGAAACGGAGGAGTACAAGCTAGAAATCATACGCAACATGCAACCACATATAATAGTGCCAAGTTAGAGCAAGCACCTGTGATGGTGAAGTAGGGGAGATGTGCTCATCATCTACACAGCTACATTGACTGTCTAGCCTTGCGTTGTCTTGCGAATCTTGTTGGGAGGATGGCGGAGTAGAATCTGTAGAGAACCTCCGTTAAGGTGCAATCAATATCACTCTGCCAAGTTAAAACTGTCTCGTCATAGGTGGCGTTCATCAAACTAGAAGCAATACATGCTAGAAATCATATTCAAGACGCAAACCAATATCACACTGCCAACTTAAAGGTGTCCCATCATAAGTGACTGATGCAGGATACACAAGAAGAGTAGTTTCATGTAAGAACATGGTGTGATAGACAAATATAGTATGTACCAAAATAGGAAAGTGTGTCATATTCACACGTATCATGTGTAAGCTAAGCAGATGCAGTTTACACTAATTAGGAGCAATACAAGCTAGACACCATATGCAACATGCAACCAGATATCACACTGCCAAGTTAGAGCAAGCACCTTGGATGGTGGAGTAGGGGAGCGGAGACTTGGACCTTGTAATGCACTATCAGTACAAGGAGAATCGGTACAGATGCTCCGTTTATGTTGCTGCAGAGGACCACCATCATTGCCTTCCTTACTCTTTTCCTTCCTCTTTCTTGATTTTGCCTTGTCAAGTCAAACCCACAAGAAAAAAGAATAAAATTTGCTCTTCAAAACTCATTGATGCATGATACTGACGAACACTACTTTCATGTAAGGCATCCGTATGATAGGAGGATGGAATATGTATGAAAAACAGGACGGCGTGAAATATTGACATGTATGATGTATAAAGTGTAAACTAAGCACACGGTGCTTGAACTTGTTAGAATCAATGCAAGCTAGAAACCATATGAATGATGAAACCAATATCACTCTGCCAAATTAAAAGGGTGCCCTAACAAATGTATTTGACCAAATTAGAAGCAATACATGGCAACAGGCTAGAAATAATATGAAATATGCAACGAATAAAGGTGACTCATTGTAAGTGATTGGTGCAGGATACAGAAGAGATGTAGTTTCATGTAAGAACAAGGTTAACACATAGATGTACTGTGTACCAAAAATAGGAAGGCATGTCATACTCATAGGTATAATGTGTAAACTAAGCAGATGCAATTTACCCTAATTAGAAGCACTACAAGCTAGACATTGTATGCAACATGCAACCACATATCACAATGCGAAGTTAGAGCAAGCACCTGTGATGGTGGTGTGGGGGAATTGCGGTCATCAACTAGAGAGATATGTTGACTATCTTCATTTAGCCTTGCTGTTTCTTGAGAATCATGTGGGGAGGATGACACTGCACTCTTTAAACGAGTATGGCATCTCACAGTAACCCACTTGGGTGACTGTCTCATCATAAGTGATTGACGAGGGATACAAAAGAGCATTAGTTTGATGTACGAACATGGTTAATAGACATATGTAGTATGTATCAAAAACATGAAGGCATGCCATTAACAAAGGTATAATGTGTAAAGTAAGAAGATGCAATTTAACCAAATTGGAAGCAATACAAGCTAGACACCATATGCAACATGCAACCACATTTGACGGCGCAAAGTTAAAGCAAGCTCCTGGGATGGTTGTGTGTGGCAATTGAGATCATCAACTGAAGAGCTACGTTTACTGTCTCCAACTGCTGACACTGCACCATTTAGAGCGCTGAAACGCATAGTGCTTGTCTTCGAATTACACTGGAGGGACTTCTCTCTTTTCTTTTCTGCATTCATCAACACTGCGTCAGAGTCTGAAATACCCATGGATAAAAAAACAATAGTGTGAGTATGGGTGAAGTGTGTGCACAATTAGTACAGTGTAAAGGTAGCAGATAGCAGGCCGGTGAGAAATAAATGATGGGAGACATATGATAGCTCTACAACATGCATGGCACACTAAATTACTACAGGATTCTATGAAAATAATAGTCGACTGAAAACAAATAGGCCAGTCCATTTTTTCTGCACCGTCCGATGTACAAAGAACGGGCAGATCGCCTTCATCTACCTCCAGCCAGTCAGTGCTGACGATCTTCCTTGAAACGCCAGCGACCACCGGCCCAGTCCCCTGCCTGCGCCCTCCCCTCGACCTCACCGCACCGCCGTGCTTGGCACCGCCCCCGGCCATCCATTCAAGCCCCGCCGACCTCCAGATCGGGTGCAAGCAGCTCCTGCACCCCACACCCCTATGATAGACACCGATGCGCCACTTCCCCGGCGAACAGGCGGACTAGGTGCTCTGCGTGCCTAAGCGGGTGCTGCTTCTTTTAATTGCAGTTCGACTGACCCTGAATTGAAATCCAGGCGTGCTACGGACCTCTAGCAAAGGTGAAATAGTAAAGGGAGGAAACCTTGTGCATTTAGTATCACGAAGAAGATGCAGTAAGAAGCGCTCAACTAGTTTCGTGGGATGAATACGGTGTGAGCAGAGACGTAAGGTTTGCACGAATAAGGGAAGAGGAGTACCTCTTTCTGCTGGCAGTGATGTGTCCTCCTTCTGGTTTTCCAACGATCTTCTTGTGGTTCGCTGGAAACAAGAAGTTGTGGAGGACGGTGGAGCCTTGGACGAACCCATGGCTAAGTTGTTGAGTGTGGTGCGGTGGCCGTCTGTCGGCGGCGGGGAACCAGATCCGAGGCGGCGAACGACGATGTAGTGGGAACAGCTCCGGTGCGGTGGACGGTTGCGATAGTGGAGCGGCAACAGTGAGGCGCAGGACGTCGTGGTCAGAGTGGTTCTGGTACGGCGCACGTCGGCGTCGGCATCGTGGAGGCAGCTCTACCTCGGCTTCAACTGCTAAGTCATTGAGGGCGTTGTGGTTGTGGTTGCATTGGACGACGATGTCGGGGTACCGGCTCCAGCGTGATGGAGGAGGGCGGTGGTGGATTGGGCGCTATGGGGTGGAGGACGTAGGAGGCTGGGGTTTCGCGGCTGGTGGAGAGGGCGTTTTGGCGCCCACGGAGTATGAATGGGGAAACAGAGGGAGGCGGGGAACTAAGGGAGAACAATGTTTCGGTTTGGGACGCGCTTGTTTGAAATTTGGGGAAAGTTACAAACTTTTCCCCCATCTAAAATTTTGGACATATTGCGGGTTGGGGGTAGGACAGTAATCTCAGGTGTCCCAAATGTGTGCGGGATAGATTTCGGCCGAGCGCATGGGTGTTTAGGCGCCCACGGCGTATGACTGCTTCTCGGAGGCGGTTGAGACTGGTGTCTTGGTGAAGTTACAAACCTACCCCGCTTTAGACCTTTGGACATCTGGCCGATAGGCTACACGGGCCAGAGTCAGGACAGTAATTTCCTACCACCAAACATTAGTCTCGCGTGGTTTCGAGTGACCAGAGCCTATTTGGCGCTTCGTTCAATATTTGGGAGCAAAAGCATTAACGTTTTTGGTTCTCTTGAATTGAACTTTCATGATTTGTCAAACTTCACAAATATTTACTCTTGAAAATCCTAAAGCTACGATTATTTTGGAATGGAGGGGGTACATTTGAATATACATTGTACACAAGTATATATTAAAAAATATGCAACTTACCTCAGTTCATGGATGGTTCCAGATATAATCTCCTTGGTTGCAAAAAAAAGTTAGACATGCGTATGAATATATATAGCATGTTCAAACGCACAACAAAGATTGATGCCCCCTTTTACATCTGATTTACAAATGCCATTATCTTAGGTTCAAATAGATGAATGGACTTCCTATGAATTCGAATCTTCGAAACCCCCTTTATGTTGAATTCGACATGTATTCTGTTTCGTAGCTAGCAATTTGGAATGTATCCATGCAAGTGATAAATGTATAAAGTGCTTCACACTAACAACATGGAGTGCACTAATTAATGTTTATATATGAATTGCAAAAGCATCTATTGCCTGTATTTCAAACCGCTCTCACTCTATGGATTGATAATATGAAATAAACACATGCACATGCTAGAATTCAATAGAGTATGGGTGTCTGATAGGACGATTTTCATCCATACGCAATTTGCCAAATTCATGATCTCATCAAAAAAATGCCATTTATATTTTAATTTAATGCGTAGAACCAACTTTTACACGTAGATGCACTATGCCTCGGCCCATTCTCACAAACGTGCTATATATCTCTCTATCTACCGCATAAGTGCACACACTTTATATGCATCGACATTTCTCTTTGAAAAATGCTCACAATCTCTCTCGTGGTGTCGGGGAGTCTCACGCACATGCTCTCTCTGTATCTCTCTCTCTCTCTCTCTCTTTCTGACTACTATGTACCACTCTTTTCACTAATCTCAGTTGGAAAACACTATTTCTCTCGCATGCATATATACACACATATGGTCTCTACTGGCCCTCTATACGCACATATATGTGCCTACGTCTCTCCTGCACGCACATTATCTTTAGGCCTCTCTCGCACACATTGCCCCCCCAGACACACCTCTCTCTTAGTAGTTGGCAGATATGGTTCCATCATATCATTCGATAGGATATCCCTCACTGTTTGGCTGGATGGTAATACGAGGCAAAGTTTTACCCTAGTTCGGACCCTTGCAGTTGAGGGAAAAGCCTACTCCTGGTACCGTATATTTGTGGTAGGGGTGTGTACAAAGTACACGTGAATACCAGGCATTGTGCGTGTGTGTATACTATCGACGAACTAGCCCCCAAGCTTCTATAACATACAGGGTGCCTAGGGTTACAAATCATATATAGTCGGCTTATCACCAGTGGGGATAGAGTCCTCCGCGACTCTGGTAGCTAGCTTCGTGTTGTACGCTGAGTCCTCCACATGGGTCTTCGTATAACGTGTGTCGGTCCAACCTATGTGGCGCAGGATGGAACCAACCCATGAGTCCTCATGTTGACCCACCACAACTAGAAATGATGTGCCCACCACACCACACACGCAATCGGCCACTAAGAAAATAAGCATATACAATAGTACAATGTTATACATGAAAGTTAATTGCATGGTGCATCCAAAAATATTTGTTCTGCATTGTGAATGTTTATATATTCTCCTAAAATATTAGTCACGGGAAAGAGAAATTAAGGGCATATCTCTCCTTGTCTCCATCGGACACCCCCTCTTTCTACACCACTTTCACGTACGCACACAAACTATCTCTCGGCCCTCTAAAAGTATGCATGCTCATGACACATTCACGCGTGAAGGTCACTGTATTTCAAGCTAAAGCACTATACGGTCACTGGACTTCAGAATATGCTCTTTACGGTCACCGTATACATTCTCGTGGTGATCATACGGTATCTAGCTCACGATACGTCTCCGTATTTTCTTGATGACACTGACGGACTTTGCATTTGATGCATGCTCCGTATTTTGTTGATGACACTTACGGTCATTGTATTAGAAGCGAAAGCACGATATGGTCACTGGACTTCAGAATAAGCTCATCACGGTCACCACACACATTTTGTCGTGCTAACCAACATGTGGTTAGATGGTTA
This sequence comes from Triticum urartu, assembly GCF_056163025.1. Taxonomy (NCBI): domain Eukaryota; kingdom Viridiplantae; phylum Streptophyta; class Magnoliopsida; order Poales; family Poaceae; genus Triticum; species Triticum urartu. Next base: position 189,117,860 of record NC_141879.1, read on the forward strand.
GGAGGACAGTGGTTTCTCGAGCCCACCAGGGTTAAAGTCCCGGTGCTCGCATTTATCCTGGGTTAATTTCAGTATTTTCCAGCGATGTGCGTTCAGTGGGAGGAGACGTTCCACTCGACTACGAGGCACCTATGGTGACTTCATAAAATCTCAAGATCATATGCTGGCTCACTCTCTCGAAGGTGCTCATAGGGGTAGGGTCTGTGTGTGTGTGCGCTTATAGTGGTGAGTGCTTGCGCGTATATATGAGCCCTTGCGTCTGTACCGTGTTAAAAAAATACATGTCATGATTATACGGTCACTGGCTCACCCGTACAACTCCGTATTTTGTTGATGACACAATTAATTGACCAGTCAAACGTTCCATGTGACGCAACTAGTGTTTCACCATCGGGGCGCGTAACCGTGGGGCCCACCTGTCAGCCCGTATATGAAAGAAAGAAATGGTAGTTTGAGTCTGTACTGTGTTAATAAAAGACATTTTAGGGTGATCATACAGTCACTGGCTCACCATACAGCTCCGTAATTTGTTGATGACATGATCAATTGACTAGTCAAACGGTCCACATTCAGCAGCGCACATTACCATAGGGCCCACCCGTCAGCGCGTATATAAAGGACAGAAATGGTAATAAATTAGTGGTCGGTGGGTACTCGAAGTCGTGAGACCTCTGGTTGGCAGTAGCCGGCAGTGGGGGGCGCATTGATTGGGCGGTGGGGTGGGGATCGTCAGAGAAAAAGCTCGGCGCGGGGGGGGGGGGGGGGCTAGAGGGATGGCCGGTGCAGCGGCGGACTAGCGGTGGGGAGTGGTTTAGGGGCGGGTGGGGCGGCGTGGCGGCGCGGGCCGGCCGCGGGCGGCGGGGGCCGACGGTTTGGCCGGTGGTGGCTGGCGGCTCAGGGGGGTGGAGTTTGATGATAAACTACAGACCCTTGATTTCGTATCCAACGGCTGGAAAATCTAATGACCAGAGATGAAAAGTCAGTCGACTGACGTGTAGCCTCACCCCACACGTACACATGCACGCATGCAAGACACGCACACATGCAGGCGTGCAACACTGACACGTACACATAACGAACACCCGCACGCATGCAGGCGTGCAACACTGACACGTACACATGCACTCACGAACACACGCACGTACGCACACATGCATGGAACACTGAAACGTACCCTTGCATGCACGCAACACTCGCACGCCTGCATGCACACAACACACGACGCAAGACACACGCTCAACCTATACGTGCATGCACCCTTTGTTAAGGACATGGATTGTTACGGGTATTAATCAATCTTTTTTTGACCAAAGAACAGTAGGGCAAAAACCCTACTGTGTGTCATTTTTCATTAATAAAGGATAAACAAAAATAAATTGTCTTACAATGGTTGTTGGGGAAACAACCAAAAATGGAAGAAATACAAAGTAAAGGAAAATAAGAAGAAAAGGTAATCTAAATTATTGATATTAAATGTTTTCAATCCAGGATGACATGCCATCTTTCAGAGACGGTTTAGCTCTCATCATGGTAATCTTGAAAGATCTGATAAAATCATACTTGCATTCATTAATTGAGCAAGGTATCCCCTCAAATATCATCCCATTTCTTTGATTCCAAATGCTCCAGCAGCCCACTATCATAATTTCCATAAAATGTTTGATTTTGTATCTGTGATTGGCATCCATGATCATACTGTGAATATCCAAGTCCGAATTCCATTCAAATCCAATATCCCACCAAAAACCTTGACTAAATGGACAAGTGAAGAGGAGGTGCATTCTGTCTTCCATGTCTTCTGCATTACATAATACACATGTAGTGGAATCAAGATGCATGCTCTTTCTAGTTAAGAGGTCACATGTGTTTATCTTGTCATTAAGCATAAGCCAACAGAAAAATTTATGTTTAGGAAGGCAACATGATTTCCATGTCCACTTAAAAGTATCAGCAGCATCATCACCCTTCATAAGAAATTGATAAATCATCTTGGTCATGCTTTTGTTGTTGCTCCAATTGAAATTCCAAATGTCATGATCCTGGTTGTGCCTGATGGCATTTAATTCACCAGAAAGTTGATGAAATTGCTGATGTGCTTGAATCGATAGGGGTAGTTGAAATAAACCATACAAATTATCCAGATCCTTGGCATCCTTGATAGATATATTTTCCTTATAAGTGAAAGAGTGTAGCTCAGGAAACTTTAGCTTCATAATATCACCATTCCATTTATCCTCCCATAGCATATTGGTATCACCAGATTTAATATCACAAGTTGTCATATCTCTGAAGTAATCATACATTTTCATGCAATCTCTCCACCAAAAAGAGCCTTTGTTTCTGTTAGAATGAGGGGCTTCATTATTCTGATAATGGGCCTCCCAAATTAGTTTAACCCAAGGTACATCCATCTTGTTGTAAAATCTGTAAAGATGCTTAATAAGTAGGGCTTTGTTTTGTTCTCTCAAATTTAGAACTCCAAGACCCCCTTGATTTTTTTGGTTTGCATATCATCTGCCAGCTTGCCAAACATTTGCCTCCTTTATTAATATCATTTCCATACCATAAGAAATTTCTGCTTGATTTATCAACATGATCTAGGATGGTGATATGCACTTTGAGAGAGCACATAGCAAATATTGGCATTGAAGCAACAACTGAATTGATATAAGTAAGTCTGCCAGAATAATTCATGAATCTAGCAACCTCAGATAATCTTTTGTCAATTCTAGATATGACAGGGATGAGATCCTGTACTGATGGTTTTGTGGTGCCCATGGGTAGACCTAGATAGGTGAAGGGTAGGCTCTCAACCTTGCATCCAAATAATGTGGCAAGTCTGGTGACCTCCTGATGATTTACATTGATGGGAATCATGGAGGATTTGCTGAAGTTAACAAAAAGACCCGTGGACAGACTGAAAAGATTCAGAAGGTATTTGAGGTGGTTTAGCTGATCTTCATTAGCAGGCATAATCAACAATGTATCATCAGCATACTGTATGATTGGATAATCTTGACCATATGCATGATTTATAGGAAGAGATAATTCTCCATTTGACCAGGCAGCATTAGTAACTGTCTGAAGAAGATCTGCAGTAATAACATATAATAAAGGGGAATGAGGATCCCCTTGTCTGACCCCTCGCTTACAGATGATTTTTTTCCCAGCCACTCCATTAAGTAGGACAGAAGTAGATGCAGTTTGAAGAATATTGTCTACCCAATTGATCCATCTAGGTCCAAAACCTTTGGCTCTGAGCATAGCAATAATGGTTTTGTATTCCACCTTATCAAATGCCTTTTCAAAATCTAACTTTAGAATGATGATAGGTTCTTTTGACTGATGGCATAAATGGAGATATTCAAAGGCATATCCCAAACAATCTTGTATATTTCTACCTTTGATAAACCCATATTGATTCTGATGTATAACTGAGGTAATAATTTTCTGAGCTCTGTTAGCCATAAGCTTAGTAATAATTTTTAAGGGAAGACTGACCAGGGAAAATATGTCTAAAATCATTCATATTGAGAGGGTTTGTAATCTTTGGAATAAGAGTAATGAAGGCAGTGTTGATACTCTGAAAGTCACTGTTCCCTTAAAAAATCCCATATCATAGTGTAAATATCTTGTTTAATAATATCCCAACATTTTTTAGGAAAGCACCATTGAAGCCATTTGGTCCTGGTGCTCTTTCAGATGGAATATCTTTAATCACATGGTCAATATCCTCCATAGTGAAAGGGGCTTCAAGTTCAGAAAGGTCAGATGGCTGAGTAAGTTCCTCCAGGTTAAATAGCATATGTGGGTCAATTGACTTGCCCAATATATCTTTGAAAGATTTCCAGATGATAGCAGCCTTACGATCATGGTTTTGGACAGGATTTCCATCTTCATCATTAATAGAAGTAATGAAGTTTTTTCTGTAACTTTGGGTAGCCATGGCATGGAAAAAATCAGTATTTTCATCATCCAGTTTCACACACCTCATTTTAAATCTTGTTTTCCAATAGATTCTTTTCACTTCCAATAATTTGGAAATGTGCCTCCTCAAAATAGTACTGAAATTGGCTTCCATAGTGCTGAGAATTCTTTGATCTTCAATGCCATCCAACATAGATAAAACATAATTACAAGTAGAAATGTTAGTGTTGAGTTTGGACAAGTTCTTACTCCATTTCTTGAGTCCCATTCTAAGACATTTGAATCTGGTAGCAACATCTTGAGCAGAGTTTATCAACTGTTGGTTCTTATTCCAGCATTGTATGATAGTTTCATAAAAACCATCAAATTCAAACCAGTAGTTTTCAAACCTGAAGATGGAGGATTTAGGAATATCACTGCCAATCTGAATGTGTATAGGGACATGATCTGATGTAACTCTGGTGAGTGGATGAGCCAGAGTGTTTGGGAAAGATAGTGTCCAGTTAGCAGAAGTAAATATCCAATCCAGTTTTTCCAATAAAGGGTAATCTTGCATATTACTCCATGTGAAATTTCTACCTTTGAGAGGGATCTCCACAAGATCCAATTGTTGGAGTAGGTTGTTAAACACGAGCATATTATCTGTGTCCCCTCCAGGTCTATTTCTGTCATGAGGGCTTCTTATTAAATTAAAATCACCAACCAACATCCAGTGGTCCATCTGTGATGCATCAATATTGTTTAACCAATCAAAAAATCCACTCTATCTTCATTCTGACAGGGCCCATATATATTACTGATATAAAAGATATGACCAGATAGATTACATGTTAACTTGACAGTGATTTGGTAGGAAGATTGACTGATGACAAATCCACTGAATAAACTGCCATTCCATATAGTAATAAGTCCACCTGACAAACCAACTGAAGGATTATATGCAAACTAGTTGAATCTTCTAGGTGAAAAATTTCTGAGATAAGCCTGGTCAAATTCTTATCTTTTTGTTTCTTGAATGCAAATAACACCACAATTACTTTCCTCAATTCTAGCTCTTAAATCATCCCATCTGGTTTGAGAGTTTATACCTCTGACATTCTAGTTTAAAATATTCCAACTTCTATTCATTAAAATGTGCAGGTGGAAGAAGGCCACAGGAACATGAGTTAATCATATCCACAAGATTATAGTAATGTGCACTTGCAGGCAATAGGAAATGTAACCAGTATTTTTGATAAGTGCATCTACCCCATATTGACTGCCCATAATATAATTGACCATTCAGCCAACTCAAAATGTGGAATGCTAAAAACATGGTGTTCCAACTAGAAAACTGACAACAAATTGGCCCATAACAGAACCGACCATTCAGATAACTAATTATGTAAAATAGATAAGTCTTGATGTTCCACCAACATAAGCAAATAATGGAGTTTAACTCCTTACAAACCAAGTTCATAAATAAAGCATAAGCATTCCAGGACCAAGGAAAACAAAATAAAGGCCTAGGGCCAGATAGGGTCTTTTTACAGCAAGACCAACTGAGATAATAACTAGACTTATTCATAGTCCACCATGGCCTTCAGCTTCTCTCCAGAGACCTCCTGCAGGGGGTATCTGACACTGCTTGGTGGTGATAGCTTGGATGGTGTCAAGTGGCAACTCAGGTGGTGGCTTGGCAGTGGGGTCAACTATCTCATATTCAAATTCTGCATTTAAGTTCTTCTGGCATTTGTTGATGTTCTTGGCCTTGATAGCAGCAGCTTCATTCTTAAATCCAACGCTCAATCCAGCAAGACGACGACTGCGTCTGAGATCATTAACATCCAATGGAGTGTTGTTTTTCTTCCTCTTATTGACAGCAGGAGAGTTTGCAGCAGCAGGCGGTGGATCTGCCGGCACAAGAGGTGGCCCATGCACAGAAGAATTGTGGTTGCTAGCCATGAAATCCAGCATAGCTGGGGATGGAACTTGCTTAGGGTCTATCATGCTGTGAGATTCAGAGCTTTCAGAAAGTTCAGAAAGTTCAAGGAGTTCAATTATCACCACTGAAGAAATAAAAGGCTCCTGTGGAACAACAGTAGTGACAGTCATCAGGCACTTCTTGATAGGTCCATGCTCCTCATCCACACATAATATCTGGCATCTGGTACTAACAACAGCATATTCTGAGAGCTGTTCAATCATGTCAGGAGCAGCAGCCATAATTTTGGACATCATGTCGTGCATTGCAATGAAAGCATCAGTGGCTTCAACTGCAGGTTGGTTGGGTTGATGCTGTTCAGGGCTAAGTGGGGGAGTGTGAACCATAGGAATATCCTCATTGTTTTCATCAGGGGCATGATGGGCAGCTGGCGCAGCTTGATGATGATCTTGGTCATGGAAATCAGCAGCATGCCATATTCCTCCAAACGGGGCAAGGGGCATAGGGTGCATCACACCATCAGGAGGAATCGGATCTTTATCTCCACCCATAGCTCCGAGAAGATCAGACTGCAGTATGTATACAACACTTGTCCAGGACTACCCATGGCCAAAGTCATCAAGACTCTCACAGATAACATGACTGACAGGAATATCTAACAAATCTGGAACTCTAACTTTGACCAAGATACGAGCTCTATTTGACATGTCTCTGTTCCAGACTAAGAACTTGGCAAAACCACTGACAGATTCCCTAACTTTATCCGGTCTCCAAGCCTCTAGAGGGTAGTTCACCATCATAATCCAAGCATCATGCGAAAAAGTGTAGTCTCTGTGATTAATACCTCTGTCATGACGAATAACTCTGAGGATCGAGTCGCCAACGAAGTAGGGACTGTTGGCGATGGCGGTGTCGATGTTGCAAGCGTGCTGAAACCTGACGAAGGCAGCCCCCATCCCGCATCTAGATATCTCAGCAATGCGAAAACCATGCTCGTGGTCAAGAAAATGACGTATGAGCATGTCATCCATATCAAACTGGAGAGGATCAGGTGGCGGAGCAAGGGAGATGATGGCCCAGTCCCCGGACTGGACAAGAGGCTCACCGCCAAGGAAGTGGTAGGTACGTCGACGTCGATTACCATCAGCCTCCATGATGGCAGTACCAGGAGGAAGGAGAGGGAGCGGGTCGCAAGGGTAAGTGGCCATTGCGTTGGAGTAAGTTGAGGAGGCGGTGGAGAATGATGGCGGAGCAGAGCAAGGATACGCTGACGAACAGGGGGTTTGGCAGGTTGGGCGGTCGAATAGAGGAGGGGGGTGGGGTTTTGGGGAGACGAGTCGTTAAGCGGGTTATTGGTAACTGGTACTGGGTTGGTAGGTAGGTAGGATTTGACCTGATATACGGGAGGATGGTGTTTGGAGTTATAACAAAAATGAGATATATGGCCATATCGATAACAACTTCGACAAAGGAAATCATTTTTGCAATCGGCATGAAAATTCTCATGAGATAAACATTTGCCACAAAAGATAATCTTCTGAGATAGTTGGAGATGATGATTGGTGATTTGCGGGGTGGTTTGGGCTATGTGGTTGGGTTGTCCATGGGTTGAAAGAGGCTATTGGGCCGTGATCTGCAAATGGATGTCATCGTTGTGGGCTAGGCTGCTGGGTTGGTGGGCTAGATTAGATGAGCTAGAATTTTGAATTGTAACCAACGCGCCCGAGTTTGGCTCGTGATCCGAGGTGGGAGCAGGATTGTTGGCGAAAGTTGGAAAACGGCACATCGACGGCGTAGGATTAGGACGGCGGCCAATCTTGTTGGCGAAACCCACCCCAGGGGAGAGATCCAAGAGGGGAGGAACCATCTTGGTCGGAGAAGATCACCAGGAGGGAGAGCCATGGATCGCCGGAGGAGTCGCCCTTGGAGTCGCCAGGGAGGAGGAGGGGGTGGGAGAGCCATCTATGTGTTCAACATTGATGTTTGCAGCGGTCTTTATGAATCACAACGTATCGAACGGGCTATCAACATAGTAGGCTTATCTACATGAGAAGGATGACGTCACACTCAATGAACAATCATCGGTTTATGAAATGCCCGCTTCTGACCGCCCTGGCCCACCAAAGGTTCCTCTGCTGTGCGCTGCCTGCGTTGGGCCACTGACATGCAGGCCATGTACCCAAGGAGCCCACACGTCAGTGGAATAATGGCGCGGTGTCCTACGTCAGATTCGAGGGCGCCACTCGCTGCACGCCCAGCTGAACACGCCTCCTTGCTGCATTCAAACGCCTCCATGAAACCCGCCCGTGTGGAAGCCGAGAAACCCACTCTGGACACACGTCCGTTCATGACCGGACCGACATTAAATGAAACGCCAACCGAGCTCCTCCCATCCGCCGTCTATTTAATCTCCTATTTAAATGAGGCCAAATGCCGGCCAAGAATCGCACACCTCCCCGCTCCCCTATCTCCTCCTTCACCATTTTGTCCACTCTTACAATGGCTTATGAAGAGTAGGTATTCCGCACAAGCCATCTGTCTAGGTTTGTATCTCTCACACACACCCACGTAGGTGGGGGACGTGCACAAAGAGGAGAGGTGCACGCACGTCGCACGTACTCCCGTCTCTTTCCCAACCACACCTGCGCGGGTACACGTTGGAGCTCATTTCTGTACGAAAAGGCAGCCCACGTGGTAATTTGACCGTGTACTGGTTGTCCACTTGGTGGAGGGAGGATTGTCTACCACGGGTGAACAAACAAATTGCGACTTGACGCGTTATGTTAAAAAAGAGGCAAACCATGTGGGGCCTACCTTAGAGGCAAGGCTCTATACACTTGAGTACTTTTGATGTGTCCCATCAACTCGCAGAACAAGGAGAAGCTTGCTTAGTACACCGTCTCCCTCGCCCACGGGCGCGGTGGCTCACAGGATGAGGTGAAGCTTGCTTACTAGTAGTAGTACTGTACGCCTTATGCCCGCTCCCTCGCCCACGTGCGCGGTGGCTCGCAGGACGAGGAGAAAATTTTACTACTCCCTTCGTTTACTCCTCGTCCCTACTACCTTGGTTAGAGAGATTATCATATTGTTTGGAATATATATGTCCTTTAGTACTCCCTCCATTTACTTATACAAGGCCACTATAAAAAAATACATTTTGCATCTATACAAGGCCATAAATAGTAATTGAGACAAAAGTTACTACTCCCTCCTTTCCAGTTTATGACTCAATTTCAAAATCTCTCCAACCAAGGTAGACGGTGAGTGGTCGAATTAATTTCGTACTCCTAGTTTGCACAAGTAATTAGTACACTTGTTTTTCTCAAGAAGTTATGTTTACCGAGGCATTAATTAGAACGAATGCATGAATGACCACTAAATTTCCATGAAATTCTACATGCATTGGTGAGTTTTGTCTTGACACTGCTTGCATCGGGTGATCTAACGCACCTCGGAATCCAACATGTGATGGTACTAATACTAGTAGTAGGATTGAGACGTATAAAACGGAAAAACGAATGTTTTTAGATGAGCCCTATAAACCCTAGTGGGTACGTACTCCGTAAAATCAGATTTTCCCAAAACTAAGTCGCTCAACCTTTATTTGCTTGTTTCCCTTCCTGCCTCCTTGCCTCGAACAGACTATGCCAAACTCCCCTGCCTGCCGCGCGGGAAAAGACCCGCCCTCGCCTTTTTTAGTCCGGGTTTGTATCGATGGATCGCCCGAAGCTGCAAAAACCCAAGCCATGTCTTGTACTCCTCCGTCGATGCTCGCTTTCATGAATTCTGTACTTCATGTCGCCGACATGTGGGACATATAGCAACCCGTTCGGCGTGTCAAGCACCAAATAACAGTGCAGAACAGCAAGGGGGACGCACCCCAGTCGCACCGCCCTAGTAGTAGTAGTAATGAGCAATGAGACATCAAATCACAATGCCGCACCTTCCCAGATGGACGAAGCAACCATTATTTCACACTTCGGTACGCCATCATCTCAAACCACATAGTATTGCTTCTGCCTCAAGAGGGACACACGCATCTCCTTGGTACATCATGACACATGGGACCGCATGACAAGCCATGCTCCCCCGCCGATTGCTTGGTAAAATCACCTCATTTTTACTACTATACTTCCTCCGTATCGGTTTACATGGCATGCACTTCGTTCTAGGTTGAGAATTTAAATGGCTATATATGTGATGAACAGTATATGTTTAGAAACTACATCCGCTTAATAATCCAATGATATACTTTTTGTGACATAGTAACTCATATTTAGTTAGTCAAATTGATGACCTAGAACTACGTGCACACCCTATAAACCGAGATGCCTAAAAAATGAGAGGGAGAGGGTAGTTCAGTACATATCTTTTTAGATCAATATAGTCGGGATTCACCAAGGAGCAAAACCAAGTGGTAGGCTGCACCTGTCGTGTTGGCATAGCAACTCAAGCAGGGTCAGTCCGCACACAAAATGGTGACACACTTAACAGGACCCCTTTGGCCGACATGTGTCTCATCCACCGTCTTGTTCCACATGCGATGCACCAAATTACAGTTCAGAGCAGCGGTTGGAATTGGAGGCACCCCGGTTGTAGCGCCGCAGTAGTAGAAAATGAGCGATGAGGGGTCAAATCACAAAGCCCCACCTTTCCCGCATTAAGCTGGACGGACGAAGCAACCATCATTTCACTCTAGGGCGCAAGAGCATAAAGAAAAGAGAAAACCAATGATGTGTGGGGCGGCTACCTAGGGCACCCTAGGGTAGGGGTCTCCACTACAGATCATTTTTTTGAAAGTGCCTCCACTACAAATCGGCTTCTCCCTCGTCCTCTTGAAGAAAACCGATGATGCGTGCGGCGGTAGGGTTTGTCGGAGTACTACTACGATGTGCGGGGCCACGTCGTAGTAAACGGGAGAGGGGTTGAGTTCAAGTCGACGCCTTAAATATGTGTGGGCCGCTTGGTTTTAGGGGAACGAGGCAGCATTTTGAGTTCGGGGACCAGTGGAGATATAGTACGTACAAAAAATTGTGGACGTAGGTTCGACCGAAAGGCAATGATGCATGGGCCCTGCATTTTGATATACCCGGGGACCCGTGAAATTTGCTACTCTACTCAAAACTAGTAAGGTACACATGCATTGAACGCATGAGATTTCGAAACCAAATTATGAATAAATACACACTATAGCATGTAAATCTTTGAGTCATATATGCATGATGTAGATGTTCGTTTAGTTCTTATAGTTCATCTCATTCAAAATCAATTAGTTTTATAAAAATGTTAAGATTCATGGGGTTGTGCGTTGTAAAGCATAAAGTAAAAAACAAATAATGGCAATTCATTTAGAAAAAAAATCAATTATGATATGGAAGATTCTAGAACAAAGGAGAAGTGCTTGTGTTTTGAGGTTTGTGCATTATGCTTAAGTTCAACCATGGAGTCTTCTAAATTGTACATGTGGCAGATCTGGTGGAATGTTGATGATATCCAACGGCCAGTAGTGCTCGGATTTGCCATCTCTACACCGTCGGATTAGCTTCATCCAGCGACCATCTTTCAAAGTTATTCGCACAGTATATAGTTCTTGTGCCATAGTTGCATGTCTTGGAAAAAAGCTACTAGTGGGTTGTACTAGCTATTTAGGAATAGAAGATGTATACATGGAAGTTGTAGGGAAAGAGATGACATGGAGTATCTCAATCTCTATGAGTAGGGATTGGAAAAGGGATGTCATTTGGTTCACATCATAGGAACTTTTCTATTGAATCTAGAGATAACATGTATCCCAATTCCTATGAGGAGGGATTAGAAATGAGATGTAATTTGGTTCATATCATAGGAACTTTTCTATTGAATATACGCTAATGTTTATTTTCCTTTGAAATTATGTGAGTATAGGAATCCATTCGTATGAACCAAGTGGCTCTAAAGCTATAGAAATGATATCATGTATATTTCCTTTGAAATGTGGAGTATATGAATCTATTCCTATGAACCAATTGGCTCTAAAGGAAAAAATCCTATAAAAATCATATCATATAGAGTTCCTATGATATTCCTCCACACCAAAGGATGGTTGAAATTGATGCAGGTGATACGATGGTCTTTCTTTGTAGACTCCTCCCCCATCTTTATAGTTACCTCTCGAAGATGAATGAAATGATATATACAGGGTATTCTACATGTGCAATTTGGTACACGAAAACTCAGTAGAAGTTTGCGAGGTTCGAATTTTCAATAAAGCTATATGCACTACATTTTGGAATGGTGGGAGCATACGACAGTTGCTAACACCCACGTGGAAGATTTGTGTGTAGGAGGAGTGGCTGTTCTATTAAATGACATGGCAAAACTGACACTGTCGGATGCCGATCTAACGGTTCTTACGGCGTTTGTCAGGAAAAGGCGGGTGGCGAACGTTTGTCGGATAATGATTTACGGACACATGCATTGCATTGATACGTGCCCCCCTCTCTCTCACGCACACGCACCCTCACGAGTCACGACTCTCCCGAGTCCTCTCGCACCCACCGTCTATCTGCAGGTAGACGTCACACACATATGTGCTCTTCACACCCTACCCTCAGAACTTCTAAAAAACAAAATACGTTGCGCACATTTTATTTTAGCTCACACGTCACACACTTATACTATTACTCTTGTGGCGAACGTTCTTTGGGCATAGTATATTGTACTCTCACGAAGAGAAGCGGTACACACACGCACTAGTTCTCTCACACCCACTCACGGGTACACGTAGGAGCGCATTTTTTTGGAGCTGGTACAACAAAATCACTCCACTATATATATAAGCAGGAGCCTTAGTGCTTGCTTTACTAGGGTTCCTCTCGTTCACTCTCTCATGCTCTCCAGATCTAAGCAAGACATAGGTGGTCACACTCTCTCTCAGCTCACGGCTGGTCACAAATCCGACCGGACAACCTCGACCGGGGCAGGGGTGTAGGTGCATCGTTCACGCTGTCGTTGGCGGCGAGGGAGGAGAATAATGGCTGCCCGCGCGTCCCGATCGGCGGCCGTGCCGTTCTCTCCGAGAGAGTGCCGGCTCGGGAGGGCCTCCGACCCCTTCTTCCTCCCTGCGGTATTGTGGCCAAGATGCGGCCTCCCGATGCCGTCTTTGCCACATGCCGACGACCCTCAGGTATATATTCCTTCGAAACCCGCCTTTCTCTATTGCCCCAGCTCCCCACTTGGCTTGGTGTGGATCTTTTTCTACTTTCGTCCGCTGTTCCAAAGCCACCTAGACTTTTACTATTATTAGAGGTAAAGCTAGTTCATACAGTCGACTCTAAGAGTTGGTTCAAACAGGGAAGAAAGTGGGAAAGCTGTAGCATGAATCTAGGACTTGGTTCTAAGAGGAAACAGGGGAAAGTAGTAGATACTGGCTACCCAAGCGGTCTCTTGGTTGAAAAGACGAAGAAATCATGGTGGATGGCGAAGGGTGGGGGGGAAGTGGACCTATCTCTTGGTTGAAAAGGAAAGAAAGTGACGGGTGTTGGGGGACAACGCAAATGAGAATGAGCAGGTCTAGATTTCCTGTGCTCACATAGGAAAATGTCGCCAAGGAGATAAAAAAATGGGACAAATGCAGACATGCTTCCTGAGTGTTTGCCTCTCTCGGCAACCACATCTGCCTCACCACTTTATGCCCCTGTCGTCCCTACGCCCATATCGCTACCGTTAATGTAAAATCACATGAAGCATTAAGCAATGCCACCTAATGTCACTATAAGTAATGGTCTAGTGCCGTCGATAAATTGAAGCAATGCCACCACCGTTTTATGAAGTGCTTCCGTCTTGCTTTATTTCCCATGAATTGTGTTTTTGCAGTTACACTTAAATCTCACGCCTCTAACATTGCTTCATCCCAGTGGAATTGCACAAATTTGATTGCACATTTACTGACCATGTGCTACTCTCATGACAGTAATACTAATGCTATTGTTCTGCATGTTAATCTAGTGGCAGTATTAATATGATGTGATGCTACTTACTTAAGGACACTTTCATATTGTCAATCTAGTGCCAATTATAACACAATAGATGCTTCTGTTAATCATATGCCACTGCAAATATCTGTCACTGTTTAAATAACCTTATTTCGTATTTGCGCAAACAGGGATGTTTGTCTCCATATCGTTTCGAGATGTCTTTCTCCGTATCGTTTCTATCCGCGCAATCAGAAGCACACACCTTAGCTTTAGTAGAACTGCGCAAAATCAGATGGCTATCCCTCATTGTCGTCGTCTAACCACCCGTCTTCCAGGTATTCCTACATTGGTAGTTACTAGGTAGAATGACCAACGCAATATAAAAGAAGTTGATTCATATGTTTTACTTCCCGATTGCAGTGTAGGGACGAGCGAAAAGAACTGCATCCTAGTCCGGAATGCACTTTCTACTAGTTCATCCATGGACCGAGGACTAGCTGGCATGGTTGCACGGCGGTTTTTTTGGACAGGTGCGCGGACAAGAGGCATTGTGGTCTGCTTATTTCTGCAAATAGCGGTGCTTAAATTTAGTGGAATGCACAAGACTTTCATCTGGTCAGTACACTACATGGTTCAGTTCAGCATTCCAGCTCTGGAATGAGAGAACCTAACCCTGGATGGTGGCAACAAGAAAAAACCAGAGTGAACTCCAGGAAATTTAAGCCTGCTGGGAGGCCCTTTGCTCAGAGATCCCTTGCTTGTTTTTTCCTGATTTGTAAACCTTCTCACAACTTTTTCTTTTGCTGTGAACTAGTATATGTTTCTTATGTTCTATGAATCATTGAGATGTATAAAATTGCTTAACTTATGCTTTTCAAGTTTTTTATGAAGCCGAGTTTAATGTGAGTGTTCCACATGAACGCTGGACTAGCATGTGAACGTTTGTTTACATTGTGGCCTCAGTTAACTGCATGAACCACTGTAACAAGATACATAGTTGCTTATATGCCAGACAACAGATTGTTGATTGTTAGCTGGTCGTGTCGTGTTTTGCACAACTGCTTACAAGTGGGGTAGCACCAACAGTGTTTACAAGTACTTATGTATACGTCGGCGCACAGTTCTCGAATGAGTACTCTATTTCATCAAAACACACACTGCTCGTATGATAAACCATGACAACTTATGTCTTACCATGCAATATTCTTGAAAAAACTAGTGAGGACGCATCTGTTTCGGCAACAATTACAATGGTTCTCACATGATTCACGGGCACACAAAAGTAGCAGCAGTTCCCATAGACGGATTTAAACAGAGTACTAGCCCCAAAGGGCTTGATAATAGGCAAGGTTTGGATAATTAGACACAATCCAAACTACTATTAAACACTAGCTGGGGCAACTATTTCATGCCTCGATCTAATTTGGGATGGACACAAGACGGACCTTGCCATGAACATCATCGAGGACGTCCGACAACAGCTCAATCCTGTGAACCTTCATGAAGACAACCTTGTGGCCTTGCCACTCATAAACTTGTTTGTGGAGGCATGCCATGTCATCTTCCTGCGTAAGCTTGACAAGAACAGTATGCCTCACAAACGAAGTAGCTTTGAACTTCTTGTGCTTCAGTACACCCTGGACAACACGCCTGACAACAGTGAGGCTGGAATACAACTCTTCATTGGTATAAGCGCAAATGGCTTCCAGGATCCAACAGCCTAAAAACTCTGTTTTCCCAGTGCGTATATTCAGGTCATCCGCCTCATAGCGAGTGACATGTACAACCACACAATCCTTGTTTGCATCAGGGCTCTAATTGAAACATAAAAAAATTCTGAATTACTTTCTAGTATAAGAAACACAAGTTATTTAAACCACTATGTATAGCATGGCATCGAAGCTAATAAAATTTTGCATTATTCATCACCACATACTTAGATGAAAAACCACAATCGATATCGGCAAAGAAGAAAATCACCTTGGACAGCTCAGCGGGGGGGGGGGGGGGACACATCCTTGAAGGGGGAAAACTGCTCCTGCAGTGCCACGGGGGCTGTAGCCTCAAACGGGGCGTTGACCATCTCAGTAGTGGCTGTGAGCGTATATGGGGTCGGCTCGGTGGCTGCCTCCATCTTCTTGGAGCTCTCTGTCTCGTGGGGATCATCCTCCCGCGTCTGCTCCAATATCGGCAGATCTTTGCCTGGTTCTCCTTGGTCCATCATGAAACTGACGAATACTAGGAGACCACTGAAAGGAAAACACAATTGCAATGACAATGAAACAAAAAAGAGAGTGAGGGTCGGTTACTCCTTTGCAAAAGTTCTTTTTTTCTCTGAACAAAAATATACCAACATCACGGATCCGCTTACCTTCCCTTCGTTGGGAGAGAAGAACAGTGGCAGATGCGAGTGTTTCCTTTCTTGAAGACGGTGAGGGAGAAGGGGATTCAGCGAAGAGTGAAATGATGGTTGCTTCATCCGTCAAACTTAGACTGCGGGGAGGTGGGGTTTTGTGATACGATGACTCGTTACTGCCGCGCTACAACCGGGGTGACTCTCCGCCTGCATACTGCCTTCTAATTTGGTGGATGGCATTTGGGCCCACGCGCTGCATGGCCCGCATGTTGGTGAACAAAAGTATAACGACATTCAGTACAGGGAGACGTTTCGATGACCTAGGAGGAGCCAGAAGCGGTATTGTATCCACTGTAGTAGTAGTAATCGTTTTTCTAGGTAGCTATAGAGTGTCTCCACTGTACTAGTAGTAATTGTTTCTCTGGGCCCAAGACAAAACAGCCCATCCACCCTAGTAAATAGTAAAATCAATTCAAAAGTCCATATATTTACTGAATGAGAGGCGCTACCCACACCCAGCACACCGCCCCCAAAAAAACTTGGGTTTCCTCCTCACTCCCACCCACCTCACGTCAGCTCGCTCCACTTGTACCCCCAAATTCCTTACCTCACTCCTACAGAAAACCCCAGCTCCCCTTCTTCCCCACTACCACAGAAAAACCCCAGCTCCCCTTCTTCTTCACTCGCACTACAACTAGGCTCACCATTCGTTACTCTGCTCAAATCCGTGAGCGCAACGCGACGCCCTCGAGGAAAATGGAGTCGGCTGACCCTAGTGCCAAGAAGATGAGGCTCCCGCCAGTGGCGACCCCTGTTGTAGATCCCGCACCCGGCAGCGCGGGGAGAAGCGACGACCCCGCCTCACCGGATCCCAGGAACCCATAGAATCTCGGGTGGACCGCATCAGCGATCTCCCGGACGCCGTCCTTGGGGAGATCATCTCACTTCTCCCCACCAAGGATTGCTACCGCACCCAAGTCCTCTCAATTTGGTGGCGCCCTCTATGGCGTGTCGTGCCCCTTAATCTTGACTGTTGTCAGCTATTTCTCTTCAATGATTTTGAAATCCCCAGAGCCATCATCTCCTCCCACCAGGGCTCCGTTCAAAGCCTCTGCATCCCATCATGCTACCTGAGCAAGCGTACCATGCCCTGCATGGTGGACGCCTGGCTGAAATCCCCTGAATTCACAGAACTACACCTGCTTGAGTTCTACTATTCCCCTGGAAATCACGTACTAGATACCGAACGCCATCTACCTGTGCCCTCATCACCGATGTCCATCTCGTGGTTTTCCTCCTCTCTCCACACCGCCACCTTTGCGCTGTGCGACCTACCAGACAATCTGGTACTAAACCTTCAACTCCCATTTCTCAAGAAACTTTTACTTGTGTGGGTTCGTATATCAGAGGCCTCAGTGCACATCATCATCCACTCCAGTTGCCCTGCCCTGGAGTGCTTGGTGCTTGTTTTCACGGTTAGAATCGGTTGTCTCCAAATAAAGTCGCCTAACCTTGTAAGAATTGGAATTTCTTTTGACGGAAGGCATCTCATCATCCAAGATGCCCCTTCACTTCAAAGGTTGATCCTTGATTCTAGTTATTCACCGTTGCAAATAACCGTCCTCTCTATGCCTAAACTGGAGACCTTGGGTGTAATACATGATCTCTGTGCTCATTTCAATATGGTGTTTGGCTCCACAGTTCTTCAGGTACTTTATATTATCATCTACACTTGTAACCATAAGCTACATTTTAAATTTCTACGCATAAGTTATATGTCATCTTGGAGTACATATTTTGTACTAATATTATGTTCTATGCTCAATGAAGAGTTTCTCCATGGATGGCCTATCAATGGTGCTGGATTCTGTCAAGATCTTATATATCCAAATGAATAGTTTTGATCTGAACAAGATTATTGGCTTGCTGCAATGCTTTCCATGTCTGGAGAAGTTGTATATAAAGGTGATTATTTCACGCACATTGGAAGCCTGCATATAGTGTACTAGAATTAACCGTTCAGTTGTTGCTCTTTCGACACTCTTTTTTTAGACCTTAACCATTTTCAATCTTCATGTCTATTTAGGCAACAGGACGGGGTAAGAAAGTTATAACCAATCGGTGGATTCGTAAGCATCGGGATTTTCTCACTTCTCATGAGATTCGATTGAAGACAATAATGCTAGAACGATATGTAGCCAGCCGTGCAAACACTAGATTTGTCACATTCTTCCTGATGAATGCGAGGTTACTATTGTCCATCAGGCTTAAGTTTATCAACAACATGGTTTTGACGGATGGGTATGTTGAAGAGCAAAAAAGGAGTTTTAGGTGGGCAAAAGAGCTTCTGAACGTGCCGGGCTTCTATTTACAACATATTGTGGTCATAATCCAGTAAATTTTACGACCTAGGATGTTCATTCTATGGACCTGACCGATCCATTTGACTATGACTGCCGAAAATAGTGTTGGAGTGAGATGTTGTTGCCCTTTTCAACCTGGGTTTTTTTTGTAAACCTGATGAACAATTAACCCTCGTGCTTTTGTACAGTTTGTAAGCTGGAGTTAGATGTTCTTGCCCTTTTCAACTCGGCTGTGACTATCATATTTTCTTTGAAGCAAGGAAAATGGCCTGCCAGTCGTTTACTTTAGAGTGAAATATTGTAACAACTAACAAATCCCAACCAAGGGTAATAACATCACTCTCGCCGGCTGCTTGAGCTCACTGTGCATTACAGAAGCCAAGTGATTAGCCCCCACCAGCACCCACAAACTTATTTCGAACTAGCACATCAAATGGGCTGTAAATTTTCATAGGAAAGGCTGCATGACCGTGACAGATTTGGATTCTGACATTCCCGCGAGGAAATAGCCTATCCAAGGTGATGTCGACTTACTATCCAGTCAACAAATGATTCTGCCTACCATCCGTTGGATTGACATCCAACATTTGTCGTGTATCTTCTATCTCTTGTCTTCTTCTTCCTCCAGCCACCCAAACCAAACCACCCCATCAGCTCCGCCTGCTCCCGCCTCCCATGGCTGGCTACGCCTCCGCCATCCTACCGTACGTACCCTCCAACGTTGGCCAGTCCCTCCCTCTATTCCCCCACACGTCCTGTTATTCTCCGGCGACGTCAGCCCCAACACGTACCCGCACCCGAACCAGTCAACCCTCATACTCCCCTCCGCCTGCGACTGGACCGATGCATCTTCCACGACTCATGTTTGTTCCGTCCGAGGCCTCGCCGTCGTCCTTCGCCTTGCGGCCTTGGTTCGCTCGCCGTGCGCGGTGCGCCGCCCTCTTGCGTTGTCAACGTCGTCAACAACCGAGAGGAACAAGGAGATGACTGTACATGGAGAGGATGACAGTAGGGACCCACCAGCGTCATGGCAGTACGCAAGCAAGTGCCTCTATATTACAAGCCCAAAAATATGGTTCCTCCTAATGGTTGGACATCTGGGGCTCACGCCATTGTCAACATAGACAATAAACGAGAGAATTACACTACGAGCGGCTGACACCAGGGACCCAACAGGTCACGCAGTTTTTTTAAGAAACAAGCAGTTGTTATTTATACTAGTTTTAGCGACGGATCAGGGTAACAACGGGGTTGTGCGGGAGCTGTGGCCCGTCTAGCCAGGGTTTTATTTATGTTTACCACATCATGAGCCCAGTTGTGTTTTTTTCTTGCAGAAAATGGCTAGCCCAGTTCTGTTTTTTAAAAGAAATACCCAAACGAGGTCTACTTGCTTTATCAGCCCTGCTGGGCTGCAAATCTTTCAGGACGAGGAGAGTTTCATTCGGTTTGCCAAGAAATGGGCTGTACATTTTTAAAACACATCAAACCGGGAATTAGTTTCAATTTTTTTCATTACAAGATTTTAAATTCCATTGATTTTTATGCGTGGACAATTATTCGGATTTTATATTTATATAAATTATTTTTCAAAATAGTTTGAATGTGAATCAATATTTCGGGATTAAAAACAGTTGACCGCACCGAAATATGCAAAATTTCGTATACTCTTTAACCGTGGCCACAATATGGGGTGTAATGCTAACAAAAAGAAGATGGGCTCCAAAATATTTCTTAAGAATTAGCAAATGGGCTGTATATTATTAGAAATAATGCACATGAGAGCAGTGACCATTGGATGTCCATCCAACGGCTATTGTGCTTCTTCAATCTCTGCTCTTCCTGCTCCAGCCGCTCAAACAAGCATCGGCGGGACTACCTGCTCCCTCCTCCCGCGGCCGGCTATGCTGTCACGTAGGCCTCACCGCCCCACCGTACTCCCATCGCTGGCCTAGCCATCCCTCTACTCACCCACACCTGCTGTTATTGTAGCGACCCGACCTCAGACGTCAAGTCTCTATGCTTAAGTGTCATCCCTGGATCGGTATGCTGACACACACAGTACTCGAGGATTTATAACAGAGGTAAATCACATGTATAAAGTAACGTAAATACTATTACCTCAATCCAAATAGTGGAAGTAACAACAAGGTTGTGGATTCCCACCAACACCAACGACAAAGTTGAGTGTAGAAATCGTAACCCTAACGTATCACTTACTCGTCGTGTGGTTGACAGGTGGGTCCCACCTTATCCACTTCTCTCTCCCGACTCCTCCTTCCTCTCGACGGTAGCGACAAGAGAGGCGAGGCCGGCGGCCCCGACGGCGACTGCAAGTGCGTCCGGCCACCGCAGGTGGTGTGTGACCTATCCAGACGCTCAGGAGGACAAGCCGGAGCCGTTCCCGGCCGTGGAAGACGCGGGGAGCTCGGGAATGGCCGCAGTTGATCCCACAGCGGAAGGGTCTTTGGGTGGAGATGGGAACAGGGCTGCAGGGCTCCGGCGGTCGAGTGGAGGAGCTGGGAGGGTCCGCCGGAGCTCAGTGAAGTGACTGGTGGTGGAAGGAGGGGGAATGGGGCTCTGGTCCGCCGGAATCGTAGCGAAGCTCGCCGGTGGCCATGGTGGCTATTTGGGGAACAGGGAGCTCCTCGAGCTCGGGCGAGAGGTTGGGCGGGGTCATGGGAGTGAGGTGGAGGCGATGGAGTGCTCGGGGGGCTCGAGGCTGGCCCTTATATAGGCGGGGCGAGGCGGTTGGCTCGGGTGCCGCCGCTCGCGTCCAGCCGAGCTTTGGCGAGGCTCAGCGATCACGGGGAGGGCGCGGGAAGGCGTCGAGGGAGGAAACGGATGAGGCGCAAAGGTCACGGAGACGAGGCAGTGCTCGGGACCAAGAGGAGGAGGAAGACACGACCGAGGAAGACAACGCGGTCACGGGACGAAACTGTGCGGCGACGGGGACGGCTCACCGGAGAAGAAGACAGAGGGGGCAAGAGCTCCAGAGAGACGACGGCGCAAGGAACACGCTAGACAGGGTCAGGTGATGAGGGGACGAGTGCATAGAGAGGGAGAAGAAGACAGAGGCGCTAGAGCACGCGTTTGGCCGTCATGACCCGTGGTCACCACCTGTGCTGGTGTGCGCGGGGCACAGAGATCGGCCAAATCGTGTCTGGTGGAAGGACCCTGCTACCCTTAGTCCAAACGAAGCAACAACACGGTCCAGGGGCAAAGAAGAGAAAAATAGAAGGCTCCAAACCAGCTGAACAACAAGGTGTTTGATGCCTTCTTCAGAAGATTGGTCGGGAGGGTTAGACTGAGGTTTGACGGGGGTTGATCACTCACTAAGCTGAGTAAGATGGCAGGGTTTCAGCTCAAGGGGAGGGGTTTAGCTAGTAGTTGCTGTAGAAAGTTCCACACTGTCCAGAAATTTAGACATAGATGTAGCACTCACATAGTGCATCTAATTGGGCTGAAGTTTGGCATGGAAGGGTTATTTGGTCACATGAAGATGCTGTAAAAGTTCCATACCAATTGGATAAACCAAAATGGTACTTGCTTCACACACATCCTCTCTGGACAGAAACTTGCAAAAATTCTGTAGGAATATTGGCTTGACAAATTATGCCCAAATTTGATGGAGATAGGTTATATGGATAGGAGAAGGTCCAGGAAAGTTTTCAGCTTAATTGAAGCAATATAACATATACTTGCTTCACAAACCGAAAAATTTGGACAAAATCAAAGAATTGAAGATGAGCTCATAAGGAGGCATAACATGAGCTCAAATTTGGTGGAGGACGATGATATGATGATATTGAGGTCATGCATAAATTTCAACTCATTTGGGTATTCCTAGCTTGTACCTCCTTCACAAAGTTTCTTTCTGGACAGAAACTTTGGAAAATCATTGATAAATAATCACTAGGACAATGAAGTTGAATTTTGTCATGTGGCAATTATATGGACATGAAAAGATGTCCAAGAAGTTTGTAGTCAATTGGGAAAAGATAAATAGCACTTGCTTCACAATGTGCTATTTAGGACAAAATAGGGAATGAATTATTTGAACATGATGGAAAACATGGAAAGTGAAATATTTTTCCATATTTGAGGAAGATATGACCCAAACAATTTATGGGAATTATTTGGGAATTTTAGGTGTGATGGAAATATAGGTTGTTTCACAACCTAGGGCAAATTGAGTCATTCCTTTAACAGAAAAAGGAATATTCTCAAGGAAAAGATTATTGGGGTTGGTCCAAGATGGAAATGGCAAGGTCTAGGGATGGATATGATGATTACAAGCCACTTTGGAAGGAAAGAAGATGTCATCTTCTTCATTTTCCAGACCACATAGCCACGAAAAAAGAAAACTCAGGCAAAAATCTCAAAAAAATAAAAGAAAAAGAAAGGGCCAAGAATCAGGCTGTCACAACCGTTTATCCATCTCTTTCAGATCTCACTTTGCAAATAACTGTGAAGGGATTGACAACCCCTTTGTCGCGTTGGTTGCAAGTTGATGTTTCTTTGTGCAGGTATTCGGTGGCTTGTTGCGTAGTCTCCTACTGGATTGATACCTTGATTCTCAAAACTGAGGGAAATACTTACGCTAATTTGCTTCATCACCCTTTCCTCTTCAAGAGAAAAACCAATGCAAGCTCAAGAGGTAGCAACATCATCCACGCAAAACTTAAAAGAAAGCTCGTTGAGATCTGTTAGTATAATAATGCAAATCACTACTTTAAGTATTGTTGCAAACCCATTCATATTTTTTTGCTATCCCTACTGTATTATAAATTCTCCATGGCTTATTCCACCGATACAATCGACAATTTCATCAAAACAAGCAAAACAATGCATCAAAAACAGAATCTGTCAAAAACGGGACAGTCTATAGTAATCTGAACATTGACCATACTTCTGTAACTCCAAAAATTCTTAAAAATTAGGACAAAATAAAAATTTGCATGTCAGTACTTTGTAAATTCAAAAACTTTTGACGTTCCAGTAAAAAAGGTAAAATCAC
Organism: Triticum urartu; assembly: GCF_056163025.1. Classification (NCBI taxonomy): domain Eukaryota; kingdom Viridiplantae; phylum Streptophyta; class Magnoliopsida; order Poales; family Poaceae; genus Triticum; species Triticum urartu. The sequence continues at coordinate 189,141,402 of NC_141879.1, forward strand.
GTACTACAGCCAAAGTTTCTGTTTTTGCACCGCACATACCAACAAGCAATCTAATCATCCTAAAGGAAAATCTTAACACATTATATTTATAATACAATGGATTTGTACAAGGGGATAATTATTTTTGTTGAAAATTTTCTATAATTTAAGATTCGCAAAGTTTCCATGGGTATGAACAAAGTTCAAGGACACCCCCCACTCCAACGTTGTTTGTCCTTCCCACTTTCAATTTTCCTTGTGTAAAGTTTTAACTTCCCTCTGTATTTTTTATTTATTAAACTATATGAAAGCACTCAACAGAATAAAATGACTCTCTAAAACTTTCGGGTTGTCTCCCTGGCAGCGCTTTCTTTAAAGTCATTAAGCTAGGCATAAAGTGCTCAAGTAATCGATTCACCTGGATCCCAAGGTATATCAAAGACAATTTTAATGAGCAATGATTTATAATTTAGTAGTGAGAACAAAGCAACATATAACATGAAATGACGAAGTCTAACTCTCTTCCTATGAATGGGCATGTCATAAAAGAACAATTCATGCACATCAAGTAAAGGCCAATACATAGCATAAGCAGTTTCTTGCAATTTTATTGTGTTGGAAACATAGAGAGGTGGAGATTAGTTCCTCTCTCATAATAATTGCAAGTAGGAGCAACAAGCACATGCATATTATATTCATAAAAATCATCATGTGTAATGGTAGAATGCAACCCATCAATATAATCCATAATAATAGAAAACTTCTCCCATATAGTGTAGTTTGGAGAATTCAAAAAGATAATAGGACTATCATGTGTGGGTGCAATAGAAACAATTTCATTCTTAACATAAGGAACTATAGCAAGTTCATCTCCAAAAGCATAATTCATATTGGCATCTTGGCCACAAGCATAGCTAGCATCAAGTTCATCAAAAAGGGATATTTCAAAAGAATCAATGGGATCATAGCAATCATCATTAGCATTCATCCTTCGGTAAGAACGAAAAGAAATTAAACAATGTATGAGTTGAAGAGTTACTCTCATTTGTAGGTAGGCACGGGTGATCAATCCGCTCTTCCTCATTTTGTTCTTAACTCTCCTCCCCATCTTTTTCATCTAAGGAGCTCATAGTTTCGTCAGTTTCTTCTTGCATAGATTCCTGCAAAATATTAGTCTCTCCTTGGGCAGTGGAGACTTTCTCAATAAACGCATTAATATCAGCATTACACTCATAATTCACATAGCAATATTGAAGTATAACAAAATTTTCAGGTTTGTAAACAACATCATCATAATTATCATACTTTTCAAACAAAGAATGAATTTCATAATCATCCTTAAAAGCAAAAAATTCTTCTATTCGTTCCACATCATAATAATCATATCTACCATTAGCATAAGAAGCCAAGGTTTCATTATCGTTAAATTTGCATGAAAAGGGAACGTGTGGAGCCTTCATCTTAGAGCAACAAGTATAATCTCAAGCATTGATCCCGAGCATACCAATGCAAAATATGAATTTGATCCCGTAACAGTTTCCCTTTTTGAGTCAAGTGATAATCCCTAAAGTATTCACGTTGATCCAACGTGTCTCCCATTATCAAGTTGAATGGATTTTTCTCAGGATTATCAAAGTAGTGATCAATATTTTTCACTTAACGACCATCAAGGGTTTTAGGAGGTTCCCCATCTCCATGAGTAGCAAGTACGACTATTTTTTTTTGTATTTCGTGTTCCATATATATAACTAAAGATATAAAACAACTTAGAACAGGAAACAAAAACTACTTAGTGATAAAGCAAACAAGCACACACAAGAATATTCACCCCACGCTATTGCTCCCCAGCAACGGCGCTAGAAAAAGGTCTTGACAACCCACAAGTATGGGGGATCGTTCGTAGCCTTTTTTGATAAATAAGAGTGTCAAACCCAACGAGGAGCTAAAGGTAGAACAAATATTCCCTCAAGTTCTATCGACCACTGATACAACTCTACGCACGCTTGACGTCCGCTTTACCTAGAACAAGTATAAAACTAGAGGTACTTTTGCGAGAATAAAACTATGAATAAATTGCAAGATAATAAGTTTAGTGGTGTAGTAGAAAGCTTTTGTCACACAAGAAAGTTATTTGCCCATAGGTAATCGATAACTAAACTGGTAATCATTATTGCAATTTTATATGAGGGAGAGGCATGAGCTAACATACTTTCCGTACTTGGATCATATGCACTTATGATTGGAACTCTAGCAAGCATCAGCAACTACCAAAGATCATTAAGGTAAAAACCAACCATAGCATTAAGTATCAAGTCCTCTTTATCCCATACGCAACAACCCCCAGGTCCGTGCTTCTGTCACTCATGCCACCCTCCATAAAAGAATCATGAACGTATTGCAACACCCTACATTGGGGATCCCTCACATTTGCGCGACACAGAGGGCACCATAGGACAACACCAAAATAAAATATACAACTCAAACCAATCATAGCAACCCATAGGACAAAACAGACCTACTCAAACATCATAGGATAACCACATATCATTGGATAATAATATACAGTGTTGAGCACCATGTTTAAGTAGAGAATTGCAGCGGGAATAGAGAGGTTACACTACTGGATAGAGGGGGAGAAAGTTGGTGTTGACGGTAGCAAGATTGTTGGTGTAGATCGCTGTTACGATCCTTGCCTCGGCAGCACTCCGACGCCACCGGGAGAGAGAGGGGGAGAGAGTCCCCCTCTTTCTTCTTCTTCTTCTTCTTCCTTGGCCTCCCCCCTAGATGGGAGGAGAGTTACCCCTCTGGTCCATGGACTCCATGGCGGCGGAGGGGCGGGAGCCCCTCTGAGATTGGATCTCTCCTTCTGTTCTCTTTTGTTTCGCATTCCTGTTTTCTGGCCGAAAATCATTTTTATATTCCCAGAGATCCGTAACTCCGATTGCGCTGAGATTTTAAACAATTTTTCCCGGATATAAGCTTCCTTGCGCGTGAATTAGAGCATCAACCACCTTACGAGGTGGTCACCACCCACCACCACACGCCTGGGAGTTGGGCCACGCCCTGGTGTCTTGTGGGGACCGTGGGCCTCCGTTTGCATTGATTCCACCTCCAAAAAATCACATATATTCCTAAATAATTCTCCGTAAATTTTTATTGCATTTAGACTTTGTTTGATATGGAATATTCTGCGAAACAAAAAACATGCAACAAACAGGAATTGGCACTCGGCAGTGGATCAATATGTTAGTCCCAAAAAATCATATAAATTATTGCCAAAAGTATATAAAAGTTGTATAATATTGGCATGGAATAATAAAAAATTAGAGATACGATGGAGTACTAATGTTCAGTCCTGAGAAGGAGTACTAATGTGCTATATGTGTTTTGATAGATATGTATAAATGAGAAAGCTTAGGCAAACGTATATCCATACGTAGAAGACTGTTATTGCTAGCTAGCTATGTCCATCCCATGAGCTATATTTCTGGATAGTACGTATGTACAACAAATTCATCCTGGTCACTATACACTTCTCGAGCCAAGTGCCATCAAGATGGGTAGGTGGATGCATGCATGCATACAGGATGGTCAATATGTGTAAATATCCAGCTTGGCAAGTTGCCTTGCCTAGCCATATATGGAGTATTATTCCTGTATGCATATGAGTTGTCAAACTAGAGAGGAACTTATAGTCACAGTCCAGTCCAGATGTATCCTCCGTGGCCCAGTTGCAACAGAGGAGTTGCTTGGGTAAATAAGGACATGTGTGGTTGATTAGCTGAGGGTACATGGCCTGCTCGGACATTAGTTTTCACATGAAACTGTGCAAAATCTTCTATATCTATTTACTAATGGAATTACAGTTGCCAATACTTCTACCAGTTCTTGTCCACTGACTATCTGAACTTTGCCATATTTGCGCACACTTCGGGCTTGTGGTTCTTTGTGCACTTATGGTTATGTTGTTGCACTGTATAGCTTCTAGTTTGGGCTTGTGGTTATTGTTCTAATCATTTGCTACCATTTAAGTTCATATACTACCTTGTGTTGTTGCTAATGGTTTTAGTAACACAACTAGGGTCACTTCCATGAGCTACTTGTTAATTGGTTTCTTGTTATGTCTAGGTCAACCTCCACATCGGGCGCGAGGACCTGCAGCCGGTATTCTGTTAATTAATCGCCACCTTGGATAGATCTAGACGCGTTCCTCAGCGGCGACACAGGCGGCGGAGTAGAGACAGGCGAAGGAGAAATGGTGAGCAGCTCCGATGAACCCTTGATACGTCTCCAACCTATCTATAATTTTTGATTGTTCCATGCTGTTATATTATCAATCTTGGATGTTTTATAATCATTTTATATCATTTTTGGGTACTAACCTATTGACATAGTACCAAGTGCCAGTTGCTGTTTTTCCATGTTTTTTACATCGCAGAAAATCAATATCAAATGGAGTCCAAATGCCACAAAACTTTACAGAGATTTTTTATGGACCAGAAGGAACATAATGCGCCCTGGCTGCGCCTGAGGGTGCTCCAAGGAGAGCACAACCCACCAGGGCGCGCCAGGAGGCCCATGCACGCCCTGGTCGGTTGTGCCCTCCTCGGGTGCCCCCCGGACCACCTCTTTGCTCTATAAATACCCCAATATTCCAGAAACCCTAGGGGAGTCGATGAAATATTCATCCAGCCAACGCAGAGTCCAGAACCACCAGATCCAATCTAGACACCATCTCAGATGGGGTTCACCAACTCCATTAGTGCCTCTCTGATGATGCGTGAGTAGTTCTTTGTAGACCCCCGGGTCCGTAGTTAGTAGCTGATGGCTTCCTCTATCTCTCTCTCTTGATTCTCAATACAATGGTCTCTTGGAGATCCATATGATGTAACTCTTTGTGGTGTGTTTGTTGGCATCGATGAACTTTGAGTTTATGATCAGATCTATCTTTTTATATCCATGAAAGTATTTGAGTTTATTTTTTATCTTTTATGCATGATTTCTTATAGCCTTGTATTTATTCTCTGATATTTGGGTTCTGTTTGGCCAACTTGATCTATTTATCTTGCAACGGGAAGAGGTGCTTTGTAGTGGGTTCGATCTTACGGTGCTTGATCCCAGTGACAGAAAGGGAACCAACACTTATGTATCGTTGCTACTAAGGATAAAACGATGGGGTCTATCTCTACATGGATAGATCTTGCCTACAACATGTCATCATTCTTATTGCATTACTCCGTTTTCCATGAACTTAATACACTAGATGCATGCTGGATAGCGGTCGATGTGTGGAGTAATAGTAGTAGATGCAGGCAGGAGTCGGTCTACTAATCTTGGACGTGATGCCTATGTAATGATCATTTCCTGGATATTGTCATGAGTATTTCAAGTTTTATCAATTTCCCAACAACAATTTGTTCACCCACCGTTTGCTATTTTTCTCGAGAGAAGCCACTAGTGAAACCTACGCCCCCGGGTCTCTTTCTCATATTATTTTCCTTTGTGATCTACTTTTTCCTTACATTTATTTTCAGATCTATTAAACCAAAAACCCAAAAATACCTTGCTGCAATTTATCTTTATTTATTTTATTTGGCGTTCGATCTATCAATCTACTACAAATTTACCTCACACCCGTTTGCCTATCTTGAGGTGCCGTACCCCGGAAGGGATTGACAACCCCTTTAACACGTCGGGTTGCAAGAAGTTGTTATTTGTATGCAGTTGTTGTTTACGTTGTGTTGCTTGGTTCTCCTACTGGTTTGATAACCTTGGTTTCTCATATGTGGGAAATACCTACTGCCGCTATGCTGCATCATCCCTTCCTCTTTGGGGAAATACTGACGTAGCTTCAAGCAACATCAAAAGGAATTTCTGGCGCCGTTGCCAGGGAGGATATTCAACATATACCAGGTTCCTAATCACAAATCTCATATCCTCGCAATTTCCATTATTTGCCATTTTCTTCTCCCCCACTTCACAAAAAAATACCTTTTTATTTGCCTTCTTTTCCGTTTGCCTTTGTCTCGTTTGATCTTTTTGCTTGTGTTGCCATGTGCCCTCTATTTGCTTCCATATTCGCTTGCTAAAAAATTATTGATATGGGTCCTCATCCACCTGCTAATCTTTTCAAAAGATCCAATTATGATGAACCAATTACCAGTGAATTGAGTTCACTAGATTATCTTTATGAAGTTTTGCTTGAGATCTATGAATCTGAAAATTGTGATGAAGTGTTAAACGAAGGAATTTATAAAGCGATTCATGATAGCTCCTTGAAAGAAAAGCATGATTGCAATAATGTTATTGTAAATTCTATTAATGTCAATTGTGTTAATTATATGCAAAACCCCAAGCTTGGGGATGCTAATTTTGATTTCTCCACTACTTATTGCAATGATCATGATTGGGGTGATAATGATTCTTATGATCTTGAAAATTTATTTAAAACTCATGATGAATTTGTTTGCGGTAATATTAAAAGAGGGTTTGGAAGAGTGTCAACTTTAGCTAATTCCACATATTTGGAGAGTGATCAATCTTATGAATTTTTTGATAAAAGTGTGTAGCGACCAGACCTCAAACGGTCCGATCTCTGTGCTTCAGTGTCATCCCTGGATCAGTAATGCTGACAGGAACAGTACTTGAAGGATTTATAACAGAGTAGCAATCACACACTTATTACAACGAGTGTCCCAAAAGAGAACTTATTACAAATAATATGGCTTAAGGCCATCTAATAAAGATAACAGCGGAAGGCTTGGAAGATAAGTGAGTCCATCAACTCCAACGGCAGCACTGAGTATAGAACCACGACCTAAAGGCACCTTACTCGTCGTCTAAAAAGTCTGCAACATGAACATTGCAGCCCGAAACGGGTCAGCACATGGAATATGCTGGCAATGTAACACATAGAGAGTAATGAAAGAATAAAGCTATACTACATGCATATATGGCTGGTGGAAAGCTCTATGGTTACAGTTTTTGCATAAAGCCAATTTTCCCTACTGCAAAGGAATAAATTTTTATTTAACTATCATGGTAGTTGTTAAACATTGAGAAGATAGACATCCTCTCAATCCCAATTAAACATCATCATTAAATCCCAACAAAATTAATTAGAGTAACATGATGAGATTCACATGATAATCCAAGTACTAGATACTCAAGACATCCATAACCGGGGACACGGCTAACCATGATTAGTTTATACACTCTGCAGAGGTTTGCGCACTTTTACCCATAAGACTCGATCTCCTCCGTTGTATTTTCTCGCACTGCATGATGTTTGAGAAACGGATGACTGAGACATAGTCTTTCAGAAGCGCTAGCACCTTACGATCGGGTAGACAGTACCAACCTACATCCCCTACATCTGCTAGTCTACCACTGTAAGAGTTCGCATGACTTAGTCAACTATGCTAGAGCCCATAGTAGCTTGTGGCTGCACACGGAAGTTTCTAGTATGAATAATCTCATGATCCCTTTGAGCCTGGGTGGCGGTCCATAAAGAAAAACAGGTAATCGCTGGAATACCCAGGTGCCTCAATCCACCCAATGTGTATTAAAGTTGCCACCTTAAATAAACCGTCAATTAACAATCTCACATCTGTCATGGATACACTCACCCAATCCACGTCTACTAGCATAGCATGGCAATATAAGCAAACGTAGAAGTAACTCCCCGAGGTTTGATAATAAAACAGGTAATAGGTACTACCTCATCTACTTCCCAAAACCCACATATTAATCAGATCCTAATCATGCAATTGTTTGAGGGTTGATCTAATGCAATTAAACTGGGTAGTAAAGAGGTATGATCAAAGTGTTACTTGCCTTGCTGATGATCCGCGAAACCTAGAGATTCGAAGTAGCAAGCGGCTCACTCCGGGTACTCTATCGCAAACAAACATACAATAAGTACTCATCTAATGCACGGGTAAAACTCAAATAAGAGATCTAACCAGAAAGTTCAACTTAAGAACTCTGGTTTGCAAAAAGAAACAAAACAAACAAAGAAACGAAAGGCAAACAGCAAAAGAAACAAACTTCGTTTACTAATTTGGATCTAACTCAACTTTTACAGAAGCGAAATCTTGTTTGAGTAGGTTAAACGGAAAGAGGGTTTTGAGATGAAACTCCAGGCGCTTGAATCGTCTGATTCCGATAAACGAGCGAAAAGTTATACTAGAATGAAAATCGGATCACAAATCGCGATCAGAAAATAACCGCGGAAAAATCTGAGAAAAAGAAAAACTGACTAACAGATTAATGAATGAACGTTTGTTAACTAAAACTAAACGGCAAATTCGTCCGTGAAAACTAACGAATGGACGAACGCTCGCTAAATAATTAAACCAGAAAACAAAAACAAAACCGATCTAATTCTAAAAAAACGAATCTAGGGTTTTCTAAAAAAACCGGATCAGTTTCTTTAGAAAACTGGGGCGGCGGGGCGGGTTGGGTGGCGGCTTGGGGAAGGGGCAAGGCGGCGGCGGCGCAAGGCGGCGGCTGCTGCTACTGCTATCGGCGGCGGGGCGACTACCTCGGCTCGGCTCCGGCGGGGTTCCGGTGCAGCGGCGGGGCGACATGGGGTGGCGAGGCTGCGGCGGCGGCGGGAGGAGGCGGTGGCGCGGACCGGCCTGGCTCGGATGGGCCTTCGGCCCAGTCGGGCGCGGAGATTTTTTTAAAATAATCCCGTCGAAGTAAGAAAAATCCTAGAAAAATAAATAAAAATCTAAAAATTCCAAAACAAAATTTCACCATCTAAATAAAATATTTAAAACAAGATGAACATTTTCTTGGCCCTAAAATGCCGTTTTGAAAAACGTGCAATTTTTCCTAAATTCAAATAAAATAGCGAGAAAACTCCGAAATAAAATCTTACTTGATTTTTTTATCAAACCTTCAATATTTCTTTATTTTGGGAAAGTCATTTTATTCCCTCTCTCATATTTTTATTATAGAAATAATTGAAGATATAATAAATAAAATCAATGATTCTATTTTCAAAATTTTAGAAAAACCCAAATATGAAAATAACGAAATCCCCAACTCTCTCCGTGGGTCCTTGAGTTGCGTAGAATTTTTGGATCAGGCCAAAAACAAATAAAATATGATATGAAGTGATGACCTAATGTATAACATTCCAAATTGAAAATTTGGGATGTCACAAACCTACCCCCCTTAAGATGAATCTTGCCCTCGAGATTCGGGTTGGCTAGAAAATAGGTGAGGGTGGTCCTTCAGCAGATCTTCCTCTCGCTCCCAGGTGGCTTCATCCTCGGTGTGGTGGCTCCACTGAACTTTACAAAACCTGATAACCTTGCTGCGGGTGACTTGGCTGGCATACTCAAGAATCTTGACTGGTTTCTCCTCATAGGTCAAATCACTATCCAACCGAATTGCTTCCAGCGGCATTGTATCTCTCAGCGGTATGTCTGCCATCTCTGCGTGGCACTTCTTCAACTGGGAGACGCGGAACACATTGTGAACTCCTGACAATCCTTCGGGCAACTCCAACTTGTAAGCAACTTCTCCCATATGCTCCAAAACTTTGTATGGTCCCACAAAACGTGGCGCTAACTTTCCCTTAACTCCAAAGCGCTTAACTCCTCGAAGTGGAGATACACGAAGATAAACTCGGTCTCCGACTTCGTAAACCGTCACCTTGCGTTTAGAATCTGCGTAGCTCTTCTGCCTGGACTGGGCTACCTTGAGCCTATCACGAATCAATTTCACCTTCTGTTCAGACTCCTTAATCAAATCCGGTCCAAACAACTGGCGGTCTCCAACTTCATCCAACGATAATGGGGTCCTGCACCTCCTTCCGTACAAGGCTTCAAAAGGGGCCATCTTCAAACTGGATTGATAACTGTTGTTGTAGGAGAACACTGCATATGGAAAATTGTCGTCCCAACTAGATCCATAATCTAGTGCACAAGCTCTCAGCATATCCTCCAAAATCTGATTGACTCTCTCGGTCTGTCCATCTGTCTGCAGATGAAAAGCTGTACTGAACTCTAGCCTGGTACCCAAAGTTTCGTGCAACTGATTCTAGAACTTTGAGGTAAACTGGGTTCCTCTATCTGATACAATGCTCCTCGGAAATCCATGCAGACATACGATCCTGGTCATGTATATCTTTGCCAACTTAGCATTGGTGTAAGTGGTCTTTACTATGATGAAATGAGCTACCTTCGTCAAGCGATCGACTACAACCCATATCGAGTCATAGCCTGAACGGGTCCTGGGTAATCCCATGATAAAATCCATGCCTAGCTTATCCCACTTCCATTCGGGTATCGACAATGGCTGTAGTAATCCTGCTGGCTTCTGATGCTCTGCCTTTACTCTCTGACATACATGACAAACTGCTACATACTCCGCAATATCCTTCTTCATTCCGGTCCACCAGAAAGTATCCTTCAAATCCAAATACATCTTGGTATTTCCTGGGTGAATCGAATATGGTGAATCATGGGCCTCCTGCAGAATCAACTTCCTGATCTCCGGGTCGTTAGGCACATAAACACGGTCTTCAAACCATAGGGTATCGTGCTCATCCTCACGAAATCCTTTAACTTTTCCTTTGCTCATCTTCTCCTTTATAGAGGCAACCTCCTTGTCAGTTTTCTGAGCTTCTCTGATCTTATCCATCAAGGTAGACTGAATCTCCAATGCTGCTACATAGCCTCTCGGAACTATCTCCAAACATAGCTCATGAAGGTCTTCGGCTAACTCCCTCGGTAAATCTCCCGTCATTAGTGTGTTGACATGGCTCTTACGGCTCAGCGCATCGGCTACTACGTTAGCCTTTCCGGGATGATAATGCAATCTCATATCATAATCCTTGATGAGCTCCAACCATCTCCTTTGCCTGAGATTTAGCTCCTTCTCCGTGAAAATATACTTCAAACTCTTGTGATCCGTGTACACTTCACAATGGTTTCCAATGAGAAAATGTCTCCAAGTCTTCAATGCATGCACTACGGCTGCTAACTCCAAATCATGCGTGGCATAATTCATCTCATGAGGTTTCAGCTGTCGTGAAGCATATGAAACAACTCTTCCCTCCTGCATAAGCACTGCTCCAAGTCCTCGACATGAAGCGTCGCAATACACCTCATAATCCTTGCTCTGATCTGGCAGAATCAACACTGGTGATGTAACCAAACGTTTCTTCAACTCCTGGAAACTGGCCTCACATTCCTTAGTCCATTTGAACTTGGTATCCTTCTTCAAGAACTCCGTCATAGGCTTCACAATTTTTGAGAAATTCTCAATGAATCTCCGGTAGTATCCTGCAAGTCCAAGAAAACTCTGGATCTCTCCAACTGTTGTCGGTGCTTCCCAATTTGTCACAGTGACAACCTTGGTGGGATCTACTGCTATACCTTCTCCGGATATAACGTGTCCCAGGAATCCAACTTCCTTCAACCAAAACTCACATTTGCTGAACTTGACATATAACTGATGTTCTCTGAGCTTCTCAAGTACCAAACGCAAATGCTCCTTATGCTCCTCTTCATTCTTTGAGTTGACCAAAATATCATCAATGAACACCACGATGAACTTATCCAAAAACTCCATAAACACCTTATTCATCATGTTCATGAAATATGCAGGTGTATTAGTCAGACCAAATGACATAACAGTATACTCGTACAGCCCATACCTAGTGGTAAAAGCTGTCTTAGGTATATCCTGCTCTCGAATCTTCAACTGATGGTATCCTGATCGCAGATCGATCTTGGAAAATACCTTAGCTCCTTGCAATAGATCAAACAGATCATTGATCATCGGCAGTGGGTACTTGTTCTTGATTGTTACTTCATTCAATCCTCGATAATCAACAACCATCCTTAACGATCCGTCCTTCTTCTCCACTAGAAGTACTGGCGATCCCCAAGGCGAAGAACTTGGGCGAATATAACCTTTATCCAGTAACTCTTTAATCTGCTTCTTAATCTCCTCCAAATCTTTTGCGGGCATCTTGTATGGTCTCTTAGATATTGGCCCTGTGCCTGGCAAAAGCTCAATCAAAAACTCAATATCTCTATCCGGTGGCATGCCTGGCAACTCCTCTGGAAATACATCAGGGAAATCCTTCACCACTGGTACTTCTTCCTGCACAACTCCTAATAAGGAATTTACTTGAGTCCTCTTCGGCACATGCCGTGATACATACTTGATCCTTCTTCCTTCTGGCGTCGTAAGCAAAATTGACTTACTGGCGCATTCAATGTTCCCTCCATACTTCGATAACCAATCCATGCCTAATATCACATCCAATCCTTGAGATTCCAATACTATTAGGTCCGAGGGAAATACACAGTTACCAATCCTTAATGGTAACCGATCACACCATAGACTAGCCATATACTCTGCTCCAGGCAAGGTTACTAACATGGGTGACCTAAGGGCTTGGGTTGGCAGTTTATACTTATCCACAAATCCCCTTGAGATGTATGAATGCGATGCACCAGTATCAAAAAGAACGAGTGCAGTAAATGACTTAACCAAAAACTTACCTATTACTACATCTGGCTAAGCTTCAACCTCCTCCATGTTAACGTGGTTCACCTATCCCCTATTGAAAGGGTTCGGCTTCTTCCCAGAGCTTATATTGCCATTTCCATTCTGGGCTTCAGGACATTCATTGGCGTAATGTCCAGTCTTCTGGCACTTATAGCAAGTGACTTGGCTCAGGTCTCTCTTGGCTGGTGTTGATGGGTTGGTACGGTTCTGGCCATTGCTTCCTCCATTCCCATTACCATTCTTTGGGCCATTATGATTGTGCGAGCTACCTCCTCCATGGGTATGCTGGAAATGTCCTCCCGGTTTAGGGGTAAAACGTGGCTTCTGCTGAGCTCCTAAATTGTACTTCCCTTGTCCATACTTCCTCTCGCGGTTCTCAATCTGTTGCTGCTTCCCTTCAATCATAAGAGCACAATCTACCAACTCCTGGTAGTTGTTGAAAGTTGCTACCATCAACTGCATGCTCAACTCATCATTCAGTCCTTCCAGAAACTTCTCCTGCTTAGCTGCATCCATAGCAACGTCATCCGGGGCATAACATGCTAACTTACTAAAGTCATCCACGTATTGGCCAACTGTCCGTCCTCCTTGGTGCAAATTGCGAAACTCACGCTTCTTCATGGCCATAGCTCCTACTGAAACATGGGCAGTATAGAAAGCCTACTAAAATTGGTCCTATGTCACCGTGGCTATAGGGTAGGTGACAGTGTAATTCTCCCACCATGATGCTGATGGTCCATCCAACTGATGTGCGGCAAAGCGCACCTTCTCAGCATGAGTACATCCTGTAGTGGTTAACTCCCTTCCAATCTTGTGAAGCCAATCATCTGCTACTATAGGCTCGGTGCTACTGGAGAACACTGGCGGATTCAGTCTAAGGAAATGGCTTAAGTGATCAACAGGTGGTGGTGGTGGATAGTTGTTGTTGTTGTTGTTGTTGTTGTTCCCCTGATTCTGATTCTGGACTAGCAACTACATCAACGCATTCTGCTGCTGGATCAACTGAGTGAGCTCCGGTGGGAAGGCAAATCCATTGTCATGTCTCGGAGGCATCTAATGGGTTTAGAGGGGAGAGATTAGAATAGAATGAGGTCTAATGAGAAAACACTACCCATATGCACATGAGACAAACACAAACATTTCACTCAATCAATCAAGGGCATACAATCGGTCTAGAACTATTGCGAAAGTGCTCGGGCTACTCTATTTACATGGGGGAATACTACTACTGATTTGGTGGTCTACTAGAAAAACTGCTCCGATTAAGACTCCATGATATCTGCTCCAGCTTCATCAACATAGTCATCATCGCTATCGTCTGGGTCCGAGTCGGTGTCATCGATGATGATGTAGTTCTCTGGACAAGTGCAATCTTCGTCTTCTCCTCCAGTCGCGGGAAATCCCATGAATACTTTTAGCTTCTTCTTCAGATCATCGTTCTTCTCCACGAGTGTTGCTATTTCCTCCTCATATCCATCGCATGTAGACTTGAGTTCTTCTTCCAGATCCGTGATCTTGGTCATGGCCTTCTTAAGGTCTATCATGCCTGCACACATCTGGTTCTCCTGGCGTCGAATGTGCTGGTTTAACTCCTGGATGAAAGCTGCAATTGATCTATCCTTCCTGGTACTGATCATCTCCCAATGCTCATCACGGCGCCCACAAATCTGGTAGATAGTATCCTTGAGATCATTGCAGTAAACTTCTCCAATATGTCCCATGGCGATGTGGGCTGCCATGCTCTTTCCTAGACTCCAGGTTGGTGCATCAAAGGAAAACTCTATGGGCTCGGTGACTGGTGCGAACGTCCTTCCTGGAACTTGAATCATCCAACGCTCCTCCTCGGGTAAAGTGGCGTTGTAGGTCCTGGTGAAGCTTGGTACTCCGATGTTCAGGTATCTAGTGACTTCCTTCAAGTGACGTCCAAAGGGTGTATCTTCATCCGGTTGCGTGAACTTGTTCCTTGCATCCGCCATCCTAAAAGAGTAGAAAAGATGAGGAGTCAGAAATGAGAAGAGGGAGTAGTGATCTAGGGATTTAGCTTAGTGGTCGTGTCCTACAGTCAGCGTGTGCTCTGATACCATCTTGTAGCGACCAGACCTCAAACGGTCCGATCTCTGTGCTTTAGTGTCATCCCTGGATCAGTAATGCTGACACGCACAATACTTGAAGGATTTATAACAGAGTAGCAATCACACACTTATTACAACGAGTGTCTCAAAAGAGAACTTATTACAAATAATATGGCTTAAGGCCATCTAATAAAGATAACAGCGGAAGGCTTGGAAGATAAGTGAGTCCATGAACTCCAACGGCATCACTGAGTATAGAACCACGACCTAAAGGCACCTTACTCGTCGTCTGAAAAGTCTGCAACATGAACGTTGCAGCCCGAAATGGGTCAGCACGTGGAATATGCTGGCAATGTAACACATAGAGAGCAATGAAAGAATAAAGCTATAATACATGCATATATGGCTGGTGGAAAGCTCTATGATTACAATTTTTGCATAAAGCCAATTTTCCCTACTGCAAAGGAATAAATTTTTATTTAACTATCATGGTAGTTGTTAAACATTGAGAAGATAGACATCCTCTCAATCCCAATTAAACATCATCATTAAATCCCAACAAAATTAATTAGAGTAACATGATGAGATTCACATGCTAATCCAATTATCCAAGTACTAGATACTCAAGGCGTCCATAACCGGGGACACGGCTAACCATGATTAGTTTATATACTCTGCAGAGGTTTGCGCACTTTTACCCACAAGACTCGATCTCCTCCATTGTATTTTCTCGCACTGCATGATGTTTGAGAAACGGGAGACATAGTCTTTCAGAAGCGCTAGCACATTACGATCGGGTAAACAGTACCAACCTACACCCCCTACATCTGCTAGTCTACCACTGTAAGAGTTCGCATGACTTAGTCAACTATGCTAGAGCCCATAGTAGCTTGTGGCTGCACACGGAAGTTTCTAGTATGAATAATCTCATGATCCCTTTGAGCCTGGGTGGCGGTCCATAAATAAAAACAGGCAATCGCTGGAATACCCAGGTGCCTCAATCCACCCAGATGTCTATTAAAGTTGCCACCTTAAATAAACCGTTAATTAACAATCTCACATCTGTCATGGATACACTCACCCAATCCACGTCTACTAGCATAGCATGGCAATATAAGCAAACGTAGAAGTAACTCCCAGGGGTTTGATAATAAAACAGGTAATAGGTACTAACTCATCTACTTCCCAAAACCCACATATTAATCAGATCCTAATCATGCAATTGTTTGAGGGTTGATCTAATGCAATAAAACTGGGTAGTAAAGAGGTATGATCAAAGTGTTACTTGCCTTGCTGATGATCCACGAAACCTAGAGATTCGAAGTAGCAAGCGGCGCACTCCGGGTACTCTATCGCAAACAAACATATAATAAGTACTCATCTAATGCACGGGTAAAACTCAAATAAGAGATCTAACTAGAAAGTTCAACTTAAGAACTCCGGTTTGCAAAGAGAAACAAAACAAACAAAGAAACGAAAGGCAAACGGCGAAAGAAACAAACTTCGTTTACTAATCTGGATCTAAGTCAACTTTTACAGAAGAAAAATCTTGTTTGAGTAGGTTAAACGGAAAGAGGGTTTCGAGATGAAACTCCAGGCGCTTGAATTGCCTAATTCCGACAAACGATCGAAAAGTTATACTAGAACGAAAATCGGATCAGAAATCGCGATCAGAAAATAACCGTGGAAAAATCCGAGAAAAAGAAAAACTAACTAATAGATTAACGAATGAACGTTCATTAACTGAAACTAAACGGCGAATTCATCCGTTAAAACGAACGAACGGGCGAACGCTCGCTAAATAAATAAACCAGAAAACAAAAATAAAACCAATCTAATTCTAAAAAAACAAATCTAGGGTTTTCTAAAAAAAACTGGATCGGTTTCTTTAGAAAACCGGGGCGGCGGGGCGGGTCGGGTGGCAGGGCGGGTCGGGTGGCGGGGTGGGGAGGGTGGCGGCGGCGGTATTTAAGAGGGAGGTGGGGTGGCGACTTGGGGAAGGGGCAAGCCAACGGCGGTGGCTGCTGCTGCTATCGGCGTGGGGCGGCTAGCTCGGCTCGGCTCCGGCGGGGCTCCGGCGGGGTTCCGGTGCGGCGGCAGGGCGGCGTGGGGTGGCGAGGTTGCAGCGGCGGCGGCGGCGCAGATCGGCCTGGCTCGGCTGGGCCTTCGGCCTAATCGGGCGCAGAGATTTTTTTAAAATAATCCCACCGAACTAAGAAAAATCCTAGAAAAATAAATAAAAATCTAAAAATACCAAAACAAATTTTCACCGTCTAAATAAAATATTTAGAACAAGATGAACATTTTCTTGGCCCTAAAATGCCGTTTTGAAAAACGTGCAATTTTTCCTAAATTCAAGTAAAATAGCGAGAAAACTCCGAAATAAAATCTTACTTGATTTTTATTAAATCTTCAATATTTCTTTATTTTGGGAAGTCATTTTATTCCCTATTTCATATTTTTATTATAGAAATAATTAAAGATAAAATAAATAAAATCAATGATCCTATTTCAAAATTTGAGAAAAACCCAAATATGAAAATAATGAAATCCCCAACTCTCTCCGTGGGTCCTTGAGTTGCGTAGAATTTCTGGATCAGGCCAAAAGCAAATAAAATATGATATGCAGTGATGTCCTGATGTATAACATTCCAAATTGAAAATTTGGGATGTTACAAAGTGGGTTTGGAGAGGTCATGACTTGATTTGAGGATCCCACTGTTTTGGAAGAGTGTCAACTTTGCATGCATGCGGATCATGAAGAGAGTATTTTATGTGATATTTATATTTTTGAATTTGATTATGATCCTACATGTAATTATTATGAGAGAGGAAAATATGGTTGTAGAAATTTTCATGTTACTAAATTACCTCTCGTTATGTTGAGATTGTTATTGTTTCTTTCTTCTTCCTTGCATATGCTAGATATGTCTTGCCTTGTTAATTTGTTTGCCTACAAAATGCCTATGCATAGGAAGTATGTTAGACTTAAATGTGTTTGTCACAAGTTTTATGATGCTCTGTTTATGCTTCAATTCCTATCTTTCATGTGAGCATCAATGAAATCTTTATGCCTAGCTAGGGGCATAAAACAATAGCGCTTGTTGGGAGGCAACCCAGTGAATAAAATTTATTTTTTCTTTTCGATTTTTGTTCTTGAGTTTTAGCACAATTATGCTACTATTATGATTGTGTTTTTTATGTTTTAATTAGTGTTTTTTCCAAGTAAAGCCTTTAGGATCTTCTTGGGTGATAGTTGTTTGATCTTGCTGAAAAAACAGAAACTTTTGGCTCGCGGAAATAATTTTCATTTTTAACCAGAGAGTGATAAAATACCCATTCCACTTGCAGTAGATCAATATACAAATTGATCAGGACTTCCTTATTGTTTAGAACGTTTGGAGTTACAGAAGTATTCGAAATAGTCAGATTGCTACACACTATTTTGTTTTGACAGATTCTATTTTCTTTGCGTTGTGTGCTTATTTTGATGGCTCTATGGTTTTCTTTGATGACTTTTTGCCATAGAAAAGTTGGAATACAGAAGATATAATGCAAGAACTAAATATGAATTGTTTTGATACAACACTTATAGTAGTGATTTACTTTCTTATACTAACGGATCTCATGAAGGTTTTGTTGAGTTTTGTGTGATTGAAGTTTTCAAGTTTTGGGTTATCTTATGATGGATGAAGGAATAAGGAGTAGAAGAGCCTAAGCTTGGGGATGCCCCGGCATCAAAAGCTATTATCCAAAAATGAGAAACCAACTAAGCTTGGGGATGCCCACGAGTGGCATCCCCTCTTTCTTCTAACGACCATCGGTATTTTACTCAAAGCTATATTTTTATTTGTCATATACTATGTGTTTTGCTTGGAGCGTCTTATATGATGAGTCTTTGCTTGTTTTATTTTGTGTTTTAAGTCTTGATTCCTTGCTGGACACACCTATTTGGGAGAGCCAAAATCATGTCATAACTTGTTAGAATTGCTCTCTTTGCTTCACTTAAATCTTTTATGAGCTATGGACTTGCGCTAGTGCTTCACTTATATCTTTTTGAGCATGGTGTGCTTAGTATTTCTGAAGAAATGCTCTCTTGCTTCATTTAGATTTATTTGAGAGTTAGTAAAATTTTCAAGAAATTCTCTCTTGCTTCACTTAAATTAATTTGAGAGAAATAAAGAAATATCATGCTCATGATCTTTACTTATATTTGTTTGAGCTTGTCAAAAGTAACATGTGAAAATTAGTCCCAAAGTGATAGATATCCAAGAAGGATATAATAAAAACTTTCATGAAGATCATTGGACAAAATAAACTTGATTATTAGTAATAGTTTTGAGGTATGATGATGTGATATGTGAGTCATCGTGATGAGTAATTATGCTTTAGTAAGAATATTGGTGTTAAGGTTTGAGATTCCCTATGCAAGCACGAAAGTCAATAGTCATGCAATGGAGTTATATCCTACTTGTGGTGCATTATTCGGTGTTAATTATGCTTAATGTTCTCTTATGAAATTATTTGTTTCTTGGTTGGTTGCTTCTCAATCTTTTGCTAGCCTTCATTCTACATTAAGTATGATCACTACTTGTGCATCCAAAACCCTTTAAACCAGTTTTGCCACATGAGTCCACTATATCTACCTATATGCGGTATTCTTTTGTCGTTATAAGAAAATTTGCATGTGCCATCTCTAATTTTCAAAATAAGATTCTCTTTTGTGTGTTCGTTTCGCTCGCGGTGCGGTGAGGGGTGGCTAATATTTTCCATGGAAAAAGGAATAAACTTTATTTCCTATTTGGGAACCGCCTATGATATATCTAAGCATGGAAAGTATTGGGAACTCTTAAGTCATTTTCGTTGGTGGGATGGATACACCTCCCAAAATGTTTTTATCTCTAACTTTTCCTCTTTGAGCTCTGGCACCTCTACAAATCCCTACTTCCCTCTGCACAGGGCCTTTCTTTACTTTATGCAATTTTTATTTTTGTATTTGAGTCTCCATCTTCTCTTATAAAAGCACCAACTAGGAGGCAATATGATCGTACTTGACTATTGTGTGTAGCTAATACGTGAGTGTGTTTCATGAATGGATCAATGATTGAGCATGATGGACTAGGGATAACTTATTTTAGCATTGATATTTTTAAAGACATGGTTGCTTGTTGATATGCTTGAGTATTTAAATTATCATGTCAAAACTAGACTATTGCTTTGAACAACATAAAAGTCCAAATCTCCATGCTATAAAGAAAATAATATGATATGACATGTTAGGCAGCATTCCACATCAAAAATTTTGTTTTTATCACTTCCCTACTCGAGGACAAATAGGAGTTAAGCTTGGGGATGCTGATACGTCTCCAATTTATCTATAATTTTTGATTGTTCCATGTTGTTATATTATCAATCTTGGATGTTTTACAATCATTTTATAGTTATTTTATATCATTTTTTGGTACTAACCTATTGACATAGTGCCAAGTGCCAATTGTTTTTTACATCGCAGAAAATCAATATCAAACGGAGTCCAAATGCCATGAAACTTTACGGAGATCTTTTATGGACCAGAAGGAACATAATGGGCCCTGGCTGCGCCTGGGAGTGCTCCAAGGAGAGCACAACGCACCAAGGCATGCCAGGAGGCCCATGCGCGCCCTGGTGGGTTTTGCCCACCTCGGGTGACCCTCGGACCGCCTCCTATAAATACCCCAATATTCCAGAAAACCTAGGGGAGTCGACGAAATATTCATCCAACAGCCGCAGAGTCTAGAACCACCAGATCCAATCTAGACACCATCTCGGATGGGGTTCACCACCTCCATTGGTGCCTCTCCGATGATGCATGAGTAGTTCTTTGTAGACCCTCGGGTCCGTAGTTAGTAGCTAGATGGCTTCCTCTCTCTCTCTCTTGATTCTCAATACAATGGTCTCTTGGAGATCCATATGATGTAACTCTTTTTGCGGTGTGTTTGTTGGGATTGAGGAACTTTGAGTTTATGATCAGATCTATCTTTTTATATCCATGAAAGTATTTGAGTTTATTTGATCTCTTTTATGCATGATTGCTTATAGCCTCGTATTTCTTCTCCAATATTTGGCTTTTGTTTGGCGAACTTGATCTATTTATCTTGCAATGGGAAGAGGTGCTTTGTAGTGGGTTTGATCTTACGGTGCTTGATCCCAGTGACAGAAAGGGAACCGACACGTATGTATCATTGCTCCTAAGGACAAAACGATGGGGGTCTATCTATACATAGATAGATCTTGTCTACATCATGTCATCGTTCTTATTGCATTACTCTGTTTTTCCATGAACTTAATGCACTAGATGCATGCTGGATAGCGGTCGATGTGTGAAGTAATAGTAGTAGATGCAGGCATGAGTCGGTCTACTAATCTTGGACGTGATGCCTATGTAATGATCATTGCCTGGATATCTTCATGAGTATTTGAAGTTTTATCAATTGCCCAACAATAATTTGTTCACCCACCGTTTGCTATTTTTCTCGAGAGAAGCCACTAGTGAAACCTACGGCCTTGGGGTCTCTTTCTCATATTATTTGCCTTTGCGATCTACTTTTTCCTTCCATTTATTTTCAGATATATTGAACCGAAAACCCAAAAATACCTTGCTGCAATTTATCCTTATTTATTTTATTTGGCGTTCAATCTATCAATCTACTACAAATTTATCTCACGTCCTCTTGCTTATCTTGAGGCGTCATACCCCAGAAGGGATTGACAACCCCTTTAACACGTTGGGTTGCGAGAAGTTGTTATTTGTGTGCAGGTGTTGTTTACGTTGTGTTGCTTGGTTCTCCTACTAGTTCAATAACCTTGGTTTCACATATGAGGGAAATACCTACCGCCGTTGTGCTGCATCATCCCTTCCTCTTTGGGGAAATACTGACGTAGCTTCAAGCAACATCAACCCTCCTCCCTCCGCTGTGCTCCTTCTCGTATAGATAGATTCAGGGTTCTGACTATTCCCTTGCTCTTCTTGTGCAGAAAAGGGAATGGCTAGCTTGGGCAAGCGCCAGAACAAGACCCACATGTTGTGCACCCTCTGCGACTGCCGCAGCTTCCACCTGCAGAAGAGAACCTACTCCTTATGTAGCTACCTTGTCGCCCGCATCTGCAAGTGTAAGTCGCACTGCCATATCCCCTTCCACTATCTTCACATGCGATTTCGGTCCTTCGACCTAGCTGGCCTGTTTAGATGTGGTGCTTGGTTCTGGTATGTGGTTCCTGTGCGAGACCGTGATTGCTTTGGTTTCGATGTTGTGTTTGTAGCACCATCGTTATTGCGTTGAATCGCATGCTAGCACTGGTGCACCTGTGGCTTAATGTGCCATGATCTTTATCTGTGTAGGTTTTGTTTGATGATATGCTTAGATTATAATCATAAGCATGGTGGTTTGATGATGCTAAGGACGGCTGTGAAATTGAACTGTCATTCATCTTACATGCTCTGTTAAACCCTGATATAGTTGCTGGAACTAGAGCTTAATATTCAGGTGTGTGTGTGTGTCGAGTAAAGTTGTGGTTTGTGCTGCTCCTTTGTAACGTGATGAAACAAGCACCTGTTGTGAGTGAGTGTTTGTCTGTTGCCAACTTACACTTTCACAGCCGCATTAAATAACAAGCTTGTTCGAGCAAAAAATTTAGCCTCCTCTTTTTTCTTCCGGGGTTTTTATAATCTTGTTTGGTAACTCTGGTGGTACATGTGTAGTCAATAATCAGTGCTACTGCTTAACACAAAATTTCTTTTACAAAGAATAAAAAAGATGAGCATTTCTCCAGCCAATGTCTGAAGTAGTTGCTGATGTGTAGTCATCGGCTGGACCTATGCATTTCTTTAAAAATTTCAATGATATTTGTTGCCTAAGAAACTAGCGAATTAGAGGCCTGATATTTCAATAGTTTGGAGGAGAAACCAAAGAATTCAGATTTGAGTGAGAAATCTATTCTGTTTCAAATAGATAGGTTTTTTTGAACTATGCATAGATTTGTAACAATGAGCATAGGTGGTTATAGGTTGTTGTGATGATGTATATAAATATTAAGAAGTGATCATGCATGGTGGTATACCAGATACCATTGTTTTCACTGTTTTATCAACATGCCTTTGATGAATCTTCGGTTTATACATGTGAACTATACATTGTCAGCTACTGAGTACTTTATAGTTATTGAACGAACTCATACTGCTTAGTGTTGGTCATACGCAAGTAAACTGGATACCCACCAGACTAACTATTTTCCAAAGTTATAGTGATGCATGTTGTACTACACTGCTAATGCTTACCCAAGTTCCTTGTTTTATGTTGATGGTAACTAAATATTGACATATTAGCTAATTGTGTACCTAAATATGACCCAGGTATAATGGATACAACATGATGCTTCTGCTGCAATAACTTGTTTTCTTGTTTACCGTCCCGGTACAATGGGAGCAAGCTCATCGTCCTCAATCCCTAGCTACTGCACGACTACCGGAGTGCATACTCCCTCCAGTTCCTGGAGCATCTGGACCTCTTATTGTAGTAGCTGGTATGCTTGATGCGTGTATCTCCGTCTCTTTACTATTTTGCTAGAACCATAAATCCTAATGCATGATGATCATGGTCTAGTTTGTTAGATATGTTCAGCTGGTGCTTAAAATCTGACATGCCTGGATTCTAAAAAAACTCGTTCTTACAATTCTTTTCATTTCTATGATCAATTTAGTTAGAGTTTCACTATACTATATACCAAAAAAATCCTAGCTAGTGAGAACATTTTAGTCACTCCATGAACACATACTATTTATGTACATGGCATTTGTTGTCAATTCGTGCTTATAAGTTATTGGATCCCTCATTGGCTACTGTTTGATGTTTTGTGCACATTCTTATTCTTATATGTTCATTCTTGTTTTATACACGGGTGAAGTGCAAATCCAAGTCAAAAGTTGTGAAGCATATCAGCAAAGAGTAGCATATTATGTGTTGTAATTGTACGTAGTAGTAGGCATATCTGGGTTGTAGTATACTGTAACGATTGTAATAGACTAAAGTAGTGTTGTTTCGGACGAATTTCATTTTCTCTCTGGTCCATTCGAAATAATGGTTGTGTATGTGATTTGAATACCCATGAAATGGAAACCTGACAAGGGGGTCCAGGTTATAATGGTTGTTTGACAAATTTCAAAATTTCTGATGTGTGGGACCAATTTTGAGATAAGCATGACAAGTGGGACTAATCTTACTGGTGGGACCACCTGCAAAACAAAATGGCTGAAAATAGAAAATCAATATACTGTAAATGGCCACATCCTAGAAAATAAAAGGCTGAATTCTTGGGCTAGGCCCATGTAGCTAGCGAAAATTAACAGGAAAAATAATATTAAACATGCTGAATTAGTGGGGTTGGCTCAAGTAAAGAATTGAATTGGACCAGGCTGATTCTAATCAACGAGCTTTTCATTTGGTCGTAGTTTTGCCACGTCAGCTTGCCACATTGGATATAATGTGGCCTGGGCATACTGCCAGCGACCAAAACAATTGGTCATAGAATCTATGACCTTTTATTTTGGTCGTAACCTTCTAAGACCATACCACAAAGAAGGTCGTTAAGTTTCATTAAAGACGACCAGCTTTTGACCAACTGTTTTTGGTCACAAAAAGGTCATAAATAAAAAACAATGACCATTCAGCGACCAATATTGATGGTCGCAAGTTAGCATATTTCTTGTAGTGGAGGTGAGCAAGGACAACCCGATGATGGAGGAGGTCTCTAATGACGATCGGGTGCCCCGTCCTACACATGCGTAGTTCGATGTTGTCATGGCGGAAAAGCAGGTGGCTCTGCCTATGTTAGTATTCCGGAAGCTATAGGAGGACGAACACTACAACCTCTGGCTCCTCAACGAGCGCCGGCTCGCAAAGGGTCAAATTGTCGGTGATCGGGCGAACGACGATGTCATCGTGACCATGGTTGTAGAGGATCCGAGCTTCGTCGATACGTAGCAGGTGACACTACTAGGGAAAAGCCTAGCAGTAGCGCAGGTCAAATGCCTAGTAGTAGCGCGGGGCACCAACGCTACTAGTAAGGCGCTACAGCTAACATGTAGCAGTAGTGTTGTTTGTCCCGCGCTACTGCTATACCTACTTAGCAGTAGCGTTATCCAAACAAGCGCTACTGCTAAGTAGCTTAGCAGTAGCATTCATCCGTCCAGCGCTACTGCTAAATAACTGTAGCGCTTGAGTGCGGCGCTACTGCTTCCTGCTAAACAACGCTACAAGTATATTTTCACATAATTTTTTTCTGCTACATATTTGCGATGTTTTTGTACAGGTTTTATAATGTATCCTAATCATATCATAAACATGCAATATGCTCGTCATATCATACATGTAATAGTCTCATCATATCATCCAATATAAATCATGTCGTCTCATCATAATCAGGATATAGCGATACAAGTTAGCTGACATGTCTCGAATACAAGAAACTGCATGGTCATCACATACACATGTTTCATCATCTATATCTAAACAAATATATAGAAGAGAAGAGCAATCACTATGAGCAAGAGGGTGATAATGTAGTAGTTTTTAAGGCGTCGGTTCCGATCCCTATCTCGCAGTAGCGTCAACCTTAAGTAACTATCTTCCGCTTTGGCTCTGCTATCAAACCCTCTATGGTTGCCACCCAAAAATCGGTGCACCTGGGCCTGACACTCCGGCCACTCATCGTACACTCCTGGAACCTGCCCTATGTACATGACGTAGCACTTCTTCGCCATAGATGATCTATATATGTACCTACATCGTCATATGAGTCGATAATATGAAACATATATAGTTGAGCAACAGAAAGAGACAGAGTTAGCAAAAATAGAAGCAACATATCATAAGCATAAATAACAAAGTTTATTGTGCCCAAACTGCCCTAACTAGAGTGATCTTTGCTAGTTGAGGAGGATGGTTTAATTACATCACAAAGTTTTGTTGTGCATAAATTCAAAGTTTTGTCATAGAGAAAGTAGTGACTAAACGGACACATTTTCATATATCGTCAATCACTAAAACATGTCGTGTCACCTTCCAAACCAGGGAGGAAGTCCCCGAGCGAAGTGAAAGGCTTCAGGTCGAGACGCTAAGCGGCTACACGTGGTTGGGCGTCTTCCCGCGACATTTGCCCTTCTTCGTCGGACATCCCTCTTTTTTCGAGGACCTCCTTCATGATTACTTGGGCAAGTTCATGTTGGATGTGATAGAACTCAGCTCAGAGTCGATGATCCGGGACATTTCCTAGTTTCTTTACCCATTCCGAAATATCGGCATCGCTAGATCTAGGTGCCATACGAAGGTTCTGGCAACCCCATCTGTACTCCAACATGTGGTGGAGGACATAAAATCCATCACTGAGAGTACCTCTCAGTTGCTAGATGCAGCAGAAGTCGGTCTTATGGCCGAAGTAGGGCGCGCGGTTCCTTGTCTTCTTGAGCATGATCTCTCGACCTCGTTGGTCATTGCTTAAGATAGCACTGTCGAGAATAGACTTGATGTGGGTGTAATCCTTTTTCTTCATGTTCTTCGACGAGTCCAAGTAAAGAGCATGGGAGAATAGGGGGGTAAAGGATGATGAGGACAGTGCGCCCGTCACTGCGCAAAATAAGTACACCTCAAATTAGCCTCCACGCGTGCAAATGAATGATTGAAATTGTAAAAAGGATATCTGTTGATGACTTACATGGATGATAGGTCAGGAGAATCGTCTCCTTGTCCTTATTGCCAGCCATGAAATCGGCGATGTAGTTCCTCGCGTATTCATGGTGCTCTGGGCAGACTGCCAAGAAGCCCTCATGCATAAAGTACGGGCCAGTGACACAGGTTTAAGGTATTTTCTCAATCTTGATGATGTAGTTCATGTACATGGCAAAAAGGCGGACGGACGTAAAATTCAGCTTTGTCAAGTGAAACATGTCGAAGATGTAATCAAATCGAAGGAAGAACTTTTTTGCGGGGAATGTCTGGACTTGTAACCTTTGCTATGGAACGGTAACCACATAGAGTGGGTATCCTGGATTTTTCGAGGCGATAAGGCTTTTCTCTCTCTGTAGCACATCATCATGAAGTCTCCTTAGATCCCCGTCTATGGCCTCTACCATTGCCTTAGGTAGGATCGGATCACCGGGGATATGGTATTTCCCTGCACCTTTGATAGGTATAGATTCTTCAACCCGAGGCTGCGGAGGCGGTTGGCTCATAGAAGCAGCTTTGCCGCCATTTCGGCATTTCTTCGGCCTCTTCCTATGCTTCTTTGCTACAGGAAGTGAGCCTATCATACCATCCCTGACCATCACCCCAAGTGTTGTCAGGATCAACAATAACGCACAACCCTCATGTTGTTGTTGTTGTTGTTGTTGGGTTGAGGCGGCATCTGGAGACTTCTTAGAATCAGCCTTAAGACGTTCATCCTCCGGCAATTCAGGCATCAACTCATCACGCTCAAAACCTAAGTCATACCGCTGAGCCACCAATCCTCTATTGGCATAGCCGCCGGTATTGAGATACCGTTGAGGGTCATCATCCTCGTCCATGGCATCATGCATGGCTTCTTTGATGGAGGCGACGTCATCAGCCACTAATGGAGCCGCTTCCTCACGTCGTCCGCTATCTCCCTGCATGACAGGTGCCGCTAATTAGGTATGTGGGTGTTGGTGTTCATACCTTGTTGAGGCTGGTTGGTCGTGGGTGTGCTCCCAGACGCCTCCAGACGAAGTAGACTCTTCGACCACAACAAGACCCACTTCTTGCAATCGCCAAGTCGCCACGAGGTCTCGTCGTCATCTCCCCCTAGTGCTACCAGATGAGCCAAATTCTCGTGGCCTGGTTTGACACTAGCCACAGAAACCTTGAAGA
Source organism: Triticum urartu (assembly GCF_056163025.1). Classification (NCBI taxonomy): domain Eukaryota; kingdom Viridiplantae; phylum Streptophyta; class Magnoliopsida; order Poales; family Poaceae; genus Triticum; species Triticum urartu. The sequence continues at coordinate 189,168,910 of NC_141879.1, forward strand.
CGCCAGTGGGCAATCGACTGGTTGTGGAACAATTGATCCTTCGGCTTCACTATTGTCGCATTCCCACGTCCACCTTCTGGCCACTGATGGTGTACAGTATGGTGCACGTGGTTCTGTCAGCCCGCAAAGACATGTGTGTGACGTGAGACATCTGAAAGTGAAAGTTCAACTAATCCCAGGGTGGGTTTGGTAATTTATAACAACATATAACTCATTGAACTAATATCCATTCAAGTTTAACATTTTAGAAAGTTCAGTGAATGGCATGGCATGGACTGGAGATGTGGACCCCTCAAAATGATAAGGACACATATTGGCAAAATCTCAAGACTCTTCATTTCATTTTTAGTGATCCAAGATCACATAGAGTCCATAGGAAAGCCAATACTATTAAAATGGGATGAGGTGTTGCTTAATGGCTTTCTTTCGCAAATGCTTAGTGATATTGCTCCAAATCCCTCAACCACTTTCTCATTCCAAATATGTCAAAACCCTAAACTCCAAATCAACCCCACTGATTCTTTCTATCCGGCGCCACCGAGTTCATATGACATAGCCACTGCCAGAAACTCCAATAGTTCGGTAACACCGATACGAATCTCGATCTCACCGAGATGGCCTTGCCAATTCTCTGTTGCTTGTTGCAATTATTTCGGTCTCACCGAAATAGCGATCGGACGCACCAAGATGGCTTGACCAATTCTCTGTTGCTCTATTGCTTCACTTCAATCTCACCGAGTTGATGCAATCGGCACCACCGAGATGAGGTTTGCCCTAAGCCCTACCACACAGGTCCCACCGAGTTGTTCCAGTCGATCCCACCTAGATTCCCAATGTTCACATTTCGAACTAAATCGGTCTCACCGAGTTCGTCTATTCGGTCTCACCGAGTTGGGTCAAATGTGTGTAACGGTCGGATTTTGTGTGGAGGCTATATATACCCCTCCACCCCTTCTGCATTTGTGAGAGATCCATCAGAATGTGCCTGAACTTCCAACATACATTTTCTAAGAGAGAACCACCTACTCATGTGTTGAGATCAAGATATGTCAATCCTACCACAAGAATCTGGATTTCTAGCCTTCCCCAAGTTGCTTTCCACTCAAATCATCTTTCCACCATATCCAAATCTATGAGAGAGAGTTGAGTGTTGGGGATACTATCATTTAAAGCACAAGAGCAAGGATTTCATCATCAACACAACATCTATTACCTTTTGGAGAGTGGTGTCTCCTAGATTGGTTAGGTGTCGCTAGGGAGCCTCTGACAAGTTGTGAAGTTGAACCAAGAAGTTTGTAAGGGCAAGGAGATCGCCTACTTCATGAAGATCTACCCTGGTGAGACAAGTCCTTCATGGGCGATGGCCATGGTGGGATAGACAAGGTTGCTTCTTCATGGACCCTTCATTGGTGGAGCCCTCTGTGGACTCCTGCAACCGTTGCCCTTCGTGGGTTGAAGTCTCCATCAACTTGGATGTACGATAGCACCACCTATTGGAACCATGCCAAAAATCTTCGTGTCTCCATTGCGTTTGCACTCTCCAAACCGTTTCCTTTACCTTCATATGCAATGTTTTACTTTTCGCTGCTATACTCTTAGAATTGCATGTGTAGGTTGATTGCGTGACTTGTGCTAATTGCCAAAATTTTCCCACAACTAAAGTTGGGAAATTGTCAGATTTTTATTTGGTCAAGTAGTATAATCACCCCTCTAGACCTACTTTCGATCCTACAAGTGGCATCAGAGCTTTTGTATCCATTTTCCTTGATTTCCATAGATTTGGTGATCATAGCCTTGGTTTCACAACCTAGGAGAGTATGGCATCTAGCAAGGGAAATTACCACCGTAGAGGTCCTTACTTTGATGGTACTAATTTTTCTAGTTGGAAGCATAAGATGAAAATGCATATTCTTGGTCATAACCCCGCCGTTTGGGCTATTGTGCGTATTGGCTTGCAAGGTGATTTCTTCGAGGATGGAAAAGAACCGGATCGTGAAGCGTCCACAGAAGAAATGAAGATGTTGCAATACAATGCTCAAGCTTGCGATATTCTCTTCAATGGATTATGCCCCGAAGAATTCAACAAAATCATCCAACTTCAGAATGCAAATGAAATTTGGGATACTTTGGTTGATATGCGTGAAGGTACCAAGTCCGTCAAGGAGTCCAAATTGGATGTGCTTTAAAGTCAACTTGACAAGTTCAAGATGAAGGATGGTGAAGGAGTCGCCGAGATGTACTCTAGGCTTGCTCTCATCACAAATGAGATTGCCGACTTAGGAAGCGAAGAGATGACCGACAAATTCATCATCAAAAAGGTCCTAAGAGCTTTGGATGGAAAATATGATACCGTGTGCACCTTGATCCAAATAATGCCCAATTACAAATATCTCCAGCCCACAGAAGTTATCGATAGAATTGTTGTTCATGAGATGCCACTCGAGGATAAGGAAGAGCTCCAGAACAAGTCAAGTGGTGCTTACAAAGCTTCAAGTGATGCTCCTACAACATCAAGTGAGAAGCAAGTCTCCAGTCAAGATCCTATAATGACAAAATATATTCTAGTCGTGATCATAGTTGCTACAATTGTGGAAGACCCGGACACTACTCCAATGAGTGTACGGCTCCCTACAGGAAAAGAGAAGATAGATTCACCAAAAAGGAGAAGTAGAAGAGATGAATCACCTCCAAGAGAGAGAAGGAGTAGATACGATCGTTATTAACAAAGACCCGCTCGTAGAAGCAAGGATTTAGAAAGGAAGGAAAAGTCATCGAAGTGCCTGATGTCTACTATGCAACTTTATTCTTGTAGACACGTGTTGGGCCTCCAAGCGTAGAGTTTTGTAGGACAGTAGCAATTTTCCCTCAAGAGGATGACTTAAGGTTTACCAATCCATGAGAGATGTAGGATGAAGATGGTCTCTCTCAAACGACTTTGCAACCAAATACAAGAAATCTCTTGTGTCCCCAACACACCCAATACAATGGCAAATTGTATAGGTGCACATGTTCGGTGAAGAGATGGTGATAAAAGGTAATATTGATGGTAGAAATATATTTTTATAATCTGAATAAATAAAAACAACAAGGTAGCAAGTGATAAAAGTGAGCACAAACGGTATTGCAGTGCTTGAAAATGAGGCCTAGGGTCCGTACTTTCGCTAGTGCAATCTCTCAACATTGCTAATATAATTGGATCATATAACCATCCCTCAAAGTGCAACGAAGAATCACTCCAAAGTTCCTATCTAGCGGAGAACATAAGACAGAATTGTTTGTAGGGTACGAAACCACCTCAAAGCTATTCTTTCCGATCAATCTATCCTAGAGTTCGTACTAAAATAACACCAATATATTCTTTCCGATCGATCTAACTAAGAGTTGTACTAGAATAACACCAAAGCAAATTCAGATTCATAATATTCAATCCAACACAAAGAACTTCAAGAGTTCCCCAAGATTTCTACCGGAGAAACAAAGACAAGAACGTGCATCAACCCCTATGCATAGATTACCCCAATGTCACCTCGGGAATCTGCGAGTTGAGTGCCAAAACATATATCAAGTGAATCAATATGATACCCCATTGTCACCACTAGTATTCAATTGCAAGACATATATCAAGTGTTCTCGAATCCATAAAAGTATTCAATCCGATAACAATGAAATGTCAAAGGGAAAAACTCAATTCATCACAACAAGATAGAGAGGGGAAAACACCATATGATCTGACTATATTAACAAAGCCCGTGGTACATCAAGATTGTGACATCTCAAGAACATGAGAGAGAGAGATTAAACACATAGCTACTGGTACAAACCCTCAGCCCCGAGGGTGGAATACTCCCTCCTCATCGTGGTGGCCGCCGGGATGATGAAGATGGCCACCGAAGATGATTCCCCCTTTGACAGGGTGCCGGAACGGGGTCTAGATTGGTTTTCGGTGGCTACAGAGGCCTGCGGCGGTGGAACTTCTGATCTAGGTTAACTCCGAGGGTTTCTGGAATTTTTGGAAATTTATATGGTAAAGAGGGGGGAGGCCACCGAGGTGGGCACAACCCACCTTGGCGCGCCTGGGCCCCCAGGCGCACCCTCCAGGTGCTACTCTGGCCCATCCTGGGTGTTCTAGTCCATAAAAATTCTCCAAAAAGTTTCGCGGTGTTTGGACTCTGTTTGATATTGATTTTCTGTGATGTAAAAAACAAGCAAAAAACAACAACTGGCATTGGGGACTGGTTCAATAGGTTAGTCCCAAAAAATGATATAAAGTTGCTATAAAATGATTGTAAAACATCCAAGAATGATAATATAACAGCATGAATACTTCATAAATTATAGATACGTTGGAGACGTATCAGCATCCCAAGCTTAATTCCTACTCGTCCTCGAGTAGGTAAATGATAAAAGAAATAATTTATGAAGTGTGAATGCTAGCAAAGTGCACAAGTTTGATCAATGACAATTTCAATCACTTTTCCCAGCATCATAACAGCAATTCTTTCTCATAAAATTTCTCATGTTAAAGTAGCAACCAATTCACATGTTAAGGTTCAAACAATGAATTCTCTTGAAACTCGACAACCTATGTTCTCAGTCACCAAGCAATTGTAATTCAACTTATTCAACAGAGTCTAAGTAAGAGATCCACATACTCAACCATCATATAGTCTTCTATGATTGCTAACACTCACCGCATACACATGAGCAAAACGTTTCAACCGGACACATAGAAAGATAGGGGCTTATAATTTCGCCTCCCAACGCATTCACCTCAAGGGTGATGTCAACAATAATAACTCATGCTACCCATATCCAACTGGACATATGTTCCTAGATCTTTCCTCACCACATGATACTTGCCAGAAGAGAAAAATAAAAAGGAATAGAGAGAAAAAATTTGACTCTTTGCATAAAAGTAAATACATAAAAGTAAAAGATAGGCCCTTCGCAGAGGGAAGCAGAGGTTTCCATGCGCTTATTTGTTTGTATGCTCAAACCCTTGGTGTAGAAGAACATCACGTTATATTCACTACAAAAAAAGACACATCCATGACATTTTGGGCCGAATGGAAAAATTTTCTGTCATACATATGATACTTCTATGACGATAATTGTGACAAAACCCGGTATCATCATAGATGTGGTGGGCTCCTACTTCTATGCCAAAAAAACCATGACAGAAAATGGGCTTTTCGTCCTAGGTGGGCCGGAGACGCAGCTGCATGACATTCTTTGGGCCGTCCATGACGGAAAAAAACCGTGGTAGAAGCGAGGGGGAGGAAAATTTCGGGGAGTTCCCAGTTATGGTGGGAGGTTGGGAGCCGAGCAATGCGCGTTTCTCTCATACACGTACGCGCGTGTGTGCGAGGCGTTGGCTCTAACTGAACCCGAGCGAGGCGTTGGGCTCTAACTGAACCCGAGCGATTGCACTTCAGGCTACGCGTTACTGAACCTGAGCGATCGATCGATGGCTGTTAACTGAACCCGATCGAGCGATTCCTTCGCTACTGCTGCTAACTGAAGCCGATCGATGGGATGAACAGTGAGCGTTGCGGGGGGGGGGGGGGGTTGGATGAATAGTGTGCGGTGGCGTTGCCTCTGGATGAACAGGACCCCGTGGTGTGGTGGAGGGCTAGATGAACAGTAGACGGTGGAGGGGTGCCCGTGGAGGGGTGGATGAACAGGACCCCCTGGTGCGGAGGGCTGGATGAACAGTAGACAGTGGAGGGGTGGTTGAACAGGACCCTGTGGTGTGGAGGGTTGGATGAACAGTAGACGGTGGAGGGGTGCCCGTGGAGGGGTGGTTGAACAGGACCCCGTCGTGTGGAGGGCTGGATGAACAATAGATGATGGAGGGGTGGTTGAACAGTAGCCGGTGGAGTAGCGCGCGGTGGAGGCTGGATGAATAGTAGCTCGTGGAGGCTGGAGGGGGTCGACGGTGGAGATGAATAGTATCCCGTGGAGTCTCGTTTTGCGGTACGCCACACCCCTCCCGATGAACAAGACCCTCGTTTCGACCGTAGCGCTCCAACACAAGTCCGTTTCGTCCGTTTTGTGGTATGGCACACCCCTCCCGATCAATAGGACCCCCGTTTCGACCGTAGGAGGTTCGTTTCCTCCATTTTGCGGTACGCCAGACCCCTCCCGATGAACAGGATCCCGTTTCGAACATGGCCGGTCGAACACAAGGCCGTTTCCTCCGTTCTGCGGTACGCCAGGCCTCGTTTCCATCGCTTGTTCTGTCGAAGCCCTCCTAATGAGCACGATGCATTTTGTTGCCTCCCCATGAACACGCCGCATTCCATTGCCTCCCCATGAACATGACGACGACGCTGTTTCTCCGTTCCGACCCAGCCATGTACACGAGACGTCGCCGTACGTATGCGCGAGTAGGCGTTTGAGACCCCGCCCGTATGTACACATATGTAGCCGTATTTTCTTTCTTGCACCCTGGCCGCTGTACGTACGTGTAAATGCTACGTGCGCGCCTCTACTACGACACGTGCGCGCCTCTACTACGACACGTGCGCGCCTCTACATCGACCAGTATGTACGTACACGTTCGCAACCAGAATGACAACGCTACGTACGCTTCGACTAGGTGGGTCCCGACTGTCAGGCACTTCCTTGCCTGCGAAGATGTAGCTGGTCGGTCCCAGCAGTTAGGGGGCGAATCGTTTTGTTTTTTTGCCCGGACGCACTTCCTTGCATGCGAAGATGTAGCTGGTGGGTCCCAGCAGTCAGGGGAATCGTTTTTTTCACGAAATACGATGGCCCGTCTGGTGGGTCCCGCTGTTAGGTGGAAGAATAATTATTTTGCACGTAACAAGGAGGCACTTCCTTGCTGCAGCCGTGGACCCAGCTGTCAGCCTCTCCACGTACAGTCCACGTCCGATGGAAGCCGTTCCTTGACCACGCCGCGCTGAGAGCACCAGGGCGGTGGACGACGACGAGGCCTAGGAAGGGGACGACGCGGAGCCGGGGAAGACGCGGTAGTGGATGCCCACGCGTAGAGGAGTACGAGGGTTCACTGGTTCACTGCGGTGTGAGGCTGCCTTCGCCGCAGAATAACAGGGGGTGTGGGTGAGTAGAGGGATGGCCTGGCCAGCGGTGGGAGTAGTAGGGGGCGGTGAGGCCTCCGCCGCATCGCAGCCGGCCACGGGAGGCAGGAGCACGAGGCACGACCGGCGCTGGTTTGGGCGGCTGGAGCAAGAAGACCAGAGGTTGAAGAAGCACTACGGCCGTTGGATGGACATCGTACGGTCACTGGAGTTAGAATCGTGCATATTGACTAAGTTGACAAAGCCCTCCGTCCCCGTCAACTTAGTAGGCCCACAAGTCAGCCTGCCACTATACTGGGTCCCAGCTAACAGGGGGAGTATTCATTTTTTTGTGCGTAATAAGGAGGCACTTCCTTGTGTGCGAAGATATAGCTAGTGGGTCCGAGCTGTCAGCGGCGGTAACGTTTTTTTCATGAAATACAGAGGCCCTTTCGGTGGGTCCCTGATGTCAGGTGGAGGAATCATTATTTTGCGCGTAATAAGGAGGCATTTCCTTGCGTGCGGCCGTGGACCCAGCTGTTGGCCTCTCCACGTAAAGTTCACTTCAGATGCATGTCGGTCGTTGACCACGTTGACCAGGCCGCGCCGAGAGCACCAGGGCGGTGGACGACGGTGAGGCCTAGGAAGGGAACGACATAGAGGCAGGGAAGACTCGACAGTTGTTTCCCACGCGGAGGGGAGTACGACTGTACGAGGGTTTACTGGTTTGTCTGCCATCGCCGGAAAATAACAGCAGGTGTGGGTGAGTAGAGGGATGGCTAGGCTAGCGATGGGAGTACGGTGGGGCGGTGAGTCCTACACGGCAGCAGAACCGGCCGCGGGGAGGAGGGAGCAGGCATTCCCGCCGGCGCCTGTTTGAGCGGCTGGAGCAGGAAGAGCAGAGATTAAAGAAGCACAACGGCCGTTGGATGGCCATCCAACAGTCACTGCTTGTGCATCAACCTTTTTTTAGGAAAGCCTCAAATTTGTGGAAAACAGCATACAGCCCATTTGCTAATTCTTAAGGTTTTTTTGGAGCCCATATTCTTTTTGTTAGCATTACAACCCATATTGTGGCCACGGTTAAAAAATTATACGAAATTTTGCATATTTTGGTGCAGTTCAAACTGTTTTTAATCCCGAAATTTTGATTCACATTCAAACTGATTTTAAAAACAAATGTATATCAATATAAAATCCAACAAATTCTCCACGCATAAAAATTAATGTAATTTAAAATCTCGAAATGAAAAAAAAGATTTTTGAAACTAATTGCCGGTTTGATGTGTTTTAAAAATGTACAGCCCATTTCTCCTTACTGATGGGCCATTTTCTCGGCCAGCCGAATGAAAGCTCTCCTCGCCTTGAAAGATTTGCAGCCCAACAGGCCTGACAAAGTGACTTACTTGGCAAATCACAAAAAAACTGGGCTGTGGCCGTGGACCCAGCTGTCAGTCCATTTGTTTTTTAGTCCATTTGGTGGGCTGGGTGAAACAATGATGTAGCATCTATGCAGCCCATTTAAATCCCATTTGCATTTTTCTCGAAAGCCGCGGACTTTCTGGGCTGGGTGAAAATATCATGTTGGGCTAGACGAAGAAATGTTATAAAAACATAAACACATGATTGCACGTCAGTAAAATCTTTGCAAGCTTATGTACGCAATCACTAGGAGTTAACTTGCCAAGTTATATATAAACAATTATTATTATTATTTTGTAAGAACTTTCAACTTACGAAATAAAATATCATTTTAATTTGATGAGTTAATAGTACGTGGGGTATTATTATTTTTTAGGCTAGACGTGGGACAGTTGAGTTGGTTGTAGGGGAAAGTACTGGGAGAAAACTCAGTTTACATCGAAAAAGAAAGTGGGAGAAAATTTAGAGACCTGCTGGGTCCACCTGAGGAGGGGAATATGTTGGGAGGAAGGAGATTCAAAGCACGACAGCCGAGTGAACTAGTTTTTTTACGGACAAGTGAACTAGTTTACATACATAAGCAAATTGCCACTAAAAAAAGCAATCAGGTTAATGGGTTCTTAAAAGAAATATTTGGGACAAAACAGATAATTATGACACATAGGCTAATGCATGAAACACTCACATGATAAAGGTGCTTATAAACAGATAAAGTACAACATCTAGACCTTCCTAGCATGCTTGATCATGACGCTGCGGCTGTCCGTGTACTCGTTGGTTACGGGAAGCAGACACGCCCTCATGTCCAAGATCTGCATGTACATGTCGTAGCATGCGTATGCGCCCTTGGCCGTGTAGGTTATGTAGGCTAGATTCAGAGGTACCTCCCACATGTTCAGGTCATCTTCTTTCATGTTGGCGTATCAGGGGTCGATGATGGTCTCAGCGAGGTCAACCACGGAGTCCTTCTCCTACCCGTTGCTGATGATCTTGTATTGCTTCTGGATGTCGACAAGATTGTTGCACCAGATGGCCGAATCGTCGCGTTCTTCCTTCTCTCCACCGTAGCGAAGGTGCAGTCGGTGCTGCCGATGAAACGGGCGAATGCTCCAGAACCTGGTGCAGCCATAGGACTGAGGCGAGGCAGAGCTTCACCGTGTCAGTATCGTTGGTGTACATCACATTCAACTTGGTGCAGCCATAGGACTAAACGGCGAACTCAAAGGGGAACTCCTTGCTGAAGTCCATATCCAGCAGGCTCACCCCTCGGATCGCCATTGGAGTCTCTTCGAGTGAACGAGTGTGTAGGCGGCGGCAGCAGTTCGTTTTTCAGTTCTTGGGGAACTGGATTCAACAGTAAGCTGAGTGTGTACAGGTGACAACAGTTACTACCCCTCCCTCGTCCGCTGCACGCCCGACAGAAGATGCACCCTCGGCCACACGTCGGTTCATGAGCGGGTCTGTATTGGTACTATAATAACAGGAGTTAGTGGTCACTTTACTTAAATTTAATTAGCTTTAATTGAAATTTGTACTTAAAACAAGCAATGCATTCGCTCATTCTATCAGTGCCACAGGATCAACATGCACAACAATTAGAATTATTATTCTCAGGACGCAGACGATCATCACATTTGTCGCACTTCCACAAAAGATAATACTACCAAGTTTGAACTGTTTGTTATGGTTGTTGTCCTCTGCATCATCATGCCGTGTTTTCTAGCTTGCAAGATTGAGAACCAACAAATAAGATCCAAATAATAAGTACAACAAAGATGCCTACACATCTATTGATTCCCAGCTTGCAAGATTCAGAACCAACAAATAAGATCCAAATAATAAGTACAACAAAGATGCCTACACATCTCACTGATTCCCAGCTTGCAAGATTCAGAACCAACCCATTAGAGCCTTTTGATAAAGTGAATATCGGGATTAAATCCATCTTGGATAGCCATGTCATACAATCGAAGAACTTGGCGAATTCTCATGACCGTCACAACATCTGTAGTTGAGTATTCCTATTTGCACAACATGTTTGCATAGCACAAACAAGGAGACAAGAGAGCATGATTTCGCTTTAATAGCGGCCTCCTTGAACTCAACCTCCAGCTCTACTTGGATGAGGTCTGCCTGGAGTTCCATGATTCAATTCATGCACCTTTTTCTGCAGTTCACCTGAAATGAAGCAAAGATTGCGTCATTCAGCTAGCAAGAAGTACTTGCTCTTGTGAGCTGGCAGGTTCTTCTTTAGTAGTTGCACTAAAATTGAGGAACATTAAGGTTGGCTGTCCAGCTCATGTAAGGTGCAACTATAATTTTCTTATCCTTTTGTGTAGTTCCACTAAAATAAAGTGCCATTGTGGTGACAGTGACGGCTCCATGTTGCAAAGGCTAATAAAATGTTGCACGAGATTACCAACAGAACTTGACGGCGATTTTGGAAACTCCAATCACCATTTTGTGCAGTTCCACCAAAATTGAGAGATGTTGCCCACGTGACTTTTAGTTGAACTGCACAGGACACTCATTCCAAAAAAAGTGTTTTCTGTAGTTCACCAAAAGGTCACAATGGCAACAAGGTGAAATGGATATCCCTATCTGCACAAAAAGATAGAAAGTAAACAATTGTTGGTCAATAAGAATATACGAAACATATACAAAATGAAAAGAAGCATCTTAATTATGTTCATGGCAATCACGCAAGGACAATAGAAATTTTAAAACGTCAGCGATGCTTCATGTTACCAGAAGCATTACGATCAACAATGAGATTCCTCAAATATGGGATTACTTTAATGGTGGCATTGCTTGTTTACCAGACACAGTAAATCAACAATAGCTAAAGAGTTGGTTTAAGGGCATGGGACCGTGGGAACACCAGGACACTCAGCAGCGTAAAGGAGCAACTTACTTACCATACTAGGGAAAACAGCAGGAGTGCCATTGTACTATGTGAGGGCAGCAAATCTAATCCTGGAGACCTTTTACTATGTGAGGTCAGCAAATCTAATCCTGGAGACCTTTTACTATGTGAGGGTAGCAAATCTAATCCTGAGACCTTTTACTTGTGAGGGCAGCAAATCTAATCCCAGAGACCTTTTACTATGTGATGGCAGCAAATCTAGTCCTGGACATACTCTGTTGACTTGTCCACCAGCCGCCACTTTCTATCCTTTTTTCAACCAATAATAGATCTGTTCCTTATCCAGTTTGTACTGTGTTTTCCTATTATTTCCCTTTTCAACCAAGAGACTGGTTGGGTATCCGGTCTCTACTACTTTCACCATATTATTTCCTCTTTGAATCATGTCCTAGATTCATGCTACAACTTTCCCCCCTTGCTTCGTTGTTTGAACAAAGCCCTAGATTCGAATGCATGAAGTAGCTTTACCTTTAATAATACTAAAAATTTAGGTGGCTTTGGAAGAGCTGATGGGAGTAGAAAAATATGCACATGCAGACACGTGGGGAGCTGGGGCAGTAGAGCAAGGCCGCTTTCGAAGAACTTATACCTGAGGGTCGTCGGGATGTCGGCGGCGGCAGGTCGGATCTGCGGACAATACGACAGGGAGGAAGAAGGGTCGGAGGACCTCCCGAGCCGGCCATTGAAGGAAATATGCCCTAGAGGCAATAATAAAGTTATTATTTATTTCCTTATAATCATGATAAATGTTTATTATTCATGCTAGAATTGTATTAACCGGAAACATAATACATGTGTGAATACATAGACAAACAAAGTGTCACTAGTATGCCTCTACTTGACTAGCTCATTAATCAAAGATGGTTATGTTTCCTGACCATGAACAATGAGTTGTTATTTGATTAACGAGGTCACATCATTAGTTGAATGATCTGATTGACATGACCCATTCCATTAGCTTAGCACCCGATCGTTTAGTATGTTGCTATTGCTTTCTTCATGACTTATACATGTTCCTATGACTATGAGATTATGCAACTCCCGTTCACCGGAGGAACACTTTGGGTGCTACCAAACGTCACAACGTAACTGGGTGACTATAAAGGAGCATTACAGGTGTCTCCAAAGGTAGATGTTGGGTTGGCGTATTTCGAGATTAGGATTTGTCACTCCGATTGTCGGAGAGGTATCTCTGGGCCCTCTCGGTAATACACATCGCATAAGCCTTGCAAGCATTACAACTAATATGTTAGTTGTGAGATGATGTATTACGTAACGAGTAAAGAGACTTGCCGGTAACGAGATTGAACTAGGTATTGGATACCGACGATCGAATCTCGGGCAAGTAACATACCGATGACAAAGGGAACAACGTATGTAGTTATGCGGTCTGACCGATAAAGATCTTCGTAGAATATGTAGGAGCCAATATGGGCATCCAGGTCCCGCTATTGGTTATTGACCGGAGACGTGTCTCGGTCATGTCTACATTGTTCTCGAACCCGTAGGGTCCGCACGCTTAAGGTTACGATGACAGTTACATTATGAGTTTATGCATTTTGATGTACCGAAGGTTGTTCGGAGTCCCGGATGTGATCACGGACATGACGAGGAGTCTCGAAATGGTCGAGACGTAAAGATTGATATATTGGAAGCCTATGTTTGGATATCGGATGTGTTCCGGGTGAAATCGGGATTTTACCGGAATACCGGGAGGGTTACCGGAACCCCCCGGGAGCTATATGGGCTATAATGGGCTTGGTGGAAAAGAGAAGAGGCTGCCCTAGATGGGCTGTGCGCCTCCCCCTTCCCCTAGTCCTATTAGGACTAGGAGAGGTGGCCGGCCCCCTCCTCCTCTTTTCCCCCTCCGCGAATCCTATTCCGACTAGGATTGGGGGGGGGGGAATCCTACTCCTAGAGGGAGTAGGACTCTCCTGCGCCCTCCTCCTTGGCCGGCCAGCCTCCCCCCTCTACTCCTTTATATACGGAGGCAGGGGGCACCTCTAGACACACAAGTTGATCCACGTGATCTATTCCTTAGCCGTGTGCGGTGCCCCCTGCCACCATATACCTCGATAATACCGTAGCGGAGTTTAGGCGAAGCCCTGCTACTGTAGTACATCAAGATCGTCACCACGCCGTCGTGCTGACGGAACTCTTCCTCGACACTTTGCTGGATCGGAGTCCGGGGATCGTCATCGAGCTGAACGTTTGCTCGAACTCGGAGGTGCCGTAGTTTCGGTGCTTGATCGGTTGGATCGTGAAGACGTACGACTACTTCCTCTACGTCGTGTCATCGCTTCCGCAGTCGCTCTGCGTTGGGTACGTAGACAACACTCTCCCCCTCGTTGCTATGCATCACATGATCTTGCGTGTGCGTAGGAAATTTTTTGAAATTACTACGAAACCCAACAGTGGCATCCGAGCCTAGGTTATTTATGTTGATGTTATATGCACGAGTAGAACACAAGTGAGTTGTGGACGATACAAGTCATACTGCCTACCAGCATGTCATACTTTGGTTCGACGGTATTGTTGGACGAGACGACCCGGACCAACCTTACGCGTACGCTTACGCGAGACCGGTTCCCTCGACGTGCTTTGCACAGAGATGGCTTGCGGGCGGCTGTCTCTCCAACTTTAGTTGAACCAAGTATGGCTACGCCCGGTCCTTGCGAAGGTTAAAACGGAGTCTATTTGACAAACTATCGTTGTGGTTTTGATGCGTAGGTGAGATTGGTTCTTACTTAAGCCCGTAGAAGCCACGTAAAACTTACAACAACAAAGTAGAGGACGTCTAACTTGTTTTTGCAGGGCATGTTGTGATGTGATATGGTCAAGGCATGATGCTGAATTTTATTGTATGAGATGATCATGTTTTGTAACCGAGTTATCGGCAACTGGCAGGAGCCATATGGTTGTCGCTTTATTGTATGCAATGCAATCGCGATGTAATGCTTTACTTTATTACTAAACGGTAGTGATAGTCGTGGAAGCATAAGATTGGTGAGACGACAACGATGCTACGATGGAGATCAAGGTGTCCCGCCGGTGACGATGGTGTTCATGACGGTGCTTCGGAGATGGAGATCACAAGCACAAGATGATGATGGCCATATCATATCACTTATATTGATTGCATGTGATGTTTATCTTTTTATGCATCTTATCTTGCTTTGATTGACGGTAGCATTATAAGATGATCTCTCACTAAATTATCAAGAAGTGTTCTCCCTGAGTATGCACCGTTGCCAAAGTTCGTCGTGCCCAGACACCACGTGATGATCGGGTGTGATAAGCTCTACGTCCATCTACAACGGGTGCAAGCCAGTTTTACACACGCAGAATACTCAGGTTAAACTTGACGAGCCTAGCATATGCAGATATGGCCTCGGAACATGGAGACCGAAAGGTCGAGCGTGAATCATATAGTAGATATGATCAACATAAACGATGTTCACCATTGAAAGCTACTCCATCTCACGTGATGATCGGTTATGGTTTAGTTGATTTGGATCACGTAATCACTTAGAAGATTAGAGGGATGTCTATCTAAGTGGGAGTTCTTAAGTAATATGATTAATTGAACTTAAATTTATCATGAACTTAGTACCTGATAGTATCTTGCATGTTTATGTTGATTGTAGATAGATGGCTCGTGCTGTTGTTCCGTTGAATTTTAATGCGTTCCTTGAGAAAGCAAAGTTGAAAGATGATGGTAGCAATTACACGGATTGGGTCCGTAACTTGAGGATTATCCTCATTGCTGCACAGAAGAATTACGTCCTGGAAGCACCGCTGGGTGCCAGGCCTGCTGCTGGAGCAACACCAGATGTTATGAACGTCTGGCAGAGCAAAGCTGATGACTACTCGATAGTTCAGTGTGCCATGCTTTACGGCTTAGAATCGGGACTTCAACGATGTTTTGAACGTCATGGAGCATATGAGATGTTCCAAGAGTTGAAGTTAATATTTCAAGCAAATGCCCGAATTGAGAGATATGAAGTCTCCAATAAGTTCTATAGCTGCAAGATGGAGGAGAACAGTTCTGTTAGTGAGCATATACTCAAAATGTCTGGGTATAATAATCACTTGATTCAATTGGGAGTTAATCTTCCGGATGATTGCGTCATTGACAGAATTCTCCAATCACTGCCACCAAGCTACAAGAGCTTCGTGATGAACTATAATATGGAAGGGATGAACAAGACTATTCCCGAGCTCTTCGCAATGCTGAAAGCTGCGGAGGTAGAAATCAAAAAGGAGCATCAAGTGTTGATGGTTAACAAAACCACTAGTTTCAAGAAAAAGGGCAAAGGGAAGAAGAAGGGAAACTTCAAGAAGAACGGCAAACAAGTTGCTGCTCAGGAGAAGAAACCCAAGTCTGGACCTAAGCCTGAAACTGAGTGCTTCTACTGCAAGCAGACTGGTCACTGGAAGTGGAACTGCCCCAAGTATTTGGCGGATAAGAAGGATGGCAAGGTGAACAAAGGTATATGTGATATACATGTTATTGATGTGTACCTTACTAGAGCTCGCAGTAGCACCTGGGTATTTGATACTGGTTCTGTTGCTAATATTTGCAACTCGAAACAGGGACTACGGAATAAGCGGGCACTAGCAAAGGACGAGCTGACGATGCGCGTGGGAAACGGTTCCAAAGTCGATGTGATCGCGGTCGGCACGCTACCTCTACATCTACCTTCGGGATTAATATTAGACCTAAATAATTGTTATTTGGTGCCAGCGTTGAGCATGAACATTATATCTGGATCTTGTTTAATGCGAGACGGTTATTCATTTAAATCAGAGAATAATGGTTGTTCTATTTATATGAGTAATATCTTTTATGGTCATGCACCCTTGAAGAGTGGTCTATTCTTATTGAATCTCAATAGTAGCAATACACATATTCATAATGTTGAAGCCAAAAGATGCAGAGTTGATAATGAAAGTGCAACTTATTTGTGGCACTGTCGTTTAGGTCATATCGGTATAAAGCGCATGAAGAAACTCCATACTGATGGACTTTTGGAACCACTTGATTATGAATCACTTGGTACTTGCAAATCGTGCCTCATGGGCAAGATGACTAAAACACCGTTCTCCGGTGCTATGGAGAGAGCAACAGATTTGTTGGAAATCATACATACCGATGTATGTGGTCCGATGAATATTGAGGCTCGTGGCGGATATCGTTATTTTCTCACCTTCACAGATGATTTAAGCAGATATGGAGATATCTACTTAATGAAACATAAGTCTGAAACATTTGAAAAGTTCAAAGAATTTCATAGTGAATTTGAAAATCATCGTAACAAGAAAATAAAGTTTCTACGATCTGATCGTGGAGGAGAATATTTGAGTTACGAGTTTGGTGTACATTTGAAAAACTGTGGAATAGTTTCGCAACTCACGCCACCCGGAACACCACAGCGTAATGGTGTGTCCGAACGTCGTAATCGTACTTTACTGGATATGGTGTGATCTATGATGTCTCTTACTGATTTACCGCTATCGTTTTGGGGTTATGCTTTAGAGACGGCCGCATTCACGTTAAATAGGGCACCATCAAAATCCGTTGAGACGACGCCTTATGAACTGTGGTTTTGCAAGAAACCAAAGTTGTCGTTTCTTAAAGTTTGGGGTTGCGATGCTTATGTGAAAAAGCTTCAACCTGATAAGCTCGAACCCAAATCGGAGAAATGTGTCTTCATAGGATACCCAAAGGAGACTGTTGGGTACACCTTCTATCACAGATCCGAAGGCAAGACATTCGTTGCTAAGAATGGATCCTTTCTAGAGAAGGAGTTTCTCTCGAAAGAAGTGAGTGGGAGGAAACTAGAACTTGATGAGGTAACTGTACCTGCTCCCTTACTGGAAAGTAGTACATCACAAAAAACTGTTTCAGTGACACCTACACCAGTTAGTGAGGAAGCCAATGATAATGATCATGAAACTTCAGATCAAGATACTACTGAACCTCGTAGATCAACCAGAGTAAGATCCGCACCAGAGTGGTACGGTAATCCTGTTCTGCAAGTCATGCTACTAGATCATGATGAACCTACGAACTATGAAGAAGCGATGGTGAGCCCAGATTCCGCAAAGTGGCTTGAAGCCATGAAATCTGAGATGGGATCCATGTATGAAAACAAAGTATGGACTTTGGTTGACTTGCCCGATGATCGGCAAGCAATTGAAAATAAATGGATCTTTAAGAAGAAGACATACGCTGGTGGTAATGTTACTGTCTACAAAGCTCGACTTGTCGCAAAAGGTTTTTGGCAAGTTCAAGGGATTGACTAGAATGAGACCTTCTCACCCGTAGTGATGCTTAAGTCCGTCCGAATCATGTTAGCGATTGCCGCATTTTATGATTATGAAATTTGGCAGATGGATGTCAAAACTGCATTCCTGAATGGATTTCTGGAAGAAGAGTTGTATATGATGCAACCGGAAGGTTTTGTCGATCCAAAGGGAGCTAACAAAGTGTGCAAGCTCCAGCGATCCATTTATGGACTGGTGCAAGCCTCTCGGAGTTGGAATAAACGTTTTGATAGTGTGATCAAAGCATTAGGTTTTATACAGACTTTCGGAGAAGCCTGTATTTACAAGAAAGTGAGTGGGAGCTCTGTAGCATTTCTGATATTATATGTGGATGACATATTGCTAATTGGAAATGATATAGAATTTCTGGATAGCATAAAGGGATACTTGAATAAAAGTTTTTCAATGAAAGACCTCGGTGAAGTTGCTTACATATTAGGCATTAAGATCTATAGAGATAGATCAAGACGCTTAATTGGAATTTCACAAAGCACATACCTTGACAAGATTTTGAAGAAGTTCAAAATGTATCAAGCAAAGAAAGGGTTCTTGCCTGTGTTACAAGGTGTGAAGTTGAGTAAGACTCAATGCCCGACCACTGCAGAAGGTAGAGAGAATATGAAAGATGTTCCCTATGCATCAGCCATAGGATCTATCATGTATGCAATGCTGTGTACCAGACCTGATGTGTGCCTTGCTATAAGTTTAGCAGGGAGGTACCAAAGTAATCCAGGAATGGATCACTGGACAGCGGTCAAGAACATCCTGAAATACCTGAAAAGGACTAGGATATGTTTCTCGTATATGGAGGTGACAAAGAGCTCACCGTAAAGGGTTACGTTGATGCAAGCTTTGACACTGATCCGGACGATTCTAAATCGCAAACCGGATACGTGTTTACATTAAAAGATGGAGCTGTCAGTTGGTGCAATTCTAAACAAAGCGTCATAGCGGGATCTACATGTGAAGCGGAGTACATTGCTGCTTCAGAAGCAGCGAACGAAGGAGTCTGGATGAAGGAGTTCATATCCGATCTAGGTGTTATACCTAATGCATCGGGTCCAATGAAAATCTTTTGTGACAATACTGGTGCAATTGCCTTGGCAAAGGAATCCAGATTTCACAAAAGGACCAAACACATCAAGAGACGCTTCAACTCCATCCGGGATCTAGTCCAGGTGGGAGACATAGAGATTTGCAAGATACATACGGATCTGAATGTTGCAGACCCGTTGACTAAGCCTCTTCCACGAGCAAAACATGATCAGCACCAAGGCTCCATGGGTGTTAGAATCATTACAGTGTAATCTAGATTATTGACTCTAGTGCAAGTGGGAGACTGAAGGAAATATGCCCTAGAGGCAATAATAAAGTTATTATTTATTTCCTTATAATCATGATAAATGTTTATTATTCATGTTAGAATTGTATTAACCGGAAACATAATACATGTGTGAATACATAGACAAACAAAGTGTCACTAGTATGCCTCTACTTGACTAGCTCGTTAATCAAAGATGGTTATGTTTCCTGACCATGAACAATGAGTTGTTATTTGATTAACGAGGTCACATCATTAGTTGAATGATCTGATTGACATGACCCATTCCATTAGCTTAGCACCCAATCGTTTAGTATGTTGCTATTGCTTTCTTCATGACTTATACATGTTCCTATGACTATGAGATTATGCAACTCCCGTTTACCGGAGGAACACTTTGGGTGCTACCAAACGTCACAACGTAACTGGGTGATTATAAAGGAGCATTACAGGTGTCTCCAAAGGTAGATGTTGGGTTGGCGTATTTCGAGATTAGGATTTGTCACTCCGATTGTCGGAGAGGTATCTCTGGGCCCTCTCGGTAATACACATCACATAAGCCTTGCAAGCATTACAACTAATATGTTAGTTGTGAGATGATGTATTACGGAACGAGTAAAGAGACTTGCCGGTAACGAGATTGAACTAGGTATTGGATACCGACGATCGAATCTCGGGCAAGTAACATACCGATGACAAAGGGAACAACGTATGTAGTTATGCGGTCTGACCGATAAAGATCTTCGTAGAATATGTAGGAGCCAATATGGGCATCCAGGTCCCGCTATTGGTTATTGACCGGAGACGTGTCTCGGTCATGTCTACATTGTTCTCGAACCCGTAGGGTCCGCACGCTTAAGGTTACGATGACAGTTACATTATGAGTTTATGCATTTTGATGTACCGAAGGTTGTTCGGAGTCCCGGATGTGATCACGGACATGACGAGGAGTCTCGAAATGGTCGAGACGTAAAGATTGATATATTGGAAGCCTATGTTTGGATATCGGATGTGTTCCGGGTGAAATCGGGATTTTACCGGAATACCGGGAGGGTTACCGGAACCCCCCGGGAGCTATATGGGCCATAATGGGCCTTGGTGGAAAAGAGAAGAGGCTGCCCTAGATGGGCTGTGCGCCTCCCCCTTCCCCTAGTCCTATTAGGACTAGGAGAGGTGGCCGGCCCCCTCCTCCTCTTTTCCCCCTCCGCGAATCCTATTCCGACTAGGATTGGGGGGGGGGAATCCTACTCCTAGAGGGAGTAGGACTCTCCTGCACCCTCCTCCTTGGCCGGCCAGCCTCCCCCCCTCTACTCCTTTATATACGGAGGCAGGGGGCACCTCTAGACACACAAGTTGATCCACGTGATCTATTCCTTAGCCGTGTGCGGTGCCCCCTGCCACCATATACCTCGATAATACCGTAGCGGAGTTTAGGCGAAGCCCTGCTACTGTAGTACATCAAGATCATCACCACGCCGTCGTGCTGACGGAACTCTTCCCCGACACTTTGCTGGATCAGAGTCCGGGGATCGTCATCGAGCTGAACGTGTGCTCGAACTCGGAGGTGCCGTAGTTTCGGTGCTTGATCGGTTGGATCGTGAAGACGTACGACTACTTCCTCTACGTCGTGTCATCGCTTCCGCAGTCGGTCTGCGTTGGGTACGTAGACAACACTCTCCCCCTCGTTGCTATGCATCACATGATCTTGCGTGTGCGTAGGAAATTTTTTGAAATTACTATGAAACCCAACAGCCATGTGTCGGAGAGAACGACACGGGCAGAGGATCGGGCCCCTCCGGCAGTTGTGGGTTTCCTCCCTCGGCGGCGATGACCGCGTGAACGATGCACCTTTTAGTCCTCTACACACACCGGCCGAAGGGATCCGACTGGATCTGTGACCAACGGTGAGCAGAGAGAAAATGTCGCTACCGCTGTCTTGTTTATATCTAGAGAGGATGAGAGAATGAAGAGAGCAACCCTAGTAAAGCAAGCGCTCAGGCCCCTGTGTCCATATATAGTGGAGTGATTATATTTTTTCTCTCGACAACAAGTGTTTCAATTTGTGTACGTGGCATTAAAGAAAAGAAACTCTCTATTTAAGGTGACTACTGTATGACTCCTACTTACTACTAGTAGTACTACAATATTGTTCACTTGTGCTCCCCACCCCTCCATTCATTGAACAACCCCACGGGTGAATAAACATACAGTAAGTACTGTATTTATATAGAACGAACAAGCTCGAACTGCTTTCGCGTAGTCAAAAGTTGAGGGCGGGGCTTTTCCCGGGCAGTACGCACGGCAGTTTTTGGGTAGGGCCAGAAGACTATTTTAATATTTTTTTAAACTTCGAGACGGCCACATAGCATGGAGCCGACCCCAATGATTTTAAGCTTACAGGCACGTTACATGCTATCCTAGACTACTATACACATGAAACTGCAACACGAGTGTCCGGGCTGCACTTGGCTCTTCGCCTCTTCGGGAAGTCAAACAATGATGGAATACTACTGCACTGGAGGAGTACTACAGTACGCTTCTGGCCATCTAACACCGATTGAACTGCTGCATGTCCACCGCGTGCGGGAGGGAGAGCGTGTAGCGAAAGCTTCTCCTAGTCTTGCCAGCCACCACACTCATGGGCGAGGGAGGGACGCTCCTGCCTTTGCGTGTATGACAGGTGGGCCCTACAGGTGTGTGGCCAACCTATCATACAGCCAAAGGCATGTGTAGTTAAGTCCGCGAGGGAGAGGATAATCAAACTTCTCGTTGATGTACGAGTTGACGCGACACATCAAAGCACTACACTCGATATATTTCAATAATTTGCGTGTGTGACTCCCGGATGCAGAGGCCGGGGGTCATCATCCTCCTTTTCGAGAAAAAATAGACGCGTGTGTGAGAGGACGAGTGCATGCGTGCACCTCTTCTCTTCCTGTATAATGTACTACTAAACTCAGAGTATAAGTTTTTGTGGGTGGCACGATGGTGCGTGCGAGAAGTCCCGAGAGATAGGTTTAATGCATTAATTGCAATGCATGCATAAAGTACATTCATTGGTCAATTTTCTCTTAATACTTGCATGCAATGATTTAATGCACCTTGGAATCTGAACATGTGTTGGGGACAACCAAATTGAGCCTTATAAAATGGAAAAACTAAAATTTTGAGATAAGCCCTATAAAACCGAAAAGGAGGGAGTAGAAAAAGAAGTACTCCAGCCAGGAATAGTGCCGCACTTCTAAACTAGAACCGTCAATAAATTTTGAGCTTGCGTCTCATCACATTCCAAATTACTCCACGCTATATTGAATTGCAAACCTGTTCACACCGATCACAACCTAAATGGTTTCCCACTTAGGAGCGTATTAGTACTCGGTTATAAATACTAGTATGCCAAGATGACTGCACATTCCTCCTCAACTCCTCATCCACAAAAACAAACAAGTCATTCAGCATCCTTCCCTTGCGTCTGCCATGGCCAGCGTGTGTTCTGGGTCTAGAGATTGCCACCAGGGAGATGCGAGCGTGGAAGCGGAGGCACGAGAGATGTCCCGCCTCGCTGCGAGAGCAACCGACATGTCCCGCCGTGCGGAAGTAGCAGCACAGAGGTCCCGCCGTGCCGCTGAAGCAGCACGGAGGTCCCACCGCGCCGTCGATGCAGCAGACTGGTCCGGCCGTGCCGCAGAAGCAGCAGAGATGTCCCGCCGCGCCACGAATGCAGTAGATATATCCCGTCGCGCCGCGGTGGCCTGGGAAAATTTCTTGCGGGCACGCGACAACTGTTACAGGCGCCTTGAGCACACGAAAGAGCTCATTACCGCTCGCCGCGGAGACTAGTTTCCTGGTTTCTTTTGATGTAATAATCGGTTTAGGATGTGGATTGTGTCATCGGTTGTGAAATGTTGGGTTCTAGCGCGGATGTTTGGCCTTTGTTGGCCTCTTGGGATGTTGCAATTTCAATCTGGTAGTTTTTAGTCCTTCGTGTTAGGCTGGAGTTGTGCTGAACTTCTTGTGAATTGTGGTGGTTTTCAGTAATGAAAATCGGAAGGGGCAAGCCCTTCTTTGATGAAAAAAAATTTAATCGTCCTTATATATTCATCAGTATTGCTATAAGTGTATAGGTCCGTCGGATCTTACATGAAGATCCGTGCTTTCAGATTTTCTTTTTTCTCTCTTAAATCTCAGTCGAGTGAGACATAGCCACGCCATTAAACAGAGGCTCGGGCGCCATTAATGGAGACCTTGGGAGAGAGGTGGACGGCAGATGGAGGTCAAAGGGCTCTCCTCCTGATAAGCATGCGCAGGGGTCTGATCGCACGCCTCTCGTACTCAAATAGCTACCCTGCATGTCGCCTCCTAGCTAATAAAAAAGGGGACGCGTGGGGACACGTAAATGGTACTAGTAAGTAGAACGCCCATGGTTTCAATAATACTTGTGTTTCCGATTGTAACATGACAGCACTTCTTCCAAAATGACTTTGTTGATTGTTAATGTGTGCGCCTTCGCAAATCGGACTGCAAATTTACCACAGCATGTTGGTGCCATGTCATGGCACCAAGCTAAGTTTCATTATTTTCATGCATGTTTTGGATTTACAGGAATTAAAAAACTAAGTTTCTCAATGTTTGCAACCTAGCCACGACGCCCAGAATTTTGAATTTCACTCCCATTTCTTGCATGGAACCTAGAAATTTACCCGAGGACACACATGTGATTTTTCAACCAACTTTGGTGCACTGGAACATGTGCTTGTATTTCAAATTTGAATTATGCACACAAAGGTGACACGTTCCCTCCCAGAACCATGAGCCTTCTTGAGAGAAGCTCTGATTTGCAAGAAGCTTATACCAAAATTTGTTCCTATTCGGCCAATTTTTTTTACCATGGCATGGTACTACCATGACATGAAACCATGCCAAGTTTCATGATTTTAAAACCAAGTTTCTCAATGTTATCGACCGAGCCACGATGCCCAGATGTTTGAATTTTATTCTCATTTTTTGCATGGGACCTACTCCCTCCTTCCATCTATATAGGGTCTAATGTGTTTTTCAAGATAGCCTTTGACTATTGACAAGATTAATAGCACATGAGATGTATACTATGCAAATTATATTATTGGAAGCTCCTTTGACATACAAAATTGACGGTATGCTTTGTGTAAGTTGCATGTCAAATATTATTGCTCTAACATTTGGTCAAAGTTGGCCTCAAAAAACGCATTAGGACCTATATGCATGAGAGGAGTTGACTTCGACAGAACGTGTTTGTTCAAGAGACACCGAGGAAGACTATTATATATCGATGGTGCATGTAGGCGGGAATTAAACAAAGGGATGGTCTTATTGGTTTAGGGGATATAGGGGAAGAGTGAGAGGCGGGGGGGGGGGGGGTAGCTAGAAGGAGATTGTTAAGTGTGAGTGTATGTTTTACCCATCTAGGCAGAAGTTATGTGCACAAAAGAGGAGAATGATTCGATGTGGCGTTAGGATTGAGGGTAATTAACTATGTATGGAGACATAGAGACCTTGAACGTGCATCTGTGAGAGGTATACATGTATACGTGGGATGTGTGTATGTGCGCACGCGCATGATCGAGATAAAAGAAAGAAGACATAAGTCATAAGATCAACGGCATGGGAGAGACGGATCAGTATGACAATATGCATGCATGTGAGAATGCATGGAAGAAGTCCTGACAATTGAGCATGTGTTTTTGTCTTTAAGAGATAGTGGCGTGTGCTGGAGCATGCATCTATGGCGAGCAGAGGGAGTGAGGCGCAACGATTGTGCAAAAGAGACCAACCTATAAATGCATATGTATGGAGAGACATATATAGTGTTGGTGATAGGAAGCAAGACTCCGTGTGAGAAAGAAATGTTGACGGAGAAACTACAGATAGATACAGAGATGAAGATGCTAGCTAGAGGGACATCCGCTAGTTTGGGTGTTGGAGATGACCGTCGGGTGGTTCAAAGGGTGAAGTTATATATGTGTGTGAGAGGGCACTTGACTGCATGTAGAGAGAAACATATGTAGTGTGCGTGATAGGAATCAAGAGTGAGGGCGAGAAAGAAGGTTGATGGAGAAACAGATAAATAGAAAGATAAAGATGCTAGCTAGTGTGCGTTAGAGATAGGAGTCGAGTGGATCAGAAGGCTGAGTTATGTGTGTGGGTGTGAGAGAGATAGAGAGAGGGTGCGTGTGAGTCACATACAAACAGATATCAGAGAGAAATGAGATCCATAGAGACGGAGTTTTGTGTCTGCGAGAGAGAAAGATATTTCACAACAAGAGTAATAGCTAGAGAGACATACGAGGGAACGCAAGATATCTCTAGGGAGAGAGGGTGTGTGTGAGCGACATACAAGAGAAGAATGGAGAAATATGAGACCCTGGGAGACAGAGTTTGTGTTTGTGTGTGAGAAAGAGATATTGATGAGGAAGAGTCGTAGGTTCTCATATCTAAGGAGCGAAAGACATCTCTGTATGAGGGGTGTGCGAGTGGCACACATGGGAATAGTAGAGAGAAATGAGACCCTGGGAGACAAAGTTTTGTGTTTGTGTGAGAGAAAGAGATTCCACATGGAGAATCATAGTCAGAGACACATAGCAGGGAGCGAGATATACTTAGAGAGAGATAGAGTGATGAAGGTAGAGGGAGAGAGTACCGTCAGTGTGTTACGAAGATAAAAGATCACTGTCGACATACAGGTAGCACGAGAGATACCTGAGAGACGATGAACGCGTATAGGTCCAGAGAGATAGTCCTATATAAGCATGAGTGATAGCTATATGAGACGAATATCTGGATTAAAGGGGATTCAAATATTTAAACTGGAGATCACGACATCGATAATATCATAACGCAAATTGGTGTATCAAACATGCATATTCATTTGAATTTGGGCACACGTGTAATGTTATATAGTTTATCAATATTGGTGATCCATAGATTCTTCAATTACAAACAATGCATGGTTTATATGCAATTAATGTCTAAACGGGATTACACTATATGTTGCATGTGTGAAACACATTATACATGTTTGAGAAGTAAAAAAAACCGCATGAAACACACATTAATTGGAGACAGTTAGCGAGGAATGCATACATTGGATTTCAACATAAAGTGGTTTCAAATATTTGAAAATCCATATTGATGGATACAACCTTTTGAAAGTATATATATAAAAAAGATGTATATAGAATGTAATTCCAATTGAAAATGGATCCCGCCCGAAAAAATGGAATACAAACGGGATTCAAATTGAGTTGGCACGGTAAACAAGCACTCTGCAAAATTTGAACGAAGCGCGGAAAGTCGCAGTAACTGCCCGGAACCAAAATTTGCGAGATGGAAATCACTGCTACCTATCCCTGCCACGCAAAGCCTATATGCTGGATTTCTATAGGTTTTGATAAGGGTAGGTTTGTAATTTCACCCAAACATGACGTAACCGCCTCTCACCCGGATTCATACATGGTGGGCGCCAAAACACAGTGTGTCCTCGACCGAAATTGACTCCCTCCCTGATTCATATTCATACACGGTGGGCGCCAAAAACAATCTCTCGTCGGCAAATATTCAGTGTATGCGAGATTACCGTCCTATCCCCGACCGACTAGTGTTGCTGTGATGTGGTAGAAATTTGAAACGGGGGCTAAGTTTGTAAATTTCCTCACATTTGAGACAAGCGCGCCCTAAATACATGGTTCCCCCTTCCTCTCTACCTCCTTTTCCCCATTCGTACTCTGTGGGCGCCAAAACACCCTCTCCACCCCACCCTCCTCCGTCCGCCGCCGTCCGCCACCCCATCCACCGCCGTCCTCCTCCACCATGCCGGAGCTGATACCCCGACACCGCCGTCCATTACAAGAGATCGACCTCTCTCATCCACGGTTTCGGACCGGGATCCTTACATCCCGTCCTCTCGCTTCATCCCTGCCGTCGTCCACCTTGCCGGCGCCGCTCCTACGACCGTCTCGTCCACCGCGCCCCACCGCCACCGTCTACCCTCCTAGATCTGCTTCCACGCCGCCGACAACCATCGCTACCGCAGCACTGTCAAATTCTCAGCAGATGCGTACACAACGCCGCACCAGAGGCGGTACTCTTTCGTATCTGCTCAACTTATTTATCGCAGCAAGAAAATAGATCGCCACTGCTTTACTCTGATTTCTTGTCTTGGTTGGGAAGTTGCCTATGTCCGGTTTGCACCTTCAGATCCGCCATGGCACGCTCAACACCATACTCACAATGCTTATGGTTTTCCCCTTTTATATTCCACAATAGTTAAATCACAGTAGACTAATTTTCGAAATTGGGTCAGTCGATTTTTCAGAGCTCGCCGGAGTTTGCCGGTGCGATCGAAGGGGCTCGGGTGGTTGTGGGGCCTCGCCGAACGAAGAAAACTCAACACGGGTGGGGGTTGGGGTGGGGGTGGCGGAGGAACACAGGCGGTGGGGGCCGGTGGTCCGGCCGGCGGCCCATGCGGTGTTCTGTATGGGAAGAATCAGAGACGAGGAAGAAGAAGGGTCAGGAGACGTAGGATCTTCATCCAACCACCTGAAATGGTCGAGAGACAGCTAGGAGTTGCATTCTTAATGCGCTCTGGTTCATCATGTGTGGGCACTGCGCAACCAACATTTTATTATCCAAAATCTGCTTGCTCTTCTTTACCATGTTCCTCTTCCGTTCTTCTTTAATATGTACTCTCTCCGTTCCTAAATACAAGTCTTTGTATAGATTCCACCATGGACTACATATGGAGAAAAATGAGTGAATCTACACTCTAAAATGTACCTGGATACATCTGTATGTGATCCATAGTGGAAATCTCTACCAAGACTTATGTTTTGGAATAGAGGGAGTATGATAGTAGTACAGTATTTTCCTTGTACTAAAGATGAGCAGGGACATTTGCAGTGTAGAGGTCTATACAGTCGGTTGTGATGGACACTTTGAGCCTCTTTGATTCGTAGGATCTTTTAAACATAGGAATAGGATTTGTAGTGGCCTGCCCACTTGAATCCTATAAGAATAGCAAGGAAATGCGGGGAGCTGTGTCGCCTTTGAGAGTTACATTGATATTAACAGTACCGCACCTTCACTTGAAGAGAGCTGGTATCCGAAGCCTTTCTAGCCGTACCGGCAATACTAGCACATATATTCCAGCAAGTTCCACTTTGCTAATTTTACTCTGATGCTTAAGGTTTTCCGTTATATCTACACTATGATCTGTGTAGCTGCTTTGTGTCGCACTAGCAGCAGTCCACTCTTGAAGCTAAACACTGCAATGACTTACAAAATTGGCACCAAGGCATTGAGTGCCATTCTGGATGCAATGAAACTCATACGCTCCCCACTTGTTGATTCTTGTTCAGAATATCATCCTAATAACTATTCTAACCTTGAGGAGTCAAAGGAAGATGGCCTCTCCTGTTCACCCATCAAGGTGCCTGTTCTAATTTGGCAATGTTTTATTGATTGCGGGTATCTTGCATATGTTGTCTTGCATTTCTTCTACTTTGTTGCACCGCCATCTGCTTAGTTTACTCATCATATATGTCGAGATGCCATGCCCATCCATTATCAATACATATTCCATCTGTCATCATACCATGTTTTTCCACTCAAATGATGTTCTTGTGCATCAGACATCAAAAAGGAAGAGGGTGATTGCCAAACCTGAAGGAGCACCAGCAAAGTCCTTGAAAAACGTGGTGGTGCCAGAGAAGTCAGACAACACCCCACTTATATTGGCTGTACAACCAGTGACACAAAACGTAGGACTGACTCCAGCAGACTGTACCCATACTTCACTGGCCACACCACTAGCCCCACCACACAGGACCTGCACTCCAGCAAAAGGTATACCGATTTCATTTGCCATAGCACTAGTTGTACCATAGAAAAATCCCACTCCAGCAAAAAGTACAGCAAGTCCACTGGCCGAAGACCTATCCCAACTGCAGAGACGGCCAATTCTTGCAGATTGGAACCCCATTCCATTTATTCCCAGTTTAAAAGACAATGCTTTCAATGTTGTTAGGGAATACATGCATATATTCCCATCATGGGAAGATTATTGTGAAGACAAACACCATTTTCACATCTTCCTGTCCAACTTATGTGTAAGTGCTATTATTCATGGTTATTATTTTCCTGTTTTCTGCTGATTGAACACATGAATGATTTACATTACATTGTTGTAACTAGGCGAGGGTCAATATGGATAGTCATGATGAGTAAAGTTTGCTTGTGCTTTTCAAGGAAGCATTGCAGCAGTATCGGTGTTACCTGAGGAAATCACACTTTGATGGCAAGTCTATAAACGAATTTCCGGTGAAGTCTCGTGTGCTAAATTTAGAAGACATTGAATGGAAAAACCTTTTTATGCACTGGTCTCATTCCCAGGATGAGGTACTGTCTATGAAATCACATGACAATTTGAACTTCTACTTTTTCGCATGTGCCTTACGGATCTTTTTTGCAGAAATCTGCTCGAAGAAGAATTCCGGTTTGACAAGAACGACAGGATATCGCAAATATGCTGACCGCTGCTTTGCTCTTGTTAGTACCTGTTGTCCTGTATCACTGTACTTGCATACATACCTGGTTCATTATGTGACAGCAGTATGCATGATAGCTTGCTTATCAATTGTTCGCTCCAAATTATCTGATCTGTATGAATGGTTACATTAGTGTAGAATATATCCAATGCCAATGTTTTTTTAGCTCCGCATTGTTCTTGTAAGTACATGCTGTCCTTTATCAGTGTACTTATAATGACAGGTAGTTGTTCATGTACCATCACTCTGCAGCTTATTTTCCTTTTCCCTCCATTTTCTACACATCAGATCTATATTTACTCTTACCATAAGGTTGGTACTGAAGAAGTTTAGATGTGCATTACTCTTGGCTGTACCTTTTGCCTGTATCGCTGCACTTACATTTATAGCTACTTGGTTATGTAGCATCACTCTTCATCTTATCTTAAATATTCTCCATTTTTTCGTATATTATCACATCTATATTTACTCTTAACAAAATGTAGAATAAAGGCAATGCTTTTGAAGAAGATTCTGTGGTAAACTTCTTGAATTTCCCCCCCATCAGCATGGACAAGGCCTTTTTAGAGCCTGTCTTCACCAATAATGTAAGTTTGTCCATCTCAAGCCTTCAAACTTTGTTGTATATATTTGGTTAGGCATGACTGCAACGGCTGTTTATTTTTGGTGTTTGCATCAAATTGCTTGTTTAAAGTTTATTATGTAGTTCATAAACAAAAGTTTGTCCTTTCTCAATTTAAGTTTTCAGTTGTACAACCAACTTCCTTCTTCATACCATGTAAATTAAACTATACAGAGCAAGTGATCTTCTTTTGCACTGCATGTATGCTTCTATTCTTCATCCGTAATCCAGTGGTGTGGTGAACCTACCCACCACAGCACAATGTCATATTCTGCAATGTCTTAACTATGAACAATGTCATATAATTCTAGTATTATTTAAACCGTCTCTTTATTTGCGAATCTGAAATGGTATAAATTGACAACACACTAACCATTGATACTTATGAGTTCTTGATCTGTAATCCAGTGGTGTCGTGAAGCTGCCAACTCCTTCACAATGTCATTTCCTGCCATGTCTTGAACTGAACAATACCATATTGTGTTAATGCAAATTTAAACTGTGTCACTTTATTCGTCAGTAAGAAATGTGATGAATTGTCAGCACTGATACTTTTATGTGCAAAACTTGCCATCTGTCTGCTTGTTTATCTTTCAGAGTGAGGAAGATATAAGTGTTGAACAAGCGCAGTCTCATCATCTTGCTCAGCTGCTTGCGCTGCAGCTCCCCAGCAGGGCTAACCTTTCTTGAACTCTATTGAAGTGCTGTCAGTTTTGTATATTATTTTGTCATCATGTTTATTTGCACTGGTAGCGATCTTTGATGCCCAGTGTATGTAATCTGCTGTCTGCTTGTGCTTTATTATCATAGTGGCGAACTTTGATGCCCAGTGGATGTAATATGCCGTAATTTATTTATTGTATAGTATAGGTTTTTTCTTATTCATGATGCTGCAGTTATTTTACTGTATATATATCCTGTCTTTGCAGTAAACCGGCCAAACCGTAAAATTACTGTACATAATCGGGCCGTCATGCAATCACGATGTAGGTTGGGCCTGAAACGTGCCGATCAGCTCACGGGCTGGCAGCAGCCCGAAATGAACCCCGGCCCATGATTGTGTGAATCAAATCACGGGCTTTTAACAAGCCAAAAAATTGTCTCGGTCCTTGTTTGTCCCAATCAGATATCGGCTGCGAGCAGGCCGGATGCAAACTGGGCCGTAGTTAGGCCCAACTATATGACGGGCTTTTAACAGGCTGAAATTAATATAGGGCCAAAATGTTAAACAGGCCCTTAACAAGCCAAAACTAATATCAGGCCGAATTACTAAGTGGGCCTTTAGCAAGTGGGCCCAAAAGCATAGCGTCCAGTTGACGGGCCGAATCCGATATGGGCCATAATTAGGCCCAAAACCTCTTAAAGGGCCAGACCTGGTCTGGGTCATAATTTGGCCCAGAACGTGATAGGCTTTTAATAGGCCGGATCTCATATGGGCCACTATTAGGCCCGGAGCGTGGCAGGCCATTAATAGACCGGATCAAATATGGGCCGACATTTGGCTCAAAACATGGCAGCCAGTTAACGGGCCGACCTACTAGGGTCCTCAAAATCTTGTGGGCCTACAGCTGGGCCAGCCCATTAATGTCGGTGAAATCTCGTGGTTAGCTGAGCCGACCCATTATGATCTGCAAGAATTTTGTGGGCCTTTACCTGGGCCGGCCTATTATGGCACACGAAAATCTTGTGGGCCTTTACCTGGGCCGGCCCATTATGGCCCGCGAAATCTTGTGGGCCTTTAGCTGGGCCAGCCCATTATGGTCCGCAAAATCTCGTGGGCCTTTAGCTGGGCCGGCCCATTATGGTCCGCAAAATCTTGTGGGCCTTTAGGTGGGCCGGCCCATTTAAACTTGTTGGGCCGTGCCACGTGTCGACGTATCATAGGCGCATTCTGTCCAGTGAGTGGATGAAATCTGTCCAGACGATGAGCCGACACGTGTTTCCTCTAGCCAATGATGATTTACACGTGGAAAATCCCCATTGGTTGGGGCTGTTAATGGGTTATCGAATCCAAAACCCGACCCGATAGCTTAACAGCGTTCCGTTACGGTGGATGCCATGTGTCGGTCACCCTTGACGAAAGCACTTCTGTGACGCGCGATTTATCATCATGGAAGTGGACACTTCCGTGATGATAATTTTGGTAATGTCATGGAACACTTCTACGACAGCACAGGTATGACTATCTTGATTCTGTCATAAATTTGTCATGGATGTACATGCATGACAAAAAAGCGACCTACTATGACAAACACGTATTATCACGGAAGTGTTTTTTTTGTAGTGATTGCCCCTTATGATAGCAACCGTTATTATGCAGTCTGACGCTTTTATTCTTTGCCATCACAAGTTCATACAATGCTCAATTTTCTCTTACACTAAATGATCTCACACTTTTAGAAGCAATTTTTATTGCTTTATTGCACTGATGACAACTTACTTAAAGGATCTTGCTCAATCCTTAGGTAGGTATGGTGGACTCTTGAAAATAATATTTGGGTTTAAGGGTTTTTGGATGCAGAAGTAGTATTTCTACTTGGTGCAGAATTTTTGGCTAGCAGAGATGGGGGGCAAGCACCACATGTTGAAGGGTCTATGGCAATATAACTTCTATGTGAATATGAACAAACATAAACCATTATGTTTTCTTCCTTGCCCAACATCAAAAAATTTGGCATATAATATTTTGATGGGGGATCACAATCACAAAAGATTTCCAAGATAGTGTATTTGCATGTGAAAGTTCTCTTCCTTATACCAATTATTCATGAATTGCTTGCATGACCAATATTGTGATTGTCAAGCCTCAAAAGATTTCACTTTCTAAACCCAATGTGAAGCTACCACTAGGCATGATATGATTTAGAAGTCATGACATTCAATTTATTCAGTAATTTACTCATAGGATATAAGTGAAGCACAAGAGTAAATGACAAGCTACTCCAAAAAGATATAAATGAATATCATGAGCATAATATTTTTTTCTCTCAAATTAATTTAAGTGAAGCAAGAGATAATTTCTTCAAAAATACTAAAACACCCCATGCTCAAAAAGATATAAGTGAAGCACTAGAGCAATTCCATAGAAAAGAGCTTCGTTGACGGGATGTGAATGCCGCTTACCTAGCCTCCCTGGCAACTATTTGAGGACTCTATTTTATTTAAAAACTTTCAGATCTAAGTATTTTATTAAAACATCAAGCAAAAACAAAATAAAATGACATTCTAAGAATAGCACACATAATGTGAAGAAGCAAAAACTTAGGCTCAACCGATACTAACCGATAATTGTTGGTGAAGAAAGGGTGGGATGCCTACCGGGGCATCCCCAAGCTTAAATGCTTGAGACTTCTTGAAATATTATCTCTCGATGCTTTGGGAATCCCCAAGCTTGAGCTTTTGTGTCTCCTTAATTCTTCTCATTTCACGGTTTTCCTAAATCTCAAAAGTTTCATCCACAGAAAACTCAAGAAGGGCTCGTGAGATAAGTTAGTATAAACCAATGCAAAAACCTTATCATTCTCTATTGTAGCAAATCACTAAAATTATTATTCAACATTGCACACTAAATGCCTCTGCATATTTAATACTCCTATCCTCAAATAGAATCATTAAACAAGCAAACATATGCAAACAATGCAAACATAACATCAATCTGCCAAAACAGTACAGTCTGTAAAGAATGCAAGAGTATCAACACTTCCCTAACTACAAAAGTTATGAAAATTTGCAACACTGTAGAAAATTTATCAGAGCTCATTTTGCAAAAAGTTTCAACATTTTATCACATTCTGACTTTTCTAGGGAATTTTTGCAACAGCGGTAAACTTTCCGTTTTCAAACAGCAACATGTAGACTTGCAAAATAAGCATGGCAAAGGCTATCATTTCTACTTTTATTAAAATAAAAGATGAAAAACATTATTATAAATAAAATCAAGCAAATACTAATAAAATAAAATGATGCTCCAAGCAAAACACATATCATGTGACGAATGAAAACATAGCTCCAAGTGAGGTTACCGATAATGTTGGAGACGAAAGAGGGGATGCCTTCCGAGGCATCCCCAAGCTTAGTTGCTTGGATCTTACTTTAATATTACCTTGGGGTGCCTTGGGAATCCCAAAGCTTAGGGTATTGTCACTCCTTATTCTCCTCATATTGACATCTCACCCAAAACTTGAAAACTTCAATCACACAAAACTTAACGGAACTTCGTGAGATAGGTTAGTATGATAAAGAGCAAACCATTTCACTTTGGTACTGTCAAATACAAGATTCATAATTTTTTCCACACAATGCCTACTGTAGCATATCATCTCTACAATTTATATTGAGCAATATAAGCCATAGAAACTAGAAAACAAGCAAACTATGCATTGTAAACAGAATCTGTCAAAAACAGAACAATCTGTAGTAATATGTACTACAATCATACTTCTGCTACTTCAAAAATTCTCAAAAAATAGGAAAACCTGGGTAATTTTTCTATAAATCCTCTGCAAAAAGAATCAGCATTTTATCATGCTTATGTTAAAAATGAGAATTTTTTTCCTGAGCGCAAAAGTTTCTGTTTTCCAGCAAGATGAAATCAACTATCACTATAAGCCATCCCAAAGGTCTTACTTGGCACTTTATTGAAACAAAAGCAACAAAACATGATCACTACAGTAGCCTAATCATGTGAACACACAAAAACAGTACGTAAAAGTGTTGGGTTGTCTCCCAACAAGCGCTTTTCTTTAATGCCTTTTAGCTAGGCATGATCATTTCAATGATGCTCGCATAAAAGATAAGAATTGAAACTTAAAGAGCATCATGAAGCATATGACTAGCAAATTTAAGTCTAACCCACTTCCTATGCATAGGGATTTTGTGAGAAAACAACTTATGGGAACAAGAATCAACTAGCATAGGATGGCAAAACAAGCAAAACTTCAATATTTTCAACACATAGAAAGGAAACTTGATATTATTGCAATTCCTACAAGCATAAGTTCCTCCCTCATAATAATTTTCAGTAGCATCATGAAGAAATTCAACAATATAACCATCACATAAAGTATTATTTTCATGACACAAAAGCATAGAAAACTTATTACTCTCCACATAAGCAAATTTATTCTCATCAATAGTAGTGGGAGCAAACTGAACAAAATAACTATCATGAGAGTGAAAATTAAATTCATGATGACAAGTTTCATGGTTATCATTATTCTTTGTAGCATACATTCATCACCATAATCATCATAGATAGCAATCTTGTTATGATATTCAATTGAAGCCTCATCCAAAATGGTGGATTCATCATTAAATAAAGTCATGACCTCTCCAAATCCACTTTCATCATTATAATCATCATAAATAGGAGGCATGCAATCATTATAACAAATTTGCACATCAAATCTTGGGGGACTAAAAATATCATATTCATCAAACATAGCATCCCCAATATGGCTTCGCATATCATTAGCATCATGGATATTCAAACAATTCATACTAACAACATTGCAATCATGCTCATCTTTCAAATATTTTGTGCCAAACATTCTATTGACTTCTTCTTCTAACAATTGAGCACAATTTTCCGAACCATCATTGTCGGTGTCAAAACCGGCGGATCTCGGGTAGGGGGTCCCGAACTGTGCGTCTAAGGCGGATGGTAACAGGAGGCAGGGGACACGACGTTTTACCCAGGTTTGGGCCCTCTTGATGGAGGTAAAACCCTACGTCCTGCTTGATTTATTCTTGACAATATGAGTATTACAAGAGTTGATCTACCATGAGATCGGAGAGGCTAAACCCTAGAAGCTAGCCTATGGTATGATTGTCTGTTGTCCTACGGACTAAAACCCTCCGGTTTATATAGACACCGGAAGGGGTTAGGGTTACACAAGGTCGGTTACAAAAGGAGGAGATATCCATATCCGTACTGCCTAGCTTGCCTTCCACGCCAAGTAGAGTCCCATCCTGACATGAGACGAAGTCTTCAATCTTGTATCTTTATAGTCCAACAGTCCGGTAAAAGGATATAGTCCGGCTGTCCAGAGACCCCCTAATCCAGGACTCCCTTAGTAGCCCCTGAACCAGGCTTCAATGACGATGAGTCCGGCATGTAGTGTTGTCTTCGACAGGCGGGTTCCTCCTCCGGATACACCACAGAAGAGTTTGAATAAAAGGATAGTGTCCGACCCTGCAAAATAAGTTCCACATACCACCGTAGAGAGAATAATATTTCCACAAATCTAATCTGCTGACACATTTTGGCAACATGACATCATGCCATGGCTCGGTGATTATTCGAACCATTTTTCTTTAACTAGCCCCGCACATAACGCGAGGCAGTTTCTTGACACGTCTTGTCAAAGCAGAGATCGTGTCCCCCTTATTACGGGATTCTCATCAATACGGTCGTGGGTAACCCAACCGCGCCTAGGACTCCTAGATTTTAGGCAAGGCCCAAACGGCCACGAGGAGGACGCTTGATATTCACCCTCTTTATAAAGGGACAAGGCTTTTACTTTTTTCCTCCCGTGCTCAATCGAATCCTTCCCCCGCCTCGAGTTCTAACACCCAAAGCCCAGGTCAGTTGCTTCAGACCTCCAATCATGTCCGGATCCAGCCTCCAGGGCCGGTGGATGCCTTCCTCCGTCATGGAAGAGGATATCAAGAAGTTGAGGGAGACAAGATACCTGACCACCGAAGTTTCGCATTGGCTGCCTGCCCGAGGGCAGGTCGTCCCTACTCCTGAACCCAATGAAGACGTCGTGTTCATCTCCCACTTCCTCCGAGGTCTAGGCCTCACTCTGGATCCCTTCGTTAGGGGTTTGATGTTCTATTACGGGCTTGATTTCCACGATCTAGCCCCAGATTCCTTTTTCCACATCTCGGCATTTATTGTCGTATGTGAGCCCTTCCTTCGCATTACCCCTCACTTCGGCCTGTGGCTCAAGACCTTTGATGTGAAGCCGAAGACGGTTGAGGGGCAGCATGCAGCATGCGGAGGTGCATTAATAAGCAAGATCGCTGGAGCTCCGTGGCCAAAGGGTTCCTTTCCAAGGTGTTCGGATTATGGCAACGGGAGTGGTTCTACGTCACCGCTCCCAGAAGTGCCAAGTGGGTAGCTTCCCCCGCCTTTTGCTCAGGCCCTCCACCACAACTGATGTCATGGATCAACAGGGGGCTGAGTTGGGGTCCAGCCAAGGATGTGCCCATACTGCAGAGCCGCATCCGAGATCTCTTCGAGGGAGATTTTAGTTTGGTTATGGTAGTGCAAGTCATTCTGGTTCGTCGAGTCCAGCCTTGCAAACGCCGGCCCCTCCGCTTGTGGGAATTCAACCCAGAAGGACCACGCGCTATTCAGAATTTCCTCGGCCTAACACATGAGGAGATGTACAAGTTGTTCTTCGGACCCCAAATAGAGTGTCCGGACACCTCCGAGGCCGTGGGCCTGAGCAGCAACCGCACCGCGGCCCAAGTAAGTAATCCTCTAGTCGAACACAATGTCTTTCATTTATCACGACGTCATTCTGAATAATCACTTTTTGTCCAGGACTGGATAACAAAGGCGAAGATGATCCGGTGTTCGGCCCCCCTTCCCGAAGGCTTGGACAATCCGGTGCTGGAAAAGATGCTCAAGCCAGCACCTTGCTGGGTGCCCTCAAAGGAAGATGAAGGGGGGGATAAAGAGGGCGAAAGCGGGCCTCCACCGCTACCTATTCCAACCGAGGGAACGAGCGCCTCCGTGAGGGAGGATAACCAAGGGAAGGAATCTGACATTCCCTCGCCCCGGGGGAGGAAAAGGACTACCTCTGATGATCCGGAAACCAAGATTTCCAAACAGGAGAAGAAAACTCCACCAGAGGGTCCTGCCTCGGAGGGTGCTCTTGCCGCACAAAGTCCATGACGCATTTAAGCCCTCTAACGAGTTGTAAGTAATCAAAAAGTACTTACTAGTGAAGATATACTACCTTACTTCTGAGGAAGATAACCGAAGCATTTATCTTGCAGTTCGGATCTGAGCCCTTCTCAGTAGAGCTCGTCTTCGGGGGATCTTCTTCCAGAGATGATGGAGAGCAAAACGCCTCCCCCGGACTCCCCGGCTCAAGAAGCGGGTGACCTTGAAGTGTCATCACGGAGAGTTTCTCCAGATCCGGCAAGGACAGAAGGTAATCCCATGGTCACCCGAAGCCCTCAGTATCTGGCTCTTGAAGAGAGCAAACAAAAGAGTCCGGCACCATCTGGTATGCGGTCGGACGTACTGAAGGGTCTGCTAGAGCGAGCGACTATCTCAGAAGAGCACCGTACATTAATGTGTACGGTGATTGAAAGGATTTCGTCTGCCAAAAACGGGTTGCATGAAGCCTTTATGAGTCTACTGACGGGCTTTGAGGTACGTGAAATGATATACATTTGTGATGGTACCGCACATTTTAGGTGTGCCCTGTGTAGATAGTAGCCCCTGAGACTCTGGTTGTCGTCGAGAACGGCGGCGAACAGAGGATCATAGTCCCAGGTAATAACCAGACCGCCTTTATGTGCAGGTGTCTGAAGCTCCGGTGGCTAGCTGGACTGATGGGGTTGACGAACTAAAGCGGCGACTGGATGCGGCGGATGCCGACATCGAGCTTGTTAACAAGCGGCTTGACGAGGCACAAGGTAGGTGATATTTATAGTGGATGTCACATAGTAAGAGTAGCGTGATGCCAATATCTTTAATATGTTGTGATTGTAGATGGAGCTGCCACCGTGGAGGCCCTGCGGGCGGAGCATGCCCGAGCCAAGGAGCAAGCAAGGAGTAGTAATGCGGCCGCTTTGAAGGCGGCCAAAGAGTTGAGAGCTGAGAAGGCCGCGCATAGCGAGAGCAAAGAGAAAATGGCCAAAATGGCTGTGAAGTTAAAAGACACTGCCGACCGCTGCCAGTTTCTTGAATAAGAAAACCGGGCGAAGGCTACAGACCTCGAAAAGGCCACAATGGCGACCAAAGACACCCGCTCTACAATAAGAGCGAAGGAGGAGGAACTGCATGAAGCCGGTGACATTGTGGCTGGGAAGCCCTTTATGCTGCGGAGGAAGTTCAGCGATCCGCGGTATGCTCCTCTGGATCGGCTGTGGAGTTCGGCCGACGCATATCTGGACTTAGCAGCGAGCGCTGTCGATGCGGCCGAATACTTCTGAGATCAAACAGATCGTGAAGTGGACAAGCTGTTCTGGTCACAATTTAACGTTCCAGAGCGTCCGCTTCCATTGACTGATCAGCTTGCCGAATGGGCCGAACTCAATAGATTGTCCGGACTCGCCATGAGGTCTGTCGTGGATCATCTGTGGCCGGAAAGGCCAAAGCCGAACAACTATTTTAGCTTGGTGCAGCAGTTCCTTGGTGAGGTGCCACACATTAATGCGATGAAGAGGTCGGCATGCATAGAAGGCTTGCGGATGGCCCTTGCCCATGTCAAAACATACTGGGCGGAGATGGATGCCACCACTATCGCAGCGCAGGGTTCGGCCATAGGCCGAGTGGCTGCCGAGCACTATTTTGAAGAAGTTCTTGAGGGCCCTCGTTCGATAGAGGCCCGCTCGAAGATTTTTATGTTTGACTGACATGTATTCCCATTGTAAAAACAACGTTTTATTGAATTTATCAAGGCTGTATTTATACTTTTGCCCGAAAGTATTGTGATGCCTCCTGTGCGGCCGTTTATGTATACATGTATATAACCTGAAAGATTGCAGTCGTCGGCTTCAGCCCCCACGCATATAATGCGGGGGTGTTCGCAGAAGACGCGTATTCACACTTAATCCAACGTCTTGGTCCTATTAAGGAGGTGATAGCGCAGCGAACTAGGAAACCGGACTATAATGCTTTAACACTTTCACTTAGCTAGAGGGGTTTGACAGTGGGGCTACTATATAGCCCTTGGTGGCTCCGCACTCATCCAGATTCGGGGTGCGTACATGCCTGGCCGGGAAATGGCCCTTCGTTAATGCGGAGGAATCCCGAAGATTCTGCTAGGTCATCGAGTGGTTGACCAGTCTCACGCTATATCATGATAGTCAGTTTTCGGCTTTCTCTACTGAGGTGCTCGTCTGGATGAACCAGGGCACAATCGCAGTAGTTCTCCTGGTGCCGCCTTAGCCGATAGAGCGGATCGTAAGGCAGCAAAACACAGGAGCCGGGCAAACCCAACATTTGACCAAAGACATGATTCGGAGTTGATGCATATAAGGCCAAACTCGTGACGCCGAACACTCCCTAAGGTATTCGGTCTTTATGGTGTAAACCGGGTCTAAATAGTACCCTTTGTAATAAGCCCCAGGTGTCCAGGTATGTGCATTATTCTGGCGTGGCCACATGCCAAGACGTCAGCATCCTTCTCGATTGTACTGAGAATCCGAGGGATGTAAATCAACAAGAGACAGTAAAAAAGGTTTACGCAGGGTCTTAATCTACAAAGAATCCTTGGAACGGGTCCCTGCTGCACGTCTGCGCATGTGTCTCCGTTGTGCTGTATCCTGGACGGGTGTAGCACGATGGTCATCTGAAAAAGAGAGGAACTGTATTAATTACATATAGCTGCGCCAGACTCGTCTAACCGCGTGTGTGGTCTTAACGACCTGTCAAATGCTTGAGTTGGTGAGGCCGTTTTGTGTGCGGCGGCCAAGGTGGCCGCACCGTCTTCGGCGCACAAGGAGCGCTCAATATTTCCATTTACTGTAATGATGCCGCATGGACCGGGCATCTTGATCTTGAGGGAAGCGTAATGCGGTATTGCATTAAAGCGAGCAAAAGCTTCACGTCCGAGTAGTGCTTGATAGCCACTTTGGAACGATGCGACGTGGAAAGTTAAATTTTCGCCGCGGAAGTTATAAGGGAAGCCGAATATAACCTCTAGTAGAAGGGAGCCCCTGCAATGAGCCTCCGTGCCTGGCATTACTCCTTTAAAGGTAGCATTGCTGCGACAAATTTTTGTTGGGTCTATCCCCATTTTGCGGACTGTGTCCTGGTATATCAAATTTAAACTGCTACCGCCGTCCATCAGGACTCGTGTGAAGTGGTATCCGTCAATTATTGGATCTAATACCAAGGCAGCCCATCCTGCACGTGGATACTTGCCGAGTAATCCCGATGGTCGAAGGTGATCGGTTGGGACGACCAGTGGTGGGGATCCGCGGTGATAGGCCCTGGGGCATGTTTCTCTAAAGGTGCCGCTTTGTTTCTCGCTTTTATTACGTGTAACACGTTGACTGTTTTAACTTCTGGTGGCAATTTCTTCTGTTCCCCTGTGCTTTGCTTGCGAGGCTCGTCCTCGACTTCACTTTGTGTATCCTGCCCCTTGTGTTCGGCGTTGAGCTTGCCGGACTGTTTGAAGACCCAACATTCTCTCTGGGTATGATTTGCAGGTTTATCAGGGGTGCTATGGATCTTTGTTCCAGAATTTTGTTTAGGCTGGACAGTTCGCCTCTGTTGCCTTTGGAGGGCGGCTTCTGCTGGCCTGGCCGAGAGCTTCTAAATCTGGCATTTACCGCCGTGCTCTTCGGGCTATCTTCTTTATTCCGGCACTTATTCTTGCTGCGTCATTATTTCCCGTTTCCATCCCTGACTTTGGATGTACTTGGGTCGCTGGTGCTGCATCGGGCTAAACAGCTGTCCTCGCCCGCGCAAAAACGGGTCATGAGGCTTGTAAATGCTGCCATTGTTCTCGGCTTTTCTTGGCCGAGGTGTCTGGCAAGCCATTCATCTCGAACGCTATGCTTGAAAGCTGCTAAGGCTTCGGCGTCTGGACAGTCGACTATTTGGTTCTTTTTAGTGAGGAACCTGTTCCAAAGTTTTCGGGCTGACTCATCGGGCTGTTGAGTTATATGAGTTAAATCGTCTACATCCAGTGGTCAGACATATGTCCCTTGAAAATTTGCCCGAAAGGCGTCTTCGAGCTCTTCCAGCTTCCGATGGAATTTTTGGGGAGGCTTTTAAGTCAGTGCCGAGCTGGCCCTTTGAGCTTGAGGGGTAAGTACTTGATGGCGTGGAGATCATCTCCTCGAGCCATATGGATATGGAGGATGTAGTCCTCAATACAGACCCCAGGGTCTGTTGTTCCATCGTACGCCTCTATGTTTACGGGTTTGAATCCCTCTAGAAATTCATGGTCCAGCACCTCGTCGGTGAAACATAGGGGGTGTGCAGCACCCCTGTATTTGGGTGTACCGTGGTGTTCGGATGTTTGTTGTGTTGCATTGTATGTTGGAGCGCGCTTGCGTGGTCCATATATGGATCTGGTTGCGCCGTCCTTTTGATGTGAGCCCTTACGCGGATCGCGTACTGGTTTATGTGCGGCGTCGTTTGCTGCTTTATGTTGGCTATGAGGTCGTCTATCTGACCGGATGGCCATTTTATTTTTTAATTGTGGAGGATCTAAGGCCTCCTCATCAAATTCAGGTAGCAACTTTCGCTTCGGATAGCTCTTGGTGTGGCGATTACTTCCGTACTTCGCTGCAGTGTTGAGTACTTCACTCCATTTGATTTTGAGTGTGTCTTGTGCAGCCTTGAGCCTTTGCTTCTGTTTTTTCAGACTCCTCGCCGTGGCGACAAGCCTTTGGTGGGCATTATGTTGCTCCTAGCGCCTGTCCGGTGTGGTGTCGTCTGGACTGTTATCTTCGACGGAGTCGGGTTGTTTGGTTTGATTCCCCGTGTTGCCCTGGTTGGGCGATGGTTCACCCTGCTCTATCGCTGGGTCTATATGATCGTTATTTCTACCGAGGCGGGATTTGGAGCGGCATTTACGCCGCCGCATTGACTGCTTCTCGAGGGAACAACCCTTCGCTGCATCCTTCCGTTCCTCGTCGTTGTTTTCTTTGGGTGTGTCCACCATGTATACGTCATGTGATGAAGTGAGCGTCCAGTGCCCTGTGGGCAGTGGTTCCTGTTCGTCTCCCGCATCGTCGTCCATACCGTCGATGTCTTTGGAGTCGAATTCGAGCATGTCGGTTAAGCCGTCGACAGTGGCTACTAAGTGGGTGGTGAGTGGCGGCGAATTTCTTCGTCATCCGCATCCCAATCCTGCCGGACATAGTCCGGCCAGGATCCTCCTGGCAAGGAGAGAGACCTTAACGAGTTCAGTATGTCGCTGAGGGGCGAGTGCTGAAAAATATCCATGGAGGTAAACTCCATGATTGGCGCCCAATCGGATTCGACAGGAACGGGCGCAGGCGGTTCGGAGTCCGTGGCTGGAGAAGGATCCGGCAGTTTGGCAACATGGCTCTCGTAAAGGGTAAGGTCGATATTCGGCTCGATCGCCGCAGAGGGCATGGCCTCTATGGCGGGGTCTATCCACCCGTCCATGGATGGCGCAACTGGCTCCGAATTGAGGGTCGGAGCGGTTGCCGGTGCGATTTCTTGAACACTGTCTGATGGTAGAGTTAAATCATACTCATCGTGACCGCGTGGCACACAAGGCAGGGGCTCGAATCCGTTGAACATCAAGTCTCCGCCGATATCGGCCGTGTAGTTTAAGCTTCCAAACCTGACCTGGTAGCCCGGGGCGTAACTTTCGATCTGCTCCAGATGGCCAAGCGAGTTGGCCCGCAGTGCGAAGCCGCCGAACACAAAGATCTGTCCGGGGAGAAAAGTCTCACCCTGGACTACATCGCTATCGATGATAGTAGGAGCCATCAAGCCTAACGGCGACGACACAGAGGAACTCTCAATGAAAGCACCAATGTCGGTGTCAAAACCGGCGGATCTCGAGTAGGGGGTCCCGAACTGTGCGTCTAAGGCGGATGGTAACAGGAGGCAGGGGACACGATGTTTTACCCAGGTTCGGGCCCTCTTGATGGAGGTAAAACCCTACGTCCTGCTTGATTTATTATTGACAATATGAGTATTACAAGAGTTGATCTACCACGAGATCAGAGAGGATAAACCCTAGAAGCTAGCTTATGGTATGATTGTCTGTTGTCCTACGGACTAAAACCCTCCGGTTTATATAGACACTGGAAGGGGTTAGGGTTACACAAGGTCAGTTACAAAGGAGGAGATATCCATATCCATACTGCCTAGCTTGCCTTCCACGCCAAGTAGAGTCCCATCCGGACACGAGACAAAGTCTTCAATCTTGTATCTTCATCGTCCAATAGTCTGGTCAAAGGATATAGTCCGGCTGTCCGGAGACCCCCTAATCCAGGATTCCCTCAATCATTTTCAAGAAAGATATTATAAAGATGATCGATAATATGATGCAACCTCAATTCCATTTTTTGTAGTTTTCTTTTTATAAACCAAACTAGTGATAAAACAAGAAACTAAAAGATTCAATTGCGAGATCTAAAGATATACCTTCATGGACTCACCTCCTCGGCAACGGCGCCTGAAAAGAGCTTGATATCTACTATGCAAATTTGTTCTGGTAGACACATGTTGGGCCTCCTAGCGCAG
Organism: Triticum urartu; assembly: GCF_056163025.1. Classification (NCBI taxonomy): domain Eukaryota; kingdom Viridiplantae; phylum Streptophyta; class Magnoliopsida; order Poales; family Poaceae; genus Triticum; species Triticum urartu. Next base: position 189,213,579 of record NC_141879.1, read on the forward strand.
AGTTTTGTAGGAAAGTAGCAATTTTCCCTCAAGTGGATGACCTAAGGTTTATCAATCCATGAGAGGTGTAGGATGAAGATGGTCTCTCTCAAACGACCCTGCAACCAAATACAAGAGATCTCTTGTGTCCCCAACACACCCAATACAAATGGAAAATTGTATAGGTGCACTAGTTCAGCGAAGAGATGGTGATAAAAGTGTAATATTGATGGTAGGAATATATTTTTATAATCTAAATAAATAAAAACAGCAAGGTAGCAAGTGATAAAAGTGAGCACAAACGGTATTGCAATGCTTGAAAATGAGGCCTGGGGTCCGTACTTTCGCTAGTGCAATCTCTCAACAGTGCTAATATAATTGGATCATATAACCATCCCTCAAAGTGCAACGAAGAATCACTCCAAAGTTCCTATCTAGCGGAGAACATAAGACGGAATTGTTTGTAGGGTACGAAACCACCTCAAAGCTATTCTTTCTGATCAATCTATCCTAGAGTTCATACGAAAATAACACCAAGCTATTCATTTCTATCGATCTAACCAAGAGTTCGTGCTGGAATAACACCAAAGCAAATTCAGATTCATAATTCAATCCAATACAATGAACTTCAAAGAGTACCCCAAGATTTCTACCGGAGAAACAAAGACAAGGACGTGCATCAACCCCTCTGCTTAGATTACCCCAATGTCACCTCAACAATCCTCGAGTTGAGTGCCAAAACATATATCAAGTGAATCAATATGATACCCCATTGTCACCATGAGTATTCAATTGCAAGAAATATATGAAGTGTTCTCAAATCCATAAAAGTATTCAATCCGATAACAACGAAATCTCAAAGAGAAAAACTCAATTCATCACAACAAGATAGAGAGGGGAAAACACCATATGATCCGACTATATTAATGAAGATCATGACATCTCAAGAACATGAGAGAGAGAGATTAAGTACATGGATACTAGTACAAACCCTCAGCCCTGAGGGTGGGTGAGGGAGTCCTGGATTAGGGGGTCTCCGGACAGCCAGACTATATCCTTTGGCCGGACTGTTGGACTATGAAGATACGAGATTGAAGACTTCGTCCCGTGTCTGGATGGGACTCTACTTGGCGTGGAAGGCAAGCTAGGCAATACGGATATGCATATCTCCTCCTTTGTAACCGACCTTGTGTAACCCTAGCCTCCTCCGGTGTCTATATAAACCGGAGGGTTTTAGTCCGTAGGACAACATACAATCATGCCATAGGCTAGCTTCTAGGGTTTAGCCTCTCTGATCTCGTGGTAGATCAACTCTTGTACTACTCATATTATCAAGAATAATCAAGCAGGACGTAGGGTTTTACATCCATCAAGAGGGCCCAAACCTGGGTAAAACATCGTGTCCCCTGCCTCCTGTTACCATCTGCCTTAGACGACTGTTCGGGACCCCCTACCCGAGATCCGCCGGTTTTGACACCGACATTGGTGCTTTCATTAAGAGTTCCTCCGTGTCATCGTCATTAGGCTTGATGGCTCCTTCGATCATCGATAGCGATGCAGTACAGGGTGAGACTTCTCTCCCCGGATAGATCTTTGTATTCGGCGGCTCTGCATTGCGGGCCAACTCGCTTGGCCATCTAGAGCAGATCGGGAGCTACGCCCCTGGCTATCAGGTCAGATTTGGAAACTTGAACTACACAGCCGACATCCACGGAGACTTGATCTTCGATGGATTCGAGCCCTTGCCATGTGCGCCGCACGGTCACGATGAGCACGACTTAGCTCTACCATCGGACAGTGTTCGGGAGATTGCACCGGCGACCGCCCCGACCCTCAAATCGGAGCCAATTGCGCCATCCAGTGACGGGTGGATAGACCCCGCCGCGAGGCCGCACTCTCATCGGCGATCGAGCCGAGTATCGACCTTACCCTTCACGAGAGCCGTGACGCCAAACTACCGGATTCTTCCCCGGCCACGGACTCCGAACCGCCTGCGCCCGTGCCTATCGAATCCAGCTGGGCGCCGATCATGGAGTTCACCTCCGCGGATATCTTTCAGCACTCGCCCTTCGGCAACATACTAAACTCATTAAGGTCTCTCTCTCTGTCAGGAGAGCCCTGGCCAAACCATGTCCGGCAGAATTGGGATGCGGATGACGAAGAAATTCGCCGCCCACCCACCACCCACTTAGTAGCCACTGTCGACGATTTGACCGACATGCTCGACTTTGACTCCGAAGGCATCGACGGTATGGACGACAATGCAGGAGACGAACATGAACCACTGCCCACAGGGCACTAGACGCCCACTTCATCATATCATGTATACATGGTGGACACACCCATAGAAAACGACGATGAAGAACGGAAGGAAGCAGCGAAGGGTTGTTCCCTCGAGAAGCAGTCAAAGCAGCGGCGTAAGCGCCGCTCCAAATCCCGCCTCGGCAGAAGCAGCGATCATATAAACCCAGCGATAGAGCAAGGCGAGCCAGCGGACGACAAACACGACATTGAACCATCGTCCGACCACGGCAACACAGAGAATCAAACCGAACAACCAGACTTCGTCGAAGATAACAGTCCGGATAACATCACACCGGACAGGCACCTGGAGCAACAAAATACCCATAAAAGGCTTGTTGCCAATGCGAGGAGTCTAAAAAAGCAGAAGCAAAGGCTCAGGGCTGCACAAGACACACTCAGAATCAGATGGAGTGAAGTACTCAACACTGCAGCGAAGTACGGCGGTAATCGCCACACCAAGAGCTACCCGAAACGAAAGTTGCTACCTGAATTCGATGAGGAGGCCTTAGATCCCCCGCAATCAAAAAAAAAATGGCCATCCAGTCGAATAGACGACCTCATGGCCAACATAGAGCGGCAAGCGACGCCGCACATAAGCCAGTACGCGATCCGCGTGAGGGCTCGCATCAAAAGGACGGCGCAACCAGATCCATCTATGGGACATGCAAGCGCGCTCCAGCATGCAATGCAACACAACAAACATCCCACCACCATGGTACACCCAAATAAAGGGGTGCCGCACACCCCCTATGTTTCACCGATGAGGTGCTGGACCACGAATTTCCAAAGGGATTCAAACCCGTAAACATAGAGGCGTACAACGGAACGACATACCCTGGGGTCTGGATTGAGGACTACATCCTCCATATCCATATGGCTCGAGGAGACGATCTCCACGCCATCAAGTACTTACCCCTCAAGCTCAAAGGGCCAGCTCGGCACTGGCTTAAAAGCCTCCCCGAAAACTCCATTGGAAGCTGGGTGAGCTCGAAGACGCTTTTCAGGCAAATTTTCAAGGGACCTATGTCCGACCACTGGATGCAGACGATTTGAGTCATATAACTCAACAGCCCGGAGAGTCAAAAGCTTTGGAACAAGTTCCTCACTAAAAAGAACCAAATAGTTGCCTGCCCGGATGCTGAAGCCTTAGCAGCTTTTAAGCACAGCGTTCGAGACGAATGGCTTGCCAGACACCTCGGCCAAGAAAAGCCAAGAACAATGGCAGCATTAACAAGCCTCATGACCCGCTTTTGCGCGGGCGAGGATAGATGGTTAGCCTGATGCATCACCAGTGACCCAAGTGCATCCGAAGTCAGGGACAAAAATGGGAAACCACGACGCAACAAAAACAAGCGCCGGAATAAAGAAGACAGCCCAAAGAGCACGGCGGTAAACACCGGATTTAGAAGCTCTCGGCCAGGTCAACAAAAGCTGCCCTCCAAAGGCAACAGAGGCGAACTGTCCAGCCTAAACAAGATTCTGGACAAAATATGTCAGATCCACAGCACCCTCGATAAGCCTACAAATCATACCCATAGAGAATGTTGGGTGTTCAAGCAGTCCGGCAAGCTCAACGCCGAACATAAGGGGCAGGATACACCAAGCGAAGATGAGGACGAGCCTTGCAAGCAAAGCACTGGGGAACAGAAGAAATTCCCACCAGAAGTCAAAACAGTAAACGTGTTACACGTAACAAAGGGGAGAAACAAAGCGGCACTCCTAGATACACATGCCCCAGGGCCTATCACCGCGGAGTTCTGCCACTGGTCGTCCCAACCGATCACCTTTGACCATTGGGATTACTCGGCAAGTATCCGGCGTGCAGGATGGGCTGCCTTGGTATTAGATCCAATAATTGACGGATACCACTTCACACGAGTCCTGATGGACGGCGGCAGTAGTTTAAACTTGATATATCAGGACACAATTCGCAAAATGGGGATGGACCCAACAAAAATTAGCCGCATCAATACTACCTTTAAAGGAGTAACGCCAGGCCCAGAGGCCCATTGCACGGGCTCCCTGCTACTAGAGGTTATATTCGGCTTTCCCGATAACTTTCGCAGCGAAAATCTAACGTTCCACATCACTCCGTTCCAAAGTGGTTATCAAGCACTACTCGGGCGTGAAGCTTTCGCTCGCTTTAACGCAATACCGCATTATGCTTCTCTCATGCTTAAGATGCCTGGTCCACGTGGTATCATTACAGTAAATGGAAATATTGAGCACTCCTTATGCATGGAAGACCGTGCGGCTGCCTTGGCAGCCGCACACTAAACGGCCTCACCAACTAAAGCACCTGACAGGTCGTTAAGACCACGGACGCGGTTGGACGAGTCCGGCGCAGCTATATGTAATTGATACAGATGACCATCGTGCTACACCCGTCCAGAATACGGCACAACGGAGACACAGGCGTAGACGTGCAGGAGGGACCCGTTCCAAGGATTCTTTTTAGATTAAGACCATGTGTAAACCTTTTTTTACTGTCTCTTGTTGATACACATCCCTCGGATTCTCAGTACAATTCAGAAGGATGCTGACGTATTGGCATGTGGCCACGTAAGAATATTTCACGTACCTGGACACCAGGGGCTTATTACAAAGGGCACTGTTTAGGCCCGGTTTACATCATAAAGACCGAATACCTTAGGGAGTGTTCGGCGTCGCGAGTTTGTCCTTGTATGCATCAGCTCCGAATCATGTCTTTGGTCAAATGTTGGGTTTGCCCGGCTCTTGTGTTTTGCTGCCTTACATTCCGCTCTATCGGCTAAGGCGGCACCAGGAGAACTACTGCGATTGTGCCCTGGTTCATCCGGACGAGCACCTCAGTGGAGAAAGCCGAAGACTGACTATCATGATATAGCGTGAGACTGGTCAACCACTCGATGACCTAGCGGTATCTTCGGGATTCCTCCGCCTTGATGAAGGGCCGTTTCCCGGCCAGGCATGTACGCGCCCCGAATCCGGATGAGCGCGGAGCCACCAGGGGCTATATAGTAGCCCCACTGTCAAACTCCTCTGGCTAAGTGAAAGTGTTAACGCATTATAGTCCGATTGCCTAGTTCGCTGCGCTATCACCTCCTTAATGGACCAAGACGTTGGATCAAGTGTGAACATGCGTCTTCTGCGAACACCCCCGCATTATATGCGTGTGGGCTGAAGCCGACAACTGCCATCTTTCAGGTTATATACATATATACATAAACGGCCGCACAGGAGGCATCATAGTACTTTCGGGCAAAAGTATAAATACAGCCTTGAAAAATTCAATAAAACATTGTTCTTACAATGGGAATACATGTCACTTAAACATAATATTCTTCGAGCACTGAGCCTCTATCAAACGAGCGCCTTCAAGAACTTCTTCAAAGTAGTTCTCGGCGGTCACTCGGCCTATGGCCGAACCCTGTGCCGCAACAGTGGTGGCATCCATCTCCACCCAGTATGTTTTGACACGGGCAAGGGCCATCCGCGAGCCCTCTATGCACGCCGACCTCTTTACAGCATCGACGCGTGGCACAACTTCAAGGAATTGTTGCACTAAGCTAAAGTAGCTACTCGGCCTTGGCCCTCTCGGCCACAGGTGATCCACAATGTACCTCATGGCAAGTCCGGACAACCTATGGAGCTCGACTCAACTGGTCAATCGCTCATTCAGCAACAACGGACGGACTAGAGCATGAAACTATGACCAGAACAGCTTTTCCACTTCGGGACCTTTCTGATCCTTGAAGTACTCGGCTGCATCAGCAGCACTTGCAGCCAAATGCATGTACGCGTTCGCAGAACTCCATAGCCGGTCCAGAGGAGCATATTTCGGATCTCCGAACGTAGTCGGCAACAAGAAGGGCTTCCTAGACACGATATCTGCAGCTTGATTTAGCTCCTCCTTCATCGCTCTAATTTTGGAGCGGGCTTCCTTGGCAGCCACCCGGTCCTTCTCCAGGTCCGTCGCCTTCGCCAGGTTTTCCTCTTCAAGAAGCCGGTAACGGTTAGCAACATCTTTTAACTCCACGGCCACCTTGGCAATTTTTTCTTTGCTCTCGCAATGTGTGGCCTGTTCGGCCCTTAACTCTTCGGCTGCCTGTAAAGCGGACACATTGCTACTCCTTGCTTGCTCCTTGGCTCGGGCAAGCTCCGCCCGAAGGGTCTCCACGGTGGCCGCTCCATTTGCAGTCACAACATATTAAAGATACTGGCATCATGCTGCTCTTATTATGTGACGATCACCAGAAAAATCACTCACCATGTGCCTCGACAAGCCGCTTGTTGACAAGCACGATGTCGGCATGTGCCGCATCCAGTTGCCATCAGTCCGGCTAGCCACCGAAGCTTCAACCACCTGCACATAAAGGCGGTCTGGTTATTACCTAGGACTATAATGATCCTCTGTTTGCCGCTGTTTCTCGACGACAACCAGAGTCTCAGGGGCTACTATCTGCATGGGCATACCTAACGTATGCGGTACTATTAAAGGCATACATTATTTTACGTACCTCGAAGCCTTTCAGCAGACTCATAAAAGCTTCATGCAAACCGCTTTCGGTGGATGAAATCCTTTCAATCACCGTACCCATTAGCGTATGATGCACTTCCGAGACGACAACTTTCCCCAGAAGATCCTTCAGCGCGTCCGACCGCACACAGTACTGGGGATGCCGGGCAGCCAAAGGGTTACCCTTTGGCGATATTGGATCCGGAGATACCCTTCACGACGACACTTCAAGGTCGCCCGCTTCTTGAGCTGGGGAGTCCGGGGGAGGCGTTTCGCTCTCCACCATCTCCGAAAGAAGATCCCCCGAAGATGAACTCTGTCGAGAACGGCTGCGATCGAGACTACAATTTACAAGCATTGGTTATTGTCTTCGGAAGTAAGGTAGGATAGCTTCACTATTAAGTACCTTTTGATTAGTTACAGCTCGGTAGAGGGCTAATCCCTGCACGGACATTGTGCGGCGAGAATACCCTCCAAGGCAGGACCCTCTGGCGGAGATTTCTTCTCCTGTTTGGAAACCTTAGTTTCCAGATCTTCAGAGGTAGGCCTCTTCCTTCCCCGGGGAGAGAGAATGTCAGATTCTTCCCCTTGGTTATCCTCCCTCGCGGAGGCGCTCATTCCCTCGATTGGAATAGGTAGCAATGGAGGCCCGCTTTCGCCCTCTTTATTCCCCCTTCATCTTCCTTTGAGGGCACTAGACAAGGTGCTGGCTCGAGCATCTTTTCCAGCACCGGATTGTCCAAGCCTTCAAGAAGGGGGGACGAACACCGGATCATCTTTGTCTTTGTTATCCAGTCCTGGTCAAAGAGCGATTCTTTAGAATGATGTCATGATAAATAAAAGGACAGTGTGTTCGGCCATGGGATTACTTACTTGGGCAGTGGGGCGATTGTAGCTCATGCCCACGTCCTCGGTAGTGTCCGGACACTCTATTTGGGGTCCGAAGAACGATTTGTACATCTCCTCGTGCGTCATGCCGAGGAAATTCTGAATAGTGCGCGGTCCTTCCGGGTTGAATTCCCACATGCGGAGGGGCCGGCGTTTGCAAGGCTGGACTCGACGAACCAGCATAACTTGCATTACCATAACCAGACTGAAATCTCCCTCGAAGAGACCTCGGATACGGCTCTGCAGTATTGGCACATCCTTGGCTGGACGCCAGCTCAGCCCCCTGCTGATCCATGACATCACTTGTGGTGGAGGGCCCGAGTGAAAGGTGGGGGCAGCTACCCACTTGGCACTTCGGGGAGCTATGACGTAAAACCACTCCCGTTGCCACAATCCGGACACCTCTAGAAAGGAACCCTTTGGCCATGGAGCGTCAGCAATTTTGCTTATTAGAGCACCTCCGCACGCTGCGTGCTGCCCCTCGACCATCTTCAGCTTCACATCGAAGGTCTTGAGCCACAGGCCGAAGTGAGGGGTAATGCGGTGGAAGGCCTCACAAACGACAATAAATGACGAGATGTGAAGAAGGGAATCCGGGGCCACATCGTGAAAACCTAGCCTGTAATAGAACATAAGCCCCTAACAAAGGGATCCAGAGCGAGGCCTAGTCCTCGGAGGAAGTGGGAGACGAACACAATGCTCTCATTGGGTTCGGGAGTAGGGACGACCTGCCCTCGGGTAGGCAGCCTATGCGAAATTTCGACGGTCAGATATCTAGCCTCCCTCAACTTCTTGATGTCCTCCTCCGTGACAGAGGAAGGCATCCACCGGCCTTGAAGGCTGGATCCGGACATGATTGGAGGTCCGAAGCACCTGACCTGGGCTTTGGGTGTTAGAACTTGAGGCTGGGGAAGGATTCAATTGAGCACGGGAGGGAAAAAAGAAAAAGCCTTGTCCCTTTATAAAGGGGATGAATATCAGGCGTCCTCCTGGTGGCCGTTTGAGACTTACCTAAGATCTAGGAGTCATACCAACATGCACGGTTGGGTTACCCACATTTGTATTGATGAGAATCCCGTGATAAGGAGAACACGATCTCTGCTTTGACAAGACGTGTCAAGAAACCGCCTCGCATTATGTGCGGGGATGATTAAAGAAAAACGGTTCAAATAATTACCGAGCCGTGGCGTGATGTCGTGCTGCCAAAATGTGTCAGCAGATTAGATTTGTGGAAATATTATTCTCTCTACGGTGGTATTTGGAACTTATTTTGCAGGGTCGGACACTATCCTTGTATTCAAACTCTTCCATGGTGTATTCAAAAGAGGAACCCGCCTTGCAATGCCGAAGACAACACTGCGCGTCGGACTCATCATCATTAAAGCCTGGTTCAGGGGCTACTGAGTGAGTCCTGGATTAGGGGGTCTCCGAACAGCCGGACTATATCCTCTGGTCGGACTGTTGGACTATGAAGATACGAGATTGAAGACTTAGTCCCGTGTCCGGATGGGACTCTACTTGGCGTGGAAGGAAAGCTAGGCAATACGGATATGCATATCTCTTCCTTTGTAACCGACCTTGTGTAACCCTAGCCTCCTCCGGTGTCTATATAAACCGGAGGGTTTTAGTCCGTAGGAAAACATACAATCATACCATAGGCTAGCTTCTAGGGTTTAGCCTCTCTGATCTCGTGGTAGATTAACTCTTGTACTACTCATATTATCAAGAATAATCAAGCAGGACGTAGGGTTTTACCTCCATCAAGAGGGCCCGAACTTGGGTAAAACATCGTGTCCCCAGCCTCCTGTTACCATCCGCTTTAGACGCACAGTTCGGGACCCCCTACCCGAGATTCGCCGGTTTTGACACCGACAGTGGGCTACTCCCGCCTCATCGTGGTGGCCGCCAGGATGATGAAGATGGCCAACGGAGATGATTCCCCACTCCGGCAGGGTGCCAGAACGGGGTCTAGATTGGTTTTCGGTGGCTACAGAGGCCTGCGGCGGCGGAACTTCAGATCTAGGTTAACCCCGAGGGTTTTTGGAATTTTTGGGAATTTATTGGGTAAAGAGGGGGAAGGCCACCGATGTGGGCACAACCCACCTGGGCGTGCCTAGGCCCCCAGGTGCGCCCTGGTGGGTTGTGCCCCCCTCGGGGCACCCCCCCAGGTGCTGCTCTGGCCCATCCTGGGTGTTCTTGTCCATAAAAATTCTCCAAAAAGTTTAACGGTGTTTGGACTCCGTTTGATATTGATTTTCTATGATGTAAAAAACAAGAAAAAACAACATCTGGCACTAGGCACTGGGTCAACAGTTTAGTCCCAGAAAATGATATAAAGTTGCTATAAAATGAATGTAAAACATCCAAGAATGATAATATAACAGCATGAATACTTCAGAAATTATAGATACATTAGAGACGTATCAGTGCCACACAAGATGAAGACATCAAGTGAATGGGTATCTGGTTCCGACTTCGACAACTACTCCGAGAGAAGCTATCACTCTGACTCCTTATATACTCAAGATGAAGGTGTTGCCGGTCTTGCACTTGTGTCACCCAACTCCTACGACATATTAGACTCACCAAATGAAGGAATTGGAATATGCTTTATGGCTAAAGGCCCTAAGGTATCACACCCCGAGTATGTTTATTTCAATAGTGATGAAGATGACTTGCTAGGTGATGATGATTTACTTGTTGGCAACACTAGTGTTGAAAACTATGATGAACTTGCTAGTAATCTTGCTAATCAAGATGAAATGAATGACAATGATAAGAAGGAGATTGAACTTCTAACTAAAGAACTAAACACTCTTAAGTTGGCTCATGAAACAACTCTGGAGGATATAGAGAGCTCCTAAGGACTCATGAGAAGCTACGCTTTGAGAAGCTAAATTTAGAGCAAGAGCATGAGTTTCTAAAAGCTATCAATGATGATCTTCGAAAGAAGAGTTCTTATTATCTTGCAAAATGTCTCCTCTTGTCTACTTATATGACACAAGTAAAATCTAGCAATAATAGCAAGAAAGATTCTTCCTCTAGTAGTAAGAGTAACCATGTTAAATCCAATATTGTTGCTTCTAGTAGTTCTCTTGATTTCAGTAATGATTCTCTTAGCCAAGTTACACTTGAGCAAGAAAATAGCTTATTGAAGGGAATTATAGAGAAAGGTGTTTACGAGAGCCTTGCCGTAAGTAAGAAATTTGAGGAGATTGTACACAAGCAAGGAAGGCACCGGTAGAATCAAGGTGTTGGTTTTGAACGAAAGTTCAATGCTAATGGATTTGAGTGGGAAGAATATCAATACCCCAAGACAAAGTTTGTTCCTCAACAAGAGAAGTATGACCCCACTTCTTTCAAGGGAACACAAGCTCAAGATGATCTTCCACCACAAGACCATAAGCTAAAAGGTAATGACAAGCTTCAAGAAGAGATTGATTCATTTGAAGAAGCTCCTAAGGCCATGGTCAAGTGGGTTCCCAAGACTACGACAAGTTCTACTTCATCAACTACGACTACAACTCCAAGGATCAAGTTGATGTGGGTCCCAAAGAAGAACTAGAGTGTTCTTGAGGATGACTCCGCCTACATACTTCATTCATATTCATTTTGGCAAGAACATGTGAAATCAACTTTCTTATCTTGCACTAGTTCATGGAGTCACAAACCCTCTTGTTGGTAAGACAAGCACTACTAGGAAAAGGCCTACTAGTGGCGCACCGGTTTTGCCTACTAATGGCGCACTACTAGTGCGCCACTAGTACCACACCACTAGTATTATATACTAATGGCGCACCACGCCGTGCGCCATTAGTATAGACCAACATGCGCCATTAGTATGCCTCGCAGGGGGCCATATTTACCCATGTGCTTTGGCATACTAATGGCGCACTGTGGGGTGATGCGCCATTAGTATCCTTTGGCATACTTATGGCACACTGTGTAGTGATGCGCCATTAGTATCCTTTGGCATACTAATGGCGCACTTTGAGGTGATGCGCCATTAGTATGAATTTTAGGTTTTTTTACTTTTCTGATTTTTGCACAGGTTACAAAATATATTATTGGACAGAATATAGACAGCACCACACAGCAACAGCAGATTCATCGAATACAATAGAAGATTAGTCTCCGAATACTATTCATCATATTAGTCTCTGAATTCAAAAGACCGAACAAAGATAGAACATTACAAGTCTCGAGACCGCGAGTAGCGAGTTTGTCTTCACATTACAAGTCGATATCAATCATCTAAACTACCATCACATAGAAGAGAGTTGCGGTCATCACGATGAGCATCATCGCGATGAAACTGGTCTTCATCCGGTTCCTCCAATGCTCCCTCCTCTCTCCCGCTAGATAGCGGGCGTATCTAGATTCCGCCTCCTCCCTAGTGGTGTACCCTTTGTAGCTGTTACCGCTGAAATGGTGAACCTGTCTCCAACACTCCTCCCAGTCGTCGTAGACTCTGGGAACCTTACCCTTGTACACGACATACGACGGCATGTCTATGCACAAGCTAAACAACAGACAATACATAAGCAATATATAAGTATGCAACAAAAGGATCAGAAGAGAAAAGCAAGACATTAATAGCACGATTCATGGTCCTACTAATAAATAGCATCGATTACATCTAAGTTGAACGGCTGTCCAAACCAAAGAGACATACAATTCATTAAAGTTTAATTACAACACGAGCCAATCAATGTTTCAGAACTACACATAGCATCACTACTTTCGACTCGACTCATGGGACCGGAGCGTGGATGAAGCCACCGTCTGTCGTGATGGTCATGAAATCGCGGGCGTTGTCAGCCTGCATTTGTAGCGTTGTGTCTATCTCACTGTTGGACGGTTGATATCTTAGGTAGAACTGCCCCGTGGTATGAAGGACATCTTGATGGATGGTTTCCGCAAACTCTGACTGGATGCGAAAGAATTCTTGTCTGATGTCCGCGTCCTGGATTGCTGACAAGCTCATGGCTCAATCTTTGAGATTATCTGGTAGCAAAAGGTGATGATGGTCCCCTACGATCGCCCACATGTTATGGAGGGCGTAGTAGGCATCCTTCTGACCGCCAGGCGGCTGCTTGACGCAGCAGAACTTAGTATTGTGGGAGAACACGTGCCTGCCGTACCTATGAACTGGCCTAGTGAAGGTGCCTCCAGATTTGGCGTAGCCGGGGAGAACATCATCAAGAACTTTCTTGATATTTGTGTAGTCTATCTTGGAGTCATGGTTCGGGTCGAAATACGTGGCCATGGAATATTTTGAGCTTAAGAGGATGAGTGTGCAATGTGTGTCACTGCACAGAACACGGAATGTTAGAAAAAAAAGAATGATCGAAATCTAAGAAATCATATGTTACGGGGCGGTTAGGGGATGACTTACTCGGGAAAGTAAGGCACGAGGAAGTTATCCTTATCTGGGTTTGCCAGAATGACGCCTTCGAGGTATGAACTCGCAACTTGGCAGTCCCCAGCGCTGCCCAAGAGCTTGGCACGCATGTAGAAGGGGTCGACTATCACGATGTCCGGGGTCTTGTCTCTAATGATCCGCATCTCCATACTCAGTGAAAACAACCGAACAAAGGTGTAGTGAAGCGGATGAAGGTTAAACATAGCAAAGATGTCATCAAACCACAAGACGATCGTACCCCCGATGGCGCCATCAACAAAGCCCTTGCCCTCTGGCACCTTGGCCATGAAAACTGGGTATGCCACATCATTCTCTCTGAGACGCCGTTTCTCCAAAGAAAGAACACTGTCATGCAGACTCCGCATAGCACTGGTTGCAGCATTGAGCATATTTGTCGGTAGCATTGCCCTACCCGCCACATGCACCCTCCTCGAGATATCCTTAGGTGAAGGTGGTCTGTCCTGAGCACGGATCATACTCGGTGCCGGCTGGCTCACACCGGCGCCCTTTTTAGTCTTTCGTTTCCGTCCCTTCTTGATCTGCTGTAATGGGACCGAGTTTTGCTCACAGGCCGCCTTCTTGAGCGTGTTGGGGCTGATAATATTTCGCACCTCAGATATCTGAGGCTCGGTGAAGGCGGCAGCTGGAGGTGTCTCCTGAGAACTGAACGCCAGCCGACGCCTGTTGCAATTGGGTTTCTCCGTCGTACCAGCTAGATCGCGGTCATCTTGGTTGGGTTCTTGAGAAGGAGGCCCGCAGAACTCGTCACCGTACCCATGTTCGGCAAAGTACTTATCGACATTGGTAAATGTACCGTTGTCGTTGTCGTCGTCGTCCGGATCCTGTGCCATATGCATGTCTGGATCCTGTGCCATAGGGATGTCCGGGATGTCCGGTAGCGTTGCGGCGTTCTTGCCATGGCTTGGTGCCGGCACGACTGGCGGTCTTATCTGTGGGGTGGTGTCCCCCGCCCCCAAACGAATCTGGCTCTTCGGCCAAAGCAGGGGCCGGGTTACGCAGGCATTGAGGGTCATCTCATCATCTTCGTCGGCCCCAGCGGGTCGAATCAGAGGTAACAGCTCGTCGTAGCCTGGCAGCACCTGAACCAGTTCAACCCTATACACTATGGGTGGCATCGAATTACCGTGGAACACGGGGTTGCCCGGTTGAACGATTCTGCCCTTGGCGACATCGACCAACTCGCCGCCCACAAAGTGCAGGAGAGTGCAAGGAACGTCGGCGGTGCCCTATGAAAACATGAAGGGCGTCAGGGATGCCCAGTCAAAGGCAAGGAGATGAAGTCATCAGCCGAGAGGCTTAGTTACCGTGATGCCGTCGAGCTCGGCTAATGTCGAGGCATCGCCAACGGCGGGCGTGCAACTGACGGAGGGGCCGCTTGCTGGCGAGGTGCCGGCCGGCGTACACCCGGGTGCATTAAGCTCCAATGCCCATGCCGGCGCCGGAGACACGAATACCGCCTCCACCGGAGACACCAATAGCACCGCCTGCGCGTTGTGCGAGTTGCTGGCCGTGAAGCTGGGAACCAGGGGAGGCCCCTGTTGGCCGCCCGCAATCCACGTCGTCAACCCATGAATCAATGTAGGCACCATGGCGTTGAGCGTCATTCCCAGTTGTTGTTGTACTTGCTCTTGGACAATCTCCGGAATCCGCGCCACTTGTGCCTTGAGTGCTTCAACCTCGCGCGACTGGCTTTCCGAGCTGGTCTTTTTCTCCTTTCGCCCACCAACGGTATAGTATGACGACCATTTTGTGGACAAGCCTTTGTCGGCCACACGACCAGCTGACTCGGCTTACTGAGCTTATCCTTGTTTTTCATTACATTCAACGCCCTATTTAAAGGGGTGTCAAAAGGGGAGCTCTGAGATGACCCCGCGCTACTGCTTTCATTGTCCTGCGGAAGGATTGTGAACCATTTAGAAATATTGGGGATTAATTAGAATGCAACCATATGGAGGTAATTATGTGGGGGTGTATTCCTTACCAGAACAAGCTCAAGCGCCCTGGTCTTCGGATCCGTGGTAAGCTCCTTTGTTACCGGGTCCTCCTTGTACCGGGCCCTGAGAAAGTTCCTGGTCTGCTTGTCACAGTATTTCTCGAAGCGGGGTGGTAGGCCTTGCTCGGCACGCTCCGCGTCCTCCTTGTCCCATATAGGCTCCGCTACTCTGTAACCGCCAGGACCGAGTTGGTGGACCCCTAAGTTCAACTTCCGCATTTCTTTCCCCCACTGACTTGATTCGGAGGTTACGCTGCTCTCGCACTTGATCTTGAACTCCTTGTAGTCATCTTCGCTCATCAAAGGATATTTTTCCTTGATCTTCTCATAACTAGCACCTTTTTCAATCATTGCCTTCACCGTGCTTCTCCAAGTAGACAGGGCCGTGCTCATCCTCGTGAGGGCGGCATTGTTCACTTTATTCCCTGAGAGGCGTGTGTTTGCAAAGTCAGCGGGGAACATGTATCATTCATGCAGCTTCGTGAACAGGAGGCTGTGCAAATTCCCTCGGTCCTTATGCCTTAGGTTCTCGGTGTTGATCGAGACGGTGCTCCGGGGAATGCACCCGAGCTGAACCGAGTACCCCTTGACTACTTCCTTGGGCGTCGTCGGATGCCCGCCAGAGTTCACTTCAGTAAATTCTCCTTGACGATGCCGAGAACGCTCGGGCGCCGGTCCTTCCGTTGCCTCTTCGGTTGGCTGCCATCTGTGCGTGCACCGCCATCATCAGTGGTGGCATCCTCGGCGCCATCATCAGTGGTGTCATCCCCGACGCCACTAGGGGTTGTGTAGTCAGGATCGGTGTCTTCCACGGCGTCCTCATAGCGGTGAGGTTCTTCCTCCAACTCCTGGGACAGCTCCCAGAATTGCTTGCCGCCCGAACCACCGGCCTCATCGTTGTGGGCCATGTTTCGCTCTAAATAGGAAAAAAGTTTGGTCAAAAAGTTGGTTATTGTCAAGGAACAAGATCATGGTCTCATCATTTAGGGTTTGTCGACACCGAGGCATCCTAAAAGCTAAGCTTTTATCAGTTAGGGTTTGTCGACGCCGAGGCACCCTAAAAGCCTAAGCGTACATCATTTAGGTTCTCATCGTGACACCAAGGCTCCCTAAAAGCCAAGGTTTCATCATTTAGGGTTTGTCGACTCTAAGTTGGGCCTAATCACTTGGCTCTATTGCCACCTATGGTTTAATGCAGCAAGAATAAAGGGGCAGTTGATATTAATTAAGTACTAAGATACCCCGGCCCATGCATTAGTAGCAAGTACCTCATATGTCTGATTTTTAGCAAAGTCATGCTAAAATTCACAGAAAATTTCAGCATGACCTTTGCTGAAAATAGGACATATGGAGTACCCGAATTTACCGGAACAGAAGTTAATCGACATTCCGGCAAACTCAAGGGCCTCTCGGGGTACCTGCAAAATCATCACGACACAAAGGTTGGAGACAAAACCCAGCAAACTAGCACCACAATGTGCCTCTACTTTCATATGGATGAAAAGGCCACATACCATATGGTCCTCTGCTTTCATATGGACAAAAATCAGCTCAACTTATGTGAGCTTCCATTCTAGATCTAATAGGTCACCCAACAAAAAATCATCAATACTTTAGCAAGTCTGTACAAACACAGAAAGAATAGAAAGTTTGCTGCCTATTCAATCACAGAAACAAAACACTACTTGAAACTTCTGCTACATTTGGACCATGGCAATTTACTTTCATGGAGCATGTGCATTGAGTCCAGAAGCAAAGACTCTACAGTGAAATGAAAAAAACCTTGGAAATATATTTATGATAACTCTGAATGGATCAGAAGGTGCAGATACACTTGTAAAAAAAGGTATGCATTTGCAGTAGCTTTGTTCTGATGATGACACCATTCTGTTAAGAAAGCCAGATACACATACATACAGGTAGGAGCTGCAGCTATCAATTGCAATCTGACCACCATTATAACATGTTCCTCCAAAACCTAGTACTGAAAGGTGGAAGCAGGGCACGAAAAAAGTGATGCTTATGATGCAGAGATGGCTGGTTGGCTGGCTCCATTGACACACGCAATCAATGGGCCTCCCAAATTAATCTGGCCACCCAACCAGCTAGCTAATGATACTAGCCCATGATTATGCCCTGTTTTTAGCCAGCTAGCTAATGAATTTTGTTTCCAGGTGACAATTAAAACCTAGTACTGAATTTACTAATGAACTGATGAAGTAGAGAAGCGTAGGAACAAAACCTAGTACTGAATTTAGTGCTTGCACTGAACTCTGAATACCCAGGTGACAATTAAAACTTGGACTGAAAGTTCCCTTTCCCATTCAAATTTTGTTTCTCTCACCCATACATTACTAATGCAAATGATGAAGTGTAGTGCTGCCACCAACACTTGTGTTCATACTAGTACACAGAACTAAATTCAGAGTACTGTGGAATACTAGTACACTATACTAGTACACTAAACTAATGCAAAGGCTTGCTGGTACTGTCGAATCAGACTGGACAGATCAAATGTGCTCTTGAGATTGAACGAGATCGATCTAGGGTTTGAGCGAGGCGCACCAGGAGACGGCGAAGACGGTGAAGCAGAGGCAGCGGGTGACGCCGGAGACCAGCAGCTGCGTGAGGAGGAGCATGAAGCAGGCACAGACGCCATAGACGGTGGAGGCGTCGGTGTCGTAGAGGCAGTAGGAGCGCTCGTCGTACTCATCCGGCACCACCTTGCCCTGCGAGACAGAGAAGGGGCCGTCAGCCCCGGCGCAGGTGGGGGGCAAGGGGAGGAGGAGGGGTGGGAGGGTCAGGGGGGGCGTACGGTGCTGCGTCGCTGCTCGGCGCCGATGGCGAGGAGGAAGGCGAAGACGTTGAGGAAGATGAGGAAGCCGCAGAGCGCAAGGAAGGCCGGACGCGAGGTGGCGAACCTGGCCGCGGGCGGAGGGGAATGGCGAGGGAGGCGGCGCTCGGCTCGGGGACGGCGAGCACGGGGGACAGCGAGCACGTCCCGGGACGGCGAGCAAGGGGCGGTGGTGGTCGGTGGTGGTCGGGCGCGGGTGAGATGAGGCCGGGGGAGAGATTAGAGAGAAATGTGAGAGATTGGGGATTTAGTGTGGGGGCAAGCTTACTAATGGCGCATCCCGCGGCGGTGCGCCATTAGTATGTTTTTTTAGATAGCAATGGCGCACCCTTGGTCGGCGCGCCATTAGTAATCGTTTTTTATATAGCAATGGCGCACCAGCCAGAGGTGCGCCATTAGTAATATTTTATATATATATAGCAGGGGCGCACTAGCCAGAGGTGCGCCATAAGTAATTTTTTTGTTGCATCTAATAATTTTTTAGAAAATGAATATGAATATGAAACAGTAATAATTTTTAATAAAAACAGTAATAATTTTTTAAAAAATATCATCAAATTTTTTATTTGAAAATATCATCAAATTTTTTATTTGAAAATATAATCAAATTTGTTTTTTTGCAATTTTAGTTGCATTCATTTGTGACGGTGGAGCGGGTTGGGGAGGGTGCGGGGGGTCATCGGAGGCAGTGGAGCGGGGGAGGGGTGCGGCGGGTCGTCGGCGGCGGTGGAGCGGGGGAGGGTGCGGGGGGTCGGTGGCGGCGGCCGGTGGAGCGGGGGAGAGGGTGCGGGGGGTCGTCGGCGGCGGTGGAGCGCGGGAGGGTGCAGGGGGTCGGCGGCGGCCGGTGGAGCGGGGGAGAGGGTGCGGAGGGTGCTCGGCTGCGAGGGGGACCGGATTTGGTGAGGTGGGATAGCGATCGAGATGGAGGGGGATCGACATCGAGTGTCCATGAAATTTAAAAATATGCATGATATCAAAAAGTGCCCATGAAATACAATCGAGAAATGAAGGCTACGATTCAAATACAATCGATCTTAGCTAGCTATCTGTTCACAATCTTCTTGCCCTTCTTTTCGCAAATGGAGTTCTTCCGTGGAACGGACGTCCTTTAGGTTGGGTGGTCCTACTTCTTCTTGTGGTGTATGCTGCTACTTCATCGTCGTCGTCATGTTTGATCTTCGGGTCGCCGTACTTGTCGAAGTCTTGCTCATTGGCTACTCCATCCATTCTGATGATCTTCCTTTTGCCTCTCCTCATGACAACACGACTGGGCTTTGACAGGTCGGTAATGAAGAAGAATTGGTCCACTTGGGAAGCCAGTACCCATGGCTCATTTTTCACGGTGACATTTGCACCCGCGGTCTTGGATTTGGCTTCGGGTATAACCATGGTGGTGAAATACCGGTCTTCTTTTAGGACGCTCTTGGCCCATCTGACACGGAACATCGGGACCTTCTCTCCAGCGTAGCTCAGCTCCCAGATCTCCTTGATCCTTCTGTAGTATCTGTCCTTGTCGTTACCGGTGTAGGATTCCATCGTTACCCCGGAGTTCTGATAACCATCGCTCTTCATGTCCTTGTCCTCGGTGTAGAATATGTAGCCGTTGATATCGTACGCCTCATAGGTCATCAGGTTGTGCTCGATGCCCTGTGACAAGGCGAATATGAGTTGTTCTTCCGCAGAAGAATCCTCATGTAAAGGGTACAACAGAAGCTTCTGCTTGAACCAACGCGTGAAACATGAGTTGTGCTCTTTGATTATATCTCCGTCCGTCCTCTGTTGGCCTCGGTCATTGTACGTCTTCTCAATAAAGGTTTTGTGCTCTACCACCCAAGGATCGATCACGTCTATGTGTTGTAGAGCGACTAGATTTGCTCTTTCAAAGTCGGCGAGTCGACCCTCGAAGTCGACATGCATTTTGCGGCGACCCTCATGGTGACCCCATCGAGCTAGCCTACCGAGGTGCCTGTTGACGGGCAGACCAATGGGGTTCTCGATGCCTACATAATTCGTGCAGTAGGAGATGCACTCTTCGGTCAGAAAGACCCTGGCTATGCTTCCCTCTAGACGTGACATGTTGCGAACGTATCCTTTGATGACACCATTCATCCTTTCGAACGGCATCATGCTGTGCAGGAACGTTGGCCCGAGTTGGATGATATCCTCCACGATATGCACCAGCAGATGCACCATAACGTCGAAGAATGCGGGCTGGAAGTACATCTCAAGTTCGCATAGTATCACCACGATCTCTTCCTGTAGCCTTCTAAGTTGCCTCACGCCAACCGACTTCTGAGAGATGATGTCGAAAAAGTTGCATAGGCC
Source organism: Triticum urartu (assembly GCF_056163025.1). Lineage (NCBI taxonomy): Eukaryota > Viridiplantae > Streptophyta > Magnoliopsida > Poales > Poaceae > Triticum > Triticum urartu. The sequence goes on from NC_141879.1 coordinate 189,233,866, forward strand.
AAATAGCGTTTCACGGTCGTGCACGTCCATGATCCCACGAATTGCAACTGGAAGTATCTGCGTCATCAGCACGTGACAGTCGTGAGACTTCATCCCGCTGAACTTCTGCTTCGCTGGGTCTAGGTATCTGCTTATCTTCCCCTCGTAACCGTAAGGAAGTTTCACTCCTATGAGGCAGGTGAAAAACTGATCGACCTCCTCCTGACTTAGAGTGAAGCACGCGGGAGGGTAGTCATTTCCGGTCTTCTTGGCCTTTTTGCCTTTGCGACGGCTTTCCGTGTCCTGCTTCGCCTCATCATCATCATCATCATCATCAGAATCATCATCATTAGCGTGAAGCTCCTCCCTGATGCCCATTGATTTCATGTGTGCCCTTGCTTTCGGCCCATCTTTGGTCCGCTCTGGCATGTTGAGCAGGGTAGCTAGCAGACTCTCGCACACGTTCTTCGTGATATGCATGACATCAAGGCTGTGAGGCACACGGTGGATCTTCTAGTATGACAAGTCCCAGAAAACAGACCTCGTTTTCCATACCTTCAGCAGCGGCTCTGGCGCCTTTCGCTTCTTTCCGGCTCTGGCGCCTTTTGCGTCTTTCCCAGCAGTGGGCAATCTTTCCAATTTTTCAACAGCTCGTCTATTTCCTCGCCGCTCCTCGTACGCGGGCGTCTTCGGGGGTTGGTTTCACCATCGAACAGATCCTTGCGTTTCCTCCACGGGTCGTCATCGCGAAGCCACCTTCGATGTCCCATGAACATGGTTTTCGAACACCCGGGATCTCTATCTAGCTGGCGATACGTTGTGTCATCCATGCACCTAACGCATCCAGAAAGTCCGTGGACCACCTGCCCCGCGAGATATCCGTAACCGAGATAGTCGTGCACCGTCATGAGCAATGCGGCTCTCATAGGGAAATATTCTTTCTCTGTGGCGTCCCACGTATTGGCTGGCATTTTCCACAGCGTGTCTAGCTCCTCTTTCAGCAGCCCCAGATACAGATTGATGTCGTTCCCTGGTTGTTTCGGCCCTTCAATTAGCATACTCATGTGAATGTACTTCCTCTTCATGCACAACCAGGGGGAAGGTTGTACATCCGCACAAACACAGGCCAGGTGCTATGTGTGCTTCTCTGGCTGCCAAACGGATTGACTCCATCGGTGCTCGCGCCCAGCACGATGTTCCTGGGATCCTTCCCAAATTTTGGGTGTTCGAAGTTCAACGCTTGCCACTGGCTCCCATCCTTAGGGTGACTCAGCATTTTGTCTTTTTTATTTATCTCCAGATCATTTGCGTCATCTTCTCGCTTCTTCTCCTCCCTATCCGCGTGCCAACGCAGGAGATTTGCTACCTTATGGTCAGTGAAATACCGCTGCAGACGAGGAGTGATCGGAAATTACAACACCGATTTTCAAGGAGCTTTCTTCCTCTTCTTGTATCGAGTGACGCCGCACGCCGAACATATGGTAGACTCCGCGTGCTCGTCCTGATAAATGATGCAATTGTTCATGCACACATGGTATTTCACGTGCCGTAAATCCAGAGGACACACGATTTTCTTCGCCTCCATGAAACTGGTCGGGCACTTGTTCCCCTTGGGAAGACGTTCGTGCCAGAATGACATGTTCTCGTCGAAGCATGCGTCGGTCATTTTGTGTTTTACCTTCATCTCCAGAGCCATGAGAGTTACTTTCAGGAGGGTATCCTCGGGCCTACATCCTTCGTACAATGGAGTAACCACGTCTATCTCCAGTTGATCCAGCTTGGCTTTCTCTCGAGTGAAGGCTCTTGCGTTATCCGTCTGCTTGAGAAGCAGCTCTTGAATATGAGGGTCCTGCACCCAGCCCATCGATGGTCCATCGTCGTCTGCTCCGCCGGCATCTTCATCTTCATGATCATGCCCTTCGTCTGCTCCGGCATATTCCTCATCATCATGTCCGGCATCTTCTACATGATGACTGTGTATAGCATCACCGTTGTGATCATGTCCTGGAGATTCTTCGTCTTCTCGCCCGCCCGAGCCACGGTGGTTGTCTTGCTTCCCTTCCTCATTTCTTGCCCGCTCCCCATGGACGACTTCATAGTCATCTTCATCACCTTGCCACCGATAGCCATCCATGAAACCACGCAAGAGCAGGTGGTCCCACACCTGCCCAGAATTCGGGTCCGCAATAAGGCTCTTCAGCTTGCATCTTCGACATGGACATCTTATCTCTGTCTCGTTCTTTTCAAGCATCTCGGCCTTCGCAGAGCTCAAAAACCTATTCACGATGCCTTCGGTCATCGTGCGGACCATGGTCGCCTGCGGGGTAGAGCAAAACGATATTTTAGAACCAAGAAAAAATTTGGCATGACTTTCCCTAAAAATAGGACCAAAAAGAATGCATAGTGCCAAAATTCTCGCCGAAACGGAAATGAATTAACATTCCTGCAAAATATTGGCAACTATAAAATTTCAAATACCGGTACCTGCAAACACAAACATATATGCAACACCACAAACATATGCAACACCACAAACATACATAGATCTAGATAGGCCACAAAAAGTGCATGTGCACGTTGTTGGAGCGAGCTAGGGAGAAAAAAAGTAGATCTACAACATAAAGATAGCTTTCCCCTTACTTACCTATCAAAAAAGGTAATTTAACCACTTAATTTTGATGAATCTATGGTGCAAATGAGGTGAGGAGGAGGAGGCAGCCGACACAAGCTTGGAGAAGGAGGTGGAGGGAATGAAGTGGGGAAAGTGAGTGTGTAGGTGTGGCTGTCCAAAATATCTAGCTGGTCCCAGGATACTAATGGCGCACCATCCACTCATGCGCCATTAGTAACCCTCGTTACTAATGGCGCACCAGCGTCAGGTGCGCCATTAGTAGTTTTACAATATATATATACACTAATGGCGCACCGTGGCATAGTGCGCCATTACTAGTTTAAACTAGTAATGGCGCACTATGCCACGGTGCGCCATTAGTAGTTTTTCAAAAAAAGAAAAAAATACAGTAGTGGTGCACTGTGCCTGGATGCGCCATTAGTATGTTTGGAAAAATGAAAAAAAATTGTTACTAGTGGCGCACCATGTGTCTGGTGCGCCACTAGTGTCTTCCACACTAATGGCGCATTTGCACATGGTGCGCCACTGCTATATAGTAGTGGCGCACCACATGTCAGGTGCTCCATTAGTATCCATTTCATCTATAGCCCTTTTCCTAGTAGTGAAGGGACAAGGTAACATAATGCATTCATGGACATCATTATATGTGTGTTTCAATCTATGTCTATGGATATCCTTGTATGTTCCTTGTGGGACTAACCCATGTAGGTATTGAAAGTACAAAACTCCAATGGATTGCTACAGAAGATCTACATCAACATTGAGCATCCACATCTTCAATATATACATGAAGTCATCATCGATAAAACCCCAAGGTTGGTTCATCCCTCTTAGGGGGTATATCACATCTAGGGGGAGCTTTGCTCTAAAAATTGAGCTAAAGCAACTCTAATGGTGTGAACACAACAATGCTTTATGTAAAAGTGGTAACCCCACTTGCGCTTAAACGATGAGTATGACCTATGATCAAATGTTCTCATTTGACTCCTTAGTCAATATGCTCATATATAGATGACCTAGTCAACGCCAATTTCTTGATAGATGCTAGAGTGTATGTGCATGCTTTGACACATGTTTTATTTGCTATCTTATTGTGTGAGCACGTTGGTTGCATAATTTTCTCCATTCAAGGACGTCCATTTGTAGTTTTGATTGTTTGGTTTTATTGGGCAAATGGATGGACATGAATGCCTAAGAATCCGCTCTAGCTATCTATGCTTCTTCTCTTCTCAAATTCTTTTCATGCTACATCACAAAATTTGAACAAGTCTTTTTCGGACCCTCCGAGTGAGGAGCACTCGGAGCCACCGATCCGTCAAGGGCTGACTTCCAAAACCTTCTAGTGAATTTCGGTCAGACCAACACATTCATATTTGATCTCGCCGAAACCACTAGACTGATCTAGGTTTTCACCTCAGTGCCACAGATTAGAACTATTCGGTCTCACCGAGTTGCAGCAACTACAAGAAGTTTTGCATCTTGGTACCACCGAGCAGTTCCACTCGGTGCCACCGACAGCTAATGGGTATATATATGTCGTGGCCCGACGTTTGGAAAATTCTTCAAACACTCAAGCCCTTGCCCCCCCATTGCTGCCGCTGTTGGTTTCTAGATCATCGTCGTCTCCAGTTGTGCGCCGTCGTCACAGGTCTCCGTTGCCGTCAATGAGAATCGCCTCCGTCGTTGCCGCCGTAGTGAGCCATCACCGAGTTAGGGTATGGTTCGAGCCCTTTGGGCAAAATCCGTTATCAGATTCAATGCACAAAGCTATTGTCTGTATTCTTGCCACGATTGAAAACTTCCTACGCACACAAAAACTCCGTTAGATTAGATTTGATGCAAAATCTTAGGGTTGGTTTCCGCCGAGCTCATCTCGGACCGATCAAAATGAAATTTTTGGTCCCACCGATTGGCCCTGGCCATTGCACTAATTACGACTCAGACTGACCAAAACGTACTGATCGGTGAGACCGAAAGCAATTTCTCAGTGAAACCCTAGCATCTTGGAGTTACCGAACTACACCTCGATCTGACCGAAACTGCATGTTTAGACTCTGCACTTAAGTGCTTCGGTGTTATTGAGATTATTATATCGGTAGCTCTGAAATGCTTTTTGTAGAAACTAAAATTAAGATTTTGACTCAACTTTTGCATAAACAAGTTGTCTTTTGTGATGCTCATCCTCTCTACCCATATCCATCTATTCATAGGGTTAGTTTGCAGAGATGTTTGAGGCTTTTGACAGTCAGAATAGATCAGAGGAGCAAGTCAATCTCAGTGAGGGCACAAGTCCTAGTGGTAGCTATGATGATGGTAGCAGAAGCACTCCTAGCAACTTGTCAAAAGCTCCTCCTAGACAGAGGAAGAAGAGGAATTCTGACTATGAGGATGAAGATTTTGTGGTTGAGGAAGAGGTAACTTCCAAGAATAAAGTGGTCAGGAAAGAGTATGATGGTGCTGCTGCCACCACCAATCCATGCCTACACAAGAAACCTCCTACCAAGAGAGCTCCCATTTCCAAAGTGATAAAATCAACTGCTGCACATAAGACTATGCAATTCACACTTGAGCCCGGAGAGGAAGATGAAGCTGCTGGTGGAAAGAAGAAAAGGAAAGAAAGAGTTAAGAAGACTATTGCCAGAGTTATTGGTAGACCATCCATGATGAGGAGTGAGGATGAAGATGAGGAGGAGGAGGAAGAAGTTGTTGCACAACCCTCTAAGTCTCATATATTGATGGCTAATGCCATTAAGACTGGTGCTGCTCCCTCCAAGCCCAAGATAAAACCTCCACCTGCTGCACCCAAGCCTTTAGCTTCAAAGGGATCCACTAGAAACATATCAGCTGTAGAGAAGAATAATTCCCTAGCGCCTGAGGTCCAAGAGGATGATGAGCCACTAGTGCTTATAAAACTAAAGCCAAAAGCCAAAGATTCCAAACCACAATGATGATGATCTAGTGGCTGAGAACATGAAGTTGAGGAAAGATCATGGTCTGAGATTGTGGAGGAAGACAGATCCATATGCCACAAGGAGGAGGACTGTTGTTGACTATCGTTTCCACACCAGAGAACAGCGGGACTTCTATGAGACTGTGTTGCTGGACAAGAAGCCCATTGTGTGTGACATGAAAGGGGGTGACTGGAAGTACATTGATGAAAATGAGGATTTCTTTCCCCATGTACATCAGCATTTTAAGCTGAATGAAGTTGATGATTTAGTTGGACAAAAGCTGACTAAATGGAATGATGAGGTGATTATGCAGTTTTACTCCACTACCTACTTATATCCAGATGGGAAGATAGTGTGGATGACTGAGGGCACCAGGTACCACTCATCAATCTCTGAATGGGCTGAGCTCATCAATGCTCCAAAGGAAGAATATGATGATATTGATGTGTATGGCAAACCCAGGAAGGATCACAACTCCATGGCTCAGATGTATAAGCCTATTCCTGATGCAGCCCTAGAGACTCACAAGTTTGGATCAATCTACTATCTGCTAGCTAGATTGACCACCATAAACACCATACTAAGGCATACCCTCTTTCCTAAGTCTGGAGATCATAGGATGAGACGTGATCATTCCATCAACTTGCTACACCTGTTTGATGTTACCCAAAAGTTCAAGGTCACGAGCTTGATAATTGAGACAGTCAATAGGACAACAGCTGACCAAAAGAGGTCATGTGGATATGCTCGACACATTTAGATGTTGATCAACTCCAAGGTTGGAACTAGAACATATCTACTTGACAAAGAGCATCTACCTCTTAGGCCAGATTTTGAGGACAATGAAGTTGTCATGGATGCACATCCTACATCTGTTGAGGCCCAGGAGAAGATTGAGAATGCAAAGGCTGCTAGAGCAGCAAAGGCGGCAGTGCTTCAGATGCATCTACTGTGAATCTCAAGACCAAGCAAGATCAGCTCACATACCTGCTAGAAGCAACCCAGAGGATAGAGAAGAGTCTGGCCAACTTGACTAAGAATCAGGAGAGCTTAGAAAGAATTATGGAGGATAAGATGTACAACCTTGATGTGAAGATCACACAGATTCAGACTATAGTTGAGAAGCCGACGGATGATGCTGAGGACAATGATGATAGAACTATAACAGACATATTCCAGATAGTGCCAAGGGCACAGAGGTGTGCTACTAAGCCATTTGCAGATTTGAGGCCTGCTCATTCGGCTCCTGACACCATAGCCACAGTTGCACCTCCAGTATCTACACCACCAGCTCTGTAGACATCAACTAAAGCATTTGCAGATGGACTCCTCTCAATGTTGTCTACGCACACCAGAGTAAAAGCCAGAAGACCCCTTCAGGAGCTCTCAAAGATCGTGCCTAGAGTGCCGTATAGCACTATACATTTTCAAACTTCTTGGTAACTTGTTGCCAAAGGGGGATAAAGTGTATAGATCATAGGCTTCGAGAGAGAGTGTCTTTTGCTTTTGTTGGTTTCATTTGCCTTGCTACTTTGGTTTGGTTGGTAGTTGCTACCTTATACTACTTCTGTGTTATGCTCGTGAGATACCTTGTATGATCATACTATGCTTCATGTGTGCTTGCATGTCTATCTCTATGAATGTTTGTGCATGATCAATCACTTGTATCTTTGGTGATGAGTGCATGTCATTTAACTCTTATCAATTTGTGCGCTCCACCAAGATGTATGTGACATGGAAGAGTGACCCATGATCCTAATCCATTGTGCATTTGCATTCAAATGCAAATTTTAAATGATGGACAAATTTAGGGGGAGCTCTTACTTATCACATACTTCTCAAAGCGATGATGTATTTCATTCATATTATCATTTGTCGAAGCTTTGATCTATATGTTGTCATAAATTACCAAAAGGGGGAGATTGAAAGTGCAACTAATCCCCAGGTGGTTTTGGTAGTTTATAACAACATATAACTCATTGAACTAATATCCGTGCAAGTTTAATATTTCAGAGAGTTCAATGAATGGCATGGCATGGACAAGAGATATGGACCCCTCAAAATGATAAGGACACATATTGGCAAAACCTCAAGACTCTTCATTTCATTTTTAATGATCCAAGATCACATTGAGTCCATAGGAAAGCCAATACTATTAAACGGGGATGAGGTGTTGCTTAATGGCTTGCTTGCTCAAATGCTTAGTGATATTGCTCCAAATCCCTCAACCACTTTCTCATTTCGAATATGTCAAAACCCTAAACTCCAACTCGGCCCCACCGGTTCTTTATATCCAGCGCCACCAAGTTCATATGACATAGCCACTGCCAGAAACCCTAACAGTTCGGTCACACCAATATGGATCTCAGTCTCACTGAGATGGCCTTGCCAATTCTCCGTTGCCTGTTGCAATTATTTCGGTCTCACCGAAATAGCAATCGGACGCACCGCGACGGTTGATACGTCTCCAACGTATCTATAATTTCTGATTGTTCCATGCTATTATATTATCTGTTTTGGATGTTTTATATGCATTATTATGCTATTTTATATTATTTTTGGGACTAACTTATTAACCTAGAGCCCAGTACCAGTTTCTTTTTTCCCTTGTTTTTGAGCTTCATAGAAAAGGAATATCAAATGGAGTCCACACGGAATAAAACTTTCGCAATGATTTTTCATGGACCAAAAGACACCCATGAGACTTGGAGTGCAAGTCAGAAGATCCACGAGGCGGCAGCAAGGGTGGAGGGCGTGCCCCCTACGTTGTGGGCCCCTCAATGACTGACGGTGTCCTGAACTAGGGGTTACTCACCATGTTGTCTCCCAATCAGTTGAATTGGGCCGAGGACCCCCACGGTCGTATGCTCATGGGCCAGTTCGGACAGCCGATGTATACACGAGGAAGATTCCACAAGACTTGGTGATCAAGACAAGGACTCCTCTCCACCGGCGTATTCGACTAGGACTCTTTTTGTCCTAGGCCTCTGGTACATTATATAAGCCGAGGCCAGGCTAGTCGGTAGATTATTATGACATTACTCATCATACCTATAGGGTTTAGACCACAACATATGATCTCGAGGTAGATCAACACTGTACTTGATACTCCATCAATATAAACAAGAGCAGGACGTAGGGTTTTACCTCCATCAAGAGGGCCCGAACCTGGGTAAACATCGTGTCCCCTGTCTCCTGCTACCCATCGATCCATGATACACAGCTTGGGACCCCCTACCCGAGATCTTCCGGTTTTTACACCGACAATGGTGCTTTCATTGAGAGTTCCGATGTGTGGTCGGCGAAGGATCAATGGTTCACCCGCAGATTAAATGCGACGCCGGCATCTTCGTCGCCGGCTCGACTGGTCACCTTGGCTCGACCGAGGACCATGCTCCATCTCCGATCATCATGTTCGGACGGGGGCCTTCATCAACATCAACTCCGATCTCTATCATGATCGTAGAGTAATCATCCATGGTGCTCGAGGGCTCAACGTCAACATTGCCCTCGGGCGGCCTTGCTGCGTTTCTGGAGAGCGAACTTGTATCCGTCGTCACTGCCTCCTCGAGCTTCGGTTTGACGATTTCTTTAGTAGAATTGTGCGGAATTAAGTCTAGAACAGCCATGCAAAATTTCATTGAGTTCCGATGGAGGAATCTCCGGCAATCTACGATATACCAGAGCCCTATCAAATCTGGACACGAATCTAGACGAGTTTAGGGCGTGGTCTCCAGAGCCCAGCTCGGAGGTCCTTTGGAAGATTCAACTGTTCATCTGCTGCGGAATTCCCATATATACGACCCCTCAAAATTTCATCTCGATCCGATGGTTCAAACTCCGGGAACCTTCCGATGAGTGGACCAATTTTCGGATCTGTTTCCTGCGCGAATACGGATCTGACCCGAATTCATGTTTCTTTATGAATGTGATATTGGACAACCTTCTTAAAGGAATTTTATTCTAGGGTATTGTGTGTTGTTTTTAAACACGTACCCATAAAATTTCAAGCCTCCTCTAAGGTAATCTTCACCATCATGCTGGTGTCAAACCAGTCCGGCAATATTGCTCCACGGCTGCCGACCTGCGCTAGACACGTTGTCGCTTTTTGAGCCGAGCTCAACTTCTTCGGATCATCATATCGGCGAGCGAACAAAGTTCGGAATCACCAAGGATAATTCATAACCAACATCACTGTCCCACGGACTACACGGAGCAGGCACACAGACATCGCCGCGTGGTCACTTCATCAAGCCGGCATTGACCGCGTCACAAGTTACGACCTGCGTCGGCATGGCCGCACTGTTGCTTCTTCAAGCCGATGTCCATCATGCCGAACTGCATCAATACCTTGGCTGACATGGCAGCTGCAACGTCCCCTTACCGACCTGCTCCGTCTCCTCGGCTAGACCGAGGGCTTCGCCATCTCTTCATCAACTTACTTCAGAGACTTCGGCGTCACCAACCGACCAGCTTCATCACATTAGCTGGACCACGGGCTTTGCCTCGGCGAGCCAACCTTTGCCAACATCTCCATGCCACCACTTCATCACCCATCAGGCAATGAGTGTGCGGATCGAGTCCCAATTTTGGGAGTAACCTTTCTCCAGATTGCTACAACAGATAAACCAGGTGTTATTAATCCTAGTATTTTTTTCTTGCTTGGGTTTATTTTTCCCAAGGAATTATTACTCTGATTTGTTTCATCATCTGTACACAGGTCTATCAAATGGTGGCCACATTAACAATGGTCGCGTGGTGGTTTGGTCAGTTTTCGTATATAGTTCGGTGAATGCCGCATCCGGAACTCAGACCGGCCTGCGAATTCAGGCTTGGCCACGCCTTCACCGCGTCACGTCGATGCCCTGCATTGACATGACTTCGGCACCAGGCCACATTCCTTTCAATAAATTATTTTTGCGAAAAGCAATTATCCTTTTTGGAACGCACTATTTTATGTGTGTAGGTGATCGACTTCGACTGCGTCACGCGGTCACTTTGGCTCGCGTGATCGCCTTGTTGGTCGAATCGCCATACCGAATGTTCGGTTGCCTCGGGGACTTAGACATCGCTGAGAGAGCTCTACCTCATCGAGTGTTCGTCACACGGGCCATATTTCTTTTATTACTCACTTTGCCTAAATTTTTAATTATGCAACAATTTTTTATTATTATTCCTATTATCTCCGGCTTGCACTATTTTCTATGCACAGGTAAAGGATCCGGGTCGGGCAGCGCTGTGACCTCGGCGTACCGACGTGCCACGTCACCTCGGCTGGAACGAGGGCTTCGTCATTACTTCATTAAGCCACGCCGGGGTCTTCGACATCACACTGCCGGCCTTCATTGGTCGTGCTATGTCGCCATTTCAGAGTGCCGAGCTCTTCGCTCCGCCACCTCGGGACCGGCTTGGGGGCCGGGACCTTGTCCCACCGTAAGCTCGGGCCACGCATCGACACCGAGCACATTAACCAGCTAAGTCGCTTCCATGCTTAAATACCTTCGGTTTTAAATTTCGTTCGGTTCGACCGAGCATTATGCTTTTTTGACAAAAAGTCATTTGTGAAAACTTCCTTTGTCAAAACCTTGTTTTTTGCAAGAAAATTGAAATACCTGTTTACTTGGGGGCTTCCTTTATGAAGCCTTTCCTCTTGCTTATGATTATACTTGTATGGCTTCGTTCCTTGTTCATGTATTACGCCACAATATGCACCATGTTGACTTAAGTGTTTCGCAAGCTGGGTTGCCTGGCTCCTGTGTTTACCCCTACGTTCCCGATTGTTCGGCTAGGTGGTAAAGGGAGCACCTCTGTGATTGTTACTACCGGGTCATCCGAGTTAGTACCTCAGACTGGGTGAAGCCGAAAGCTAGCGCTCTTATTGTTTTCAATAATGGTCGGCACACAACGGAACTCATGAGTACAAAAAATCTATTGCACAAGTCTCATAGTAACAATGAGCAACCGAAGAAAGGTATCAGTGGAGGTACTATTTTCTTTGAAGATGCTTCTTACACTTCGTCAGTAATGTAGCATAAGTTCCCTGAGCGCGCTTTGTCTTTACAGCCTTATGACCTGATTGCCTGGTTATCGGAAACACCGTTGATGCTTTTGACAGGTGGAGTACACAACACTTTTCGGTCCTTGACTGAAGAGGGAGAAGCCGATGGTCGGTTAAGACGCGTTTAAAGTTCGGGTGAACATAGATATGATATAAGTACATCGGTACATACAATCATTATACATAAAATTCTTTTACCCAAGTCACTTGGGGGCTCTTAAAATTTATATGAGCTATATTATAGTAAATGTGTTTTCTTCTTGGTCATTTCAAAGTATTTTTATACCGCTCCTTTTTTGACTCAAGTGTATGGTCAATAGCCGGATAGCTTGTCTTCTCTCTAAAATGCCGCTAGAGTTTACTTCGCTAAACTGGCCTCGAAGAAGTACTCCGCCTTTGGGATAAGGAGCTTGAAGCCGTAGGCTGGACCGCTTGAAGTGTTGAGATCGGGTGTGTCATGTTAAAGCACGGCAGGTGCACAATTTTTTCTTTTTTCCAATTTTCGGATTGGCACCGAACAGTTGATCTTGTTCGGACGTCAAGATTTTACTCACGTTTTTTGGTTTTCCAAGCTTATGGCACTTTTAAACTATTTGTTTGTTTTCAGCATAAGTCTCGTGGTGCAATGCCAGACACCTTTAGAGATTCGGCAAAAACATTCTCAGATATTGCTATATATGCATCGGTTTCAAATTGTGTCTTCGGTCAAATAGTTGGGTTGCCTGGCTCCTGTGCTTGCCCCCTATGTTCTACTTTGTTTGGCTAGGTGTGCAAAGGGAGAACCACTGCGATTGTGCTTCCAGCTCACATGGTTAAGCTCCTCAGAGGAGAAAGCCGAAAACTAACTATCACAATAAGCATAAACTGGTCAGTGATCCGATGACTATGTTAAATGATGGGCCGTTCATAACATTGGTCGAAGTGTTTACGTCTTGACCTCGGATGTCGCCGAACACTAACCGGGGCTCGTAGCTAGCTTCCCCCGTTTAAAGCTCCTATGACTAAGTGAAAGTTATAAATCCCGCGTATCTGATTGCCTCGTTTCCGCTAACACAACCGCCTTCGAGCACCGAGACGTTGGCTAAGGGTTGTCTTGTTATTGCGGAGACACCCTGCGTAGTATCTACAAAGGGGTAGAAGCCGACGATGGGCACTTTCAACTGATAACCGGTCGCAATGGAGTCAAATTAAACATATCATTGTCATTTGTATTTAATATACAAGGGCTGCCTTCCGTAATCATTGTTATAAAGCCATAAATATGCATCAATTTGACTTAAGATTTTTGCCAAGCTGGGTTGCCTGGATCCTGTGCTTACCGCTACATTCCCGATTGTTCGGCTAGGCGGTAAAGGGAGCACCTCTGTGATTGTTACTATCGGGTCATCCGAGTTAGTACCTCAGACTAGGTGAAGCCGAAAGCTAGCGATCTTAAAGGATCACATTGGTCGGCAACAACGGAAGTAAAATTTTTGGTTCATTAATACCACAGACTTTGGGAACTTTCCCCGAACTAAATGCTCAATATTTTCTTCCCACATTGATCAGAGGTGAGGTTTCATGATCATGATACGCATGACGACCCAAAGAAAGGAACCGATACACTACAAAAAAAAGACACATATGTGACATTTTGGGCCGAACGAATTTTTTTTCTGTCATACATATGACACTTCTATGACGATAATTGTGACAAAACCCGGTATCATAATAGATGTGGTGGGCTCCTACTTCTATGACAAAAAATCATGACAGAAAATGGGCTTTTCGTCCTGGGCGGACCGGAGACGTAGCTGCATGACATTCTTTGGGCCGTCCATGACAGAAAAAACCATGGTAGAAGCGAGGGCGAGGAAAATTTCGGGAGTTCCCGGTTACGGTGGGAGGTCGGGGGCCGAGCGATGCGCGCTTCTCTCGTACACGTACGCGCGTGTGTGCGAGGCGTTGGCTCCAACTGAACCCGAGCGATTGCACTGCAGGCTATGCGTTACTGAACCCGAGCGATCGATCGATGGCTGTTAACTGAACCCGATCGAGCGATTCCTTCGCTACTGCTGCTAACTGAAGCCGATCGATGCTGCCTCTGGATGAACAGTGAGCGTTGCAGGGGGGTTGGATGAACAGTTCCCGGTGGGGGTGGATGAACAGGACCCCGTGGTGTTGCCTCTAGATGAACAGGACCCCGATCGATCGAGCCGGTTGGGGCTGGATGAACAGGACCCCGTGGAGGGCTGGATGAATAGGACCACCCCGTGGAGGGCTGGATGAACAGTAGACAGTGGAGGGCAGGATGAACAGTAGCTCGTGGAGGGGTTGTTGAACAGGAGCCCGTGGAGAGGGCTGGTTGAACAGTAGCCGGTGGAGTACCGCGCGGTGGAGGCTGGATGAACAGGAGCCCGTGGATGAACAGTCGCCGGTGGAGGCTGGAGGAGGTCGACGGTGGATGAACAGTAGCTCGTGGAGACTGGAGGGGGTCGACGGTGGAGATGAACAGTATCCCGTGGAGTCCCGTTTTGCAGTACGCCACACCCCTCCCGATGAACAGGACCCCTGTTTCGACCGTTGCGCTCCAATACAAGTCCGTTTCCTCCGTTTTGCGGTACGCCACACCCCTCCAGATGAACAGGACCCCCATTTCAACCGCAGGAGGTCCGTTTCCTCCGTTTTGCGGTACGCCAGACCCCTCCCGATCAATAGGACCCCGTTCCGAATGTATGAGGTCCATTTCCTCATTGTGCGGTACGCCAGGCCTCGTTTCCATCGCTTGTTCCATCCAAGCCCTCCCGATGAACATGACTACGCATTCCGTTCCGACCCAGCCGGTTGGCTCCCACGTGTTCCGTTGCCTCCCGATGAACACGACGCATTCCGTTGCCTCCCCATGAACACGACGCATTCCGTTGCTTCCCCATGAACATGACGACGATGCTATCTCTCCGTTCCGACCCAGCCATGTACACGAGCCCTGGTCGTACGTATGCGCGAGTAGGCGTTCGAGACCCCGCCCGTATGTACACATACGTGGCCATATTTTTTTTCTTGCACCCTGGCCGCTGTACGTACGTGTACATGCTACGTGCGCGCCTCTACTACGATACGTGCGCGCCTCTACATCGACCAGTATGTACGTACACGTTCGCGACCAGAATGACAACGCTACATACGCTTCGACCAGGTGGGTCCCGACTGTCAGGCACTTCCTTGTGTGCGAAGATGTAACTGGCGGGTCCCAGAAGTCAGGGGGGAACATTTTTTTCACGAAATACAGTGGCCTGTCCGGTGGGTCCCAGCTGTCAGGTGGAGGAATCATTATTTTCCGCGTAATAAAGAGGCACTTCTTTGCTGCGGCTGTGGACCCAGCTGTCAGCCTCTCCACGTATAGTCCACATCTGATGGAAGTCGTTCCTTGACCATGTTGACCATGCCGTGCCGAGAGCACCAGGGCGGTAGACGACGGCGAGGCCTAGGAAGGGGACGACACGGAGGCAGGGAAGACTCCGCAGTTGTTTCCCACGCGGAGGGGAGTACGACTATACGAGGGTTTACTGGTTCGTCTGCCGTCGCCGGAGAATAACAGCAAGTGTGGGTGAGTAGAGGGATGGCTAGGCCATCGATGGGAGTACGGTCGAGTGGTGAGGCCTGGGCGGCAGCACGGCCGGCCGCGAGGAGGAGGGAGCAAGCAGTCCCGCCGGTGCTTGTTTAAGCGGCTGGAGTAGGAAGAGCAGAGATTGAAGAAGCACAACGGCCGTTGGATGGACATCCAACAGTCAGTGCTTGTGCGTCAATCTTTTTTTAGGAAAGCCTCAAATCTGTGGAAAATAGCATACAGCCCATCTGCCATTATTTCTAATAATTTACAGCCCATTTGCTAATTTTTAAGGTTTTTTGGAGTCCATATTCTTTTTGTTAGCATTACAGCCCATATTGTGGCAACGGTTAAAAAATAATACGAAATTTTGCATATTTCGGTGCGGCCCGAACTGTTTTTAATCCCGAAATTTCGACTCACATTCAAACTGATTTTAAAAATAAATGTATATCAATATAAAATCCAACAAATTCTCCATGCATAAAAATTAATGTAATTTAAAATCTTGAAATGAAAAAAATGATATTTGAAACTAATTGCCGGTTTGATGTGTTTTAAAAATATACAACCCATTTCTCATTACTGATGGGCCATTTTCTCGGCCAGCCGAATGAAAGCTCTCCTCGTCTTGAAAGATTTGCAGCCCAACAGGCCTGACAAAGCGACTTACTTGGAAAATTACAAAAAAACTGGGCTGTGGCCATGGACCCAGCTGTCAGCTTCTCCACGTACAGTACTCTTCCGATGGAAGTCGTTCCTTGACCACGCTGGCCACGCCGCGCGGGGAGCACCACAGCGGTGGACGACGGCGAGGCCTAGGAAGGGGACGACGCGGCAGTGGAAGCCCGCGCGGAGAGGACTACGAGGGTTCACTGGTTCGGCTGCGGTGTGAGGCTGCCGTCGCCGTAGGGCCTGGCCAACGGTGGGAATAGTAGGGGGCGGTGAGGCCTCTGCGGCAGCACAGCTGGCCACGTGAGGCAGGAGCATGCGGCACGACCGGCGTTGCTTTGGGCGGCTGGAGCAAGAAGACCAGAGGTTGAAGAAGCACTACGGCAATTGGATGGACATCGTACGGTCACTGGAGCTAGAATCGTTCACATTGACTAAGTTGACAAAGCCCTTCGTCCCCATCAACTTAGTAGGCCCACAAGTTAGCCTCCCAGCAAGGTGGGTCCCAACTAGCCAGGGGAGTATTCATTTTTTTGTGCGTAATAAGGAGGCACTTCCGGTGGGTCCGAGCTGACAGCGGGGGGGGGGACGTTTTTTTCGCGAAATACGGTGGCCCGTCCGGTGGGTCCCAGCAGTCAGGTGTCATGGTATTCTCACGGGGGGGTGCGAAACGACATATGCCACAAGGTGGCTTCGTGTGAGGGCAAGACTGCTGCTAGAATATCCAGGGACGGGTATGTGAGTAGCACGCGCTAGTTTACCCAGGTTCGGGGCTCTCCGGAGAGATAATACCCCTACTCCTGCATGTCTAAGTATATATCTGAGGTGTACATCGGGCAGTACAAAGTGCTCCTGGAGCTATATTGGACTGAGAGTAGTAGCAATGAGCTAGCTAGCTAGTGGAGTGATGGCCGTGGCCTCTGGCCAAATGAGTGCGTGCGTGAGTGTGAGTCCCTCCCCTGATGGATGGATGGAGCTAGCTTATATAGTGTGGAATGGGCATGGTAGGTTAGTATGTAAGCTAAGTGGTGGCGTGGGGGAAAGTGGGCATGGGGCACCATGCCCATGATGGTGTGGACGTGATGTGCATGCCACCTTGTCCCTGGTGCACTTTATAAAACAGTGCCCAGGGCCAGATACACTGTAGATGACATCGCGGTACTGTCGTCTCGTCGGTGTCTTGTCGGGCTACAGTCGGCAGCCGGCTAGTTGGCGCAGTCGGCAGCCGGCTGGTCGGCGCAGTCGGCTGTCGGTAGCCGGCCGAGCATAGCAGTCGGATGGGGAGCCGGCAGGAGCGGCCGGGCAGTCGGACTGAGGGGCTTTGCTAGCCCCGATGTCTTGATTTATTGTCTCACCGTCTTTAGGGTATCCATGTCCAATTACTCCGACAGTAGCCCCCAAGCCTCCGGGCAATTTGGCAAAGTTGGGCGGAGGTTTTTTGGCGAGTGTTCATGAAATGATCATGAAAAAGAAAAAGTTAGTCCACGCAGATATCAAATGTTTGCTTTTAGCATTGCAAGTTTTATGCGGAGGGTGCCGACTCGGTTTCGTCCGAGCCCCCTTAATCTTTTTCATGTTCCCTCCGCTTTTTGGCTTGTGCTCTTGCTTGCCGGATAGCTGCTCTGCGGTCTGTTGCTGAGAGTGGGCCGTGAAGTGGAGTGTACAGTACTCAGAGTCTGGGAGCAGATTCAACCGAGTAGATACTTGTAAAGGAAACGGCCGGATCACCCGATCTCTTTTTCTTCCCGGGCGTTTTTTGCGTGGGTGGCCTCCAGCGTTTACCCTTGCTAGCCGGACAGCCGCTCTGCGATCTGTGACTAAGAGTGAGCCTTTGGTACCATGCACGCTACTAAGCCGTCTGCGGGAACTAACGTCTCAGGCCAAGCGGCCAGCCCCCAGGCCAACTCTGGCTGGCGCCAGGGTGAACAATGATGCAATTGTAATGAAATGCGGAAATAGCCCCCGGGCATCGCTCGGGGTTATCCATGCTCTTGCGGTGCAAAAATATGCGGGTGAGGAGCTCACAATGATTTTCATGTAGGCGAGGCGGAGTTTGCCGGAGATAGCCGGCGCGGCTCGGCGCTCGCGAAGCGCCGGTGCACCTGCTGGGTGCAGCCTTCGAGCCTCCGGGTGCTCGAAGGAGGGTCCCGACAGGCCAGGCTCGACCGGCTAGGCGGCGAGGCGTCTTGCAGCGCCCATTTTCTTCTTTTTTCTCTTCTACCTGTTGCTGGGAGCCGGACAAAACTCTTCTCTTGTTTGCAATCTTCCGTGGGGGCGCGCCAGCGCACCCACTGGGTGTAACCCCCGAGATTCGGGCCGACTGCTGAGCAGTCGGGCCGGATCTTCCGGCAACTACTTTGTCTTTTTCTTCACGGGGGTGCGACAGCGCACGCGCTGGGTGTAGCCCCCGAGATCTGGGACGACTACTGAGCAGTCGGGTTGGATCTCCCGGCAACTACTATGTCTTCTTCTTCGCGGGGGCGCGTCAGCGCACCCGCTAGGTGTAGCCCCCGAGATCTGGGCCGACTGCTGAGCAGTCGGGCCGGATCTCCCGGCAACTACTATGTCTTCTTTTTCACGGGGGCGCGTCAGTGCACCCGCTGGGTGTAGCCCCCAAAATTCGGGCCGATTGCTGAGCAGTCGGGCCGGATCTCCCGGCGAATACTTTGTCTTCTTCTTCACGGGGGCGCGTCAGCGCACCCGCTCGATGCATCGTCGGAGCACGAGGAAGTCCAACCAGCTTGGCACAGCCGGCAGCGCAGGTCACGACTGACCGTTCGAGTGGCAAAGCAGGCGGACGGGTCATCCGGAGGTGTTTTTCTTTCTTCTCTTTCTCCGAGCGGAGTTCTCTCTCTCTTCTTTTTTTAGCACCCGGCCATTCTTTCTTAGCCGGCAGCTCTTTCTTTTGCTTCGAGTAGCCAGCCCCAATGCTTTTTTTAGCCGGCCCCGTTGACTTGGTCAGTCGGATCTCGGGCAGCCGGCCCTCTTTTTTTTCAGCACCAGGCCATGGGCAGCCGAACGATGGGAGCCGGCAGCGGGCAAGTGGGGAGGCAGCAACCGGCCAGGCTAGCCGGGTGGTGGATGAAGCCGGCGCGTCGGAGCTGGCCAGCGCAGAAGCCGGCCGGCGGAGGCGATGCCGGCGAGATGCGAGCGGGGCCAGGCGGCGGAACACGGGGGATCCGTGTGCGGGGAAGATGGCGGGAGGAGACAGCACACTCGGAGCCGGCAGGCGAGCAGCAGACGGACGGGGCGCGAGGGCCTCGCGGCGGCCGGGTTCGCGGAGGAGGCGGAGGCCGGGTTGCGGACGCGAGTCGGCAGCAGGCTAGAGAGCAAGCCGACAGGCGGGAGTCGCGCGCGGAGGGGGCCGGACACGGGATGCGGGCAAGTCGGCAGGCGACCGTGTTGGCGGGTCGGGGGAGCAACACGGAACCTGCGGCCGACGAGTGCGGCGGGGCACTGGGCCGAGCAGGTGGGGGCGTGGCGCTGTGGAGGACCGCGCGCAACAGCGCGGCGGCAGAGGGAGGCGACCAGCCGGCGTGGATGCAGGCGCGGCATGAGGGCGGCCAGCCGGCGGGCGCGCGGGACGGCGCGAGGCGAGGCAGAGTGGCGGCGCCGGCGCGCTAGAGGTGGAGCACCCGGCGTGGGCGTGGCTGGACGGCCGCGGGGTAGCCGAAGGCAGGACGCGCGCGCAGCAGGTGGGCGGAAGCAGACGCGGCTGAAGAGGAGCCGGTGCCGTGGCTGGGTGGGAGGCAGCGAGCGTGGCATGGCGGCCGTAGAGGAGGCGAGGTGCGGTAGGAGGCCCGTGGCGGGGGAGCTTGGAGACGACCCGCAGCGACGGAGCAGCATGCTGCAGGCGAAAACAGCGGGCAGTTGATCACGGTTCAGCTGGGCTGATGGAGGCGTCATGCGGAGGTCGAGCCGAGGCCGAGCGGCGCAGCGCAGGCGTGCGGGGCACGCGGCCGCGCGTACAGTGCAATGCGGGCGAAGCCGGCGTGGACTGGCGACGTGAAGCGCACGTTGCGAAGTGCTGGGGCGGCGCACGCGCGTGGAGACCACGCGGCCGGCGACGCAGAAGTGAGATAGCGCGTACATAATATGCACGTAGAGCTAGCTAGCTACAGAATCGATCGAACTGACAAGGTGTTTGTTTGCTCGCTAGCTTCACACACTCGTGTTGTAGTGGCTGTTGGATAGTGTATTGGCAGTGTTTGGCTCTGGCTAGTGTATGACTATGGTTGACTTGCATCTAGCTAGCTAGGGTAGATGATATATGGAGCAGCGAACGCCCGCTTCGGCCAAAGCAAAACGCAGCACGGAGGGGAGCGGACGCGAGCGGCGCGCAAATGGACACGGCTGACCGAAGCGAGGCCCCGCGCGCGTGGTCAGACTGTCGGCGTCGCAATGATGGTGATGAAGACGGCGAGGCTGACGACGAGGACGCGCCGTCCCGTGCGGCCACTCCGGGGGCGGGTCAAGGTCGAGCCCCCGAGCGCTATCGGAGAGACGGCGCGATGCCGCGGCGGTGATGGCGAAGATGGTCCCGCCCGGACTGCGAAACCAGCAGCAGTGCGGTAGCATAGTACCGCCCCACGGTGGGCGCCAAATGTCGTGGTATTCTCACGGGGGGTGCGAAACGACATATGCCACAAGGTGGCTTCGTGTGAGGGAAAGACTGCTGCTAGAATATGCAGGGACGGGTATGCGAGTAGCACGCTCTAGTTTACCCAGGTTCGGGGCTCTCCGGAAAGATAATACCCCTACTCCTGCATGTCTAAGTATATATCTGGGGTGTACATCGGGCACTACAAAGTGCTCCTGGAGCTGTATTGGACTGAGAGTAGTGGCAATGAGCTAGCTAGCTAGTGGCGTGATGGTCGTGGCCTCTGGCCAAATGAGTGCGTGCGTGAGTGTGAGTCCCTCCCCTGATGGATGGATGGAGCTAACTTATATAGTGTGGAATGGGCATGGTAGCTTAGTATGTAAGCTAAGTGGAGGCGTGGGGGGAAAGTGGGCATGGGGCACCATGCCCATGATCGTGTGGACGTGATGTGCATGCCTCCTTGTCCCTGGTGCACTTTATAAAACAGTGCCCAGGGACAGATACACTGTAGATGACGTCGCGGTACTGTCGTCTCGTCGATGTCTTGTCAGGCTGCAGTCGGCAGTCGGCTAGTTGTCGCAGTCGGCAGCCGGCTGGTCGGCGCAGTCGGCAGTCGGTAGCCGGCCGAGCATAGCAGTCGGACGGGGAGCCGGCAGGAGCGGCCGGGCAGTCGGACTAAGGGGCTTTGCTAGCCCCGATGTCTTGATTTATTGTCTCACCGTCTTTAGGGTATCCATGTCCAATTACTCGGACATCAGGGGGAAACAAATTTTTTCGCAAAATACTGGTGGCCCGTCCGGTGGGTCCCCGCTGTCAGGTGGAGGAAAAATTATTTTGCACATAATAAGGAGGCACTTCCTTGCTGCGGCCGTGGACCCAGCTGTCAGCCTCTCCACGTATAGTCCACGTTCGATGGAAGCCGTTCCTTCACCACGTTGACCACGCCGTGCCGAGAGCACCAGGGTGGTGGATGACGGCGAGGCCTAGGAAGGGGACGACGCGGAGCCTGGGAAGACACGGCAGTGGATGTCCACGCGTAGAGGAGTACGAGGGTTCACTGGTATGCTGCGGTGTGAGGCTGCCGTCGCCGCAGAATAACAGGGGGTGTGGTGAGTAGAGGGATGGCCTAGCCAGCGGTGGGAGTAGTAGGGGGCGGTGAGGCCTCCGCTGCATCCCAGCCAGCCACGGGAGGCAGGAGCACGAGGCACGACCGGCGCTGGTTTGGGCGGCTGGAGCAAGAAGACCAGAGGTTGAAGAAGCACTACGGCCATTGGATGGACATCGTACGGTCACTGGAGGTAGAATCGTGCATATTGACTAAGTTGACAAAGCCCTCCGTCCCCGTCAACCTAGTAGGCCCACAAGTCAGCCTGCCACTAAGGTGGGTCCCAGCTAGCAGGGGGGTATTCATTTTTTTGTGCGTAATAAGGAGGCACTTCCGGTGGGTCCGAGCTGACAGCAGGGGGAACGTTTTTTCACGAAATACGATGGTCCGTCGGGTGGGTCCCAGCAGTCAGGGGCAAACATTTATTTCGTGATATACTGGTGGGCGTCCGGTGTGTCCCTGCTGTGAGGTGGAGGAATAATTACTTTCCGCATAATAAGGAGGCACTTCCTTGCGGCTGCCATGGACCCAGCTGTCAGCCTCTCCACGTATAGTATTCTTCCGATGGAATTCGGTCGTTGACCACATTGACCACGCCGCGCCGACAGCACCACGGCGGTGGACGACGGCGAGGCCTAGGAAAGGGACGACACAGAGCCGGGGAAGACGTGGCAGTGGATGCCCACTTGGAGAGGAGTACGAGGGTTCACTGGTTCGGCTGCACCGTCGTCGCCGCAGAATAACAGGGGGTGTGGGTGAGTGGAGTGGAGGGATGGCCTGGCCAGCGGTGGGAGTAGTATGGGGGCGGTGAGGCCTCCGCGGCAGCACAGCCAGCCACGGGAGGCAGGAGAAGGCGGCACGACCGGCGCTACTTTGGGCGGCTGGAGCAAGAAGACCAGAGGTTGAAGAAGCACTACGGCCGTTGGATGGACATCGTACGGTCAGTGAGCTAGAATCGTGCATATTGACTAAGTTGACAAAGCCCTTCGTCCCCGTCAACTTAGTAGGCCCACTATACTGGGTCCCAGCTAGCAGGGGGAGTATTCATTTTGTGCGTAATAAGGAGGCACTTCCTTGCGTGCGAAGATATAGTTGGTGGGTCTGAGCTGTCAGCGGCGGTAACGTTTTTTTCGCAAAATACAGAGGCCGTTTCGATGGGTCCCAGATGTCAGGTGGAGGAAATCATTATTTTGCGCGTAATAAGGAGGCATTTCCTTGCGTGCGGCCGTGGACCTAGCTGCCAGCCTCTCCACATACAGTCCACTTCAGATGCATGTCGGCCGTTCACCATGCTGACCACGCCATGCCGAGAGCACCAGGGCGGTGGACGACAGCGAGGCCTAGGAATGGAATGACACGGAGGCAGGGAAGACTCGGCCGTTGTTTTTGCTTCCCACGCGAAGGGAGTATGACTGTACGAGGGTTTACTGGTTCGCCTGCCGTCGCCGGAGAATAGCAGGTGTGGGTGAGTAGAGGGATGGCTAGGCCAGCGATGGGAGTATGGTGGGGCGGTGAGGCCTGCGTGGCAGCACAGTCGGCCGCGGGGAGGAGGGAGCAGGCAGTCCCGCCGGTGCTTGTTTGAGCGGCTAGAGCAGGAAGAGCAGAGATTGAAGAAGCACGACGGGCGTTGGACGGACATCCAACAGTATACATGCCATCTGTGGAAAGCCTCAAATATGTGGAAAACAGCATACAACTTATCTGCCATTATTTCAAATAATTTACAGCCCATTTGCTAATTCTTACGGGTTTTTTTGGAGCCCATATTCTTTATGTTAGCATTACAACCCATATTGTGGCCACGATTAAAAAATTATACGAAATTTTGCATATGTCGGTGTGTTCTGAACTGTTTTTAATCTCGAAATTTTGAGTCACATTCAGATTGATTTTAAAAATAAATGTATATCAATATAAAATCCAATAAATTGTCCACGCATAAAAATTAATGCAATTTAAAATCTCGAAATGAAAAAAAGATATTTGAAAATAATTGTCGGTTTGATGTGTTTTAAAAATGTACAACCCATTTCTCATTACTGATTGGCCATTTTCTCGGCCAGCCGAATGAAGCTCTCCTCGTCTTGAAAGATTTGCAGCCCAGCGGGCCTGATAAAGTGACTTACTTGACAAATCACAAAAGAACTGGGCTAGCCATTTTCAGAAAGAAAAAAACTACTGGGCTGGTCTGTGGTAAACATAAAAGAAAAGGCTGTCTAGACAGGCCAGAGTATCCCGCACAGCCCAGTTGACACCCTACTTCCGTCTCAAAAACAAATGAGATAAATGCCACTCCAATTATGGCGATTCGTAAAAATGCCACTACAATTTTTGCAAACTTTGAAAAACGCCACTGCAGTTTGCAAACTTTGAAAAACGCCACTCCAGACTTCGAAAAATGCCACTAGAAATGGCATGAAATGGCATTTTTCAAAGTTTGGAAATTGCATTGGCATTTCTCGGAAACACCAGATTTGGAGTCGCATTTATCAAATTAACCCAAAACAAAAACAACTGGGTGAGCTGCTGGGTCCCTGGTGTCAGCCGCTCGTTGTGCAATTCTCTCGTTTATTGACTACGTTGACAATGGCATGTGACCCAGATGTCAGAAATCCACTAGGAGGAGCCATTTTTTATTGGCTTGAAATAAGGAGGCACTTGCTTGCGTACTGTCATGACCTTGGCGGGTCCCTGCTGTCATCCTCTCCACGTACAGTACCAGTTAGTCGTGCTTCAAAATTGATCGGCACGCCAGTAAAAAAACAAAGGTCGATAACTAATGTGGCACCTCAGGCCAACGCGGCCAGATCGCATTTTGCACGAGAAATTACACACCATGTTTCGTTGACATGTGGTCCTGTTCCATCATATCAGTGAGACGACGGCGAGTAGTAGGGGTATTTCCGAACGGACATGTAGGCCGGGGCGCCTCTTCTTGAACCGTGGCAAACTCGCAACCGTCCACCGACTCTTCGCCTTTCCCTCTCGATTTGGAATTGTTGACGCACGCTCTTCCTCTCCCTCCTCCATTTTCCTTCAGCCCTTCACCCTTTCTTCTGCCATTGTTCGGTCGTCTTCTCCATGGAGGGAACAGGCCAGAAACGACCCCGTTTTTCTTGAACCGATCTGAAAGATGACGTGGTGGAGGAACTCATTGATCGGTGCGACGCCATCACCTCGGCTAGCATGGCAGGTTCGTTCAAGCCTATTCTCGACTCAACTAATAAAATCATTACAAAGAACCCAAGAGTCAAGGAGCGGTTTGATCTCCCCTATCTTCTTCGCCGTGACCCTGATGACTGGCGCCGGCACAACAGAGGCCTCGCCCTGTGCCAGTTGATGCCGCTTGATAATGATACGTATGATGTTAAGATGCCATCGCTTGAGGGCAAGGCTTGGGCGGGCGCAAATGGAGATTGGGTTGTTTACATTGGGTCCAACTACGAGTGGGAACTTGTGAATGTGTACACTCGTCACCGGGTTCCACTTCCAAAAATCTCAGCACACTGCCCAGAAGTTGAGCACACCGGTAATGTATGCACGTTCAAATACGATCATGGTGATTGTCTTCTACGGAAGATAGCAATTTGGTGAGTTCCCAACCGTTCTTGGAATTACAACAACTATCAAGTTGTTGCTATCTTCGACAAGCTTGTTGCCGTCCTTCGTGGTTCGACTCGATGGATATTGCTCAAAAATCAGTTTCTGTACACGGATGAGTATTGTGATGCAATTCAATACGAGGGCCTTGTGTTTGCTGCCACCACTCATGGCACTATTTTTGCATGGCGTGCTAGTAGTTTCGGTACGTTTGTCTTCCACCGTAATTATAATTGTTTCATCCCCATGCATGTGGGTTAGCAAGTTTCCCTTTACTAATTAACCTTCTTCTTGTGTTTCCAAGGTACTGTGAACATCCCACCACCTATACTTGAAAATTTTTATAACCAAGGGGGAGATGCCGATGGTGATGATCACGAGCATGAGGACGAGCAGTGCCCATATACTCTATGGCGCCTGGCAACTAATTCCGATGGATCACCTCTTCTTGTGTGTATACAGCCCACTGATGATGTTACTGCTAAGGAAGCAGGTGTCTCCCATGGTCGCACTCTCCGGACCTATTCCAACACCCGTTGCATGGTATTTGGGATGGATACTAGTGTGCTAGCGCCAACTCCTTCTCCCTGGCACAGAATTGATAGTCTTGGAGAAAACTCGCTCTTCCTTGGAGAAAACTATCCGATGATGGTGAAAGGCGATCCAAGTTCCAACTGCTGTTGACACATTTATGAGAAGCAACTGTGTCTATACCTCGGACATTTGGGTGGTTCCCTACCCTGGTACTGATATAGTAGACCGCTTTAGCCTGGATGATCGGTCCTGCATTGGTCTCTAGATCGACAACGGATGGCCCGTCCCAGAGAATCACTTGTGGTTCAAAGCAAGTGTTTCCAACGCCGCGGAATGGTTGAGTTGAAGTTCATTTCATGGCTTGTTATTTGTTGTGTGGTGAAAACTTTAGTATTTATAATGTATCCTCGTTGTCGATGTGGGTTGATGACCTGTTGTATGTAATAAAATAATATGCGTGTGATAAACTTACTAAATTTATGAATGGCTTTCGAGTTGCTTCTCTGAGTGAGTGGTGCGACGAGGCAAAAAAATATTTTCCGAATACATAATTGTATGTGCATTGCAACAGGTTATCGGATGAGGCCAATCAACAATAGTAGTACACTATTTGTACTAGCTTCAAATGCTTCGCGCGTCGGGCGGGTGTTTTTACTGTAGCCATATGTTAATGTGTTCGATGTATGTAACTAGCACCTCGAATCCTCGATACTAGTACAATATAGTAGGAGTAGTAGGGTGGCATGGGCCAGAACAAGCATTCACGTCCAGGAGTACGGCACATGCCACCACCACGACATCCATCTGACACCATATTATTTCATGGAGTCCGTGCTAGAGCAATCTCTTCAACCTCGTCGTTTCTCTAACTTCAGTCATCGCGCGGCGGGCGAGGTGGGGGTTTGCCGATAGTCGGTTTCCTTAACTGCGGTCCCACTTGTAAGGCAAACTCCAACGCACGACCCCAAACGCACCTCCGTTTTGCACGAACTCCAATGATAATTTTGACTAGAAAAGCAAGACCAAAGAAAACAAGAACCACAAGAATACATTTTACTACTCCTGTAAGTTGGATTAGTGCCTTCTCGATGCATTCATTGTTGATCTGCGGAGGCTCGATCTTGCGTGCTTATTTCTTCTTCGAGTGTAAAGAAGTAGACGTTGCTTCCTCGCATCTAGTCTCATGTCTAGCCTCTATTCTAGTAGGAGTATCAACAAGTGCACTAATCTCATCCGAGAGCAGAACCGAAGATTTGGTCGGGTTCTTCCTCCTTTTACCGACACGTGGGACATCTACCATCCAGGTCATGTCATGAAAGAAAATAGAGTGGTAGTTGAAGCCACGAGATGTGCATCTTGGGTTAAACTGTAAATAGAATCTTACTACTCTTGAGTAACTCCAAAAGCGGCCACCGAAGATATTTATTGGATTTGTTTTTCATCACCAGCACGTCGAGGTGAAAGATGTGTAGGTTCAGTGGGTCCTCTTGCGTTTTCACTGACATGTGGGGCCGCATGTGAGCAAACAGACGATGGGCTCCGCGCATCCACTGGCTGGCTGAGAAGAGAGATAGAGGAGGGCTAAGCATGGACTGCAGGAAATTTGTTCTACGCGCCTCGATATAGGCTCGATATAGTGGGGTGGCATGGGCAGTAACTAGCATTCATGTCTAGCAGTACGGCACATGCCACCCACACGAGTCCCATCCGACACCAATTTTCTTGGAGTCCGTGCTACAGCCATCTCTTCTCCCTCCTGTTTACTCAGCCATCGCGCGGTGGGAGGGGTGGGGGTTTGCCGATAGTCGGTTTGCTCAACTGCGGTCCCACTTGTAAGTGAAAATGCAACACCACACGCATTCCCACTTGAGCGGCGTGCCGGACCAACCGTGTGGGGGTGCGACGCGGACACGGCAGGCTTTTCCTTTGAACTCGTAACTTTTAAAATTTGGTTCTGCTCCATGGCGCGACCGATAGATAGAAAATAACGATTTTGCCTAGAGTAATGAGAAGTTTGGTTCTGGCGCCGTTCATGCATGGAGTACGTACGAAAATTATGAAGTTGATGTGAAAGGTAAGATAATTACTGTAGTATCATATACTACTACATGGATTTGACGGAAAGATAAAAATACATACGGATCCATCAACATTCAACGACATCCTCACGCCCTAGTGCGCCCGGTCACCAACCGACGTGTGAGGAGCAGCGGCGTTGGCGGCGAGCTCAACGTGCTTCTGAACAGTGCCGTCCAAGGTTGCCCTGTGCTCCAAGAAGGCCAGCGTCCTATCGTCCTCCTCTTGCATGTAGTAGTCCTTGTGGACGATTTGCGCGTAGACGTGGGTGATTATGTCAATGGTGTCTTGCTGCGCCAGGCGCTGCGCGGCCAGCGCGACGGCGGGCAGTCGCAGGGCCACCAGTGCATCAAAGAGGTTGTTACCATAGTGGCTGTTGAGGGTGGCGGGCATCGCAGAGCCTGGGTGCGTCGGCTGGAGGCTTACGTCAAAGTCGTCCGCAAGCTTCATGACGACGGTGAACTTGTCGAGGAAACCGATGAGGACCTCGTCGAACAAGGAGACGAAGCTGTCGTCCAAGCGGCCCCTCGCCCTGGCGGCCTCAAGCAATACTACCTGGAGACGTTCCTCGGTGTCGGGTGCAGGCCTGTGTCGTGGACAATCTGGCACAGCCGGCTGATGCTCGCGCTCATCGCCTCCATGGGTCTAGCGTAGCTTCTAGTCAACTGATCTTGCGATTCGAGTGATCACTCAGCCGTAGGTTAGCGTGCGTAGGTGCGTAGGATTTCGTACTACTCCTCGGCCCTCTACTGCACCTGCCTTTGGCTGTATGATAGGTGGGATAGCCACCCCCTGGGGCCACGTGTCATTCACCCAAAGGCAGTTCCTCACAGTGAATATCCGTTGGTCAAATTATTACGTGCTGCTCCTCACAGTGAAGTGACAAGACCCTGCGCCAGAGATGACACCTGAGTATAGGCGCCGTGTTCGCCATACCATAGTCGGCCTCACCGTTTGCAGTCACTATCATCATGGCTGTAGATCTAGCCTACTTACAACTAGCCCTGTTCGACATAATTTCCCGTGCGTAGATGCCCGTGCATTGCACGGAACACCAAGATTGGGGGTGGACGGCTCCGGCAGCGGCCATCGCGCCAGATTTGTCCACGGCCGTCTACTCCTAGATGTGGTGGGGAGGAGATGAGGCTGATTGTGAGAGACAAGGAGTTGTTTGTAAATAGGGAACAAGTGCGGGCATCTTTTTGCAAAAATGGAGAAGCTTGGTTTGTATGCGTCAGATCTAGATCCGACGACTATTGGTGAAAGATGGGAGGCACAACATCATCACCAACTCAGGACCTGTTTGATTCGCAGGATTTTGAAAACGTAGGAATAGGACACGACAATATTACAAGTTTCAAACTAATATTACAAATGTTAGGAGTAATGCTGCACCTACGAAGAGGGAATTACTAGGAAGTTTACATAAGAACTTTCGTTACTTTAGGTGGATGCAGCATTATCATACAAACTAAAATCCACCGCCCTGACAAGTCACTAATGGGCAAATAAGTTTTCGAGTCTCTGGCCACTTGATGTTTCAAAAACAAATTCAGCTTCTGTGGAGAAATGAGCTCCACCGTGTACCCGCGCGGGTGTGTCTGGGCACGAAGCGTGAGTACGTGCACGGTGCACCTATTCTCTTCTTGTATACGTACACCACCTACGTGGGGTTGTGTGAGAGAGATACAAACATAGAGAGATATAGTGCGTGGGTTCTTGAGAGTTTTTTTGTGGGGGGGGGGGGGTCAATCAAAATATTTAACATATGCAATGTGTGTGAAATAGAGTCCTGGATATAACATATATATATAGGGGGCGATCCACGAGAAGAGAGTGGAGGTATCATCGGCTTGAGGTGTCCATAGAATCGAAGAGAGGGATGATGTGTGTGTGTGCGCGATCGATAAAGAGTGCCATTGAATTTGTGTGTGCCCACGTCAAAGATATAGAGTGGCTGGCCTACTGGAACGTGGGATGGGACATGTGCAGTTTGTCTCTGTGGCATGGATACCTACCTGCAGCGCTCGACTATCGGTGTGTGGTGGGGGAAGAGGGAGGCCCAATTAACTATAGAGGTACAATGGCTGGTATATGTGTGGAGGAGGAGAGAGGCCTACCTCATGTATTAAGGAGATCGATCTGCCTCATGTATTAAGGGAGATCGATCGGCATCCATGCATATGTGCAGGAGATGAATAAGGTTGGGAGAGAGACAGAGCTAGAGTGTTGGAGGGGGTGGTAGTGGAGTTCCTTCTAACAAATGGTGGGATAGGCTTGCTAGACAAACGGAGGGCACGCCCGCAATATCAATAAGAGAGGAGATGGTTGCTTGTTGTCTGTGCACGTGCGTGTGAGAGACGGGTCAGGAGGCATGCACGAATGATGAGGGGGGACGATGTGGCTGTGGTAAGCAGACATAACTACATAGGAAGATCAATCGCCCTTTGTAAGAGAAAGGAGAGACATAACTTGTGAGGTACGTCGATCGATGGGGGGGTAGTTAAAGTCGATCTAGGTATATGTTGGGAGATCGATCGGTATACATGCATGTGTGTGTTAGAAGGAAATGAGGCACGAGGAGAAGGATAGAGAGAGAGGGATGCATGTAGGAGGTGGTACGAGAGGCATACTATATCGAGGGGGACGAGTGTGCGAGTACAAGAACGATGAAAAGAGTGGTGGGAGTGAGACATGGACGGTGACAAGAGAATAGGGGAAGCTTGTGTTTGTGCTAGGCACACCGGGGTAGAGAGGCATATCGATCGATGTGTGCCGTAAAGAAGGAGCTGGGGGGCCTACACACACCGTGGGTGAACGACCTAAAGTGAAAAGACGAATTTGCACGATGGAGCTAGAGAATGCTGAGGGAGGGTGAGAGGGATGCGGGCGTGTGCATGAACAAGAGAAAGTTAGCGCTAGCTACAAAGATAAGAGGGTTGTGTGGGTGTAAAACATGAATAGAGATCATATATACTTCATTATAAAAAGCGAATTCGGATATTTGAAGAATTTATCATAGTGTTTCAAACCGACGGATGTGTGAATATATATAACGGTGATACACATGGTGTGGTTATGAACATGGTATACTACATTTAATATATTTTATCTCTACTCTTATAAAAAAATGGAGTTGTTGATGATGGTGTGCCTACCATCCTGCATTATAGGCCGTCTGATTTATATCTGGCGGATAGCAAGGAAAGTATGATGGTTGAAGTTGGCAACAATCATGATTGTAGATTCTTATTGAAATAGAGAAACGAATTCAAATTTAGTTCGAATTGCAGCGGTAGTATAGACATTTGGAATGCACTAAAATGTTGGTATGAGTAGGTTACATGCATTATACAGCAAGCGAAAAAATTTAATCGGACATAACATGGATTTATACTCCCTCCTTCCATCTATATAGGGCGTAATGAGATTTTTAAGACCGCCTTTGACTATTGACAAGATTAATAGTACATGACATGCACAATGTGAAAATTATATCATTGAAAGAACCTTTCACAGACGAATTTAATGGTGTGCTTTGTGTAAGTTGCATGTCATATATCATTGCTCTAATATTTGCTCAAAGTTAGCATCAAAAAACGCATTAGGCCCTATATAGATGGAAGGAGGGAGTAGCTTTGAATAGCATTTTTGTATAGTAAAACGGGGCAAGACTCTCTCTTTGTGTGGTGTGAATATTTTTATTTTTTTCGTTTTCTTTTTGGTTGAGGGAAGTGTGAATTGATTTGGTACGTACAAGTACAATATTACCACACGTTAGGCTTGTCCCTAAAATTCAACCCGCGTCTTGTTATATCCCGAAAATTCAGATACCGTGCTCCCAAAACTGGCACCTTCACAACCCGCACCTCGCTATCCCGAAATTACAACGCGCGCGAAAACTCCCTGCAGCTGCCAAATCCCGACACGCGAAATCCCCCTTCTAACCCTGAACCGAAAGGGCCGCTAGTTCAAATCGGTGGGGGGTACTTTTGTAACACACCCTACATTTTGGACAAGCGCGTTCCTAAGTCATGCTTCACCCCTCCCATCGCCCCCTTTTCGCCATTCGAAATCCCAGGCCACCATAACCTCTCCGCTCCAGCCGCGAAACCCCACCCTCCTCCGTCCGCCACGTCACTGCTGCCTAGCCGGAGCCTCTTCCCCGACGATGTCGTCCACCACAACAGCTCGATGTCCCTCGTCCACCTCCCCGGATGAGGATCCGTCGTCCCGCCGGTTCAGCCGCCCCGTCCTCCACCTCCAAGGAGCTGCTCCGACGATCGCCTCGTCTATTGCGGCTGCTCCATCCCCACAGCGCCGCCTTAATCTGCTCCACCGGAACCGCAACATCCTCACCGACTCCTCGGACAAAGCCGATGCCTACTCGGCGCCACCAAAGAGGTTGTACACTCATCGCATCGCACCTTCTCCTTAACTTGACCTCCCGGCACCGACGGTGCTCCATCCCGCACCCCCATGGAGCGGCTACCTTGAAGCCGGCGCCGCGGGCGACATCTCCACGGCGGCTCTCCCCCAGTGCAAGGCCCCTTCGGCGGCGGCGTCCATACCAGCCGGATCTGCTGCTGCTGCTCCAGCTCTCGCTCGATCGCTCGCTCGCCCAACTACTACTGCTGCTCTCCCCCTCGCTCATGCTGCTGCTCTGCTCCGATTAAGCCACACTTCAGTCGACTGAATCGACTTTTGGGTCAGTCAATTTTCAGGGGTTGGGGGGGGGCTCGCCGGAGTAAAGGAAGAACCACCCGCAGCGGGGACGGGGGCTTGCCGGAGAGGTACCCCACTATCTATCTTAGGGTTCAGGGTGGGGGGCGGGGGGCCTAGAGGGTTGGCCGGGGCGGCGGTGGCAAGTTGTTTCGGGGCGGCGAGGCGACGCTGGGGCCGGCAGTTCGGCCGGTGGTGGCTGGCGGCTCAGGGGGGTGCAGGTTGAAGATGAACTGCATGCCCTCCCTAAACTACATGTCAAGTGCCTCTCTGCTACCATTGCGTTCAGTTTCGACAGTAGCGTTCAGATTCCACAGTAAATTTTAGTTTCGACAGTTTAGTTCAGAGTCAACAGTTTTTACCTCATCTGTTGTAGTCAGGTGGTTTTTGGTGATGTTAATTTTACATCCATTTTACATCATCTATTGGACATGCTATAAGAATCCCACTTGAGATTGACGATGTCTGGCTTGTGCTGCTTCAGCCTTGACGTCTTACGGCTCACCGAAGCTGCTCCAACGACAGAATGATCCATCACAACAGAGCAGTGCCCTGGACACCGTCTACAGATTCCTCAGATCTTCGTCCACACCTCCGATAGCCACCTCTGCCTCAACTGCTTCAGCGACCAACCCAATGATGCTGAGGTCGACACGGCTACGGCAAAGAGGTTGTACACTTGTTGCATCCCTTATTACTATACATTCACGTCGATCCATTAGGGCTATTTTGGTTCAACGGAAAAACATTGATCCACTGGTTGTTACCATCACTCTAAATTTCTGCATGCTCTCCTTACATAATCTCACCATATTTTTTTCGTATGCATGTCAGATATTGTACACAGTCATGCTGAACATGTAGAGAAAAAGAGAAGAGTTTTGCGCGGCAATACAATGTCATGCAGACATCGCTCCATGGTGGGTTCAATGGCAAACCCTCCCCACCCCTCCCCAGATTGTAATCCAGAGGAAGGTATCTGTTCTGAGGCGGATTCAGACGCTGCTGACCACTCCTATTTACCCCCAAGGTGTTTGCTCTACCTTGGCATGATGATGTTAGTCATATCATGCATATGTTTCCTTGCAGTGCCTACTTTTGACATCATATATGTCATCTTCTTAGTTTAGACATGTTCTATAATGCCACCTGTTTAGCCAGCCATAATATATGTGAAATGTGCCATGCCATCCTCTTTAACCAGGCATCATATATTTGAATGATATCTTGCCCATCCTTTTATTCATTACATTTCCATTTGTCGACAATGTTTGTACATTAAACTAATCTTCCTGTGAATCAGCCATTTGGGTGGGAGATGGAAAAATCTGGAGTGAAAACAAGGCCTTCAGAGCAGACAGTGCTACTTGTCAAAGCAGATCTCTTGTTGTGTCCCGATAGCTCCTCAGAGATGGATTCAGAGACAGATGACCAGTCCTATTCCCCCACTGAGGTGTATGCTCTAACTTGGCATAGTTATACTGCTCATATCATGCATATGGTGTCTTGCATTGCATAGTTTAGACATCATATACACAATATTCAACACCATGTTCTTAGTTCAGACATCATATCGAATGCCCTCTGTTTAGCATATAAATCACATATGTGAATTAAATGATGCGATCCTGATTACTTAGATAACATGTAGGTGAATTATGTCATGCGATCCTGTTTAGTTATTCATCATATCTTTGAATTATGTTATGCTATGCTATCCAGTTTAGATAGACATCATATATGTGAAATTATGTCATGCCATCCATTTTAGTTAAACAATATACATGTCAACTATTTCATGCCCTCTTTTTTCCACACTATCTAGTGCTTCTGTCTCTCAGACAATGTCTGTACATTCAACTATGTTTCCTGTTTATCAGCCATTTGAATTGGAGCGGGTGATGCCAGTATCTAGCGGACTAAAAACATGGTCTTCAAATAAAACAGTGCTACCTCTTGGTGGAGATAGCACTCCGGTTGTACATGCACAGGAACCAGCCCTACCACACATAACCCAAACTCTCGCAGATTGTACCCCTACTACGATGGACAGAGAACCAGCTTCACCCAATCTAACCCCAACCCCAGCCGATAGTAACCTAGTTCCTGTTGACACAACACCATCTCCACCACAGAGCTCCCAAACAAGAGCAGTTAGTAAGGCAGCTCCAGTGCCCAAAGGGCTAGTACTATCACGGTGAACCCCAACTCCACCAGTTAGTATGCCTATTCCTGTGGAGGAAGCACAACCAGCTAGTCGTAGTTTAGCATCTATCGCATTTGATGTTGTTAAATTGTATGTGCGTATCTTCCCATCTTGGAAATATTATACTGAAGATGAAGGAAAATGCCAGTTGCAGGTGTTTGTCCAGGAGTTATGTGTAAGTAATGTTATTCATGGCAATTACTTTGCTTCGTCCCATACATCCTACCTCCATGATGGTTATAATACAATTTTTTTCCCATTTTTCTCTATAGAGAAGGACCGATTTGGAAACTCAGGATGAGGTAACCTGTGCTAATACCTGTGCTATCTTCAAGAATGCTTGGTGGCAGTATCGGAATTACCTGAAGAATACGTACTTCACCGGCAAAGAAACTCATCAAATTCCCTTACGTTCTCCTGAGACACATTTGCTGGACGATGACTGCGAGCGCCTTGTTTTGTAGTGGCCCCGAACCAAGAATGTGGTAAGGTCTATGAGCTCATTTTCTATTTTTAAGTATTATATTCTTGCGTCTTACTGTACTTTGTTCATGTAGAACAAGTTCCTAAACCTGAAGAACAACTATTCTAATTTAAGATTCCATTGCTACCATAGGACATAGATATATGTTTGTTTGATGCGCACAAGCTACTCAAACTCACTGTCTGAATCAGTTCAGTTTCTTGAGTCTCAACTACAAGCTGAAAGACATCGTTCAGCTGTGCTGCGACAAGAAGCAGAAGGACTAGGAAGTCCCTGGAGCATTCAGATGCATACTTTCTGGTGCAACATCAAGCGTTGGAGGATTTTAGCGCCAAACATGACAAAGCTAATTAGCTTGCTAAGCTTATTGCCAACATGGTGGATACCCAGGATAACGTTTCTTGAGCTCTTCTTAAGTTGTCTCAGTTATGCTCTTGTTTTGCTGCCGCGTTTATTTGCACTGGTGGCCAATTTTGACGGCCAGTGTATATGATATGCTGCTTTGTTCCCTATAGTTGCACTGGTGGCGAACTTTGATGCCCGGTGGATGTAATATGTGTAATAGCCGTGATAGCCTAGCGTTAGTTGCTTGCTTATTTATTTCCTTGTTGTCTTGTTTATTTGTTTGCTTGTAGTCATTGCAGTTCTTTTTCCGCGGTTAACTAGTGGCTGCAATAACCTATTTTTTAAATCTAGGCCACAATAACCATGGGCTAATATTTACTGTAGTGACACTGGGCCTCCTACGGGCCGTAGAAACAGTGGGCCTTCTACGGGCCGTAGAAACAGTAGGCCTTCTACGGGCCGTAGAAACAATGGGCCTTCTACGGGTCGTATCATCAATGGGCCTTATACGGGCTGTATGATCGATTGGCCAAACATGGGCCAATAACAGGCCGCATTATGGCCGTAAATTGGCTAGAGTTGGAATCATCCATTCATGGGCCGACCGTAATGGGCCATCGTTAATAGGCCATATTTGATGACGCTATGAAAACGGCCCAACGTATTAAGGGACCACAAATGGGCCGACTGTAACCACGGGAAGAATTTGGCCCACAAGCAGAAAATGACAGTAACGGGCCGTAAGTAAACGAATGCTGGAAATGAGCCCAAGAATAAATGGGCTCTGAGAAGGCTGAAAGATGACATGGGCTGGAAACGGCCCAACAGAATAACGGGCCGTTAATGGGTATAAAGTGATACACTTTTCATTACGGGCCAGTTTCACCACGGGCCGTTAATAGGCCAAGAGTTACATAGGGCCTTATATGGGCCGAAAGACGTCATGGGCCATACATGGGCCAGAAGTGAAAACGGGATGGAATCATATTGGATGGCCCAGATGACGCTACTGGGCCTAATTCAGATATGGCGTAATGGGCCTTGGGTTAGCGGGCTGTAAATGGGCTATTTGCGAACAGGCCGTTAACAAGCTTTCCATGGGCGCGCCCGCCACCTTTTGACCAAGTCAAACGGGCCGGCCTTTTCACAGGAATGGGCCTCTGTTGGGCCGTGCCACGTGTCGACGTATCATAGGCGCCTATCTGAGCCACTGACGAGCTGACACGTGTTTCGTCCGGCCAATAAGAATTTTACACGTGGAAATTTCCCATTGGTCGGGGCTGTTAACGGGTTATCGGATCCAAAACCCGACCCGATAGCTTAACGGTGTTCCGTTACGGTGGATGCCACGTGTCGGTCACCCTTGACGAAAGCACTTCTGTGACGCGTGATTTATCGTCATGGAAGTGGACACTTCCGTGATGATAATTTTGGTAATGTCATGGAACACTTCTACGACAACACAGGTATGACTCTTGATTCTCTCATAAATTTGTCATGGATGTACATGCATGACAAAAAAAGCGACCTACTATGACAAACACGTATCATCACGGAAGTGTATTGTTTTTGTAGTGATAGCGGGACTATTTTCCTTGGAAGATGTTTCTTACATTAAGTAATATAACATATCTCTCCGTGTACCTTTGTTTATAAAACCATATGGCCGGATTGCCTTGTTTTCCATAAATCTTTGCCCTTATAATGGCTTTATAAAGTAGGACAAACACTCCTCTGCTACTAGCCGAGGAGGTGGAAGCCGATGGTCGGTCAACAAAGTTTTGTACAATGCGGATCCGAGCATTAATGATGTAAAGTACTTGGATACATAGAATCATTACACATGATTTGTGATTTTACTCTGGATATCGATCCTTAATTCGGCCACCCGTGCCCGCATTAAGGCTCGGGGGCTACTGGGCTTCGGGCTTATCATTTACTAATATTAAAGGGGCACATCGATCCCCTGATCTGGTGTTGCCATCCGACCAGTGTCTCGGGGGCTACTGCATTGGCAATCCAGTGCAGAAAATTTAAGCGCAATATAGTTTTCGAGGAGATTATGATCCTCAGGTTGGTCGGC
Organism: Triticum urartu; assembly: GCF_056163025.1. Taxonomy (NCBI): domain Eukaryota; kingdom Viridiplantae; phylum Streptophyta; class Magnoliopsida; order Poales; family Poaceae; genus Triticum; species Triticum urartu. Next base: position 189,271,499 of record NC_141879.1, read on the forward strand.
CACACCCAACCTGAGTCTCGAGGACTTTGCACACCGCTTTTTGAGTCTTGAAGTATTCTACCGAGCTAGGAGTTGATCCTCAGGCCGATTTTGCAAATCAACCTGAGTCTCAGCGACTACTGGGATCAACAGTCTTATGTCATCCTTCAGGTGCATCTCGGGTTTTAGACCGATACACACCTTGAGGGCTACTGGCTATATATCTCGGCAAAGAATAAATTGTACCAATCAAAAATATTGACAAAAAATAGGCCCACAGTTGGGGTGGTGCACCACCTCAGAAGCAGTCAAGCATAAAGCTCGCGCGCTACTGGCTGGCTCCATAGAGGGCATTTTCGGCATTAAGCTAGGCTAAACTCCTTCAATTTTTTTGAACCAAGGTGATTTATGACACCTCGGATATAGTCCAGCGTTGGAGCTCAGATACAGTCCGGCGTTGGAGCTCGGATACATTCTGGCGTTGGAGCTTGGAAGCACTCCGGCGTTGGTGCTCGGCTGCAAAAGATACCTCGAATGCAGTCTAGCGTTAGAGCTCGGACGCAAGAAGACACTACCGCCCGGGAACAACTTCAAACCCGAGGTGTGGCATAAAAATAACAAGGCATTGATAACGGCCGAGAACTTAAAGGGGCTCCTCGGATATCCAACGTGTAAACTCTTCGGATTTACTTCGGCGATCCTCAAGATCAAAGATGGGAAGATTTGTTGAACCAGTTTTCAAGACCGATGACTCAAGATGAAGAACAGTTCGGAAGAATCGAGGAGCGACCCCAACTTGAAGACCGGTTCAGGGGGCTACTGACGGTGTCCTGGACTAGGGGGTACTCACCACGTCGTCTCCCAATCAGTTGGATTGGGCCGAGGACCCCCATGGCCGTATGCTCATGGGCCAGTTCGGACAGCCGATGTATACACGAGGAAGATTCCACAAGACTTGGTGATCAAGACAAGGACTCCTCTCCACTGGCGTATTCGACTAGGACTCTTGTTATCCTAGGCCTCTGGTACATTATATAAGCCGAGGCCAGGCTAGTCGGTAGATTATTATGACATTACTCATCATACATGTAGGGTTTAGACCACAACATATGATCTCGAGGTAGATCAACTCTGTACTTGATACTCCATCAATATAAACAAGAGCAGGACGTAGGGTTTTACCTCCATCAAGAGGGACCGAACCTGGGTAAACATCGTGTCCCCTGTCTCCTGTTACCCATTGATCCATGATACACAGCTTGGGACCCCCTACCCGAGATTTTCCCTTCCTATGAAGCATGAGTAGTTTACCACAAACTTACGGGTCCATAGCTAGTAGCTAGATGGGCTCTTCTCTCCCTTTGATTCTCAATACCATGTTCTCCTCGATGTTCTTGGAGATCTATCTGATGTAATCTTCTTTTGCGGTGTGTTTGTCGAGATCCAATGAATTGTGGATTTATGATGAGCTTATCTATGAATATTATTTGAATCTTCTCTGAATTATTATATGCATGATTTGATATCTTTGTATTTCTCTACGAATTATTGGTTTGGTTTGGCCAACTACATTGGTTTTTCCTGCAATGGGAGAAGTGCTTAGTTTTGGGTTCAATCTTGCAGTGTCCTCACTCAATGACACGGTAGGGGTAGCGAGGCACATATTGTATTGTTGCCATAGAGGATAAAAAGATGGGGTTTACATCATATTTCTTGAGTTTATTCCTCTACATCATGTCATCTTACTTAATGCGTTACTCTGTTCTTCATGAACTTAATACTCTAGATGCAGGCATGAGTCGGTCGATGTGTGGAGTAATAGTAGTAGATGCAGGCAGGAGTCGGCCTACTTGACACGGACATGATTCCTATATTACATAATCATTTCCTTGGATATCGTCATAACTTTGCGCTTTTCTATCAATTTCTCGACAGTAATTTGTTCACCCACCGTATTATTTGCCTTCATGAGAAAAGCCTCTAGTGAAACCCATGGCCACCGAGTCTATTTTCCATCATATTAATCTCCAATTTACTATTCTTGCAATCTTTTATTTTCAGATCTATAAACCAAAAAATATTTATCTTTTGTTTAGTTTTATTTATCTCTATCAGATCTCACCTTTGCAAGTGACCGTGAAGGGATTGACAACCCCTTTATCACGTTGGGTGCAAGTGTTTGATTGTTTGTGCAGGTGCATCTATTGGGGACTTGCGCGTTTCTCCTATTGGATTGATACCTTGGTTCTTAACTGAGGGAAATACTTATCTCTACTATGTCGCATCACCCTTTCCTCTCCAAGGGAAAAACCGACGCAAGCTCAAGAAGTAGCTGGAAGAATTTCTGGCGCCGTTGGCAGGGAGATCTACGTCAAGCCTACCAAGTACTCATCATAAAATCTCATCTCTTGCATTACATTATTTGCCATTTGCCTCTCATTTTCCTGTCCCCCACTTCTAAAACGATTTTCAGAAAAATACAAAAATATTTTCCTTTTTATTCACCTTCTTTTTCGTCCTTCTTTTCATTTGCCCTTATGTCTTACTTGGTTTGTTTGCTCGTTTGCTTGGTATAATTGTGTGTTTATTTAAAATAAGAAACAAAGTTTATGGATCCACTTAAAGTTTTCTACTTGGATCATCTTCGATCCATATGTGCTTGTGCTGAAACCCCAACTAGTTTAATTGAGGGAAAATCTTTAGATGAGCATGCTCATTTTGTGCGTCATCGTTTGTCTGAAAAAGGGAGACTCCTATGGAATTAAATAAATTGTTTGCTATGCTATGCTTGAAATAATTGTGAACTTTGTGATTTTACTTGTTGTTCTAAGTACCCTAAAAACACCTTCCCTACCTATGTCAGTTTAATGATAATGAAATTTTATCTTCTTATGAATAGGGTGTTTATAGTTACTATGATATCGAACAAAATGAAGAATTTGTTGCTTTTAAGGGTGCTTATGAAGTTGTGTCTTTGATTGAAAAGTATGATATTACTCTCTACAAATCTGAAAATTTTGACATACTTAAATATTGCTATGAAAACTATGCTCAAAATAGCTATGTCAAAGAATTTGTTGAGAGAATGATTGTTTCTTTGGAAGAAAATAATGATATGCATGAATCTATAGATAATTATGATTCCAATGATTTGATTGCGATATCCTCCATTGATGAAAGTGATGCTTGCTATTCTTATGGCCATGATGTCAATATTAATAATGTTTATGGAGATGAATTTGCTATAGTTCCTTATGTTAAACATGAGATTGTTGCTATTCACCCATACTTGACAGTTCCTTGAATCAAAAGCATGATTGCAATGATGTTAATATAGATTCTACTAATGTCAATTGTGCTAATAATATGCAAAACCCTAATCTTGGGGACGCTAGTTTTGCTATGTCTGCTACTTACTGCAATGATCATGATTGGGGTGATTCTTCTTATGATCTTGAAAACTTATTTAAGCCTCATGATGAATATGTTTGCCATAATATTGAAAGTGAGTTTGGAAGAGTGTCAACTTTAGTAAATAATGATCCCACTACTTTGGATATTGGGAAGTCTTATTAATTTTTTGATAAAAGTTGGTTTGGAGAGGTCTTGACTTTATTTGATGATAATCCAACTATTTTGGAAGAGTGTCAACTTTGCATGCATGTGGATCATGTTGAGAATATTAATGTGATAGTTATATTGTTGAATTTTATTATGATCCTACATGTAATTATTATGAGGGAGGAAAATATGGTTATAGAAATTTTCATGTTACTAAATTACCTCTCGTTATGTTGAAATTGCTATTGTTCCTTTCTTCTTCCTTGCATATGCTAGTTTTTGCTTGCCTTGATAATTTGTTTTCTTATAAGATGACTATGCATAGGAAGTATGTTATACATATATGTGCTTTTCACATGGTACACGATGCTCTCTTCATTTTTCAATTGCTATCTTTCATGTGAGCATCATTAAAATTATCAATGCCTAGCTAAAAGCCTTTAAAGAAAAGCGCTTGTTGGGAGACAACCCAATATATTTACTTTATGTTTTTGAATAAAAAATTCATCTACCCTCTGGTTAGATTTTTTTGTAGTTAGTTTTTGTGCCAAGTAAGACCTTTGGGATGGCTTACGGTGATAGTTGATTTGATCTTGCTGAAAAACAGAAAGTTTTGCGCTCAGGAAAATAATTCTCATTTTTAACAGAAGCGTTATAAAATACTGATTCTTTTTTGCATAAAGTTAATATACAAATTTCCCATGTTGTCCTAATTTTTGCAAATTTTTTGGAGTTACAGAAGTATTCGAGAGTTACAGATTGCTACAGACTGTTCTGTTTTTGACATATTCTGTTTTGTTTGTGTTGTTTGCTTATTTTGATGAATCTATGGGTAGTATCAGGGGGTATGAACCATGGAGAAGTTGGAATACAATAGATATTACACCAATATAAATAAATAATGAGTTCACAACAGTACCATAAGTGGTGATTTTATTTTTTGTTGAGTTTTGTGTTGTGAAGTTTTCAAGTTTTGGGTAAAGATTTGATGGACTATGGAATAAGGAGTGGTAAGAGCCTAAGCTTGGGGATGCCCAAGGCACCCACAAGGTAATATTCAAGGACAACCAAGAGCCTAAGCTTGGGGATGCCCCGGAAGGCATCCCCTCTTTTGTCTTCGGTTATCGGTAACTTTACTTGAGGCTATATTTTTATTCACCACATGATATGTGTTTTGCTTGGAGCGTCTTGTATGATATGAGTCTTTATTTTTTTAGTTTGCCACAATCATCCTTGCTGTACACACCTTTGAGACGGACACACATGAATCGTGATTTATTAGAATACTCTATGTGCTTCACTTATATCTTTTGAGCTAGGCAATTTTGCTCAAGTGTTTGACTTATATCTTTTTATAGCACGACGGTAGATTTATTTTATAGAAATTATTGAACTCTCATGCTTCACTTATATTATTTTGAGAGTCTCTAAACAACGTGGTAATTTGCTTTAGTTATGAATTTAGTCCTAATATGATGGGCATCCAAGAGAGATATAATAAAAACTTTCATATAAAGTGCATTGAATACTATGAGAAATTTGATTCCTTATGATTGTTTTGAGATATGAGGATGGTGATATTACAGTCATGCTAGTGAGTAATTGTGGATTTTAGAAATACTTGTGTTGAATTTTGTGATTCCTGTAGCATGCACGTATGGTGAACCATTATGTAACGAAGTTGGAGCATGAGGTATTTATTGATTGTCTTCCTTATGAGTGGCGGTCAGGGACGAGCGATGGTCTTTCCTACCAATCTATCCCCCTAGCAGAATGCGCGTAGTACTATGTTTCGATGAGTAATATATTTTTGCAATAAGTATGTGAGTTCTTTATGACTAATGTTGAGTCCATGGATTATACGCACTCTCACCCTTCCACCATTGCTAGCCTCTCTAGTACCGTGCAACTTTCGCTGGAGCATTAAACCCACCATCACCTTCCTCAAAACATCCACCATACCTACATATTATGGCATCTCCATAGCCATTCCGAGATATATTGCCGTGCAACTTCCACCATTCCGTTTATTATGACACACTCCATCATTGTCATATTGCTTTGCATGATCATGTACTTGACATAGTATTTGTGGCAAAGCCACCATTCATAATTTTCACACATGTCACTCTTGAGTCATTACACATCCCGGTACACAGCCGGAGGCATTCATATAGAGTCATATTTTGTTCTAAGTATCGAGTTGTAATTCCTTAGTTGTAAGTAAATAAAAGTGTGATGGTCTCCATTATTAGAGCATTGCCCCATGAGAGGAAAAATAAAAGAGGCCAAAGAAGCCCACAAAAAAGAGAGAGAGGGAGAGAAAAAATGAGAGAAAAGAGAGAAGGAGCAATTTTTTTACCATGAACAGTAGGAGTACCTCCTACTGTGTATATATTAAAATAAGATAGTAATACTGTACATGTTAATTACAGTTCATCCCCCTTTGGGGGAGGTATGAGTGGAGTGTAACTAGAAAGAGGATAGTACAAGGGGAATGTAGTGTTTATGTTCTTCCTTAACCCTATAGGTAAGGAGGGAGAAATCAGTTTTAAGTTTGTCTAGCTAGTAGGTTCTTGAAGGAGGGATCCCCCTAAAATGCTTGTTATTGTGTTCCTTCCAAATGCTCCAAGAGGCCAGTAGAAAGAGCTCCATAAAGAGTGGCCGATTCCAGTCTTCTTTTGCTTTGGAAATGTTTTGCAGTCTTGAGTTGTCATGGGACCAAGAGAGGCCAAGGTGGGACCAGCAGCCAGAACTAAATTGGCACTCGAAGAAAAGGTGTTCTAGTGTCTCTTCAATATGTAATCCACAGAGAATGCAATCATGGACCTCCCCTATGTTGTAGTGTCTTCGTTTAAGCATATTTCGAGTGTTGAGATGGTCAGAAAGGAGTAACCAGCCAAAAACTTTGATCTTCATGGTCGACTTTGATTTCTAGATCCACCAAAAGGGTTGATGCACCTATATCTCTCTAAAGCAGAACATATAGTATTTCTGTGTAGTGAAAATACTAGTTCCCCGTGTATACGTCCATTGATCAGGGTCATTGGAGATGTCCACATCCATTACTTCAAGTTGTAGCCGCCTCACTTCTGCATGATCTTGTGGGGAGAGGGGTAGATGGAACGCCTCCCATAGTGATGTGATGCCCAAGAAATCTTTGACAAAGAGATCTTCATTTGTTACGTAGGAGAAATCGCGAGGGTATGACTCAGCTAGAATGTCATCTCTCCACATATCTTTCCAAAATAGGACATTTTGACCATTTCCCACATTTACTATTGATATTCCTCTATAGGTTGGCATTAGTTTTGCCACGTCCCTCCACCGAAATGATCCACACAGGTCAGAAGCATGCGGGATTTGGTCAGTGTAGTAGGTCTCCCAGATAAGTTGCACCCAAGGTACATCCCAGCCATTGTAGAACTTGTGTAGATACTTCAGTAGCAAGGCATCTCCTTGTATACGTAAGTTGATCACTCCCAGACCACCACTAGCTTTGGGGCGGCACACCATGTCCCATGAGGCTAATGATTTAATATTATCGCCCTGTTCAATTTTCTTGATCCACAAACATTTCCTTCTTATTTTGTCTAGTAACTCAATGATTTTAGTTGGTAGTCTCAATGTGCAAAGGGCAAAGATGATGAGCGAAGTGATCGCTGAGTTAAGTAGTGATAGTTTGCCACCATAGGAGATCATGTTTGGTGTGGCCGAGAGTCTTCTCTCGACCGAACAGACCAGTGGCATGAGCTCTTGAACTGTGGGTCTAGTAGTGCCAAGTGGAAGCCCAAGGTAAGTAAATGGCATCTTTCCAATGACACAACCAAAAATGTTCGCAACCTCATCATGTTTTTTGATGCCACAGTTTATGGGTAGGAGTGTTGATTTGTGGAAGTTTATTTTTAACCCAATAGAGGAGGCATAGTCAGTCAGAATGTCCTTGATGATTATTGCCTATTGTGTACAAGCTGGTAAGATCAAAATTGTGTCGTCGGCGTACTGGATCACCGGGTATTCCTTTTGGTTTGGTGAGTGGAATGGAAGTTGTATCAAATCCCGTTGGAAGGCATCATTGATGGCCGCTTGGAGGAGAACGGCCGCAAGCACAAAAATGAGAGGAGATAGGGGGTCGCCCTGTCATACTCCACATTTGCAAAAAAATTGGCGGCTAGGTGCTCCATTAAGTAGTACCGATGATTTACTTGATGAGAATATGCAACGAATCCAGCTTATCCATTTATCATTAAACCCCATGTTTTTCATAATGTCTTTCATAGCCTCATGTTCGATGGTGTCAAACGCCTTGGCAAAATCAAGTTTCGGGAGCATGATTTCCTTTTTGGAGTGTTTTTTACTATAAACAGTAGGGTAAAACCCCACTGGAACTTTTATTAATAATAAAAACTGCTAAACACTAGTAGTCTCATGGGACTTGAGATAAGCCGAAGAACAAGAAAAGAAAAGAAAAAAACCTAGAATTAAAAGGAGGAAAAAACAAAGAAAAAAGATAAAGAAAAAAGAAAACAAAAAAGGAAGAAAAGAAGAAATAAAGTCTACTGTCTATCCAAGCCCTGAATTGGTGAGCAAATTTTTGCTTGATTCTATAATCTAGCCACTTGAGCTCCTCGAAGAAGATTGCTTTCCAGCCTTGGAAAGAAGGTTGAATATGCTCAAAAATTTTGTTGTTTCTGGATATGCATATTGCCCAAGAACCCAAAATAATTATCTCCATGAAGAAGGGGACATTAAGTTGTTCTTTCAAGTCTTGATAAGCTTCGAGCATAAAGAGGTTTCTTGTTCTGGTTGGGCAAATGAAATCCCAACATTGCTGGGAGAATGGGCAGGTCCAAAACAAATGGTGCAGCGTCTCTTCTTATTGACAGTTAAGCACTGCACAGTTGTAATCATCTAGTGCAAAGGTTTTTCTTCTGAGTAGATTTCTTGTGTTGACCTTGTCATGGAGCAGCATCCAAAAAGATACCTTATGCTTTGGTTGACATGAGCTTTTCTAGATCCATTTAAAATGTTGTGGAACCTTCTTGTGTCCAATCAGTACTGAGTATGCCTTGGATGATGAAAAGACACCATTTCCCCAAATATAACTCCATATGTCTGTCATAGTGAAATAAGTTGACTGCCTGGTCTCTAAACAAAGGTTCTCCATATTGATGAACTCTTCATGTGCTTGAGTGGTTAGTGGCAAATGAAACAGATCTTCAATGTATACCTCATTCACAACCTGATGGACACTGGCCTGAGGATTAATCACAAAAGAGAATAAATGTGGGAAATTCCTTCTCATTAAATTGGAATGCCGGAGATCCTCCGAAAATAGAGCACTTTTTCCATCTCCAAGATTGCATCTAGCCATGGCTTTATACTGGTCAATGAGTGCCAAAAAAATTTCCACCGAAATGACCCCACCTGCTGTTCCCCCAGCATTTGGCCATTGTCATAATATGACTCCCAAATCAGATTTACCCATGGAATATCATGCCTGTTGTAAACTTTGTGCAAGTTTTTCATGAGCAGAGCCTTGTTTTGTGTGAAAATGTCCATAACTCCCAGGCCACCCTGATCTTTGGGTCTATATACAGCGCTCCAGGCTACTAATGTTGGTCTTCTATCTTCCAAATCTGGACTTCTCCATAGGCAATGCCTTAAGTACTTGATAATCTGGTTTTTAATGGTGATTGGGATATCCAAACAGCACATGAAGAATATAGGTAAGGATGCCAATACTAATCTGACCAATAATAGTTTACCAGCTTGTGTCATAAAAGTGGCAAGCCCTGCTAAACGATTTGCCACCTTTGTGACCATGGGAGGCACTACACCACTGTAGGCTTCTGCAAACCCATTGGAATTCCCAAGTATGTAAAGGGGAATTATCCTCTGGCACAATTCATTGTATTTATGAGTAATTGTGCTCTCTCTTCCTCAAGGTTAATTGGTACCAGGAAGGATTTTGCATAATTAACTTTCAAACCAGTAGCAGAGGCAAAATTATTTAGGAAAGCTTTGATGAAAATTAGCTGTCTGGCATTAGCTGGCATCAGAACCAAGGTATCATCAGCATATTGCACTACTGGAAAATCAGGGCATGAATTGACTTGCAAAGGAGTAGTTATGATGCCCAATCTCATGGCTCTGTTTAGCACAGATTGAACTAGACCTGCTGCCAGCACAAAAGGCAAGGGGGAGAGTGGGTCCCCTTGTCTAACACCTCTTTTGCAATAGAATTTTTTCCCTCGAACACCATTAAGCATGACTGCAGATGAGGCAGAATCAAAGAGAGACTGAATCTAGTTGATCCATTTTCTCCAAAACCTTTAGCTCTTAAAATATCAATGATAGTTTGGTGCTCAATAGTGTCAAAAGCCTTTTCAAAATCAAGTTTTAGGACCACCACTTCTTGCCTGGATTTGTAATATTGTAACAGATACTCATAGGCCCAACCTAAACAATCTTGAATCACTCTATCTTTGAGAAAACCATATTGGTTGATATGGATCATTTGCAAAATAACTTTTTGAAGTTTGTTTGCAAGAAGCTTAGTAATGATCTTCAAAACACCATTAAGAAGAGAAATGGGTCTGAAATCATTTGGTGAAAATGGCACCTGCTTCTTTGGTAGTTAGGTTATGAAAGGTGTGTTAATGCTTTCCAGGTTGACTGTTCCCTTCATGAAAAATCATGATTAACTGCCTTACATCCTGACCTATAATATCCCAATAGGCTTTTAGAAATTCATTGTTAAGTCCATCAGGACTAGGTGATTTATCTGTGGGGAGATTCTTGACCACCTCATTAATTTCTTCAATTGTGAATGGCTCTTCTAGCTCTTCGAAAATAAAAGTAGGTGTTGGTTGCTCAAAAAAATTATTGAGGTCAAAATGCATATTATGCCCTTCTGAATGTCCCGGCCTTTTTTTGAAAGCTTCCCACAGAATTGCAGCTTTGCCTCATGGTCAGTCACTTCAACATTATCCTCATTGTGCAGCATGGCAATTTTGTTATGTCTGTGATTGATTGAGGCCTTAGCATGGAAAAACTTTGTGTTTTCGTCACCAAATTTAACTCCCTTTATTTTCCCTCTTTGTTTCCAATAGATCTTCTGATTGTTCAATACCACCAACATGTATTCTTTGAGTAAAGTTCTACAGTTCCCTTCATATTGGCTCAAACTTATGTATTCCTCAATCAGATCCCAAAAAAAGATGCAGTCATTGATCTCTTGGATGATTTTCTTGAGACAAGAAATAGTTTTTGCCCAAATTTTGAGAGCTCTCCTCAGGTTTTTGAATTTAGCATTGATATTTTTAGCAGAGTCAGTGTGTCCCACTGGAATATTCCAAGAATTTTGAACAATATCCTTGAAATCAGAGTGTTGCAACTAGTAGTTTCCAAATCTGAACACCTTTGACTTTGGGATAGAAGTGCCCACTATTGACACACGAACACGTCACGTGTACCCTCAACGCCGGGGGTGATGCACCGCAGCTCACGTCGAAGGAGACCCGACCGACAGCGCGATACGCAAGACAGTCGACAGGCGCTTCTGCAGACCCGAAAACCCCACACCCCCGGGAGGGACCCCGTCAGGGAGTGCGGCGGCTATGGGCTTCCCTAGGTCGATTCGGTCGCCCCTAGAGCCTCAGGATTCGCAGCTCTCAAACACAAAGAATAGAGAAGAACGAGATAGAAGAACGGTGGAGATATAAAACGTAGATGAAAAAGTAGTATATTGATTTGTTCGATTGTGTGTTGTTCAATCAGCCATCACCCCAAACATATATAAGAGGCGGCTGGACTTCCCGTACAAGCAAAGGATTCATCTAGGCTTTCCTTACAAAAAATTACATCAATTCACGTCCTAGAGTCCTAGTTCTATTCCAACTCGGATTCAGTCTGAATCTGGCCCAACTTTTGTCTTCCTCCTTGTACGGGCCGCCAAGCTTGCATATGACCTCCGATCAAGACGGCCCAAATATAAAACTTGTGCTCCTCGATGACACGAACAATCCTTATGTTGAACACTTTTCCAAATAAGACCATCTTGAATATTCTACGAAGCCATCTTTAATATCCAGTCGGACTCGGTCATGTAACAGACTGGATTGTCTGAGTCTCGTAGTGAACTTACAGGCCGTATACTATCTCATATGATAATGACTCCAAAACCAAAGTTCACCGTTTTGACGATGCACACAACTTCCGTGTTGATCACTTTTCCATCCGAGGTCATCTGGATTACCTTTCAGGCACATCTTTAGTTTCACTCGGATCCGAGCTCATCCACTCGGATATTAGAGTTTTTCGTCCGACTGGACCTTTTCACTCGGATGTTAGAGTCTTTCACTCGGAAGACAATCTTTCACTCAGATGACTATAATTTCACTCGGAAGACAATCTTTCACTCGGATGACTATATTTCTCTCGGAAGGCAATATCTTACTCGAACGTCAAGTTTTCATTCCGATGGTAATCTTTTCACTCGGAATAACTTCACTCGGATGATAATTTCACTCGGATTACTATATTTTCACTCGGAAGCCAATCTTTTACTCGATCGATAAGTTTTTCACTCGACCTTTTACTCGATCGGTATGTTTTCACTCGGATTTCCCGATTGAAAACACAGCCTGATCTTGATTTGCCTCTCCTGGTTGCATACGACCTCGGATTGAGACAAATTTTGTATGAAAAACGATCGGCTCGACGAGACAAAACTTTTTAGTGTTGAAGGTTTTTCGATTCAAGGCTGTCTTGATGGACGAATTACTCACGCAACCTATCAGACAAGTGTCTGGCACCTCGCGCCATATTTCCGTTGAGGTTCGGTCTGCAGTGTATTGCCTCGAACTTTTGCATCTGAACTCGGATTGAGATGATTTATATATCAAAATCGATTGCCTCGACGAGACGAAGAAAATTCCTTAAGAGCACTCCTTCATCCGAGGTCATCTTGAAGACGTGATTGGCCGAAAACTATTCGGAATATTGAATTATGCCACTCGGAGTATAGTTTCGGTCCATAAGATAAAGTCGAATGAATATAACCGAAACATCAAAGTGGTTCCACTCGGCGACGTGAATCTTTTCATGCTGAAAACCCGTTCACTCGAGACCATCTTCATTGCAATCTGTATCTTGCCAAAATCAGGTGTCAACACATGCCCCCCTGTTTTTCGGCAAAGCATGCACGCCGAAAAATAATATGCATAGTGTTTGTTCTAAGGACGATATCAACATTCCATTGGCCATTTATTTTTCTTAGGGCGATAATTATGTATCGGCCATGTTTGTGCTAAGGGCGATAATCGTATATCGGCCATTGCCTACTTAGGCTTCCTGCCACACACTCGGGTGGTACTTCTTCAAATATTTGCCATTGAGAGCTCGAGGTAACAATGCCCCTTGTATTGATTCCACCAAATATGAATTTCCGGGAACAACTGTTGTAATTCTAAAAGGACCTTCCCAACTTGGAGACCACTTCCCGAATTTCCTATCTCTTGAACCAATCGGCAGAATCACTTTCCAGACGAGATCACCAACTTGAAAATTCTTCAACTTATCTTTCTTATTGTAAGCTCTTGCAACCCTCAACTTGTCTCTCTCTATGGACTTCAAAGCAACCAAACGTTTATCGGCAACCTCATCAATATTGTCCATCATCAAGTTATAAAAGTCTACTGCCGATAAATCATTTTGTTTGGCTATTCTCAAAGCATTCAAATTTACTTCCACTGGTAAAACGGCCTCTTGACCATATACTAGCTCATATGGGGTCACCTTCGTAGCACCATGCCTTGAAATTCTATGTGCCCACAAAGCTTCAGACAACAACTCATTCCATCTCCTTGGATTATCTTCAATATTTTTCTTGATGAGTTTGATTAAAATTTTATTGCTAGACTCAGCTTGTCCATTAGCTTGGGCATAATATGGAGAGGAATTGAGCAACTTTATGTTATAAGATCCGGCAAACTCTCTGACTTGGTGTGACATGAAAGATGAACCTTGATCTGTTGTTAACGTTTGAGGAATACCGAATCTATGAATAATGTGCTCGGTTATGAATTGAATTACCTCTGTATGTGTCATGTTCTTGAGAGGTACTGCTTCAGACCATTTAGTGAAATAATCAGTTGCCACCAATACGAACCGATGCCCCTTTGAGGAAGATGGATGAATTTGCCCAATAAAGTCTAAACCCCATCCTCTGAAAGGCCACGGCTTGATAATAGGATGCAACATAGCAGCAGGAGCCAATTGAATATCACCAAATTTTTGTCAAGCTTCGCACCCATTATAATATCTGAAGCAATCATTAATCATAGTCGACCAATAAAACCCAGCACGTCGCAATAACCATTTCATCTTGGGAGCAGACTGGTGAGTGCCACAAATGCCTTCATGTACCTCTCCCATAGCAACTCTTGCCTGGTCCTCATCCAAACACTTTAGAAGAACATCATCGACTGTTCGGCGATAAAGACTATCATCTCTCATTGTATACTTTAAAGCCATACACTGAACAACCCTGTCCACCCTTTCACTCGGATTGCACAAGTAATCAACAATGGGCTTCCTCCAGTCGGGATTGTCACCTGCACTAGACTTTTTGTTAATGGCTGAATGAGTGGGTTCAGGTTCGGCCTCTCCCATATTGGCAAGACAAGACATCGGTCTTTGAGAGATATGAAACATGCCATGATCAACATGATATCTGGATGCTTGTTGTACCAATTTATTTGCTTTCCAATTGTCATGTCTAGATATATGAGCAATGCTAAAGCAATCCAAAGTAGAAATTATATCTAGACATTTATCAAGATAAACATTAAGTGATTCGTCCAAACACTGAAAGACTTTGGATATTTGCTGCACCACTAGTAACGAATCACCATAAGCCTCAATATGTGTAACACCTATAGCAAGTAACATCTCTAGGCCGAATAATAATTCTTCATATTCGGCTTGATTGTTTGTACAAAAATATTCTAAGCGGCATGAGGCTTCAAAAACAGCACCATGAGGAGATATGTAAACAATACCAACACCTTGGCCATTGGTAAAAACTAAACCATCAAAATATAATCTCCATGGTACTATTGATACAAGGTTTATATCAACATCATGCTTGTCATCAATCCGATGTTCAACAATAAAATTAGCAACGATTTGGCCTTTCATGGATTTTAGAGATTCATAGGCCAAATCATATTCAATCAAAGCATAAGCCCACTTGCCAATTCTACCACTAAGAATTGGTCTATGCAACATGTATTTAATGACATCGGTTTGACAAGCTACTATGCAAGCACTCGGTACTAAATAATGTCTCAATTTTGTGCAAGCATAATATGAACATAGACATAATTTTTCAATAAATGTATACCTTGTCTCTGCGTCCAATAGGCGGTGGCTCAAATAAGTGATGGCATGCTCTTTTCCTTCGGTCTCTTGAGTTAGAACAGCACCAATAACTCCTTCCTCTGCTGCAATGTAAAGTCTGAAGGGTTCCCTATGCTTGGGTGCTTTCATCACCGGAGGAGTGCACAAATAATTCTTGATCATATCAAATGCTTCTTGCTGTTTTGCCCCCAAGTGAAATCAGCATCATTCTTTAACTGAATGATAGGAGTAAATGCATCAACTTTCCCTGGTAGATTAGCTATGAACCTTCTCAAATAATTGACCTTGCCAAGAAAATTTTGCATAACTCTCTTGCATGTTGGAGCCTCCACTTTATGTATGGCCTCTATCTTTTTGGGATCAATCTCTATGCCATCTTCATGAATAATAAAACACAAAAACTTGCTAGCTGATACACCGAATGCACACTTTAAAGGATTCATCTTCAGTCCATACTTTTTCATTCTTTCAAAAGCTAAACGCAAATCGGCCAAGTGAGATTCAAAAGCATCCGATTTGACAACAATATCATCAATATAAACTTCAAGTATGACACCGAGTAAATCATGAAAAATTAAATTCATAGCCCTTTGATACGTGGCTCCAGCATTTTTTAATCTGAATGTCATCACTGCCCACTCGAATAAACCAAGGAAACCAGGACATCAGAAAGCCGTTTTGTACATGTCCTCTTCGGCCATAAAAATTTGATTGTATCTGGCATTACCATCTAGAAAGCTAATAACCTTATGTCCAGAAGCATCATTAATAAGCATATTGGCTATTGGCATAGGATACTCATCTTTGGGTGTAGCCCTATTCAAATCTCTAAAATCAATGCACACCCTCAACTTGCCAGATCCTTTCTTCTCTACTGGGACAATGTTAGAAATCCACTCGGCATACCTACAAGGTCGAATGAAATTAGCTTCAAGCAATCGACCAATCTCTTCCTTGATCCGGTCATATGTTTTCGGATTAAATTTTCTGGCCGGCTGTTTATAAGGTCTAAAACCGGCCTTTATAGGCAACCGA